>NW_028319936.1:0-1200000 GCF_062004578.1 Staurois parvus
CCACACCACCACACCACCACCACCAACCAACAACCACCACCCCACCACCAAAACAACCCCACAACCCCACCCCACCCCCACAACCCACCACAACCACCCCACCACACAACCACCCAACCACCAACCACCCACCACCACAACCCACACCACCACCACCACCCCACCACACCACCAACAACACACCAACCAACAACCCAACAACAACCACCACCCACCAACAACAACCCACCACCCACACCACCACCAACACCAACCAACAACACACACCCACACCCACCACAACAACACCACCCACCACACAAACACACCACCACCACAACAACCACCACAACACCACAACAACAACAACCACCACCACACAACAACAACAACCACCCACCACCAACACAACAACAACAACAAACCAACAACAACAACACCACCACCACACCACAACAACAACAAAACAACAACCACCCCCACCACACACAACAACAACCACAACCACCACACCAAACAACCACCACCACAACAACAACAACAACAACACACCACCACCACAACAACAACAAAACAACCACACACCAACACAACCACAACACCAACAACAACAACAACCACCACCACAACAACAAACAACAACAACAACCAACAACCACCACCACAACAACAACAACACCACCACCAACAACAACCACCACCCACCACAACAACAACAACAACAACCACCACCAACAACCACCACCACCACCACAACAACAACAACCACCACCACCACAACAACAACCACCACACCACAACAACAACCACCACCACAACAACAACAACAACCACCACCACCACAACAACAACCACCACCACCACAACAACAACAACCACACCACCACAACAACAACAACAACAAACCACCACTACCACCACAACAACCACAACAACAACAACAACCACCACCACTACAACAACAACAACAACAACAACAACACCACCACACCACCCCACCACCACAACAACAACAACCACCACCACTACAACAACCACCACACACAACAACAACAACAACAACCACCACAACAACAACAACAACCACCACCACCACAACAAAAACAACAACAACCACCACCACCACAACAACAACAACCACCACCACCACAACAACACACCACAACAACCACACACCACAACAACCACCACCACCACAACAACAACCACCACCACACACAACAACCACAACAACACAACCACCACCACCACCAAACAACAACCACCCCCAACCACCACAACAACAACAACAACAACCAACACCACAACCACAACAATCACACCAACCACAACCACAACAACAACAACCACCACCACCACCACAACAACAACAACCACCACCACCACAACTTCAACAACCACCACCTCCACAACTACAACAACCACCTCCACATCCTCAACATCAACAACAACTCAACCTCACCACATCTCTCATCTTCAATCTCTTCTTCATCATCCTCCTCATCCATCATCCTCCTCTCTCCTCATCCTCATCTCATCTTCTTCCTCATCCTCATCCTCTTCTTCTTCATCATCCTCATCTTCTTCTTCTTCATCCTCATCCTCTTCTTCTTCATCATCCTCATCCTCTTCTTCCTCTTCATCCTCATCCTCTTCTTCTTCATCCTCATCCTCTTCTTCTTCTTCCTCATCCTCTTCTTCTTCTTCATCCTCATCCTCTTCTTCTTCTTCATCCTCGTCCTCTTCTTCTTCTTCATCCTCGTCCTCCTCTTCTTCTTCTTCTTCTTCTTCTTCTTCTTCATCATCCTCGTCTTCTTCTTCTTCATCCTCATCCTCACCATCATCCTCTTCTTCTTCTTCATCATCCTCGTCTTCTTCATCCTCATCCTCTTTTTCTTCTTCTTCATCCTCTTCTTCTTCTTCTTTCTCATCCTCATCCTCTTCTTTTTCTTCTTCTTCATCCTCATCCTCTTCTTCTTCTTCTTCATCCTCATCCTCTTCTTCTTCATCATCATCCTCATCCTCTTCTTCTTCTTCTTCTTCATTCTCATCCTCTTCTTCTTCATCCTCTTCATCATCCTCATCCTCTTCTTCTTCTTCTTCTTCTTCTTCTTCTTCTTCCTCACCATCATCCTCTTCTTCTTCTTCATCCTCATCCTCTTCTTCATCCTCATCCTCTTCTTCTTCTTCTTCTTCTTCATCCTCTTCTTCTTCTTCTTCTTCATCCTCATCCTCCTCTTCTTCTTCTTCTTCTTCATCCTCATCCTCTTCTTCTTCTTCATCATCCTCATCCTCTTCTTCTTCTTCTTCTTCTTCTTCTTCCTCATCCTCTTCTTTTTCATCCTCTTCTTCCTCTTCTTCTTCTTCATCCTCTTCCTCTTCTTCTTTTTCTTCTTTTTGTCTTCCTCTTGCAGGTCACTGCTCATGCGCAGATTTTTTATCGGCAAAAAATCGTCCGATTTGCCCACTATTGCTGCGAAAATCGGCCGATCGGCAAAATCGGCCGATTTTTTTTCCAACTTTACAGAAAAAAAAAACGGCCGAAAAACGGCCGACCAAATAGCCCACTAACGATCCGAAAAATCGGCCGATTTTCGACCCATCTATGGCCTGCATTAGGGCCACAGAGACTTTAGGGCCACAGAATCGTTACTCAGGGACACAGAATCGTTACTCAGGGACACAGAATTGTTACTCAGGGACACAGAATCGTTACTCAGGGACACAGAATCGTTACTTAGGGCCACAGCTATCAAAGAATCGAAAATTTAAAGTGACATACACCCTTTTTTTTTTTGGTGTCTGTCGTGCACAGTTGGTGCTGCAGTTTGCCGATTGTGCAAAATAAACTGACTTTCTGCTTCACAACCACTATTGTACGTTCAAAGAGTTAAATCCATTTACACGCCGGCTGGCGGTAATATTTTTTGGGTGATTAGTGCATTCCAGTGACACAAACGTACAGTTTCCAGCCAACGGCAAGCTGCAATTGACCGATTGTGTACAATAAACTGACTTTCTGCTTCACAACCACTATTGGCCTTCAATTGAAGCTGCTTCCGCTCCGCCACTCTGCCATTGGACTCTTGATAGTCGTCTCCCCACGCTGCTGCTGGGGGGACTTTTTAACCTAGGCCTGTGTATGGCCTTCAATTGAAGCTGCTTCTGCTCCGCCACTCTGCCATTGGACTCTTGATAGTCGTCTCCCCACACTGCTGCTGGGGGGACTTTTTAACATAGGCCTCTGTATGGCCTTCAATTTAAGCTGCTTACGCTTCGCCACTCTGCCATGGGCCCCTGTACCGCCTCCTCATGCTGCTGCCAGGCCCGTAATCTGCCATGGGCCCCCGTACCGACTCCTCATGCTGCTGCCAGGCCCGTAATCTGTCATGGGCCCCTGTACCGCCTCCTCATGCTGCTGCCAGGTCCAGAGTGTGTCATGGGTCCCTGTACGGCCTCCCATTGCTGCTGTCTCCATCGCCACACTCTGCCATGTGCCACTTTCAGGTCTCCTCACACTGCTGGTGGGTTCCATTTTGTCATAGGGTGCTGTATGGCCTCCCATTGCTGCTGCCTCCACCGCCACACTGTGGCTCCACACTCTGGTTTTGGCCCCGTGACTGCCCAAATGAGTGAAGTGTGCGGTGATTCTAAGATCGACGGCACTCATCTGCATGTCATACTGACTGACAGTATTATTTCTCTTCCCCAGCAGACTCCAAGGGCATTTAAATTAAAGGTACAGTGTTCTGCACTAATATAAAGGCTCTCTGAAGCCTAGAAACCCTTTTAATAAGTTAAATTCGCAGCGAATAAATTCGCATCGAATCGTATTTATTCCGCAAATTCGGCGAATCAGCCGAATCGAATTTTTGAATAATTCGCTCATCTCTAGTTGTGAGTTTCATAAAACAAGCCCAAAAAAGTGCCAGTTCAGAGAGAGTTAAGGGGATTAACAGTGAGACTGACAAGCAACTGAACGTACAGAGCATGAGAAACTGGACGCAAGTTAATTTTATCTAGGTTTAAAATAGAGATTATTGTTTGTCCTGAACTTGCTTGAAAAACTTGCAGAGGATTAATAAAAGAACACAAGATAGAAGCATTATTCCTTGAAGGGGTGACCGGACTCAGATTATATTTTCCATATACACAACACACATGCCACCAGAGACCTTAGGGGCCAGTCTGATGTGCAGCCACAATTTAATCACCTTCAACCTGGTGAGCCCTTTCCTAAATATAAATGGTCCCATTGCCTTCATGTCTATGGAACAGACAGGGGGAGACGTACTACAGATATTTTGGCTTATTAGACAGGAACAGCAATGGGATGTGTTCGAGACACACCCCTAGTTATGGAGGACACAAAGAATTTATTAAAATACACAAAATCATTTTAATTACTACTTTTACTTTAAACAATGTACTTAAAGTGTTATTAAACCCACAACAGTAAAATCAGTCTGTATATGCAGTAAATCATGCGTGATATACTCACTGTGGAACCTAAAGGATATATCCTCTGCATTGTGTAAAAGGGTTGTTTGATCCTGTCTTCTCTGATCCTCCCTTTCTTCTACTGTCCCCAATCCATCTGCTGATAGCGCAGAGCTCCAGGAATCACTCTGCACATGCTCAGTTTGGTTTGTATTGTTAGGAAGTTTGTTTTTTTTCTTTGGGAGGGAGCATGTGATCAGCACAGTGCCAATCAGCACTGTCTAGACGGAGGGTCAGGGGTTAAGCAGGTGGATGTGTGGGTTCTGCCTGCTTGAGCTATTGTATTCTGGCAGCAGGGAGACTTCCCCACCATCAGAATATACTGATATATGCTGCCAACTATAGTCAGCAATGCTGATGGAGTGTCAAAATCTGACAGGGCAGTTGTACAGAAGTCGACTGGTAGATAGAAATTTGTACAACCACAGTGCCCATACATTGATCGATATTTGGCCAGTCCCTGCTGAACAGGTCAAATTCTGATTCATGTAAAATTTTATAGTGTACAAGGGAATGCATTTACATTACTAATTCAATCTACTGTACTTGACTCACTCTCCCAGGCCTAGTGAACAGAAAGGAGGTAGAGTTGGAATCCTCCTATCCTCTCAAAGCACTTTTCAGGTCCTTTATTCACCTCCCTCTCTGTCCCTCTCCTCATTTGAAGTTCACTGTATTCATCTATTCTCTCCAGTTTCTTTAAGAATTGCTGTGATCTATTGGCCTCATGGACCGGTATCAAGCTTCCTTGATGACTGCTCTGCCTAGCTGCCTTATTTTCTCTCTTCTAAAATTCCCACTACCATTCTTGATGACTTCAACATCCCTGTTAATCTTAACACTCCTGCTACTTCTAAAATTCTGAGCCTAACCACTTCTGTTGACCTAAAACAATGGACACATGCTTCTACTCACTTGAATGGTAACTGCCTCGACCTTGAATTCTCCTAACTATGCACTCCTTGATCACTCCCTTATTAGCTTCGCTCTCTCCTTGGCTTCCTCCTCCTTGTCTTCCAACTACCAAACAGTTACCCATAGAAACCTTCACTATCTGAACCCTTTTCTTCTTTTTTTGGCAATGATAAAATGATATCCCTATGATATGATAAAATCTCAGTCCTGCCTAACCCAACCTGACCACTTCTGTCTACAATAGTTCACTGTCATCCACCGTGGACACATTGGCCCCCCTCACTACACACAAAATTAGGCCCCGACTGCTACAGCCCTGGCAAACAGACAATTCCGAATGCCTCAAAAAATGTAGCCATGCCCTTGAGCATTTATGGCGTAAGACTAAGACCCAGCAAGACTTCGACCAATATAAATCTGCCCTTAAAAAATAAAACTCCTGTCTCCACACTGGCAAACAGACCTATTTTATCACTCTCATTAACATTCTCTCACCCAATCCGTCAACTCTTTCTACCTTTAACTCTCTACTTCATCCTTCTTTACCTCCACCTACTAACTCACTCACAGCCCAGCAGATCGCTAGTCACTTCAAAAATGAGATTAATACAATTCGTGACGAGATCTCCACTGTACAGACATCTCCCTCACCCTACACTCCTTGTCCACCTGCACAATCTATACTTCCTTTGTTTAACCCAGCTACTATAGAGGGGGTTGGTAAACTTTTTTCTAAAGCCCACCTAACCACCTGTCCCCTGGACTCTGTTCCCTCACAAATACTACTGTCACCCTCTGGCTCTATCCTTCACTCTTTAACTCATATCTTTAATCTCTTCCTTTCTACTGGAATCCTCCCCAACTCTCTAAAACATGCGCTAGTCACCCCCATACTTAAAAAGGCCTCACTGGACCCCACCAATCTTACCAACCTAAGACCCATCTCCTTACTCCCTTTTGCCTCCAAACTCCTTGAACGTTTAGTCTACAACCAGCTGAGCTGCCACTTTATTGAGAATAACCTTCTCAATCTCCTTCAGTCTGGATTTTGCCCACAACAATCCACAGAAACTACTCTCCTAAAACTCACAAATGACTTGCTAACCGGTAAAACCAATGGTCACTATTCCATACTCTTACTCTTGGACCTCTCCACTGCCTTTGACACAGTTGACCACCCCCTCCTCAAAAAAAAACTCTATTTACTTGGTCTCCGTGACTATTCTTTCCGTTGGTTCGAATCTTACCTATCTCACCACACCTTCAGTGTCACTTACAACTCTACTTCTTCCTCTCCTACTCCTCTTACTGTCGGGATCCCCCAAGGTTCTGTCCTTGGACCTCTCCTATTCTCAATCTACACTTCTTCCTTGGGTCAGCTAATAGCTTCCCATGGTTTCCAATACCATTTCTATGCTGATGACACACAAATCTATCTCTCTACTCCTCAGCTCACCCCATCAGTTTCCTCACACATCACGGATTTACTAACAGATATATCAGACTGGATGTCACACAACTTCCTAAAACTCAATCTATCCAAAACTGAGCTCATAATATTTCCTCCCCCATGTGCCTCCTCCCCTGATTTCTCAGTCAGGATCAATAGCACCACTGTCAACCCATTCTCACATGCCAGGGTGCTAGGAGTAACCATGGATTCTGAACTATCCTTTCAGGCCCACATCCAATCCCTGTCCAAATCATGCTACCTCAACCTCTGCAAAATCTCCAGAATACACCCCTTTTTAACCAAAGTTACCACAAAGCTCCTAATTCACTCCCTGGTTATCTCTCGCCTCGACTACTGCAACTCCTTCCTCATTGGCTAACCTTCACGTAGGCTAGCGATGAGATAACATCTCAGAAGAGTTTTTCCATTTCCTTTTTTTATTGCTAATTGAACACAATTATTAATCCTAATGACTCTGAGTCGAGAGGAACTCGTTTAGAGCTTGTTAGCTATTCACAACTCTTTATTGACTAAAATGCTAAAATAGTTTAGTTTAAATGATGAGACCTATATGATGCCACAAAAAAGCCCGGTGAGGCGTGTCAAGGTGTTGTCGAGCATATTGTAACCAGGCTTTTTTGTGGCATTGGTGTAGTAAAGGCTTCTTGCTGGCAATTCAACCATGCAACTCATTTTTGTTCAAGTAACATCATATTGTGCTCCTTTAAACACACCCTCTTTTTTCAGAGCAGCCTGTATTTCTGCTGAGGTTACCTGTGGGTTTTTCTTTGTATCCAAACAATTCTTCTGGAAGTTGTGGCTGCAATCTTTCTTCGTCAAACTGACCTTGGCTTAGTATCAAGATATCCCCAAACTTTCCACCTAATAAGTGATTGAACAGTACTGACTAGCATATTCAAGGATTTGGATATCTTTTTCCACCTTTATAAAGTTCCACTACCTTGTTATGCAGGTCTTTTGACAGTTCTTTTCTGCTTCCCATGGCTCAGTATCTAGCCTGCTCAGTGCATCCATGTGAGAGCCAATAAACTCACTGACTATTTATACACAGATACTAATTGCAATTTAAAACAGATGTGGGAAATTAACCTTTAATTGCCCTTTTAACCCATGTGTGTCACCTTGTGTGTCTGTGCCAAGGCCAAACATTCCAGGGTGTGTAAACTTTTGATCAGGGCCATTTGGGTAATTTCTGTTATCATTATGATTTAAAAAGGAGTCAACTATGTGATAATAAATGGCTTCATCTGATCACTATCTTTCAAGCAGAGCTCCACCCGAAAGGGGAAGTTCCTCTTTAAGGCCTTGTCCCCTGCTCACCATTAAGGATTGGCACCTTTGGGGAGCGGGTACCCAATTTTGACAGATACCCACTCCCAGTTAATTGCAAATTTCGCCAGCACACCATGGATCTCCAAATATGGTCCAAAGAGATTTTTACTGCAAAAAGATCACATCACAGAAGATGCGTTTTGGAGCCACGCAGGATCACATTCCTGACAAAGGGGACCTGCGTGGCTCCGAAACGTTGCACGTTCTTCTGTGATGTGATCTTTTTGCAATAAAAACCTCTTTGAACCATATTTGGAGATACATTGGGTGCTGGCGAATATGAACGTTTGCTTATGATGTTTCCAGTCCCAGCTGGTAGTCGCTACAGCACCCGCTATTGATTAACCGTGTTTTCAGGAATGTGTGCTATATGAATTTAGACAAGATGGAAGCGGAAGTTGTCCTCCCCCTCCTCCTTCCCCATAGTTTTCTGGGAAATGTGACCGGTCCCAGAAGACTAGAGGACCATTCACAAGGCGCAGCACTACTCAGGCATGCGCAGTGGGCACCCGGCTGCGAAGCCACAAGCTGTCACAGCCAGATGCCCACACTTAAGATGCCGGCGCCAGGGAGAGAGGATGGCAGGTGAAACTGGCTGCAGTGAGGACACTGCTGGATCAAGGAACAGGCAAGAGGCAGTTTTTTAAAAGTCAGCAGCTACAGTTTTTGTGGCTTTTGACTTGTATTTGTTTTACATTTTGACTGGAGCTCAGCTTTAAATAAAAGACAGGTTTTTTTTAGCATGATCAGTCACATTTTCAATATCAATGCCAACATTGCATGATTTCTGCCAGGGTATGCAAACTTTTAAGCACAACTGTAAATGTCCCAAAGTATGAAGTCAGCCTGTGTCTCACCAACTGTACTATAGGTTACACCATGACAGATAAGCCTTTGGTTCCAGGGCTATTCTCAAACTTGTAGGTCAATACTAATTAACCAGTTGCCACCTGGCCAATAGCACAAAGGCGGCTGGGCGAGCAGCTCGTCCCTCTGGGTGGACACCATATGGCGTCCTTCCAGGCATGCATATTGCGCCTGCCCGCAGGGCCACGCAGCGGCGCGATCTGTCACCGGCCGTGTACCTTGGACACGGCCGATGCAGATCTGTGTACCGGCCCCGTTTCCATTACCATGTGAGCTGTTGTGACCAATCACAGCAGGTCACATGACAGTTGTATACAATGGATGGCTTCCTTTCATGCCATCCATTGTATACAAGTGTGTGTAGCTGTGAATGGTCACAGCGATCACATGCACAAGCTGGGCCAATCACAGCCCAGCTGTGTCATGTGATTAGCCGTGGCCAAATCACATCTAAGCACAAAAAAAAACCCTGAATGAATCGATGTCATTCAGGTAAATGCTTGCTTAAAGCAAAGTAATTCTTTGCTATAAGCAAACAGTGTAAAAAAAAAAATACTGATCACTTCCCCAAAGTAGTACAATGTTACTATAGTAACATTGTACTACTTTGGTCATAGTGAAATATGAAAAAAAATCTTAACAAAAGAGAAAAAATGTAATAAAAGATTAAAACTAATTTAAAAAATAAAAAAAAAATTAAAACATTATATATATATATTTTTTTGTACTGTCACCAGTCAGTGTCCCTGATCACCACCATGCCAGTTATATGATGACGCTGTACTGCACTGGTGACAATATGTAAAAAAAAAAATAGTGAAAATAATTTTTTTCATTTTTTTCATTTTCTGAAAAATTATGACAAAAAAATTGCAACTTCAAAAAACTCGGCATGCCTCTTATGAAATACGTGGGACTGTCTACTTTGCAAAAAGGGGTCATTTGGGGGATATCTGTACTGTTCTGACATTCTTGGACCTCAAGAAATTAGATTGGCCATCAGTACTTCAGGATTGATTGTGATTGTGATAGTTTGTGAACTCTATAACTTTCCTACAGACTAAATAATACATCCTAATTTGGATTATTTTCACCAAAGACATGTAGCAGAATACATCTTGGCCCAAATTTATTAAGAACAATTATTTGTTTGCAAACTTTTATAACAGAAACAAAGAAAAATGTGGGTTTTTTTTTTCAAAATTTTGGGTCTTTTTTTGTTAATTTAGCAAAAAAATAAAAACCCCAGTGTTGCTTGAATGCCACCAAAAGAAAGCTCTAGTTGTGTGAAGAAAATGATAAAATTTCAGTTTGGTTACAATGTTGTATGACTGCGCAATTGTCATTCAAATTGTGAGAGCACTGAAACCTGAAAATTGGCCTGGGCATGAAGGGGGTAAAAGTGCCCGGTATGGAAGTGGTTAAAAAAGCTGACTACAATTGAGACAAAGAAACAATCACATTATACTGTATAGGTACACAAGGTAAATGTGAAATTATGCATGCTATGGACTTGATATTGAAAGCACAGATTGGTTCTTGTAAGATGGACAGAGTATGGGAAAACTGCAAGAGTCATGCTTGCAGAAATAGTGAGTCAGTTATTAGATCACCATACTAGGTGAAGAAGGATGGCGTCTGCAAACTGATGAACGCTCACTCTTAACTGACCATTCCACGCTGTTCTTTCTCAAACAGAACACAATGCACCATTTTATAACATTTCCGTTTAACCTGCTCTCCCAATTTCTTATTGAATTATTTATTATTAAGAGTACTTCCCCACCAAGTACCTCTCATTACATCCCCTACAAGCAACTTCCTGTGCCCTTACAAGAATAAGTCAAGACCTCGGAGAACAAACATAATGATAAGCAAACCCTCCTTAGAATAGCATTGCTAATCAGCCACTTGCATTCACAGTATATCTTTCCAAGGCCTGGCTTCCCATATACCAAGGAAGCTGCCTCATTCTGCTTCAGTAAGCTGCACCCATTCTCTCTGCTGCTAATTGTATTTGCAACAATAACAAGAAACTTTATTTCCGTACAAGTCCCCATGTTTTGTTTTTCGCTTACAATGCCAGCATTTGTGGGTCTTTTATGTTCTAATTAAAAACTCCTTATTGTGAACTTCAGACATGCCAATCCGGCATGTTGCACAATGGGAGGCTCAAGGGACATGTATACTTAGATAAATAATGTCTAACACAAGTAATGGGTTCCAGTTCACCGTTATCAAACAAGACGTTTAATATTACAGTTGGTCATAAATTAAAGCATAGCTAAAGGCAAACCTATTTTTTTTTTTAGTTTTGGATAGAGTAGGGAGGGAATTAAACACCTGCCAGGTTTTTATTGCTGTCTGCGCCCACATTAGAGAGATTTACCCTCTCTATTTTTTCTGTTTACCGTTATCATTGAATGTGAAAAAAAAACTCACATTTTGGATCATACCCAGGACAGTAATAAGGGAAAAGAAAAACTTCCAATGGGGACAACCAAGGATTCCCTCATTTCTGTATGCTACTTATTCCTGACCCCTACAGTCTGTACGTTACTTGCTTCTGACCTCTGAATTTTGTCTGTTACTTACTCCTGACGTCTGCACTTTGTGCAATACTTACTACTGACCTCTGTATTCTGTGCCTACTTACCCCTGGTCCCTGAAACCTGTTTGTTACTAACTCCTCACCTTTGATCTCTGCATTACTTGCTCCCCAAAGTGAATTCCCTAGTGTCCTTCTATTACCTTCCTTCTTTATTGTGTATAAATAATCCTGCGCCACCAACCTATGTATTATCTATTTTTTCTAATTATGGATGGCAACTTGCAACAAAAAGTGTTCCCACCAAAAAATCAATATAACAATATACTGTATATATCGTTGTGCCTCCCCAAGTGCAAAACTCCTCTCAAATAATCACATAACCTAGAAATTGTATGAAAGTGCTAATAATAACAAACTGCAAATGCATGACTTGCATCAAATCATATCCCCACATGTACCAAAATATAAATCTCATAAATCACATTAAAGTTAAAATAAAATACTCATTCTTAAGTAATTTAATTTATTTAAAAAGTCCATAAATGCATGCAATACTCATGCATAAGTGCATAATCCTCCACCATTCAAAATCCGTGCTCACCTCCACTATGCAACATACCCTCTTACAGGTCAAAGTGCTTATTTCCTTATATTTGGAATCCTGAAGGTATTCTCTCTCTCATATATGGACTCTCTTCTATCCGATAACTCACTTTCAGTGATTCAAATGGATCCTTCTATTTTGTATGTAACTGGCCCTTTAAATTAGCACTTTCTGGTCTACGGAGAAAACTCACACAAGAGAGGGAACCTTCATAGTGTAGTATATAAAGGAATCACATTTATTAAACAAAAAATGCACTTACAAGCTGTTAAAAACAATTTGCATATCTGTAAGTCATGGAGCTAGCGATCTCGCATCACTTCCAGTCCCAAGCTCCCTCCCGCCTGACTCCACCTACACGTGTATCGGCACAGTAGTATCCTCAGTAGTACCCTCTGTATTGCAGAGACCCCCAGCATCTTCCCCAGCAGCCTGGCAGCATAACCTAAATTTTGCAGTGCGCAGGCATCTACACAACCACACTATGCAGGGATCATTTAAAAATAGTGCTGCTGGAGCTGCCAGCGTGTGCTCAGAAACCTATTAGGGCTCATGTACACGGGGCGTTTGGAAAATTCTTCTGAACTCTGGAAACTGACTGCTAGAAAACGTAGGTTAAAAAACGTCAGTTTAGCCACGTTTGCATACCGCGTTTATGCGCGTTTAGAAGAGTTTGCGTTTAGAAGCATTTTTAAAAGATAACCTCAGGAGACCCTTCCAAATGCCCAGAATGCACTGAAAAATAGTAAATAATTAACGATTTCAGACATTTTGAGAGAAATAGAGATTACCTGTCTTTTCTGGTTGTATTCACTATGGATCCCATCATGAGCATAATGCGGCACATTTTACCATTTTTTCCTTTACGCAAAACCTGGAACTGACTGCACTGGTGTACTAGGTCCATTTGAATACATGGAAAATGCTTTGCATGCATTTTTGATGAAGAAAAAGGCTCTGGACAGCATCTAGATATGGATCTGTCAAAAAACACCTCTAAACGCAAGCGCCTCTAAACGCAATGTTAACCGCGTTTACAAGCGTTTGGTGTTTGAAATCTACTCCTGAACGCAATTTTGGTGCGTTCAAGAAAACAATTGTAAACTCAAGTGCCTGTAAACTACTGTAAACGACTATGTGTACGTTGACACATAGGAAAACATAAAGGAGAGTTTATTCTGCTGATAAAAATGCTCAACAGCTCCTGAACATCAGTTTAGCAGCTGCAGCGTACATGAGCCCTTATGCTGTGTTACATGTTGTTCCAGCAGCAAAATTTCAATTGTTGTTTGCACAGAGCAACTGGAATTGGCACCTGCACATTTCAAGATTTAGGCAACGCTGCTAGGCTCCCATAGGTGGTTTGAGAATGCCTGTTTACTAGGGACAGTCCCTGTTGTGAGGTGTCTATCCCTGGGAAACAGGCATTCCCAAAATCATCTACAGGAGCCTAACAGTAACCTTACCCTACAGTCACTCAAAGCAACAAATCATGTAAAGCCTATTGAGAAGGACAGGAAAGGTGCCCTGAAGACCACTCTGGAGCTGGTTGATCAGCAGGAAAACCATAGTGATATAACACATATTCAATGGTGGATGATTGCCATTTCCACTAATGAGGCTAGAAGGATTATGTTTATGGGTAACTCACAGACATTCGATAGTCACCCAATCTAGCCCTGTTTAGGGGTTTAGGGTTCTTTCATTGTTTTTCATAATGTACTCTTTGACAAAGCGTTGAGTATAGCGGGAAATGTGTCATAGCTTTATCTTGTATCCTGTGCTGATTTGGAATACAGGAAAGAAGTGGACACTGTATGTAATCTTCCTATTTTCTTCATTTGAATGACTGTCATGCAATGCTTACTTTACAATGATATTCTGCATTACACATGAAATAATTTTTTTCATCCACTGACCCCTCATACCAAAACTGACAAACTTTTGTGTAACATAATATTTATAAATCATTTTGTGAATGGCGAGTATGTGTCACTTACATAACTCCTAATGTTACATCTTGAGAAAAAGCAAGACCCTAGAGATGGGTAAACATGCAATGCACACAGCATGCTGCGGCAAAATGTTGGCCTGACTACATTGTGCAAAAATTTTGACATGGCTTTAAGAGGCATCGTTAAACACAATCTAAACCTAGCTCTAACCTAACTAAAACGTACTCCTAGTATACAATGCACACATTTGCAGTAGTACTTGAATGCACAAAATACTCCATAATTACTGATCTATGGATAAGAGTCTCAAGGTCACTCATAAACCTAAAGGATCTTTTTAAAAAAATAAAAGAGAACGTAGACAGAGAGCTAACACTTCTAGTAAGCCTACCTTAAAGTATTACACCATTAAAACCAAGGGACACTACATAACAACCCGCAACTGTTGAGACAATAAACACATTGGTCAGAAGTATGTAATGTATAACATAGCTTACAGAATACAAAATGGAGTCTGTGGTCAGTGGAAGTTAAAATGCTGATGTGAAAAAAAACAATCTTGTTGTTTTCTCAGAAATTTCTCATTAAATAAGTCCCGTTCTGGGTCCTGGAGTCAGCAGGATTTGTAGCGCTTTGGGTCAGATAAAATCTCCATTTCATAGGTCCATATCAGGTAGCCAAACCTGATTATAAAGATGAGTATACACTCCAGAATGATTGTTCGATTTTTGTATAGTGTGTACACAACTTTTGACATCAGGTTCAGACTTTCCAAAACGAAAATATCTGAAAGGAAAAACTGCAAAATTTTTCTCATATGTGAAAAGAACTAATGATTTTCATGATTAAAAAGGGGCGGGGCTAAGTGGATGACGCCAAGACGCTTGGAAGGAAAGTGTATCGGTGAGAGCGATATCGCACAGGACCGCCACGTCCATTGTATATGCTGTATAAATCAGGTGCGATCTGGCACCAGGAAAAAGTGAGTGCAATGACAATGGTTATTTGATTGGATTAAAAGTCTTTAAGGACAAAGTGCTATTATAGTCTTATTTTCATGAGATGGAGTGACTCTGGAGGAGTGGAGCGGAGTGTGACCATTGGTCATCGTCAATGTCCAAGAAAGGACAAAAAGTGTTTTTGAACAAACAGTGATGTGAGGTCAGATACATAAGGTGAGCACACACCTGGAGGAGGTTTGATCACTGCATTTAGAAGGATCAAGCACAGAAGGTGGCACAGTTTATAGGAAGGATTGGATTGGTGTTTCTTTTGGACTTTACTTTCATAATCACAGCACTTTATATGATTTATTTAGATTTTATTGCGTGAATTTAGCCCATGAATTGCTTTGGTGGTTTTATTTTATTATATGAATTTAGTCCATGATTTGCTTTGATGGATTTATTTTATTATATGAATTTAGCCTATTATTTTTTTAGTTCAGAACTTATGACATTATATATGAGTATTTATTTAATGCATTAAGTTAACACAATTATTTATATATTTATTAATGTTTGGTTTGGATGTATTGATTAGCATACATTATAGCACTGCACATTGATTTACAGATAACGATTTTCTTTTAATGTGTACTGTTTTTTGTACAAGAAAAATCGGCTATGAAAGACTGCACATGATCAGCAATAATCTATGTTACAACGTTTCTGTGTCAAACTAAAAAGAAACCTTTGTTCTTTTGAGCATTTTCATACAATTAGTACCATTCTCGGGTTTAACTTGCTGTGAAACATCAAGGAAAACTGGAAGATCGTGATGCCCAATTTTCTTATAGTGTGTACCCAGTTTTAGTCTAAACTGTCCACAGGTCTTTAACCGCCTCCCACCTGCCATATAAGGAAATGACGAGCGCAAGGCGGTTCTCTCTTTCTGGGAGGACGTCATATGACGTTCTCCCACTCTAACCATGTGTGCGTGGCTCCAGAGGCACGCAGCGTGACAATCGGTGATGCGCTGTGTCCGCATCACCGATCAACGGAAAGAGCCGAAGACGTTGGCTTGGTCATGTGATCAGCTGTGTCCAATCACAGCTGATTGCATGTAAGTAAGGAAATGCCGGTTATCGGTTATTTCTCTTCTCACGAGCTGTCACGCTGACAGCTCGAGAGGAGAGCTGGTAATCAGCATTCCTCAGAGGGGACATGTACACTGATCATCAGAGCACTGATGATTAGTGTGCCCTGATGATCAGTGTAGCCCCAGCAGTGCCACCTGTCAGTGTCCATCAATGACAGTGCTCATCAATGCCACCTGCCAGTGCCACATCAATGCCACATATCGGTGCCTACCACATCAATGCCACATATCAGTGCCCATCTGAGCTGCCTTTCAGTGCCACCTGTCAGTGCCACCTATCAATGCCAGTCAGTGCCGCCTAACAGAGCCAGTCAGTGCCACCTAACAGTGCCAGTCAATGCAACCTATCAGTGACAGTCAGTGCCGTCTATCGGGGCCACCTATCAGTGCCATATATGAGTGCTGCCTTTCAGTGCCCATCAGTGATGCCTGTCAATGCCCATCAATGCCACCTACTAGTGTTTCCTCATCAGTGCCCGTGTGTGCCACCAATCAGTGCCCATCAGTGCAGCCTATCAGTGATCATCACTCCAGCCTCATTAGCGCACATCAGTGAAGGAGAAAAATCACTTATTTACAACATTTTATAACAAAAACTAAGAAAAACTTTTTTTTTTCAAAATTTTCAGTTGTTTTTGGTTTGTTTAGCAAAAAATAAAAAAACCCAGAGGTGATTAAATACTACCAAAAGAAAGCGCTGTCTCAAAAAAATGATAAAAATTTCATATTAGTACAGTGTTGCATGACCGCGCAATTGTCATTCAAAGTGTGATAGCGCTGAAAGCTGAAAATTGGCCTGGTCAGGAAGGGGGTATAAGTGCCCTGTAGGCAAGTGGTTAAATATGCGTGCTTACAGAACACTAAAAAGGTACATGCACTGTCTGTCTGTTTTGGGGAACCTACTAGGTTGGCACCCTGTTAGTAAAGAAATTATATTGATTTAGTTAGTAGCTTAGGCACACTGAGATTGTGCTTGTTTTATGCTATGACCTTGCTGTACAAAGCACTTCAGCTTTGAAAATGAAGGTGCAAAACAACCCAGCCAGAATATTTCTGGGTGTCCCTGTGTCATTTATGGTTTTCCTGCTTCCATCTTACTACACATATACAGTATATATATATATATATATATATATATACAGTTGCAAGAAAAAGTATGTGAACCCCTTGGGATTACGTGGAGTTTTGCATGAATTGGGCATAAAACGTGCTCTGAACGTCATCTAAGTCACAACAATAAAAGAACACAGTCTGCTGAACATAATACTACACAAACATTAGATGTTGCCATGGTTTAATTGCACATAACATGTAAACATTCACAGTGCAGGGAGGAAAAAGTATGTGAGGCCCTAGCTTAATGACTTCTCCCAGAGCTAATTGGAGCCAGGAGTGAGCCAACCTTGACTCCAATCAGTGTGATGATATTGGATGTGTTGCTGACAGCTGTCCTGCCCTTAAAAAACACACACCTGTTTTGGGTTTACTGGTTTCAAGAAGCGCTGTCTGATGTGAACCGTGCCTCACAGAAAAGAGCTCTCAGAAGACCTACGATCAAGAATTGTTGACTTGCATGAAGCTGGAAAGGGTTACAAAAGTATCTCCAAAAGCCTTGATGTTCATGTGTCCACGGTAAGACAGACTGTCTACAAATGGAGAAAGTTTAGCACTGTTGCTACTCTCCCTAGGTGTGGTCATCCTGTAAAAATGACTGCAAGAGCACAGCGCAGAATGCTGCATGAGGTAAAGAAGAATCCCAGAGTGTCAGCTAAAGACCTACAGAAATCTCTGGCACATGCTAACATTTTTGTTGACACATCTACAATAAGGAAAACATTAAACAAGAATGGAGTACATGGGAGGACACCACGGAGGAAGCCATTGCTGTCCAAAAAGAATATTGCAGCACGTTTGAAGTTTGCAAAAGAGCACCTGGATGTTCCACAGCACTACTGGCAAAATATACTGTGGACAGATGAAACCAAGATTGAGTTGTTTGGGAGGAACACACAACACTATGTGTGGAGAAAAAAAGGCACAGCACACCAACATCAAAACCTCATCCCCACTGTAAAACATGGCGGAGGGAGCATCTTGGTTTGGGGCTGCTTTGTTGCCTCAGGGCCTGGGCGGATTGTTGTCATTGATGGGAAAACGAATTCCAGAGTTTATCAAGACATTTTGCAGGAAAACATACGACTATCTGTCCGCCAACTGAAGCTCCGCAGAGGATGGGTGATGCAACAGGACAATGACCCAAAGCATACAAGTAATTCAACAAAACAATGGCTGCAACAGCACAGAATACGCCTTCTGGAGTGGCCCAGTCAGAGTCCTGACCTCAACCCGAATGAAATGCTGTGCATGACCTTAAGAGAGCGATTCACACCAGACATCCCAAGAATATTGCTACACTGAAACAGTTTTGTGAAGAGGAGTGGTCCAAAATTACTCCAGATTGTTGTGCAGGTCTGATCTGCAACTACAGGAAACGTTTGGTTGAGGTTATTGCTGCCAAAGGAGGGTCAACCAGTTATTAAGTCCAAAGGTTCACATACTTTTTCCTCCCTGCACTGTGAATGTTTACATGTTATGTGCAATTAAACCATGGCAACATCTAATGTTTGTGTAGTATTATGTTCAGCAGACTGTTCTTCTATTGTTGTGACTTAGATGACGTTCAGAGCACGTTTTATGCCCAATTCATGCAAAACTCCACGTAATCCCAAGGGGTTCACATACTTTTTCTTGCAACTGTATATATATATATATATATATATATATTTGTAAGCTCTAACAAGCAGGGCCCTCCATTTCCTCTTGTACCAAATTGTATTGTAACTGTAATGTGTACCTTCATTTTGTAAACACTGCGCAAACTGTTGGTGCTATATAAATTCTTTATAATAATAACAATAATAATATATATATACACAGTAGATGTTTTATTTATTTATTTAATATTAAGTAACCATGAGACTAAATACTAGAGTACTAAATATTCATTTAAAATAAAAAAATTATAATTTTTTAAATTAAAGTATTTCACAGAATTTAGAGCCTGTTTAACTTTTTTGGTTTTGTGTCTGAAGTCTCAAAAATGTATTGTACAAAACAGGTAGAGGGCTCTTGCCAAAGCTATCGCACCAGAAACTATAGCAGCATTATCATGAGTAGTTTAGTACACGTGTTTTCAAATGATGAACTTCAATTAACCCCAGTTATTTTTAATTGAATGTTTCAATGTTTCAATATAGTGTATGTATGCTGTCCTACTAATGGTTAACAAAACTGACAGAAGCAGCATTGTGTTTCATTCCAAAACTGAATTTATTTCTGTGAATAGTTCTGTTAAACTGCAATACATTCACATAAACTGAAGTTACAATATGCTTGTTTAAATGTCTCACACATTTCTTAGAAATAGCTAATTACAAATCACATTAGGTATATTGAAATGCTATCTACATATACACTATACTGCCAAAAGTATTGGTACACCTGCCTTTACACGAACTGTAACTTTAATGGCATCCCAGTCTTAGTATGTAGGGTTCAGTACTGAGTTGGCCCACCCTTTGTAGCTAGAACAGCTTCAACTCTTCTGGGAAAGCTGTCCACAAGGTTTAGGAGTGTGTCTATGGGAATGTTTGACCATTCTTCCAGAAGCGCATTTGTCAGGTCAGGCACTGATGTCGGATGAGAAGGCCTGGCTCGCAGCCTCTGCTCTAATTCATCCCAAAGGTGTACTATCGACTTGAGGTCAGTACTCTGCAGGCCAGTCAAGTTCCTCTACCCCAAACTCGCTCATCCATGTCTTTATGGACATTGCTTTGTGCACTGGTGCGCAGTCATGATGGAACAGGAAGGGACCATCCCCAAACTGTTCCCACAAAGTTGGGAACATGAAATTGTCCAAAATATCTTGGTATGCTGATGCCTTAAGAGTTCCCTTCACTGGAACTAAGGGGTCAAGCCCAACCCCTGAAAAACAACCCCACACCATAATCCCCCCCCCCCCTCCCCCCACCAAACTTTACACTTGGCACAATGCAGTCAGGCAAGCACTGTTCTCCTGGCAACCACCAAACCCAGACATGTCCATCAGATTGCCAGACAGAGAAGCGCGATTCATCACTCCAGAGAACATGTCTCCACTGCTCTAGAGTCCAGTGGTGACATGCTTTACCCCACTGCATCCAACACTTTGCATTGCACTTGGTCATGTAAGGCTTGGATGCAGCAGCTCGGCCATAGAAACCCATTCCATGAAGCTCTCTATGCACGGTTGTTGTGCTAATCTGAAGGCCACACGAAGTATGGAGGTCCTAAGCTATTGACTCTGCAGACAGTTGGCTTGAATTCACTGAGCTCCTGAGAGCAACCCATTCATTCACAAATGTTTGTAGAAGCAGTCTGCATGCCTAGGTGCTTGATTTTATACACCTGTGGCCATGGAGGTGATTGGAACACCTGAATCCAATGATTTGGAGGGGTGTCCCAATACTTTTGGCAATATAGTGTATATATGACTTTGACAAACACAATGATAGAACTTACAGGCATATGTGTATCAAAGGGAGAAGGGAAGCCTTCAATGGTGCGTTCTTCTGGAAGCTAAAATGGCTCTGGACTAAAGTGTGAGTCAAACTTCCTGTTCCCTCTTTCAGAATAGAATAGACTGCTATTGCAGTGAACAGCCAATATGTGGCTCTCCACTCAACCCAATGATATGAATACAGAACAGTATATAAATCAT
Source organism: Staurois parvus (assembly GCF_062004578.1). NCBI lineage: Eukaryota > Metazoa > Chordata > Amphibia > Anura > Ranidae > Staurois > Staurois parvus. The sequence goes on from NW_028319936.1 coordinate 21,037, forward strand.
TTCATATGCAGTTGCACAGTCCCATTTCCCATCTACTGGTTCTAGTACGGAATGATCAGTGCTGATAGGGGAGAGGTTTGTGGAATGACAAGTGGGAGATCTTATATTGGCATCAGGTGCTGGAACTAGCATTCTAACACCCAGTGCCAGACCATAGGGTGGGTGTGCTGTTTGCTGGAATTTAGTTGATATCACGGGACAGTCCAGGGGAAATCAGGACAATGGAGAGATAAGTCATAGTAATATCTGCATGCAGTACTCCCAGCTCATTTCTTATTGTAGCGCTACCCCCAAAGGAGCCGATTGGTAATTTTGGGTTCTCTGCTCTGCATCTCCAACCCAAGAATGTCCTCAGCCCCTCTGGTACACCTGGTTGAAAAAAAATTGTAACCAGCAAAGGTTGGATAGAATAAACATGGTGTTTCCCTGCGAAAGGACCTTGATGTAGAAAAAAAAGGGGGGGGGTATAAAGGTGCCTGCATGCAAGGTCTCTGAATGTGAGGTAAAAGTGAGCTTCTGCCCACTCACCAATCCTTGAGATACCAAGGCCCATGGAGATAGAATGTCTCAGAACAGGTGAAGGATCTTCAGTCAGATGAAGAATGATGAGGCTGATGAAGGGGGTGTGATTTGGCCTCCGAAATGTGTTGTGATTGGTCACAGCACCCTGAACATTTGACAGCTCCTTAGAAAGCTCTCCAACAGATCTGGTCTCCAGCTAATGCACCCTGGGCAGGTTGGATTCCTGCTTTGGCTTCACAGTTCTCCTGACAGTGGCACTGATGTGTACTGATGTCTCCATTTGGAGTCTGATTCAATGCACATTACCAGCGATGTCTGTGAGTGCAAAATTAATGCCTTTTTTTATCAAATAAAATTTGCTACACTATTGGCAGCCTCTCTTCCCGTTCCGTTCTCTTTTGTAGCAACTGGGTTCCCAGCCTGCTCAGAAGGCAGCCTTCCCCAGCCAGCGTTGTTAGCAGCAAACTAATAAAGTACAACCTTACCTTATATTTTTGATATATATTTTGCATGTGTATATTTGAAATCTATGTACCATTACACGTAAATTGTTGATGGTTTTATTACCAATATGCAGTTTTGTACATCCATATAATGATGATGATTTCCAATTATTGTAAGTCCCCCAAACACTACCCAATCAAGATTATATAAGATTGCCTGAGATCTAGCAAGTGAAGCGCAGTGTGTTGGTGTTTTCTCTAGTCAGATGAAAGATGCCCGATTGGCAACCTGACGACCCAGGAATTCAGCAATGTCTGCATGGGTGTACCAGGAAGTAGCCCTGAGTAGCCACCCTGCTGATGAGGTGCCTGTGGCAGTAGACTTGCACCCAGTAATAGAGTCTGCTGCCAGGAAAGGTCTCCGCTCTGCCCACAGCGATGCCCACACAGAAACAGGTAAAGGGGGATAGCCTCTTGCTCCTAAAGCTGTGAATACAAAGTCCCCCTCCACACAGTCCTCTCTATCTCTCCTGAAGCCCCTGGCTGTGTGATTCTTCACCCTCCTCCCCTGCTGCTCCTGGGGCATCTGGGAAATGTAGTTTAACTCTGCAGTGTCCAGATGCTGCTTACAAACTACGCTTCCCACTATGCTTTGTGTTTCTGGAAGTTCTAGAAGGAAAAGGTCAGCATTTACATACTCCCATCTTGTGGTTAAAAGGAGGAATTGCATAATTAATACTCTTACATGATAGTCTATGGGTGCCTCGCATATTTCAGGGACAGTGTGGCTGTTACATTGTTGTTATTAAAACTACCAGTAATAATGGAAGTATGCATTTGTGTTGCTTCCTGTCAAAGTGTAAAGGTAATCGCTGGTGATGCAGACAGTCATGAATAGCTGCAGCCCCTGTCATTGAAGTGTACAGGCTCGACAGCTACAGCTAGCCACTCACACCTCCCAAAAACAGAAGCTGGATCCAGCAGACTCCTGTCACTGTGGCTAAACTTCTATGTGATTGTAGCATAACACAAGTGAAGGCAGCAATGATTCTGGCCTGAACCTCACTGGGGAATTATCAGCAATAGAGAAACAATCTCCATTTCCAGTGAACAGATTGTAGACCACAAACACACACCACCAACAGTCTAATATATTTTACATAAAGATATAAGTAGGTGTCTATACATAATAAAGGTATGTGTGAGTTTTTATTGGCAGTGATGGGGTACTTTTGTAGACATAGCTATATTTTATATATAATTATCATTAGTAGCATACAATAATATTTTCCTAGCAAGCAGTAAAGTGTTGTGCCATGTTAACCATAGATCGTAGTTGTAAAGTTAAAATGTAGGTAATACCTTTGGTGTGGCCAGCTGATTACATTTTTATGTGAATTTTTTGCATACCTGAAAAAGGGGACTAAGTGTTTTCCAAAAGCTCGCATCTCAAAATATATTTAGTTAACTGCAGGAAAGGTAACACTGTAGGGGAGTATGGTAGATTCCATTGTAGCTCCCTGGAGGCACTGCAAGATGCAATTAATATAAGTGATTGTAGCTTGGCAGTGATTGTGATAAAGTCCTTTAAAGGAGAAGGGTGGGATATCAAAAAAATAAACACATATACTCATCTAGGTGGATGCAACATTGGCCCAAAGCTGCAGCTGTCCCTGGCTGGTTCTAAGACTGAGAACTGAGCGATCGCATGATCGCTGATCACTCAGTTCTGTCTTCACTGAGCAGAGAGCTGTGACTGTTAGTCACTGGCTCTCTGCTCTGCTCTTCCAGTCCTCATTGGAACGCTGGGCTGTGGAGGGGGCAGGAGCTGGCTAAGAGGGCTAAGGGCCTGAGAGGCTGCCGATCAGATAACTGGGTGAATTCCAACATTTTCTTGGGATCCCTACAGAGTTTGGACCAGCTCAACGGGATTTAGCACTGTTCATTATTTACATATGATTGTGTTTCAGCCCTGATAAAGGTGTTTTTTTTCCAGACTGCAAAATGCTCTAGTTATAATTTTTCTATCTTTTGTGTCCCCATGGTTAAGAATACAAGTTATGTGGCCTTTTCAACTGATAATTTGGCACTTTGTTCCTTTACTCTTCTTGTTTTGTTTGTGTAAATATCTCACTTTGTGTCTTCAGAACAGCCGAGATCTATCAAATAAGAACCACTATAAGCCTGTATTTAACCGGTTGCTGGCCTGCAACAGTACATTTACTGTGGAAAGGAGGCACGGGTAGGCTGGATCACATGCATGAGTTAGGGGCGAGCAGCGTGACACTCCTGTGACCATTGTGTCCCCTGGAAACAACAGATTACAATAACCTGGTACTCTGTGATCACTAGATATTTGCATTGGTGACACCAGTGGTGATGATGCTGCACTGCACTGGTGACCGTATGTAAAAAAAAAATTTATGTAATTTCTTCATATTCCAATATTTGTGACAAAAGATTACAACTTCAAAAAACTCACCATGCCTCCTACTAAATACCTTGGACTGTCTACTTTACAAAAAGGGTCATTAGGTCATTACTGTTCTGGCATTTTAGGGTCTCAAGAAGTGTGATCAGCTGTCAGTATATCAGGATTTATCAATTTTCCATATTTATATTTACCCTAGTTTGTACACTCTATAACAGGGGTAGGCAGCCCCCAGCACAGGTGCCACAAGTGGCACATGAAGCCTCTTTTGCTGATCAGTAGATCAGTGCAGGGCAGTGTCATTGAGACACAGATTCTGACGTACTAATGCATTCTGAGAACCATTGTTTGGTTCTCTAACTTTGTTGTAGTTGCGATTGTTAACTCTTGTGATTGGGAAGAGATTGGATGCAGTTCTGCTGGGGGGGAGGTCCCTGTTTCCAGGAGGAGGAGGACTGTGACTGGCCCCTGCTAAAGCCCATAGAAAGAAGCAGCAATATTCCTCATCTAGGACCATCTGTAGGGAATGATGTAGCTAGGAAGCCATTCCGTGTGAGCTTCTGCTCCAGGGTAAAGTGCAAGGTGTAAAATTCATTGTATTCCTCCTTTGAAGGAAAGTTGGAACTACATTCTATTCTTTAGTATGGCATGGGTCTTTCTCTTTTTTCCATTCCTTACTACAAGAACGATTGCAATGTGTTTAAATTTCCTCTATGGCTGATTTTTCATTAGGTATACTTCACCTTTTTAAGGATCTTTTTGTTTATTTATTTGACATGGGCTTGTGTGTAGGGGAATGAGAGGGACCTAGGCCATCATGAAGAGACAGCAAATTCAGCCAGAGGGCCCGGATTCAGGGTAGGCCAGGTTGGGTTGCTCACAAGGAGTCCCAGAGAGGTGATGTCTGAAAGCTTACCCCCACCAGGCAAGAAAAACCCTGGCGGGCCTCATGCTAAGTAACCATAATGTGCACACGAATCATCCCCGAAAGCAAGGAAAGGGTTAAAGTACACTACACATTGTCACAGTACATCGCCTACATTCCTGCTCTGTTAGCACAACAGAGAGACATAGCACAACAGAGAGACATACTTGCCATAGAGTTTAAGAGATCTAGAGACTTTGAGAAGTCTCTAGAACTCAGTGGGTGAGGGTGAGGAGGAGCTGGTCTGCACTCTAAGGGATAATGACCAATCACCAAACAGGAGGTTTGGCATGGGGTCAGGACAGCCCTTAGGAGTGACTGAGTCTGCACAGCAGCACGAGAGTTCGGGTGGAAGATGGAGTGAGCAGGATGGAGTGTGGAGCCTGGGAGGGGATTCAGGAGAGTGGCCTACCTACAGGTAAGGGAGAATCTTTCAGCCTCACCATCCTATGAGAGAGGACAACCTGGAGAGCACGGGAGCAGGGAAGGAGCCATCCCAGTGTAAGGCCTGAAGTCAGTAATCAACTTGTACACTTGCAGGAGAGGATTGAGTAATCCCACACCCCCTGGGCCAGATAAGGCGAAAAGGGCATTCAGGTGGGAAACCTGACTAGCCCCCATCTGGGACTGCTGATCTTGGGGTGATGGATTCTGGGTCCCCTTGCCCAGGAATTACCTCAGGCAACTGGTGAGATTTCATCTGGGGTCTGAAGTGGTGTGCCAGGAGAGGCTGGATAGCTCTCTAAATAACAGAAACCATTCTGAGCACTTGTATATAGTTCCAGGAAGTTGTCCTCCGTTTAACAGTTCCTTGGGAATCTTATGTATCCCTCATCCCCATCCAAGTTTAATACCCCTAATAAAACAAGTTCAAGGACTGTTTGCTGTGGAGTGCAAGGCTGGAGGAAAATGCGTGTTGCCTGGTTGTTCAGGATTATAGGGGGACCCGGATCTCTAGCGACTCCTAGGGTGGTAGTGCTAGACTTATGGATCAGCATGGCCATGTGAAGGAAGCCTACAAGTTTACACTGAAATATATAATCGCATTTATTATTTTTGTCCAAAAGGTAAACTTATCCTTTAATACTTTTCCAAATCCAGTCCAAAATTATACAAAACACATGACAAAGATACAAAAAAAATTTCGGAATTCGTTTTGTAGCTTTGGCATTCCTTTTGTATATTTGTTTTTACAAATCAGGAGTGCTTTATTGAAGACAAAGAGTATTACAGAGCAATATAAACTGTATAAATATGTACAAAATACAATGTCATACATATAGACCAAATACATTAATCTAGTAATTAATCTAATATAGTCCAGCTGTACAGTTCAACAGAGCAGTAAGTAGACATGTAAAGAACAGTATGTATAAAATCAAAGGTCCCTGAGATAAAACCATGGGAAGGCACCAGAGGCTCATAGGGGGAAAGTTGTCCAAAAGAAAGATAAAGGGAGGTAGGAGGAGTAAGGAGAGTAGAACCAGGGAAGAAATCAAGGAGGAGAATAGGGGAGAAGAAAAAGAAAAGGGGGGGAGGGCAGAAAAGGGAACATTATTTCGAAGTCCAAGGGGACCACATTTTAACCTATTTCCAGGGGCAGCCTGTATTCAGATATGTAAGTTTGTACATGGGCAGGGCCGTATCCACCATCGCCTCCCAGGAAGACACCATAGAAAGAATAGAGGACCACCGAAGGAGGATTTCTTTCTTGGCATAGAAAAGTAAAAAAGAAATCAGCAATTTGGTATGATGGGAATACTGCTCATTATCCTGAATCCCCAGAAGGGCCCTTTTGTATGTTTCGAATGGCATTTAAAAATGTTTTAAAAACAGCCCAATCCATACCAGGTGCTTCAGGTCTGGTATGGATTTTGAGGGGAATCCCAGGCTAAATTTGTTTTAAAAAAATGACATGGGGGTCCCCTCAAAATCCATACCAGGCCCTTAGGGAACAATAATATGGAGGACTCAAACATATACACCCTTTACAGGCAAATACCATTACAGTTTATTAAAAAAAAAAATCACCAACAACCTTTACCTGTTTACTTATTTTCTTAATGTCCTAAGCAGTGTAATTCAATACAGCAGAATGTGGCCAGTCGCTTTAAAATATATCCTTCAAGCCATACATGTCTGGTCTGCCAATTCTAAGTTCATGTGTTTGGTTATTACTCATCTGTGTTTAGTCTTCAAGAATGCAGTAACAATAGATTATGGAGTCACCAGTTAGTAGCTTCCTCTAGAATCCCATTAAAGACCTTATCAGATGAAGGCAGCAAGCGTTTCCTCATTATTCTGAACTCGGAGCACAAGAAGTCAAGGTCAAACAGATCACACTAGGGAGCTACTGCACATATTTAATACACATGAAACTATTGAGAGAATACTGGCATGTGTCTTTACATTTCATGATAGTTCCGAGTTTGTGATACATTTGTCTTATGTTATCAGCAAGTATATATAAACCTTTAAAATTCCCAGTTTGCTACATCCTTTAGGTCAGTGTTTCTCAGCCTTTGTTCAGTCAAGGTACCCTTTAAAACTTTGCACAATGCCAAGCTACCCCACTCTAAAAATCTAATCAAACAAATTTCCATAGTGCAGCAACATCCACACACATAGGACACCAAACATTGGAGGGGAATTATTCTAACAAAGCAAATACACCTTTGCACACTATACTAGTATTTCCGCATTTCTCTTCTCCAGCTTCTAAAGTCACCTCATTTAGAGTAGGGACAAATAAGGATGTCTTTTGGTGCCTGATGTCCTTATCAACCTATGAGGTCATCCATTGTTGAGCGCTCCTCTGTCATTCAGGAGAAGCCTTGTAATTTTATGAGAGGCGGGCAGATGATATCATGCTTTCTGTTTCGTACTATTGTAGGTAAGTAGGCAGGTTGCTGACAGAATTAATGGGTGAAAATAAAGGAAAATGTTTGAAAATTTTACAAGTTTGGATATATTACATTTTGTTCTTGTGTTTGGTTACACTTTAGGCTGGATTCACACAATCAATTCGCATGTGATTTGGACAAGAATCACATCGCTTTCCTGTTCAAATCACATGCCATTCTTTGCAGTGCGATTTGAGCCCATTCATTTTGTATGAGCTCAATTTGCACAGCACCCACACGAAAAAGGTGCAGGTACTTTTTTTTTTTGCCGCAGCGGAATCAGATCGCATGGTGTGTGATCATCAGCAGCGTGCATGAGGCCTAACAGAAGTTTTCTGCTCATTTTGAATAGATTTCCTCTCAGATCTTTTGCCTCTAAGATAGGGAAAGAAGAAAAATATCTCCAAAAGAACAGTGGGAAACAAAACTCTCAGGGGTTTAAATTACTCCTTACTTTACCCAAAAATAAGTCAAGCTTTGGTTTTAAATATATTTTACCCGTTTTACTGCTATCAGCAGAATCATATACATGATTCTGCACTTTCTGGTAGGGCATGCGTGCCCCCAGAGCACCGCTTTTGCTGTGATCAGTCACTGTAGAAGCTGATCAGTGGGTGTCAGCTAATGGATGACCACTGCCACCCATGGATTGTCGAGGAGAGAGACAGAACAGAGCTCTGCTTATGTAAACAAGGCAGAGCTGTGTCCTATCAGCAGCGATGTGCTGGATTTTGTTTTCCTGCAAAAGCAGGGAATAAGATCCAGCACATTCCTTAATAAAACATGATATAGTACATATATAAACACGGATTAGGTACACAGTTAACCCTTTGATCGCCCTAGATGTTTACCCTTCCCAGTCGCTGATCGCTGCCATTACTTGTATATAAAAAAAAGTGAAAAAATTCCAGTATATATACACACACACCATAATTTGTATACGCTGTAACTTTTGCACAGACCAATCAATATACGCTTGTTGGGATTTTTTTTTACCATAAATATGTAGCAGAATACATTTTGGCCTAAATTTATGAAGAAATTAGATTTTTTTAATGTGTTTAATATGTTTTAACAGCTGAAAATAACAAATATGGTTTGTTTTTCTTTAAAATTTCTTTTTTGTTTATAGCACAAAAAATAAAAAAAAAACCCAGTGGTGGTCAAATACTAACAAAAGAAAGCTCTGTGGGAAAAAAATTACATCAAATTTCAGTTATGTACAGCGTTACATGAGCATGCAACTGTCAGTTAAGGTAACACAGTGCCGTATAGCAAAAAAATGGCCTGGTCAGGAAGGGGTGTAAATCTAAGTGGCTAAAGGATAACTGCACTTTTGTGGCAAAAAAATGGCAAATAAAAAAATAATATAGCATATACAATTGTGGTACATACAGGCCAATTGAATGTGATTAAAAATTACCTTTTCTTTTCAATCTTTAGCGCAGGGATTTTCTGTAAAATGCAATGCAATATGGCAACTTGGAGGAGATGGTGTACAGAACGACCCCCCCCCCCCCCCCCCGAAATGTAATTTCCTGCTGTTGGTGATTGGCTCACTGATTTTCCCAGACATTTGCACTACGATACTCCCAAAGGGATGTCACAGGTAAAGTGATGCGGACCTTGCAACTTTGCTTATTAGAAACCTGCAAGTGCAGCAGCTGAATGATAATCATAAAATCACTCCCATTCACTTTGCACATGGACACAGACTAATAAACAGCTATTCCTTCAGAATAACTGAAGGTAGAACTCTGCAACAAAGTTTGTTAAAATTCTTGCAATGTACATAGATCACCCAGAGGGAAATGTTTTTTTCTCAACAAACGTGGAGTTACTCTTTAAGTAAAAATATTAGGGGATAAACTTGGAGGCTGCCATCCCTGATCACTCTTTTTTAAAAATGCTGGAAGCCTGGCTAACATGGCGACAAGTCAAAAATTCTTATCTGCACACTTGTTTGGGGCTGACTCAGAGACTACTAAAGCTAGTGGGTCTATATAAGAGCCAACATTTTTTTAGTTATTTGTTTTTTGAGGATACAGCAAACAGACAAACCCAATATTTCTCTCATGCCAGGTTTAAGAGCTTCCATAAAGAAGTGTGGTGGTCAAGCTTTAACGCTGAACTCCTGGCAAATAGATAAATACACAGCTGAAAAACATACATGGGAACTACGAAAGGAATCATATCTGTCCATCCATTCCTGAGATTTACACAACCCTATCAGACAGCACTGCCACGTTGGAGACCAAATGACTGTTCTTTATTGTAGTTAAAGCTGAACTCCAGGCACAAATAAAAAAGTTTTCCTTGCAGTGGGGCTGTGCCCACAATGCAAGGGTTAACTGCTTAATTAGGTCTACAGAAGGGATGAAGGGAGATAAACCTACCTGATCCTCTCCGCACAAGATCGGTCCCTCAGCTCCTACACCGCCACGCCATATATTGTTCTTGAGCAGTGGACTGTTCCTGACATCATGAAGCCCAGAGCAGGCTCCATAGACCTTTTCTTGACGTGGGGATGCCAGGAACAGTCCACTACTGGATTGCGGGGGAGCACCATTTGCCAGAGGAGCATAGGATCAGGTAAATATAGTGCTTTCTCCTCTTCTCTGGACAAGACAAGCACTTAGCCCTTGCAGTACTGGCACAGCTCCACTACAAGAAAAATATTTTTGCCCAGGGTTGGGCTTTAGCCAATACAGATTGGCCAAATCCTTCTCCCACTGTAAAGGAGAATCAGCACACCGAGAACCACATTCTTTTTCTCCACCTATCAGAATTTTCCTAATTGGTTCCTGTTGCTGGCCCCCTCTCTCTCCCAGTGTGAGTGCTACTGTAAAGGGGATAACCAGTCAAATTCAAGTACTTACAGTAGTTCATTTAAAAATATGCTATATCATTGTTTTCTCATCACAGGCTGGAAGTCTCTATTTAGTAAGAAGATATCACTTATATTTTTATCATAACATATTACATCTTTATTTAGAAGAGAAAAACACATTATGTTTTGCTCATATGGCCATGCAGTGAGTGAGCCCAACCAGAAATACATCCCAAGATACACATTTAATTTATGTATTAGGTATTATTGATATAAGACACAACATGGGCAAATGAAGCAAATTAGCCAACAACAATCCATTTTTCAGGTTGAGCAAGTTTAGAGGAGAAAGAAATTAAAATAAAGAGGTAAAAGGATTCTGTTGGAGAGCCCATCAAGGAAAAAAATATTGATGCACCATCGGTCTCCATAGATTTGAACTGAAGGGATGTACATAATGTTCTTCCATCAGCTCTCTGGTACAATCAGAATAACACCTAAAATTAGGAGTTGGGAGGAGTTTCATATTTTTAGCTTTTTTCCGGTCGATTGCGATTAAGGACAGCTTTGGGTGTAAATTCCTTTTTTTCCTTCAAACTGGTGATTTGAGTGAGATCCCGCCCTGCAGCCTCCTGTAGGACTCTTTCCTCTCTTTTTTCTACAATGCTCTGCTCTTCTGTAATCTTTTGTGGGGTTCCACGAATAAACCATTCCAAGTGATATCCCACAGCTCCCGCCACGAGTGCCACTGGAAAGGTAATGTATGGAGCATACGTCCTTAACGCAGTAAATATCAGAGGCCACATAATTGTTCAGATAAATGCAAAGCTATTGTTGTAGAGAGAGAGCTTCAGGTGACAGCCTGCAGTAATAAGGATGACAGAAAATGTTTTATGATTACCATGCATTACTAATAATATATATAACATTATGAAACAAGGCCATTATCCCCTTCACACTTAAGGATAAAACAAATCTTAAAGCCTAAGTAACATTTTACAACTTTGCCATTTGTCAGTAAACCATACATATCATCAAAACTACTTTGTACATCCAGGTGGATTATAGCTTGTTTTTTTTCAGGACAAATTGGGCTTTCATTTGGTGGTAAATGGTAATGAATATCTCCTGGTGTTTTTTTTTTTTTATTATCAAAGAAAAACTGGCCCATAACAGTAAAAAAAAAATATTTTCTTGTTACTACTATAACCTACCATCAAAGAACAACCCAAAATACATTTTCCAGCTCTTGACGATCGCAGTGATACCATATACGTGTGTGCTATTTGTTGTTTGTACCTGTACTACAGCCCAGAAACAATAGTGCACATTTTGTTTTGGTTTTTTTTTACCTAAAAACACACTGACACAAAAAAAATAAAAAAATCCTGATCTTTGACCCTGACCAAAAACAGTAACCTTGACACTGAACTAGATCAAACTTATTTTTTAGTTTAATTACAAACAGGTGGGGTTTTTTTTCTCTCTGCAAGGAGAGAGAGAGAGATACAATGTATCTCTCAAAGTATACAATGTATCTCCTCCATTCAGAGAGAAAAAAAAACAAGGGGGTGAGCTTCACGGTGACTGATAACTGTGGTAGCCAATCAGAGGCTATCACAGCAATCATGTGATCCGGAATCGGAAGTCTTGGGTCCCGATTGTTGGAACGGGACCTGGGGCTCAGTGACACCCCAGTCTCTGTGCTGGGAGCGCAAAAAATCTGTGCTAGAAAAATTGCTTCAAAAATACTGTGTGACATAAAAAATTGCAACACCCGCCAGTTTATTCTGTAAACTGTTTGGGGGTTCAAAATAATTTTCTAGAAAAAAAACAAAGTTTTTTCATGTAAACTAAAAGTGTCACAAAAGGTTTGATCTTCAGGTGGTTAGAAGAGTGAGTGGTGTGTGGCATAAGCATCTAATGTTGGATCTGACAAAGAAGATGTGTCCTTTGAAACACATTACCGCCCCCTCCTTGCGCTCCCTCTTCTCCCTTTCTACAGTGTATGGAGATCCAGGAGGCAGTGTCAGCCATTAGCGGCGTTTGACAGCTGTCAAGCTCACTCCTTTGTTATGCCAGCTGAGGGATTCTAAATGGTCATCCACTTCACACACTTGGAATTGCTTCTATGTTGCGATCTGTGCCAGAGCTGTTTGTCAAGAGTTTTACACGTGAGTGTACTATTTTTTTAATTGTTCAATAAAACTACATGTATTGCTGACAGAGATCCTGCGCTGCTGTTCATTTTTTTAATGTTAGCCCTGAAATGCCAGGATAGTAGAAACAACCCCCCAGATGCTCCCTTTTTGGAAAGTAGACACTCCAAGATATTTGCTAAGGGGCATGGTGAGTATTTTGCAGATCTCATTTGTTGTCACAAGTTTTTGGAAAATGAAGAGGACTCCAGTGGCAACCTGTGAAGCTCTGGTGAACTTCATGCCCAAGAGGGTTATGGCTTGGTTTATTTCTTTTATAGTATTTTTTTCTCTGCTGTTCATTTCCTTCTCTTTTTATATTTTATTTTTTTTCCTTTGATCTTTGATAGTGGATCTCGCTGAGAGAAATGTGGTACAAGTAATTTTAAAGGGGTTTTAAGCCTTGTTCCTAAAGCTGTAAGAGAGATGAGGAACATGTCTGATTGCATTTTTACTGCCCCCATCCACCCAGCGGCAAATTAACATTGCCAGTTGATGTATCTGTATGCTCTGACACAGTTGCAATGCAGAAAATTTTATATAGCATTTTTCTATGGCAGGCGGTGCCACTGCCAAACATGCTGCATTCGGGAGAATGAACCCCCACTGCAACCACACATAATGCAAGTGATTTCAAAAATTATTGTCTAGAAGGTGACCTATTGTCTCTGAGACTCCTGTCAACTGAATCTGAAAAACAATCAAGGGTGGATTGCTTTTCAGAGCGGTCAAAAAAGCAGCCACCCATGTGAACAAGGCCTTAAAGGAGTACAAATATGGAATAAGAGGGTTTTTTAATAAAAGGGTACACCTGAATTTTAGGCCAGGTTCACATCTATCCTTGTCGGTTGTAGTTTACTTACATATATTTTCACTACTCAGACCTAAAGACCCTCACTGAATAACACTGCTTCTTACGACACATCCACTGTTTTTTGTGAAAACCATGACGTGAGAACGAGATCTTAAAGTGTCATTAAACCCAGGCCCCTGCATTCACTCTATCTGGTCTCTCACAGTACACAAAACATGGAAATGCAATTACTCTAGTAAATATAAACAGCTAAATACCTTTTCTCATCAGCAGTTAGAGCAGTCTTGTGACTTCAGCAGAGCACTGGTCAAAGCTTGCAGGAGTTTCTTTTCTGCTGTAGGAGGATGCAGAACCCCTGATCTCTGTTTGGACAGTGCTCATTGGCCCTATGCTGATCACATGCACTCTTCCAAGAAAAAAACCTCTCTAGTAATACACACTAAACGGAGTATGTGCAGAAGGGCTACGGATTCAGTCTGTCTGATCAGTATGGACATTTGAAGGAGAGGAGGGGCAAGAAGTCAGGATCAAACAGCCTTTTTACACAATGCTGAGGATTAACCCCTTAGGTTCCACAGTGAGTACAACAAGCATGCTTTACTCCATATACAGACTGAGTTTACGGTTGTGGGTTTAGTAACACTTTAAATAAGGTTTCTGCTTACTATAAAATTCTGTGCACAGTTTCCTATTGTTAATATAGAGCATTAATCAAGGTGAAAGCCAAAACAAGTACATGGGTCTTTTTTATTTACTCATGACAGGTGTGTTATATGTTTTTAGAGGGTGATCCTAAACCAGGGGTGGGCAAACTTTTTGACTTGAGGGCCGCAATGGGTTCATATATTGGACCCGGGGGCCGGACCAAGAGTAGATGAATGATGTGTATGTGTCATCCATAGTAAGTATAGTAATATTCCCCCATAGTAAGCATAGTAATTAATCCCCCATAGTAATTAATCCCCCATATAGTAATTCATCCCCCATATAGTAATTCATCCCCCATATAGTAATTCATCCCCCATAGTAATTCATCCCCCATATAGTAATTCGTCCCCCATATAGTAATTCGTCCCCCATAGTAATTCATCCCCCCTATAGTAATTCATCCCCCATAGTAATTCATCCCCCATATAGTAATTCATCCCCCATAGTAATTCATCCCCCACATAGTAATTCATCCCCCATATTAATTCATCCCCCATATTAATTCATCCCCCATATAGTAATTCATCCCCCATATAGTAAGTCCTCCATATAGTAATTCATTCCCCATATAGTAAGTCCTCCATATAGTAATTCATTCCCCATATAGTAAGTCCCCCATATAGTAATTCATTCCCCATATAGTAAGTCCTCCATATAGTAATTCATTCCCCATATAGTAAGTCCCCCATATAGTAATTCATTCCCCATATAGTAAGTCCTCCATATAGTAATTAATTCCCCATATAGTAAGTCCCCCATATAGTAATTCATCCCCCATATAGTAAGTCCTCCATATAGTAATTCATTCCCCATATAGTAAGTCCTCCATATAGTAATTCATCCCCCACATAGTAATTCATCCCCCATATTAATTCATCCCCCATATAGTAATTCATCCCCCATATAGTAAGTCCTCCATATAGTAATTCATTCCCCATATAGTAAGTCCTCCATATAGTAATTCATTCCCCATATAGTAAGTCCCCCATATAGTAATTCATTCCCCATATAGTAAGTCCTCCATATAGTAATTCATTCCCCATATAGTAAGTCCCCCATATAGTAATTCATTCCCCATATAGTAAGTCCTCCATATAGTAATTAATTCCCCATATAGTAAGTCCCCCATATAGTAATTCATTCCCCATATAGTAAGTCCCCCCTATAGTAATTCATCCCCCATATAGTAAGTCCCCCCCCTGTGTCAATTCACTTACCTTTGGTCCGCGCGTTCCTCTCGTATTCCCGCGCCGTTCTGGTCTTCAGGGAGGACTGTGAGAGGAGTTCGTCACGCTGCCCCGCCTACATCCTGGCTGCCCCGCCTACATCCTGACAGCTGCAGAGTCCTGACGTCCGAGAGGAGGGAGGGGGGCGGCCATCCGAGAGGGGGGGCGGCCATCCGAGAGGAGAGGAGGGGAGAGGAGGGAGGGGAGCGGGCGCCCGGCACACAGGAGAGCCGCATCTAAATTTGTAAAGAGCCGCGGCTTGCCGACCACTGGCCTTGCGGGAGCCTAGCTCCGCGGGCCGGATTAAAAGGTCCGCCGGGCCGTATACGGCCCGCGGGCCGTAGTTTGCCCATTGCTGTCCTAAACACATAAATGTAATGATTTTTTTAATGGTGCCGTTCACAGCATTTAGTGGTGTTTAGAAAAATAGAATTCTGTAGCGATTTACTAAAATTGGAGAGTGCAAAATCTGGTGCAGCTGTGCATAGAAATCAATCAGCTTCCAGGTTTTATTGTCAAAGCTTAAAGGATAAGTTCACCTTTCATAACAGGTTACATGTTACCCCCATATTCAGGGTGTAACATGTTATGATTGGACCAGCCCCCCGCTTCCCCCTGATCCCTGTTGTGACAGCTGGGAGGGTGGGGGGAACACCTTCTCCTCCTTGCTAGCTGTCACAATTTAAAAAACAAATGGCCGTGCAGGGACCCATCTGCCTGGCCACATCACTCATTCACAGTGTTCTGTGAATGAAACCACTACAAGTTCCGACAACCTTCGTGGTTGTCAGCTTGTAGTTGTCAATGAACTACCAAGATGCTGTGGAGCTCCTCGTTGTTCATTGAGTCTTTCTGTCAGTATTTGCTTGCCTGTATGGGATGTACAGACATACAGATACACTGACAAGTCTGACAGGCCTGCAGGAGACCTGCATGGCACCAGCGATCTACTGATCACTGCTGCAATTCTTTAGAGCCTCCAGAAACAAAATTAATAAATGCACATTTTTTACCTGTGAAAACATGTGCATTTATTATTTTTTGTTAAAAGGTGAACTTATCCTTTAACTGAACAAGCTGAAGTTAGCAGCTGATTGGCTACCATGCATAGCTACACCAGAATTTGCACTTCCCAATTGTAGTAAATCAACCCCTGTGTGTCCAAGATCCGATTAGACACCTTATTTGATTGGCTCAACACCCAGTGTAGAGTGTTTAGCCCAGCTGCATGGGGCTCTGGCAGTTAACTGCGATCAGAGGGCACAGGTGCCCCATCCAGCTCCTATGCTGACAGACTGGTAAACTGTAGGAGAGTGACAGCTGCTGTGGCTGGACAGGGCACCTAGCAGTACTTTTATTTGGTGTTTGGAATGCATGCTTGGAACACATGATGTCTCCATTTTGGGCATTCCTCCTTGGGTGTATACTGCACTAGATGTACAATATCTCACAGAAGTGAGTACACCCCTCACATTTTTTAAAAGGTTTTATTATATCTTTTCATGTGACAACAGTGAAGAAATGACACTTTGCTACAATGTAAAGTAGTGAGTGTACAGCTTGTAAAACAGTGTAAATTTGCTGTCCCCTCAAAATAACAACACACAGCCAGTAATGTCTAAACCGCTGGCAACAAAAGTGAGTACACCCCTAAGTGAAAATGTCCAAATTGGGCCCAATTAGCCATTTTCCCTCCCCAGTGTCATGTGACTCGTTAGTGTTACAAGGTCTCAGGTGTGAATGGGGAGCAGGTGTGTTAAATTTGGTGTTATTGCTCTCATTCTCTCATACTGGTCACTGGAAGTTCAACATGGCACCTCATGGCAAAGAACTCTCTGAGGATCTGAAAAAAAAAGAATTGTTGTTCTACATAAAGATGGCCTAGGCCAGTGATGGCGAACCTATGGCACGCAGAGCCATCTCAGTGGGCACGCCAGGAAGAACGCGCGGTGCGCACCGGGCGATCTCCGTGATCGCTGTGTCCTACGGACACAGCTGATCACGTGACGTGGTAAAAGGCCAATCACAGCGGCCTTTTACCACGTGATCAGCCGTGTCCAATGACACGCTGATCACCGGGAAATGCAAATGCCGGTTCTCGGCTGCACTTTCCTCACGCTGTCAGATCGTGAGGAAAGTACTGCCGAAAACCGGCAGTTGTCAGAGCAGGGAACGGCACCGATCATCAGGGTCAATGATCATCAGTGCCCTGATGATCAGTGCCACACACACGTTCCGCCCACCTGTGCCCAGCAGTGCGCCCACCTGTGCCCAGCAATGCACCCACCTGTGCCCAGCAGTGCACCCACCTGTGCCCAGCAATGCACCCACCTGTGCCGCCTACCTGTGCCTAGAAGTGCCACCTACCTGTGCCCAGTAGTGCCACCCACCTGTGCCAGCCCACCAGTGCCACCCACCTGTGCCCACCAGTGCCACCCACCAGTGCCCATCAGTGCAGCCCAGCAGTGCTGCCAGTCAGTGCCCAGCGGTTGTTCCAGTCAGTGCCCAGCAGTGATGTCAGTCAGTGCCACCTATCAGTGCTGTCTATCAGTACCCATTATCAGTGTCGCCTATCAGTGCCGCATATCAGTGCCACCTATCTGTGACACCTCATTAGTGCTGCCCATCAGTGCCACCCATCAGTGATGCCCGTCAGTGCCGTCTGTCAGTGCCTCCAGTTGGTGCTATCAGTCAGTGCCGCTTATCAGTGCCCATCATTTCCTGCATATCAGTGCATCATCAGTGCCTCCTCATCAATGCTCACCAGTGCCGCCTCATCAGTGCTACCTATCTGTGCCGCCTCATCAATGCCCATCAGTGCTGCCTATCAGTGCAGCCTCACCAACGCACATCAAAGAAGAAATATTACCTGTTTGCAAAATTTTAGAATAGAAGCAAAGGAAACCTTTTATGTTAATTTTTTGCTCTTTTTTCATTTATAGTGCAAAAAATAAAACACCCAGTGGTGATTAAATACCACCAAAAAAAGCTCTATTTGTGTGAAAAAATTATAAAAATCGCATATGGTTACAGTGTTGCATGACCGCACAATTGTCATTGTTAAGTGCAACAGCACTGAAAGCTGAAAATAGTCCTGGGCACAGGTGGGTGGCACTGGTGGGCACAGGTGGGTTGGCACAGGTGGGTGGCACTACTGGGCACAGGTAGGTGGCACTTCTGGGCACAGGTAGGCGGCACAGGTGGGCGCACTGCTGGGCACAGGTGGGTGCATTGCTGGGCACAGGTGGGCGCACTGCTGGGCACAGGTGGGCGGAACGTGTGTGTGGCACTGATCATCAGGGCACTGATGATCATTGACCCTGATGATCGGTGCCGTTCCCTGCTCTGACAACTGCCGGTTTTCGGCAGTACTTTCCTCACGATCTGACAGCGTGAGGAAAGTGCAGCCGAGAACCGGCATTTGCATTTCCCGGTGATCAGCGTGTCATTGGACACGGCTGATCACGTGGTAAAAGGCCGCTGTGATTGGCCTTTTACCACGTCACGTGATCAGCTGTGTCCGTAGGACACAGCGATCACGGAGATCGCCCGGTGCGCACCGCGCGTTCTTCCTGGCGTGCCCACTGAGATGGCTCTGCGTGCCATAGGTTCGCCATCACTGGCCTAGGCCATCTTTATGTAGAACAACAATTCTTTTTTTTTCAGATCCTCAGAGAGTTCTTTGCCATGAGGTGCCATGTTGAACTTCCAGTGACCAGTGTGAGAGAGATAACACCAAATTTAACACACCTGCTCCCCATTCACACCTGAGACCTTGTAACACTAACGAGTCACATGACACTGGGGAGGGAAAATGGCTAATTGGGGCCAATTTGGACATTTTCACTTAGGGGTGTACTCACTTTTGTTGCCAGTGGTTTAGACATTAATGGCTGTGTGTTGAGTTATTTTGAGGGGACAGCAAATTTACATGTTATACAAGCTGTACACTCACTACTGTACATTGTAGTCTAACACAGCAGCTGTCAGACTCTCCTAGAGTTTTCCAAGCTGTCAGCAGTAGAGCTGGATGGGGCACCTGTGCCCTCTGATGGCAGCTAACTGCCAGAGCCCCATGCACCAGGCTAAACACCCAGTGTCTAGGTGTTCAAACTGCAAATAAACGCAGCTTAAAGCAGAAACCTCTAAATACAGGAGAAAGTGACCCAGGAGGCACAAAAGTAACACTTCACTGATCACTTCCGCATCTGGAAAAGCTAAACCCAGGAGTGGCAGTTCTATCCGTCCTGTTCATTGTGATCAGGGTGAGCCAGCTCCTTCCTAGGCAGGCAGTGAAGTGTATCACCATGTTGTGGATGCCGCAGTCTGCACTGCCTTGTCCTGTCTCTATGTGATCTCTAATCACCATGATAATCACAGATAATGTACAGTCTATAGAGTAATACTCAGCCTCCCTTACCTAAGTGACATTGAACTCACGTCTACTTCCCATCCACTACAGGGACCCGGAAGTGATGTCAGCGGAGGAACAGGAAATGGGCGTGGTAAGCACGGAGTGAACTTTGAGCCCGGGAAAAATAAGCTTCTCCGCTTTATTCCTGTTAGGTGGGTCAGGTGTGAGGTGCAGTGGCTGTATGTGCCAGGGAGTACTGGATGCAGAAACATTGCTGATGGGTGGGTGCAGTATAGAGGGACGCACTGGTAGTATTGAAGGGTGCAGTGACGTTGGGCTTGCTGGATGAAAGGAGGAAGATAACGGGTGCAGTGTCAGTGCTACGGGGTAACATGATTGGTGGAGTACACATGGGTGACATGTTAACTTTGCAGGGTGGCATGGGGTGCTGGGTGATTGAGGGTGCATAATAAGGGTGACATGGGGTGCTAGGTGACTGAGGGTGTATTTTGGAAGTGCTGAGGTTGCATAATAAGGGTGACACAGGGTGCTGGGTGACTGAGGGTGCATAATAATGGTGACATGGGGTGCTGGGTAACACGGTGTGCTAGGTGACTGAGGGTGTATTTTGGAAGTGCTGAGGGTGCATAATGAGGTTGACACAGTGCTGGGTGACATAATAAGGGTGACATGGTGTGCTAGGCGACTGAGGGTGTATTTTGGAAGTGCTGAGGGTGCATAATAAGGGTGCTGGGTGACATGGGGTGCATAATAAGGGTGACATGGTGTGCTAGGTGACTGAGGGTGTATTTTGGAAGTGCTGAGGGTGCATAATAAGGGTGCTGGGTGACATGGGGTGCATAATAAGGGTGACACTGGGTGACTGAGGGTGCATAATAAGGGTGACATGGGGTGCTAGGTGACTGAGGGTGCATAATAAGGGTAACACGGGGTGCTGGGTGACTGAGGGTGCATAATAAGGGTGACATGGGGTGCTATGTGACTGAGGGTGTATTTTGGAAGTGCTGAGGGTGCATAATAAGGGTGACACAGGGTGACTGAGGGTGCATAATAAGGGTGACATGGGGTGCTGGGTGACTGAGGGTGCATAATAAGGGTGACATGGGGTGCTGGGTGACTGAGGGTGCATAATAAGGGTGACATGGGGTGCTAGGTGACTGAGGGTGTATTTTGGAAGTGCTAAGGGTGACACAGGGTGCTGGGTGACTGAGGGTGCATGATAAGGGCGACACAGGGTGACTGAGGGTGCATAATAAGGGTGACATGGGGTGCTGGGTGACTGAGGGTGCATAAGAAGTGTGACTGAGGGTGTATTTTGGAAGTGCTGAGGGTGCATAATAAGGGTAACACGGGGTGCTGGGTGACTGAGGGTGCATAATAAGGGTGACATGGGGTGCTGGGTGACCGAGGGTGCATAAGAAGGGTGACTGAGGGTGTATTTTGGAAGTGCTGAGGGTGCATAATAAGGGTAACGGGGTGCTGGGTGACTGAGGGTGCATAATAAGGGTGACATGGGGTGCTGGGTGACTGAGGGTGTATTTTGGAAGTGCTGAGGGCGCATAATAATGGTGACACGGGGTACTGGGTGACTGAGGGTGCATAATAAGGGTGACACGGGGTGCTGGGTGACATGGGGTGACTGAGGGTGCATAATAAGGGTGACATGGTGTGCTGGGTGACTAAGGATGCATAGGGGGGACATGGGGTGCTGGGTGACGGTGTATTTTGGGGGTACTTGGTAGCCGCAGCCTGTGGGTTAAATGGAAAAAAAAAAGAGAAGAAATCTCTGTCAGAAAAAGTGTGTGGTATACCCAGCATTAGAATATACCGCCCTGCATCCACCCACTTCTAATGGTGGGCACACATGAAATGTTTTTTTGTTGTTCAACCCGTGGGCTGAACGAAAAAAAAGAACCTAACAGATTCCTCTATTCACATCGGTCGATGTGGATGAAATCTCTGCCAAAAATGTTTTTTTAAATATATACCGAAGCATAGGGGCCATTCACCCACTGGCCGCCCCAGACCCCCTCAGACCCACATGCTTCGACACATATGCTCTTTTTTTTAACTGCGGATGAAAAATCTCATCCAACAGCACTGCACACACCTACTTATGTATATTCTGAGAGCAAGACCTTGTTGCTGTCAGAATAACAAGTCGGTGCTGCAGCTGAATGCATTCCTGCAATGGTTAACAATAAAACAACTTTTTTATTGAATTTTGCCCAAAAATGTTTAAATATATATACTGAAGCATAGGGGTCATCCACCCACTGGCCACTCCAGGCCCCCATGCTTCGGCATATATGCTCTTTTTAACTGCAGATGAAAAATCTCATCCAACAGCGCTGCCCACACTGACTTTTGTATATTCTGAGAGCAAGTTCATGTCATTGTCAGAATAAACAAGTCGGTGCTGCAGCTGAATGGCATTCCTGCAAAGAAACCCGCAATGGTTAACAATAAAACAGTAAAATCGTAACAGTAGAACAGCAACACCAACGACAACAATAAAAAAAAACAACAATTTTTGTTTTTTAAAATTCTTAATTTTTTTGACTTGTACTTATTTTTTTAACTTTTTAAACCAGATTGTAGGGTCTCTCAAAATGCAATAGCCAGTTTCCTGACTACCTAACATCTTTCAAGACCCTGTGTAAATATGTGCCCTGAACTGTGCTGTGCTGTACTCTATACTAATACTCCACTAGTGTGTGGTAGCGACAGAAGCATTCAAGGCAGAGTTGGCCAGGACAGGAGGGACAAAAAAAAGTGTCACGCCTAATTCCATGTCTGCTACAGACACAACATCTTTGTTGGGGTGTCCTTTGGGTTGGGGTACCAGGAATGGCATCAGGAAAATGCCTCTCATGCAGCCGGCTAACTGGGTTTGGGGTTTGGGCCACAGCACCTTCTGGATACAAAAGGGCCATTATGATTTTTTTCTGGAATTTTAGGAAGGATTCACCTTGTCCAGTCGCTTTGTAAAGCACAAAAGTAGTATATAGAGCTAATTGAAGTAAATACACACTTTTTTGTACCAGCGTCTGGCTTTTCGGGAAATTAAGTACGGCTTCATCATCTGGTCGTTGATGTCCACCCCTCCCATGTTAAGGTTATAGTCGTGGACACAGAGTGGCTTCTCAACAACACCAGCTGCCATGACAGTTTGGATGGTCCTGTCTGTGTGAATGGAAGACAGGACGTCCTTCCACTTCACTGTGAGCAATTCCTCATTTCTCAAGTTTTTTTCCCCCTTTCTAAGACTGGTATTTACAAGCCGATTAGGTTGCACGGTGCCACTTCCAAGATTGTACAAATGTCAATAGTGGCACGCTTGAATAAAAATGGTCCACGTATAAGTGGTACCTCATATGGAAAAAGGATGACACCAAGTCCCAAACTATCTTGCCACTGCTCCCAATGTAGTCTGGGCATCCGGGGGGCTCCACGTGACTATCTTTTCCCTCGTAAATCTGAAACAATGGCTTGTTGCCCTCTCACAGGTCTTATATATCTTGACGCCATATCTGACACGCTTGCTGGGGAGAAATTGAATGCAAAGCGGCCAGAAAAATGAATGCGGGACTCCTCAACGCAGATGTTTTGCTGGGGAGTATAGGCATGTGCAAATTTTTGGTTAAGGGGATTTACGAGGGGCAGAATTTTGTGGAGTCGGTCAAATTCAGGGTCATCCCAAGGACGACAGAGTGTATTGTTGAAATGCATAACACATATTTTAATATCTATGCCTGGCCATAGCAGCAGAGAACACGGGCATATGATGAATCGGGTCTGTGGACCAATACAACCACAATTAATTTTTTTTAGTAATGCCCATCTTGAGGGTTAGGCCCCAAAAAACATAAAATTTAAAAACAGTAATGGGTTTCCATGCGAATGGTCTGGCAAGGTTTGAATTTGGGTTGGCGGCGATAAACTTGTGCATATAAAGTGCTTTGATCCACAATCAATGCATACAGATCTTACGTGAAAAACCACTCCGAAAAATAAAGGGGAGTAGTTAAATTTGCTGTTTCCACCTGAATTCCATGTTGGGCAGTGAATGGGGGAAGTACGGGTGCTCCAGAATTTGTGGGCTGCCAATCGGGATTTGCAAGCATATCCAGAAGGATACTAGGGGCTCTATGGGCCTGTGTGTGAATTCTTGGTGGCTGCGGGACACTACTTGTCCTCGCCACCACACCAGCTTGTACTGCACTTATGGGACTCGCCACGTCACCAAGTAATACTGCAGTGCTGGTATGTGCAAGACCAGGATGTACTAGGCCGCTGGTGCTCTCCAGTTCACCAAATGGTAGAGCGGCACTAGTACATGTGAAAGTCATCATGCGATTGTAACATCTCAGCAACTTAGGAACGGGGTCAGGTACGTCTGACGTTAGCAGGGACCTCTTCTCCATTGTCTGAGCTATCTGTCAGGGTGCCGCTGCTGTCTACAGGTTCATTTTCTGAGGCTGATTGTGTCATGGAGTGCTCCCCTTCGCTCTTATCTAACATACTCAGAATCCTGACGTTTTGGCCACTAAATTTATAGGTACCTAGTGCGAATTATGGGAAAAAGAGCACCTGGCTGTCAGGGACTGCTTGAACCGCTACAAAAAAAAATTACTGGCAAGTGCTAACAGAGATCGGGCCTGATTCTGGGAACACTGTGGTCTTGTGTGCAATGAATCAAGTGACAGTGATCTACTGACACTGCACTTTCAAGGGGGGGGGGTAAGCATAGGGGCTAAACGCAGGTGCTGGCAGGTTCCGAGGCTGATCCCTCTAACGCTGCGTTTTTGGGGACACTATACTAATGTGAACACTGGTATAGTGCTGATTTGATCAAAGATATTGATCCGTTTAGACACTATACTGGCAATGGAGGTTTATTGTGTATGTGAGCGTGTTCCTGTCAATCAAGTGGTTAAATGTGATAACTGGTGTACTAACGGGCAATCTGGAAGGGACGCCAACTAACGCTATCTGAAGTCACCAGCGACACTAACACAGTGATCAGCAAAAAATCTGTACACTGTACTAATGACACTGGTGACATGGCAGTGAAGGGTTTAACTGGGGGATGATCAAGGGGTTAAATGTGTCTTAAAATGTGTTCTAACTGTGCAAGTGTAGTGCTTTTACTCACATGTCTTCTTTCTTTTCTCTCTGGGAAGAAATGTGCCCAAAGAGAAAAGATTGCATCATTTCCTGTACCTATGTAAGTGTAAACACAGGTACAGGAAGATCCCTGATAGGAAAGGGATTGATCATTCGACTTAGGCCGACCATCACTGTGTGCGCGCACCCCCTGGCCCGCGGGAGCGCAAATTATGTATATATACATGATTTTGCGCACCCGTGCCAGCCTGTAGCAGTATTTCTGCTATATGGCGGTACAGAAGCGGTTAAAGGTATGTCTTAACATTGCTCTAATTTACCCCCAAACCACCCTTTGCCCTCTAGATAATGTCCTGAGTCCTGGAGTGAAGGGTATGATTAGTGCCTGAAAGGCAACTAACAGTTCTTATTTCAGGCGCCAAAAAATGAGGCCCACTGCTTTGATTATTAAAGGCCAAGGGGTGCATATCAGACAGGAGGATATGATAACAACCAAGGATACAGGTTGATGAACATCCTCTTAAAGGATAAATTCACCTTTGGGAACATGTTACATGTTCCACCTGTTTTTAGAGTGGAACATGTAACAGGTTCCCATAGCTGCAGCTGCCCTCTCTCTGACAGATAGTACAGGGAAACTTCTCCCCGAACTACCTGTCAGATTTGAAAACAGCGTGGCCATACAGGGCTCCGCCCACACTGCCGTGTCACTCAACAGTTCTGTGAATGAGTGCCTACAAGTCCCAGCAGCCTTAGCGGCTATGGGCTTTTAGCTTTCAATGAACTACCACGGCACTTTAGAGTGCTGTGGTAGTTCATTGAAGCTTCCTGCCAGTATATCTGCTTGGCCGTATATATTCCGTACGGCCAAACAGATATTCTGACAGGTCTGCAGACCTGCATGGCACCAGCGATTTACTGATCGCTGGTGCAATGCTTTACAGGCTCCTGCAAACAAAAATAATAAATGCACATTTTTTTCACCTGCAGAAAAATGTGCATTTATTATTTTTGTCTAAAAGGTGAATTTATCCTTTAAGGTTCACCTCCTCCTTGTAGTACAGACATGTCTTCTTCTTCCCCACAATGCACCAGCCTCTGGTACAAAACTCATAGACCTGGAGCTGAAACAAATTAAAAGAGAAGTTTGTGGTTTACAAAAAAAATGTATACTCACCTGGGTGGATGCAGAATTGATCTGATGCTGCATATGTCCCCCATTGCCTTTACCCTGAGAACTGAGAGCTCAAACACTGCTGATCACTCAGTTCTCCCCTCCACTGTATGTGGTCATCATCACCTCATGCTGGTGTCACATAACATGATTATACATTTTTCACTTTCACATTATTGATTGGCTTTATTACAGCAGCAGCACCACCATCTAAGTTCATAATTATAGCTAGGAAAAAATTACTTTTTTAGGTAATTGTGGAAGTGACACTTGAATTTCTTTTTAACCAGCTGTTATAGGCATAAAATGACCGAGTGGATAGAAACAGTGTAATGTGCCTGTTTTTTCATTTCCGTTTCAAGTCTTCTTTAAGGGCCCCTAGGCTGTTGGGACTATAGTTGCTTAGACATTTATTTATAAAGCAGGGGTATGGCCTTACCATTGCTTAGAAATTAAAGAATGCACAGCAGAATGTTTTGTTTTTTTAATATGTGCAGTGCACTCCACTTGCTTCAGTCGCAGTTAAATTGAATGAAGGAAAGAAAAAAAAAAGAGCCAGGAGGAAAGTCTGGTCATGTGACCTGTCATTGGTGTGATCAGCCTTTCCTAAAAGAGAGATTTCTCCTCTGAGCAGAGGGAACAGTGTGAAGAAATCTTTTTCAATTTGTCTATAATGCTCAAATCCAGGAATTGAAAATCAAATCCCCCCTTGCAATGGTGGGCCCCTCTCTGCACTGGAAGAGTTAAATGCTTGCTATGTCTAATTGTAGTACCTAACTTATACCCCTCTGTGGCGCTCTTGTTCTCTGCTCAAAGCTATAGTCTGTGGTTGGAGTCTCTGCATCATTTTGTACAATACAAGGACAATAACCCTGTATTGTACACTCAGGTGACTGGAGTTGTAGCACTTACAGAGAAGGCTGCAGGGGACTGGTTGCAGCACTGGAGGGACCCCACTGTAGACATAAGGTAAGTAATGACACCTTTTTCATGCACCCCCCTGACTTAAAAGTAGAACTTCACCCAAAAGGGGAAATTCCACTTGTTTATACCCTCCCCCCCACTGTTACATTTGGCACTTTTTTGGGGGGAGGGGAGAGCAGGTACCTGGTTTTGACAGGTACCTGCTCCCACTTCCGGTCAGATGCGCCTGAGCGATCTGAGCCGGTGGTTCGAACCCCCCCCCCCCTTCCCCTGCAGCCTTCTTGGACACATCACAGGTTCCAGAAGACTGGGACCACTCAAAAAGTACAGCACGACTCACGCATGCACAGTAGAAAACCAGTTCACTTCCTTACCTAAGATGCCGGCACCTGAAGCCAAACAAGTTTTTGTAGCTGCTGACTTTTACGGCCAGTTCACACCACGAAAATGCTCTCTGGATGCATTCCGAATATGTTTTTGCTTACAGTTCACACCACACTCTATTATGGTGCAGTTTGCTATGTTCCAGTACAGTCCTGTGCAGAAAAAATGCAGCATATTCTACTTTTTCAACACTGGTGTGAACTAGGGCCATTAGAATTCATGGAAAATATTGTGCATGCATTTTTGATGCAGAAAAAAAACGCACTGGACTGCATCTAATGTGAACTAGCCTTTAGACCCCAGTCACACTGGGTGCGACTTGGCATGCGATCTGCATGCCATACAAATTTCAAATCTCATGGCAAGTCGCACCATATTGTCTGCAATTACAGTGGTCATTCCAAGTCGGAACTAAACAGATTTCTAAAGTAGGGCATGCATTACTTTTGGTGCGATTTGCATAGACATCTGTGTCAGATGTCCTGAAATCACACCTCACATCGGCATGTCATCTGACTTTGAAATCGTAAGTCACACAATTGCAAAGTTGGGATCGGTGTAACTAGGGTGTTAGGGGTGGTTCACACTATAGAAACGCAGTCCAGATGCGTTTCTGATCCTTTTTTGATGCGGTCGGTTAATTTTTTTCCCTTTTTCTTCAATTTTAATAGGGTGCATTCCAGTGTGTTATTGATGCGTTTTACCGCATTCTGGTACAGGTCTGTGCAGGGAAAATGAAGCCTGTTCTGCGTCAGAGGGCATGGCCGGAGCGACGGCTGAGGCCATCTTCACGTAGGACTCCACGAGTGGTTAGAGTGGCGTCCTTCCTCACATGACTGGAAACATTTGAGGACACCGCTCCCCCTTTCATACCGGTGAAGTGATTATTGGGCGCCATCACGCTACATACATTCTTTTAGTTTATGGTTTTACATGTTCAATTTAACTATAGATTTTCAACATTTTACAACTATCATTGGACAGCATCACAATTCTGATTTTGGCCAACAGTTTCTTGGATTTTCTTGTATTGGCAAGAATAGGAGCAATGTTAAGCATGAAAAGCTATGGTTCCACTGACGAGGTTACTAATTTTGTGGTTTTTGCACTTTGTAACAAAATGAAGCACTATTTAACCCAGTAACAATTTTGTAATTTCTAGAACTTTAATTCACACATTTATTGAGAGAGACATGTGGGATGTCATGCTGACCTGTTGAAAAATAGTTATCTTAAAGCAGACGTCCAGATTTATTTTCACTTTCAATAGTTTGTTTAGGTTAAGGTGACCCAAAGAAACTACCTCCATAACCAAGGTATTCTGCCACTACTGTATCATACATACAGTATGCAGCTAGGATGAGTGCTTCTTGGTCATTCAGGGGAATTCTTGTATTTTTATGAATGAATACAAGGCTTTCTCTGATTGCCCAAAATGGAGAGACTGGCAGATGACATCAAAATTTTGACCTTAGCCAGGCAGAGGAAGCCTTGTTTTCATTTAAAAATACAAGGTTACATGTTTGAGAAGTATTCAGCCCAACTCAGTTTTGTTCATTCAGCAGATGGGAAGTCATCCATGATGTTACTGAAACACAGCTCTGTATACTGTATGTAGCTGATGCTACTAGAGTATGATACAGCACTGACAGCAGCAGAAACATGGGCTTTGGCTTCAAAGTCAGATCTGAGCTGCATGCTTGTTCAAAGCAATTAAAGCAAATGTTATTTAAGCATGTGGCCCAATAATGAAATTACAGCTTCATTTTTTAAATTCATTTATTTTTGAGTATCAATTTACCAGCATTGTCCTATTAGAATAAGCCATATGTAGTTAATAGGAATGATATTGCCATCTTGTGACCAAATTCCATTATAGCACCAGCTATTGAGTTGTATTGTATCAATATGGTAGTGTGTACACTTCCGCCCTTCTATAAATCTTCTGACAATCACCTGACCCCCATCGCTGAGGAAACCACGTGATCTGTGATGCAATACATCAGAGGACAGAACCAGGTGATGTCAATTCTGGTCGCAGTTGAGACCAGAAGGTTGTTTCATAGCACGTGAAATAAGTTGTTTATGGTCCTTTTTAATGTGAGTGGCAATCTTTATACATAATAAAATACATTTTAAAAACTACACTATGGGTGACTTAATTTCTCTCCACTAAATATATCTAGTACAAGGGAAAACTCAGAAGGATCCCACTGGAGAGGTCTTTGTGAGGAGTGACTGCTTTAATGTCAGACACCTTGGGTTGTGTACTGTTATCTTGGACCTATATGATAGTATGGGACTATTCTTAAAGTGATCAGCCACTTCTCACAGTATGGTGACGCACGCTATGCGGTTTGAAGCGGTTTCAATCCTACGAAGTGGAAAATTCTGGGATCTCTTGATACCAAGGTCAGGTAGACCAAGAAAGATTGCAGACACAACTGCCTGAAGATTTAATCAAAATACAAAGAAAAACCCACAGGTAACCTCAGGAGAAATACAGGCTGCTCTAGAAAGAAAGAAAAAAAAGATATGGTTGTTTCAAGGAGCACAATACGATACATGAACAAAAATGAGCTGCATGGTCAAGTTGTCCAAAAGAAGCCATTACTGTGCCAATACCACAAAAAAAAAGTCTGGTTACAACATGCCTGGCAACATCTTGATATTCCTCACAACTTATGGCACACTGTAATCTGGAGTGACAAGATCCAAATAGAGCTTTTTGGTTACAACCATAGGCACTGTTTGGAGATGGGTCAACAGCGACAAGAATACTATCCCCATTGTGAAGCATGGTGGTGGCTTAGTGATGTATTGGGGTGTGTGAGCTCTAAAAGCACAGGGAAAATAATGGCAAGATGAATACAGCATGGCATCAGAAAATACTGGCTTTGCATTCTTCTGCACTAAAGCTGCGCATAGGAAGCTCTTGTGCTTGGGGTCATTGTCATGCTGGAAATTCCAAGACCAAGTTGACAGTCCACTGGTTGCAGCAGAAAAAGGTGAAGGTTCTGGAGTGGCCATCACTGTCTCCTGACCTTAACATCAAGACACTATGGGGAGATCTCAAATGTGCGGTTTTGCAAGACAAAGACTTTGCAGGACCTGAAGGCATTTGGCAAGATGAATGGGCAGCTATACCAGCTGCAAGAATTTGGGCCTTAGACAACTACTACAAAAAAGATTGCACACAGTCATTGATGCTAAAGGGAGCAATACACAGTATGCAGACTTTTGAACAGGGGTCATTTCATTTGTTGCCATGTTTTGTTTTATGATTGTGCCATTCTGTTATTAGTTCATATTCAACTGTAGGTTATAAGAAATCAAGTTTTTTTGTTTTTTTTTTAAATGGTACTGCATGTCACTATTTTTGTAGACGTTAACAATAGAACCCCCTCTGCATGTTCTGGTACAGGTTTCCAACAAAAGGAAAAAACAGAAGGGATGGGCAAGTTTGAAAATATAGAAGCACAATTGAAAATAGAGTTGGTTTAGGGTAACTTCACAGTTAAAATTAAAAAAAAAAAAAAGCCAACATAGCTTTTTATGGAAAAAAAGTGGTTGTCTATCATTGAGGGATTTCTCATGTGCACATGTGAAATTTATGTCAACCTACCCAATAAAGACAGCTGAAGACTCCAGATCTTGAAAGATTGGAGCTTGTAATCACACACATGTGCAATATGGCAAGAGCTCCAGGAGGCCCTGAAATTTCAATGAATTTCATGAACAAGCATATCCCTCTATAGAGTGTACTTGTCTAATTTCTGGCTACTGCTTCATTTGTCTGCAATCAGCAATAATCACTTCTGATACCAAGAGAAAAATTGTGACAGGTGAGATCTCGAGGAGAGGGGAGAGAGAAAAGAGTGTCCAATCCGCTTTCCTTACTTAATTCATCTGTGTATAATTTCAACTCTCCCACTTTTTTCTAAATTCTCAAACAAGCTTTATAAATTCAGCACTTTGGATGTAGAGAAGACTGCAGCCAGACAGGTACAACTTATGTAGGAGGATTTGTTTCATCTTTGTGAATCAGCTAGTTCACTGGTAATATATATATATATATATATATATATATATATATATATATATATATATATATATATATATATATATATATATATATATATTTTACAAAACACTAAATAAAAAAAAGTTTAAAAAAGTGTTACTAAACCCACAACAGTAAAATCAGTCTGTATATGCAGTAAAGCATGCTTGTTGTACTCACTGTGGAACCTAAAAGGATAATCCTCTGCATTGTGTAAAAAAGCAGCTTGATCCCATCTTATCTGATCCTCCCCTTCAGGAGGCACTCTAGCAATACACAAACTGAGCATGTGTGGTGTTTTGGGTTTTCTTGGAGGATGCATGTGATCAGCATAGTCTAAGAGGGTCAGGGGTCACATAGCCTCAGAACAGTCAGAGGAGAATGACAACTCCTCTACAAGATTTAACCAGTGCTCAGACAGACACTGATAGAAGCACAAGACTTTTATATACTGCTGCTGAGAAAAAAAAATGAATTTAGTAGTTTACATTTACGTGTACTGTGGAAGACCAAATATAATGAATGCAGGATCACGGGTTTAGTAACCCTAAGTATAGTTTCACTTTAACTTTTCAGGTATAGACATAATTTTATACCAATATTGGGCTGTAGCTATTATAAGCCAAACTCTTCCAGCAACTACTTCCTGGTTTAAAGCAAAGCCATGATTAGCTGAAACAAAACCACATTACCTTTGCCATTGGCCATGGCATCTCAGTTCTGAGAGCTCCAACAGCAAATGTTTTTTCTGGGATCACACTGCCATCTGCTGGCAAGATATCTGTGCATCAGATCGTATCATGCGTTAAAAGTGTTTCTATTCCAAATTTTGCCAAGTTGTCAATGCTACATTTACATATTTTGGTACCATAACATTAAAGTGTTAAACCCAGGACCCTGCATTTACTATATCTGGTCTCCCATAGTACACACAACATGGAAATGCAATTACAGTGGATATAAAAAGTCTACACACCCCTGTTAAAATGTCAGGTTTCTGTGGTGTAAAAAAAAAAATGAGACAAAGAAAATCATTTCAGAACTTTCCACCTTTAATGTGACCTATAAACTGTACAACTGAATTGAAAGACAAACTTGGAATCTTAAAAAAAAAAAAAAAAAAAAAAAGATGCCATCTGGTTTCTAAAACCGCTACACCGCTTACAAGTTTTAAGGGTAACCCCTCTTGGGTCTTTGGGTCCTGGACAGCGTCTAATAGACATTGGTTCTTTCTGGGTCCCAGAAGTTGGTGGCGCTACACGCTGTAGTTTTTTCATGGTTTATAAAACAACCTGACACAGCCTGATTTCATATAAAGTTTTTATTTGAATTGCAGCTTTACTGACAAAGGTTTTCTCTGGAATAATGGCTGCAAGGAAAAATAAATGAACTTCACATATATTACAGTAAAATGTTCCTGTTCAACTCCACAAGAACCCACAATAACTCACTGAGGAAAAAAAAAGAAAAAAAGTCTGAAGCAAACAAAAGTTCATTTAAATTAATAAAAAGGCAACATAAGGCTTTAGGATTGTATACATGTCAATTAAAAGCATAAAGTCATTTAAGAAAAAAACATGTAATTTACATTTTATACACTTTTTCATAGGTCCTTAAAATGTCCCCTATTCAATGTATCACAGATACATTTAGTATCATAAAATTGGTAGATCATTATGAATTTCAAAATGACAAAGGGGGACAAAAGAAACCCAATGATACTGGTGTAAGTTTTCTTCTTGGTTTATATCTTTGGGTGATTGCAAATACGGTCAGTTTTGCTTGTCACCTTTCAGAGCTTGTAGTCTTTCCAACAGGGGAGGATGAGAATAATGCCACATTGAAAACATCCAATCTGAAACTGGGAATCCTAAATTATCCTTATTTAGTTTAATTAGGGCAGAATATAAATCTCTGGCTTTTCCAAGATTCTTAGCAAAGGTATCAGCTTGGAACTCAAACCTCCGGCTCAGCACAGTCAAACAAAATGAAAGAACCTAGGGAAGAAATAAAAGAAGAATAACTCAACCCAGCATAGGTGAACAACAATACAAGATGACTGTCCATAGACAAACTTTAATGGCAACCATATAATGGTAAATCTGACCAATGTTCTTATAGTCACACCACTGTAACCTGATTGAACCATACGCTAAATTCTGGGCAAACAGCCATTTGAACTATAGGAGCAGTTTTATTTGAGAATTTTTTTTTTACCACTTGCCCTCCAGAGGATTTACGCCCTCTTCCTGATCAGGCCATGTTTTGCGATACAGCGCTGCATTACTTTGACAACTGCGCAGTCATGCAACACTGCACTCAAATTAAATTTATGTCCTTTTTTTCCCCCCACAAATAGAGCTTTCTTTTGGAGGTATTTGATCGCTAATGGTGAGCTATCTGGGGCAATCAAAGGGTTAACTGCTGATTTACTATGTGTGCTCTGTGTGTTTTACTAGGGAAACATACTGCTTTGTTGGTGTTGGCAGGTGAGAGATCTGCAACATGTCTGTGCTGACAGGTGAGAGATCTGTGTTATTTACATAGAGACCTCTCCCCTTTCACTGTTCCTCAGCGATCGCCGGGTTCTAGCGGGAAATCTCCAGCCAGCACCTGGTGATCGACAGCTGTAGCCGCCAAGGGCGGCGCCCCCTACCCGGAAATGCAAAATTACACACGCACACAGTTAGGTCCATATACATTTGGACACAGGCACAATTTTCATACTTTTGCTCAGTATGCCACCAGAATAAATTAGAACAAAACAATCCAAATTGGAAGTGCAGACTTTCAGCTTTAATTCAAGGGGTTGAACATAAATATCAAGTACAAATTTGAGGAACTGCAACCATTTTTATACACAGTCCCTCCATTTTCAGGCGCTCAAATGTAAATTAAAAATTAATATTTTATTTATGATTATATTCATTTGACCATTTTGTTGAGAATCCTTTACTGGCAATGACTGCCTGAAGTCTGGTAATGTCCATGGGTTCCAAAGACTGGGTTTTCTCCTGATGCTTTGCCAGGCTCTAACTGCAGCAGTCTTCCCTTATTCTTTCTTTGTGGGTCTTTATGCCTTTAGTTTTGCCTTCAGCAAGTGAAATGCATGCTCACTTGGGTTGAGATCAGGTGATTGACTTGGCCATTGCAGAATATTCCACTTTTCCTTCAAAAGCTCCTGGGTTGCTTTTGCAGTGGGTTTTGGATCATTGTCCATCTGTACTGTGAAGCACAGTCCAATCAACTTTGCTGCATTTGGCTGAATCTGGGCTCACAGAAGCAGCCGGAGGAATTCTGCAGAGTTTAGAGATGCTGTCTTCGGTCACATCATCAATAAACACCAATGACCCAGTGCCACTGGAAGCCATGCATGCCCATGCCATCACACTGCTTCCATGTTTTTACAGATGATGTTGTGTGCTTTGGATCATGAGCTGTTCCAACCCTTCTCCAAATTTTTTTCTTCCCGACATTCTGGTACAGATTAATCTTAGTTTCATCCATCCAAAGAATGCTTTTCCAGAACTGGTCGAGCTTTTTTTTTTTGTCTAATCTGGCTTTTCTATTCTTCAGGCTTATGAATGGTTTGCACCTTGAGGTGAACCCTCTGTAGACTTCAACAATGATACGCCCACTTCTTGGAGAGTGTCCTTCAATTGTCTGGATGTTGTGAATGGGTTTTTCTTTACCATAGAGAGGTTCCTGCGATCATCCACCACGGTTGTCTTCTGTGAACTTCCATGCCTTTTTATGTTGCTGATCTCACCAGTGCGTTCTTCTTTCCTCAGAATGTACCAAACTGTTGATTTGGCCACTCCTAATGTTGCGGATATCTCTGATAGATTTGTTTAATTTTTGCAGGCTTACAATGGCCTGTTTCACTTGCATGGACAGCTCCTTTGAACGCATGATGTAGGTTCACAGCAATAGATTCCAAATGCAAATACCACACTTAGAATGGACTCCAGACCTTTTACCTGCTTAATTGATGAAGTAGTAACGTAGGAGTAGCCCACACCTGGCCAGCTTTTGATTCAACTGTCCAATTACTTTTGGTCCCTTGAAAAAGGGGGGATGGCTTCTCTTAAGAGCTGTAATTCCTAAACCCTTCCTCCAATTTGGATGTACATACCCTCAAATTAAACCTGAGTGTGCGCACTTTCAACTCATATCCATTATAGAACTATAGCTTGAATATGTTTTGGTAAATACCTGAAAACACCTAAAATTGTGCCTGTGTCCAAATATATATTACCGGTGAAAACGCAAAAAATTAGATTATCGTGCAAAAGTTCATTTATTTCAGTAATGCAACTTAAAAGGTGAAACTAATATATGAGATAGACTCATTACATGCAAAGCAAGATAGTTCAAGCCGTGATTTGTCATAATTGTGGTGATTTATGGCTTATAGCTCATGAAAGCCCCAAATCCACAATCTCAGAAAATTAGAATATTGTGAAAAAGTGCAATATTCTCGGCTCAAAGTGTCCCACTCTAATCCGCTAATTAAGCCATAACACCTGCAAAGGGTTCCTGAGACTTTAAATGGTCCCTCAGTCTGGTTCAGTAGGAATCACAATCATGGGAAAGACTGCTGACCTGACAGTTGTGCAGAAAACCATCACTGACACCCTCCATAGGGAGGGAAAGCCTCTAAAGGTAATTGCAAAAAACGTTGGATGTTCCCAAAGTGCTGTATCAAAGCACATTAATAGAAAGTTATGTGGACAGGAAAAGTGTGGAAGAAAAAGGTGCACAAGCAGCAGGGATGACCGCAGCCTGGACAGGATTGTCAGGAAAAGGCCATTCAAAAGTGTTGGACTTTCACAAAGAGTGGACTGAGGCTGGAGTCAGTGCATCAAGAGCCACCACACACAGACGGATCCTGGACATGGGCTTCAAATGTCGTATTCCTCTTGTCAAGCCGCTGCTGAACAACAAACAACGTCAGAAGCATCTTACCTGGGCTAAAGAAAAACAGACCTGGATTGTTATCCCCATAAAGCTCGTCTGCGGAAGGAAGCATGAAGTGCTCCAAAATCTCCTGGTAGACGGCTGCGTTGACCCTGGACTTAATGAAGCACAGTGGACCAACACCAGCAGATGACATGGCTCCCCAAATCAACACAGACTGTGGAAACTTCACACTTGACTTCAAGCATCTTGCAGTGTGTGCGCCTCTCCATTCTTCCTCCATACTCTGGGTCCTTGGTTTTCAAATGAGATGCAAAAGTTGCTCTTATCAGAAAAGAGGACTTTGGACCACTGAGCAACAATCCAGGTCTGTTTTTCTTTAGCCCAGGTAAGATGCTTCTGACGTTGTTTGTTGTTCAGCAGCGGCTTGACAAGAGGAATACGACATTTGAAGCCCATGTCCAGGATCCGTCTGTGTGTGGTGGCTCTTGATGCACTGACTCCAGCCTCAGTCCACTCTTTGTGAAAGTCCAACACTTTTGAATGGCCTTTTCCTGACAATCCTGTCCAGGCTGCGGTCATCCCTGCTGCTTGTGCACCTTTTTCTTCCACACTTTTCCTTTCCACATAACTTTCTATTAATGTGCTTTGATACAGCACTTTGGGAACATCCAACGTTTTTTGCAATTACCTTTAGAGGCTTTCCCTCCCTATGGAGGGTGTCAGTGATGGTTTTCTGCACAACTGTCAGGTCAGCAGTCTTTCCCATGATTGTGATTCCTACTGAACCAGACTGAGAGACCATTTAAAGGCTCAGGAACCCGTTGCAGGTGTTATGGCTTAATTAGCGGATTAGAGTGGGACACTTTGAGCAGAGAATATTGTACCTTTTCACAATATTCTAATTTTCTGAGATTGTGGATTTGGGGTTTTCATGAGCTATAAGCCATAAATCACCACAATTATGACAAATCACGGCTTGAACTATCTTGCTTTGCATGTAATGAGTCTATCTCATATATTAGTTTTACCTTTTAAGTTGCATTACTGAAATAAAATGAACTTTTGCACAATATTCTAATATTTTGAGACACACACACACACACGATATTGCGCAGCCCTGCAGCGGTAGTTCTACTATAGGGCAGCGGAGAACTGGTAAATTATGTGATTAAAACACAACTTTGCAGGATAGCACAGCCAATAGGGCGACTCCAATTTTTAAGAAAATGAAGAAATTACTACAATAAAGTCACTGGGGTAGATTTACTAAAACTGGAGCACTCAGAAGCTGATTGGCCATCGTGCACAGCTGCACCAGATTCTAACTTCAGAGTGTTCAATTCAACTTTGGAAATAAAACCTGGAAGCCGTTTGGTTTACATGCAGAGCTGCACCAGATTTTGCACTCTGTAAAAGGCAAGGGGGGTTATTTAAATAAAGACTGTCGACTGGGCATTGAAAGAGCAGCAACAAAATGTATTCTGTTGCAGCTTACCAATCAGATGTTGTGGCTGCATCAGTTTTCGGTCTTTCTAGTTTTTACCTGGCAATCTGGCTAGTAATTCACCTCTTGTTTTACTGAAACACCACTCTGGATGAATGAGACAGGTGGCACAGCAAACAGCATTGTTAGTGTTGGGGGAGGGGAGTGTTAAATGTATTAGCAGATTTGAATACAACAATTTAAAGCCAAACTCCAGCTCATGCTTTAGAATCAGTTACAGCAAGAGTTTCTCTTTTGGGATAAAGGCTTTACATTAAAATTAAAGCTGATTATTTTAGTGACCCCTGCCAGTGGTAAATGGATTGTCTCATCCATGTTAACTTATGCATTCTGCTGGAGAGCTTGAGCTTCTGAAAAACATACTTGCAGGTTGGATCACCAGATGAAAATAGAAGAAAGCACAAAACAAAAAGCTAATGGAGCCATCACATCTGTAAATTGGTAAGCTGCAATCTAATAAAAGGTTTTCTTTTTGGTTTAATACTGCTTCAAACACTTCTCATGCTTCCTTCTGAGGGGGTGAGATAAGGAATTTATCTGGAAACCATACACATTGCCTTTAATTTCTATGTAGGCTATTCATATTTAGAAGACAGCTAACTCTACATTGCAATATTAAAATTTAAAGAACTGCCCACCAACCAAATAATCCCACAGTAAAAAGATAGCATTCACATTTGTGCAGTAGTTCCTTTCAAATTAATATACACTGATGCAATTAAAAAAAAAAAAAAAATAAAAGTTAGTGCTAATTGTTAAATTTTTATTGCTGAGCTTTCTGCAATACCTCATTGTATGGAGAAAAGATGAACTGAAATATGATCATCAGGCCTATGAGAGTGGGTTGTGCTGTGTGGAATCCGAATGCAGCGAAAAGTTCTTTCCGACCACTTAGCACAGCAAATAAAGAAAAACAGAGAAACGAATTCATCTGACAGATGAGAAAAAGAAAGCAATATTCAAACATTTTGAATATATAACTATGCAGTATATAAATTATTAATAATAAAAAAACAAAAAACACAAATGCTTTAACAGTTAGAAATCATGTTGAGGTGCTGTTGAATTCTAGATTCCAGATCAATTTAGGTTAAGCGGTCAATATTTTAGGATCCATAACCACATCATTAAAGCTCAATTATTTAAATTTTTTTTTTCCACAGTGTGGGGAAAGGTTAGTAACAGTCATGCTTCAATTACTGTGTAAACTACAAGTAGCATGTAAAATAAATAAAATTAAACTGTACCATTTCCTCTCACTGGCTGCTATGTCAATATGGCATCTGCTGGTCATGTAACATCTGGCAGAAGAAGCCATATAGTGTAATGGGAGAGCGGGTATTTGACACACCTGAAAGTGTCAGATATTAGTGGAATCTGCATCTGAGAACAAAGATTTACCACCCCCTAGAAGATGAAGAGACGAGTATTTATTTTTCAGTAGTAACAGGGCTACTTTTAAGATGAAGTTGGGTTTGAATTTTATTCCATAGCCACATTGGCCCCAGGTATGCGTCGCTCATATCCAAGTGATCCCCATGGAAGCTGCAAGTCACCGTAGTCGTTGCTTGCTTGGCACGTCTGCCGTTTACAGGCCACCTGGCATTTTTTTCAATGAATACAAGGTGTTCATTGACTGGACGATGTGGAGAGGCAGGTAGTGACGCCGTGATTTCCACCTCATCCAAAATCAGAGAATTACTTGTATTCATTTAAAGAAAAACAAAACAGTCTATCAAATGAATGATTTACAAACCCATTAATAAAAACACATTGGTAGATTGCCTGGGCTTGCTGACCTGTTGTGACATGCCATGGATAAAGGTGCAGGCATAGGAACTACTCCAAGGCATGTAGTGCCAGCTGCAAAGGGAGCAGAGCTGCGGCCGGAGAAGTTCAGCTGAGGAATCAGCGAGCCACATAAGCTGATGCCTCTTCTAAAGTTCCGGCAAGAATGTAAGGCAGAGTGATACCAAAAGCACCCAGCCTCTTATTCCTGAAAGCTGCAGGATCCGCAGCATGAAGCAGCACTGCATGCAAGGTCCGTGTCACTGGGCTTAAGGATACTGGACACAATAGCATTTTTATGGGCACAATAGCATCTATATGCTATTGTGTCCATAAAGCTGCTATTATGCTCATATAAACGGATATTGTGCCCTTAAAAATGCTGTTGTGGTCATATAGATGAACAGCAGTTTTCTGGGCACAAAATAATTTTTATGCTATTGGGCCCATACAGATGCACAATAGAAGCTATATGGGCAAAATCGCATTTATAAACATGGCTAACAATTATTAGGCAGTTTTCACA
This sequence comes from Staurois parvus, assembly GCF_062004578.1. Taxonomy (NCBI): domain Eukaryota; kingdom Metazoa; phylum Chordata; class Amphibia; order Anura; family Ranidae; genus Staurois; species Staurois parvus. The sequence continues at coordinate 60,828 of NW_028319936.1, forward strand.
GTGATGCGCTATGGGTGCAGCCCAGTGCACCTGCAGCTTTCCTGTGGGTTAGCTGTAATTTAGCAACAGACGTCTATTATGTCCTGCGGGTTTGGTCTATTATGTCCTGCGGGTTTGGTGCGCTTTCCGAAAGCACACCAAAACTCCTGAATGCCTTGCTAGGTTAACAGAAGCCTGTGCCCAGTGAGCTTTGATTTCTCTTATGTTGTTCAGTTAGATCTGCACCTCTCAATGGCCTAGCCCTAATTTACAGGCTGTTCTGCCTACTTCGGTGCACAGCACACTAAAATGTACCTTAGTTCTGCCCCCCATCTCTGTTCAGAGTGCCTGCAAATAACACTTAATAACTGCAGGTATAAAGCCAAATTACAAGAGCAACTGTATATAAAAGAAAACCAAGGACATCATGATATACAGATAACTACTTGAAATACAAACACCACACAACAAAAAGAGCAAGAAAATGAAAATAGAAAAGTCACATATGGTTTTACTATCAGTAAATTTACAATAACCAAAAATTTTACAGTAGCCTATGAACCTACATTCTCTTGAACACAAAATACTGTAAATGTATATTCACCTGACTAATGACTATGTTCTTTACTGTGTGGCCCAACTTCCAGTGGCCCAACTCATGTCCCAGAACAGCCAAAACTTCAGGATTGTTGCAGCCTTGCTTCTTATTAGCGTTCTAGATTTGGAAACAAATTCAAATTGTGATAAATCACTGGTTAATAATTGAAGATACACTAGAGCACTGTACTCCTTAAAAAAACGTTCAAAAGACTACCAGTAGAGAATTCCTCCCAGACATAAAATAAGCCTTTAGAATACTTACACTGTTAGTCAAACCATTCTGTCAATGAACCAAAGATTAAAATGTTCACATTCAAAAACTTGCTTAGCAGACAGTCTACCTGTTAACTAGTTTAATTTCGATTTAGAATGGATCTTCCACACCTACCTGTCCAGTAACCCAATTCCCTAATATTTGTAATATAAATTGCCTTCTAAAAGGCCCTGAATTTCTCTTCCTTTCTAAATGGCCCACCGGAGCCTCATCATACAAAAGTAGAATTTTGTGAGAAGGTGGAAAAGAATTTGAAGCCTACAGGTTCTTACTCCAAGGAAGTGTCAGAATATTTTATTTCTTTTGCAAAAAGAACAAAAAAGTCCTGGTCACTACAGATGTTTTTCCCCCTCTCATTCTTTGTTGTACAACCTTCCTCTTTTAGGATTATACCCTCTCCCTCCCCGCTGTTTCTTGTAACTGCATAAAACCCAGGTGGGGTATATAAATAATTTGTTTAGGGATTAATTAGTAGGCTAAAAAATGTCCCTATTTTATGAACGGACTTTACCAAGGTTGGAGCAGACAGAATATGGAGCAGCTGTGCATGGGAACCAGCCACCTTCCATTTTTTACCACTTCAATACCAGGCACTTTTACCCCCGTCCTGCCCAGGTCTATTTTCAGCTTTCAGTGCTCTAACACTTTGAATGTGAGAATGTAACATGCTACATACATACTACTGGGGAAGTGATCAGTTTTTTGTTTGTTTTGTTTTTTTTAATACACACACATTATGATTGCTTATAGCAAAGAATTTCTTTGCTATAAGCAAGCATTTAACTAAAATTAAATCGATTAATTCAGGGTTTTTTTTTGTGTTGTGATTAGCTGTGATCGGCTATAGCTAGTCACATGACACAGATGGGCTGTGATTGGCCCAGTCTGTATATGTGATCAATCACAGCTAGTGACAATTTTATACAATGGATGGCATGAAAGGAAGCCATCCATTTTTTACAATTATGCGACCTGCTGTGAATGATCACAGCAGGTCACATGGTACTGACCATGGGCCGGTACACAGATCTGTCATTGGTCGTGTCCGAGGTACACAGCCAGTGACAGATCTCGCAACAGTGCGGCGTCGCAGGCACGCACAATCCAGGAAGGACGTCATGACGCCGACCAGGATTGACACAAGTCCCGCTCGGCCATCAATCTGCTATTGGCCAGTTGGGAACAGGTTAAAGCTTAACTGAAAAAGCTGAACCTAGACTTTTGCTGGTTACTACGCACAGCTGTTCCACATTCTGTTTGCTTCCGTTTTAGTAAATTCCTCCGTGTCATGCAAAGGCTATATTTTACATTGAAAGCTGCAACTTCCTTAGTGTCCACCTCCCTCTGACATGGTTTATACCCCAAAAGGAAACACAGCCTCCCTCAGTGAATGATACAGAAAATACAGGTTGCCATTGCTATTCGACTGGCTGTCATGGTCAGCCAACAGCTTCAAGAATGCGTCACTGACCTAAAAATACATATATCAGGAGTTGACATTTTTGGACTGAGATGGGTGTTAAAATCTAAAAAGGGACCACTTATCACAAGCTGAAGAACTCGTTTATAGTTACTTTTTTTTTTTTTTTTTTAAAGAGAATATAAAAGTAAGCCTACATGACTCCAGGGCTATCAATCTTTCAGTTGTAACAAACAGCCAAAAACAACTTGGTATGCAACTAATCATGAGTCCCATGACGGAATATTCCTGTCCCAGTAAACAGCCCTCAGCATTTCAGCTGTGCAACCCTAATTAAGGAATTTTCACTTTTAACTCACCTTGGCTTTCAACTTCACTTCAGCAGTTTCATTTTCTGAGGTCTCTTCTGTATCGTCTTTATTTAGTGGTGAGTAGTCCTCCAGGAGAGTGTCAAATAAAACAATCCTCTTGTTTTTAAAGAATCCATAAAAATATGCATTGCTGTGAGAGGACCGCTTTGAGCCTAGAGAACACAAATGTATCAACAAAATAATAAATAGAATCTTTATCTACATACCTATATATCACGAGGCTAGAGTTAAGACACCACAAACAGCCACCTTTTATAATTCTCTTCTTCGGCCAATGGCTGTTGATCTAGCTAATCAACTAAAAACCAAATGAGTGGAAAATGTAAGGGAGCTGGAGGACGAAGAATGGGCAGAAATCTTAACGTCTAGTAAATTGGTCTCCCCAAAACTTTGACCGCCTTACACACCTATATAAAATTCTACATAGAGAATGCCTGACATCCCCCCAGTTAGGCAAGTATAGGCCTCAATATGACCCTTCCTGTCCTAGGATGTGGTGACCCTAGGAGGTTCTTTTTATCATCTAATCTGGTCTTACCCGATTACTCAAGGTTATTAGTCACAGGTGGTCTGGTTCCTACAAGACCGCATGGGCTCCCCATTAACCCTATGCCAAAAAACAAACAATGTCTCCTGGGACTTATCCCCAATAAGGACGGCGATAAACGTTTGCATGTTTTTCGTCAACAAACACCTGTTGTTGCCAGACTGTTGATAGCAAGGGTTTGGCTTAGGGCCTCGCCTCCAACAATTCGGCAGTGGAGAGCTGCCATTAATCTTACCTTATCCTATGGAGGAAAAATAAAATGTATGTATGTATGTATGTATATTTTTATTTAAGTTATTTTTTTTGCAATATTGATAAATCTGAAGATTCATAATCTATATACTTTTTTATTTTCATGTATAGCATTGCCTCAGGATTTTGCTAACTGTGTAAACAAATCTTTTTGTCATTAGGAATCAGTTATGTTATGGAGTTATTTGTATTGCTCCTCTGTGTATTATGTTTGCCTACCTCTTTTAATAAAGCGCTTTTTGATACACACACAAAATTTATTTGGCAAATGCTGTGGGGTGAGAGTGTACAGAAGTGGACCCAGTTTCCTTAGTGGGAAACCTATTATCTGCATATATGTAGTTGAAATGGTGTCCTCCATGAAATACTACATTGTATGCAGCTATGCTACAGTTTCAAACTAGCTGGTGGAATACTACAGGCCAGCATTTTTGCCAACTGCCAGGTACATCCAATGGCTCCACAAACAAGAAACAGGCATGCAGCTCTAGATACAGCATGAAGTCAAAACTACAAATCTGCATACTCGTTTAGGGTCTCCATAAGGCGATGAAGCCATTGGATTAGATTGGTAGTCTCTCATTTCTAAATTAAAGCATTTATATTTAGTCAATACAGGCTTCCTTTAATGGTGTTAGTTTTAGAAATGGCAAATCTGGCTGCTAGCATGTTCCAAAGCTAGGCAGGTATCTCCGTTTACAAACAGATGCTTACCAACATGATAATGTGCCTCCTCACACAGTTACACTGTACTTTGTGAATAGATGGTTTCCTTTGATCCAGTCTAAGGCTATGTTCTCACAAATGCGTTTAGTTTTAAGTGGTTTCCTATGGAACATGTTCACATCTATGCTTTATTGAGTGGCTGCGTTTTTGGAAAGGGTCAGGGAAGCTGCTGAAATGCATGGTAGTGTGTTTTTGTCGCATTTTGCATTCTTATTCTACCCAGCAAAAAAAAAAAAAAAAAAAAAAAACCCTACACAGGACAAAATGCAAAACGTTGTAAAAACATGTCAAACGCATCAAAACCGTGTAGAAATACGCAAAATGAACTGAAAAAGCACTGAAAAACAAAGGCAAAAAGCAAACTGCATTAGGTGTGAGAAGGCCTAAGAGAAGCAGTAAAATCTGTAACAAAGTATTCTACATAGCCCCACCTTCACATCAGGCCATCCAGTTAGCACTGACCTGGGCTGTGAACGGCCATTAAAAATAAAATAAATTTGGGCTACAATATGTGACTGGAGGTTTCTTTCCCCCAAAATCATGCCTCCAAAAAGATCATTACTTGTTGTCTAAAGTGGCGATAAAAAGGATATTTTTATGTTTTTCTGCCCAAATGCCAATCAGTTGGAAGAGAATATAATCTCTAGTACACCCATGTTACAATCCAGCAGTGCTATTACATTTTCTTTCGTAAGGTGCCTCTTACCTTCAACAACATAAACTTTGGTCAGTGGGAAGGAAATACTTTTTGCCATTGTTTCAATAGCATCCTTTAGCTCTCCTTCAGGAAGTGGGGTGAATTTATCAAATAAAGGTGCAATATAATCTGCATATATTGTCACAAGTACCTAAAATTAAAGGAAATAAATATTGGTATCTTGATGTGCAAGTTTTATATAAAAACAGGATGCAAGTACAGATATATTCTTACCAGAGACACCATCAGAGTGAAGAGCCATGCATAGACAAAGAAGTAGTCACCACCAATCTTGATTATATAAAGCAAGAGAGATGTAACTGGGAGAAGAATGCACTGAGTGACCAAGAATTTCTTTAAGGCATCCTTGAAGAAGAATCCAAGGGTCTGAATATACAAAACACACAGATCGAATAAAACACTGATATAGGGTTGTGGTTAAAAAGGTTTGTTATTGGCCTGAAATTCTAGAATAAAACATGAAATTCCCATGAGTACACAGAGTAAAAGCACTTTTTTCCTCATGTACAGTACTTTACATCTTGCATTTATTTTAGTATGTGAGATCTTCAGGTTTTACAGAATGTTAGGTCTCCCTGGTGAATGTGTGTAGCAATAAATCACAAGCAGTGCATCAATATGTGCACCTGGCAGTACAGAATTACTGGGAGCAACCACAGCTATTACAAACTTGTCAGTGGGTATTAAAGGAGATGGAAGTCAGCTTCCTAATTTTGAAGCTACCAATACGGAGGTCAACTTTAAACAAGAGAATTATATAATTAAGCCAGATTCCCTATACATCCTGCATGGCCACATTTTATAAGCAGTAATTCTGCAAAAAAGCAATGCTAACTGGTAAACACAGCAACTATGTTAAAATTAGAAAAATGTACTCAGACTGCCCTAATCGGAGTTCTAAATTTACCACAAGCACCCCAAATGCAGCTCGCTGAGTGTACCACCTAAAGCTTGTGCCGTTTAATCTTTTCTAAAGATCCATCGACACCAAGGCCGTCTATTGCAATAAATGCATTAGGTCACACACTGTGCATTACTGTTAAGGCAGCCCATTCAAATTAATTGCTACCCAAAGCACTACAATGGAATGAAAATTAGACATATAGAATGTTTACTAACGCCACACATGGCAGCACAAAAATCGGGTGCATTGCCTAAAAGCAAGGGTTCTCAACCTTAGGGAAACCAGGGCTCAGTAAATTCTATGCCCCAAAATGGACAAGATCAACAGGTAGACAGAGCTCAACCTGTTGCTGAGCCACTAACACACGTCTATGCAATCCATAGCAAATGAAAAATAAAAAACCTAACTTATTAAAACATAAGCTATAGGGCTGATCCATTTAAAAAGGATAAGTTCACCTTTAGTAACACCTTACACCCATATTCAGGGTGTAACACTAGCTAGCGGGGGATCTTCTCCCCCTACGCTGTCAAATTTAGAAAAAAAAAAAAAAAACAACACACACGTGGCTGTGCGGGGCTCCACCCACACAGCCACATCACTTATTCACAGTCATCTTGAATGAGAGAATACAATTCCCGATAGCACTGGTGGCTGTCAGCTCGTAGTCTTCAATGAGCTACCACAGCACTGTGATGCACCTTGGTAGTTTATTCTTCCTTCCTGTCAGTATATCTGCTTGCTTGTACATCCTGTACAGGCAAACAGATATACTGACAGATATCCAGGAGATCTGTATGGCATCAGCAATCTGCTGATCGCTGGTGCAGTGGTTTACACGCTCCTGCAGACGAAAGAAAATAAATAAATAAATAAAATGTGCATTTATTTTTTTTCTAAAAGGTGAACTTATCCTTTAATTTGAAAAATAAAAATAAAGCACACAACTGCAGGGGTGTGTGTGAGATAAACTATAGGTACACACTTGTCATGAGTACCCCATGTGACCAAGCTGTTATCCCTCCGAAAGCAAAGCCAGTAAACAAAACTCAAGTTATTAGTCAAGCCTCACTGTAGGCCCCATCATGATTCCTAGCAGTTGGACTCCCATCTCCAGGAGCTGGTGGGAGTGTGGGACAGTACGCTCCTACCAAACCAGAGACCCTTTCTGCTCTAACAGCTAGAGTCTAGCTGTCAAAGCAAACAAAGCCAGGGCACAGCAGGCTGCGGCCCGGTGGTTTTAGGTGGTAATAGCAGCACAGCACACATATATGGTGTGCTATCGCTCAATACTGTAGTGAGAATGGATTCCCCAACATTATAAGCTTTTATCACATTCAAATTTCCAGGTCATATTTAAACTTGACTGGAAGTTAAAATACAATGTTCACTTTTCTTTAACCAAGGCTGCAGTGGCAGTGTTTGGTAATAGATCTCCAAGCAGGGGTTTTCAGATCATCAGCTCAAATCAGAACGTACAAAAAGGAAATAGAACAGACTGACACTCCACAGCAATGCCAAGATGGAAAATTTAATTACTGATCAAGTTGGGTATATATCTCAAGGTTTCAAATGTTTTTACAAGAATACACATTAAACACATGCACAGGTAGTCTGTATGCAATAATACCTGCTGAAAATCAGAACAGATTTATAAAATTAAAAAAAATACATTAGGAAAACAACAACTGGAAATCAAATTACTACAATGGAATAGATTTAATAAATCAGCCTCAATATTATAGAAGAGTAAATGTATGGAGGACACGGATGATGGTAGGAAAGTGAACATGCATTACTTTAACTATAGCAACAGCATAATTCCACAGAAAAAGGGAACTGTTTGGCACTGCCAATCAACCTGTGGCAATAATTTTGGAGAGAAGTATGGTAAAAACGTATGACACATAAAAATACATACATCCCCATCCTTGACACCTAACACATTCTCACCAATTAAGAGCTAACACCGGAGTGGAACAAGATCAAAATGACAGGCTCTCACCCATCATGAAGCATGGTGTTGCTCATCCTCAGTCTTCTCAGCTCAGGTGTCTGTCCAGACCAGGGCTATGTTTACATGATCCTCCTCATACTACAGGAGAGCAGATAACCGACTCATGGGTAGAGTAATACTGTATATACTAGGTAAAACAATCCCAAATATATACCCAGTTGTGTAGATAAAGAATCCAAGCCCTCTCAAACAATTATCTTTATAGGAGCACTGGTATTTATCCAAGCTGTTAAAATGTACAGATATAGCATCAAAGACAAAATTAAATAATAGAGATTAATATAAAAATACACAAAGTTAACTAAGGCTTTGTGAGTATACTCCATTAATTAACAGCTTGTCAAAGTCTAAATCTACTTTTCTGAGCATGTTTCACGTTACACTCATATTTAAAGAGTCTGCACAGCCACCAACCATCAATTCTTCTCCTCTTAGAAGCCAGGGGTTCATCTCCCTGCTGGCACCTGGAAAATTTGAAATATACATGGCTGTGCTTGACCCAGTCTTCACAACCACATCATTCTTTCACAGGAATGAAAAAAACAATGAGTTCTGTCTGCCACTGTGGCAAAGGGATACAGTTCTCAGAGTACAATTGTGATGATATCACTGCACTTGTAGCACCCCACTGTAGCCCACTGACACTACCTCTAGCCCTGTAACTGAAGATCTGTATGTCGGTATGATCAGGCAGATGAAGAAAGTGTGCAGGAACCAGATCATTGCACCCCCAATCAATTAATCACGGCTACAATGCTTTCCAAGACCCTATGGAAAAAAACAGCAACTGCTACAGGTAAATATTTTTTTTTTCCTTTTGCAAAATGGGGACTTCTCTTTTAAAGCCCTATCATTCTTTAACTAGAATTACCTGTTGGGGCGGCGGCGGAGAGCTCGTGGTAGGAGCTCTAGCACGAGTCTCCTCTGACCGACCCCCTTTGGCCTCAAATCCCCCCAGATGTATGGAGCTCCAGAAGGCTGAGACTTACCTCGGCCTGGCGGGCTTCCTTGGATGAGCAGCGGCCCGCGGGAGGGAGAGCCGGGGAGCTGGAGAGCAGCGGTGAGAGGCTGGGTCTGGTTGCCGGGAGACAAGGAGGCGCGGCCGGGACACGTGACCAGCCGCGGTGCATCCCTGGGAGGCAGGGAAGCCGGCCGGCCGGAGGCCGATGGGGCAGGAGAGATACCGAGTTGTTGGACGGCCAGCTACCCCTGGAGCCCTATCATTGCGCCGACAGGGAAGAACAGCCTTGTCCAAAGAAGAAGAGAGTGGAGGAAAGCCCTGGAGGGTCCCCCTGAGAGGAGGTGGAGAGGAGCTGACCTGCTGAAAGAACTGGAGGAGGGAGCCTGGAGCCGTCTCACGAAAAGAAAAGCGCAAGGAGGGTGAGGGAGTCTGGCTGTGGCTTCACACAAAAAATCTGTATTTGAGTCGGTGGGGAAACAGAGTGAGAGAAAAAAGGGGGGGACCCCCAGAGAATATAAACAAGGAGAAGAACGTAATGTACAGGCAAAAGTTTAAAGAAAAGTGAATGGACAGGGCTGGGACTTCCATATCATATTAACTGCCTCTTCTTAAACACAAGTCTATGAGAGAAAAATAAAAGATATAGAAGAAATGAAAAACAAAAGTGCAAAAGGAACCGGGCCTAAAAGGGACCCAAACGGGTACAATTAAAAAATATACATCCCAGGGAAACGTGACCCCGGAAAGGCCCCAGAGTAGAAGGGATAAAGGAGAATTAGATCTAAATCTGCAAAATAGTCCTAGACAGTCAATGGATTTGGATATCAGTCAACAAATATCAGAGTTGAAAAAAGATCTACAAATTCCAAATAAAAAAAGATGACAGAAATGTTTAAAGAATTGGAGAGAACAATAAAGCAAGAAATGGTAAATATTCGGAATGACCTGGGGCAGATATTGTTAAGAGTGGAAGAAACGGAGCAGAAAGTTAATAATCAGACCCAGATTATTTCCGAATTAGAAAAGAAGATAATAATATGGAAAAAGTCTAGGAAAAACTGCAGTATAAAAAGGCGGAAATCCAAGAGAATAGAGAAAGAAGGAGAAATATAAGGATAAGAGGGGTATCGGAAAGTCTAAAAGAAGAAACACTGGATGAGGCGGTTTGCAAAATACTGAACTTTATAAACGGGAAACTCTGATATGGAAAGGACTAATATAGAAGGAATCTCTAGAAATGGGAAACTCCAGGGGAACTATGAGGACAGGCCAAGAGATATACTGGTTAAATTTTATGAACTTCAGCAAAGGGAAAGAATCTGGAGGAAAATTAAGGGAAAGCCAGTAATAAAATATGGAGAAATGAATATCCAGATATATGCGGACTTGTCATCGGAGACTCTCCGGAGGAGGAGAGCTCTGAGGCCTTTGTTGGAACAGATGAAAAAACAGAAGGTGCAATATAGATGGGGGGTACCGGAGTGCTTAATAGGATGGAAGAATGAAATAACAGCCCGTTTGAGGTTCCCAGAGGACTTGAGAAACTTTTGTGATAGACTTGAATTACAAAGATCTGAAATTAGTGGTTGGGAAGAAGAATCCGGGGGATTTAGATTAAAAAGAGGGGAGGAGTGGCGACTGGTGTGGGGGGGACGGGGGGACGAGGGAAAAGGAGAAAGGATCTGAATTTTTTTTTTCCCCTTCACTCCTTCCTTGCCCCTCCTCCTTCGCCTTCTCTTCCCTCACACCTCCAGCTTAATTCCTTCTGAGAAGTACCGTATATACTCGAGTATAAGCCGACCCGAATATAAGCCGAGGTACCTAATTTTACCACAAAAAACTGGGAAAAACTATTGACTCGAGTATAAGCCGAGGGGGGAGGAATAGTGCCCCATCGTTGGTGTCAGTAGGGGGGGGGAGGAATAGTGCCCCATCGTTGGTGTCAGTAGGGGGGGGGGGGGGGGGATTAATAGTGCCCCATCGTTGGTGTCAGTGGGGGGGAGGAGGAATAGTGCCCCATCGTTGGTGTCAGTGGGGGTGGGGGGGGAGGAATAGTGCCCCATCGTTGGTGTCAGTGGGGAAGGGGGGGGGGGGGGGAGGAATAGTGCCCCATCGTTGGTGTCAGTGGGGGGGGGGGGGGGGGGGAGGAATAGTGCCCCATCGTTGGTGTCAGTGGGGGGGGGGGGGGGGGGAGGAATAGTGCCCCATCGTTGGTGTCAGTGGGGGGGGGGGGGGGAGGAATAGTGCCCCATCGTTGGTGTCAGTGGGGGGGGGGGGGGGGGGAGGAATAGTGCCCCATCGTTGGTGTCAGTGGGGGGGGGGGGGGGAGGAATAGTGCCCCATCGTTGGTGTCAGTGGGGGGGGGGGGGGGGGAGGAATAGTGCCCCATCGTTGGTGTCAGTGGGGGGGGGGGAGGAATAGTGCCCCATCGTTGGTGTCAGTGGGGGGGGGGGGGGGGGGAGGAATAGTGCCCCATCGTTGGTGTCAGTGGGGGGGGGGGGGGGGGGAGGGAATAGTGCCCCATCGTTGGTGTCAGTGGGGGGGGGGGGGGGGAGGAATAGTGCCCCATCGTTGGTGTCAGTGGGGGGGGGGGGGGGGGGGGAATAGTGCCCCATCGTTGGTGTCAGTGGGGGGGGGGGGGGGGGGAGGAATAGTGCCCCATCGTTGGTGTCAGTGGGGGGGGGGGGGGGGGGGAGGAATAGTGCCCCATCGTTGGTGTCAGTGGGGGGGGGAGGAATAGTGCCCCATCGTTGGTGTCAGTGGGGGGGGGGGGGGGGGGGAGGAATAGTGCCCCATCGTTGGTGTCAGTGGGGGGGGGGGGGGGAGGAATAGTGCCCCATCGTTGGTGTCAGTGGGGGGGGGGGGGGGGAGGAATAGTGCCCCGTCGTTGGTGTCAGTGGGGGGGGGGGAGGAATAGTGCCCCGTCGTTGGTGTCAGTGGGGGGGGGGAGGAATAGTGCCCCCGTCGTTGGTGTCAGTGGGGGGGGGGAGGAATAGTGCCCCAATCGTTGGTGTCAGTGGGGGGGGGGGGGGAATAGTGCCCCATCGTTGGTGTCAGTGGGGGGGGGGGGGGAGGAATAGTGCCCCATCGTTGGTGTCAGTGGGGGGGGGGGGGAGGAATAGTGCCCCATCGTTGGTGTCAGTGGGGGTGGGGGGGGAGGAATAGTGCCCCATCGTTGGTGTCAGTGGGGGTGGGGGGAGGAATAGTGCCCCATCGTTGGTGTCAGTGGGGGGGGGAGGAATAGTGCCCCATCGTTGGTGTCAGTGGGGGGGGGGGAGGAATAGTGCCCCGTCGTTGGTGTCAGTGGGGGGGGGAGGAATAGTGCCCCGTCGTTGGTGTCAGTGGGGGGGGAGGAATAGTGCCCGTCGTTGGTGTCAGTGGGGGGGGAGGAATAGTGCCCCGTCGTTGGTGTCAGTAGGGGGGGGAGGAATAGTGCCCCATCGTTGGTGTCAGTGGGGGGGGGGGGGGGGGGGAGGAATAGTGCCCCATCGTTGGTGTCAGTGGGGGTGGGGGGGGAGGAATAGTGCCCCATCGTTGGTGTCAGTGGGGGGGGGGAGGAATAGTGCCCCATCGTTGGTGTCAGTGGGGGTGGGGGGGGAGGAATAGTGCCCCATCGTTGGTGTCAGTGGGGGGGGGGGGGGGGAGGAATAGTGCCCCATCGTTGGTGTCAGTGGGGGGGGGGGGGGAGGATAGTGCCCCATCGTTGGTGTCAGTGGGGGGGGGAGGAATAGTGCCCCATCGTTGGTGTCAGTGGGGGGGGGGGGGGGGGGGGAGGAATAGTGCCCCATCGCTGGTGTCAGTGGGGGGGGGGGGGGGGGGAGGAATAGTGCCCCATCGCTGGTGTCAGTGGGGGGGGGGGGGGGGGAGGAATAGTGCCCCATCGTTGGTGTCAGTGGGGGGGGGGGGGGGGGGAGGAATAGTGCCCCATCGTTGGTGTCAGTGGGGGGGGGGGGGGGGGAATAGTGCCCCATCGTTGGTGTCAGTGGGGGGGGGGGGGGGGGGAGGAATAGTGCCCCATCGTTGGTGTCAGTGGGGGGGGGGGGGGGGAGGAATAGTGCCCCATCGTTGGTGTCAGTGGGGGGGGGGGGGGGGGGGAGGAATAGTGCCCCATCGTTGGTGTCAGTGGGGGGGGGGGGGGGGGGAGGATAGTGCCCCATCGTTGGTGTCAGTGGGGGGGGGGGGGGGAGGAATAGTGCCCCATCGTTGGTGTCAGTGGGGGGGGGGGGGGGAGGAATAGTGCCCCATCGTTGGTGTCAGTGGGGGGGGGGGGGGGGATAGTGCCCCATCGTTGGTGTCAGTGGGGGGGGGGGGGGGAGGAATAGTGCCCCATCGTTGGTGTCAGGGGGGGGGGGGGGGGGAGGATAGTGCCCCATCGTTGGTGTCAGGGGGGGGGGGGGGGGGAGGAATAGTGCCCCATCGTTGGTGTCAGGGGGGGGGGGGGGAATAGTGCCCCATCGTTGGTGTCAGTGGGGGGGGGAGGAATAGTGCCCCATCGTTGGTGTCAGTGGGGGGGGGAGGAATAGTGCCCCATCGTTGGTGTCAGCGGGGGGGGGGGGAGGAATAGTGCCCCATCGTTGGTGTCAGCGGGGGGGGGGGGGGGGGGGGGGAGGAATAGTGCCCCATCGTTGGTGTCAGCGGGGGGGGGGGGGGGGGGGGGGGAGGAATAGTGCCCCATCGTTGGTGTCAGCGGGGGGGAGGAATAGTGCCCCATCGTTGGTGTCAGCGGGGGGGGAGGAATAGTGCCCCATCGTTGGTGTCAGCGGGGGGGAGGAATAGTGCCCCATCGTTGGTGTCAGCGGGGGGGGAGGAATAGTGCCCCATCGTTGGTGTCAGCGGGGGGGAGGAATAGTGCCCCATCGTTGGTGTCAGCGGGGGGGGAGGAATAGTGCCCCATCGTTGGTGTCAGCGGGGGGGAGGAATAGTGCCCCATCGTTGGTGTCAGCGGGGGGGGAGGAATAGTGCCCCATCGTTGGTGTCAGCGGGGGGGAGGAATAGTGCCCCATCGTTGGTGTCAGCGGGGGGGGGAGGAATAGTGCCCCATCGTTGGTGTCAGCGGGGGGGGAGGAATAGTGCCCCATCGTTGGTGTCAGCGGGGGGGAGGAATAGTGCCCCATCGTTGGTGTCAGCGGGGGGGGAGGAATAGTGCCCCATCGTTGGTGTCAGCGGGGGGGGAGGAATAGTGCCCCATCGTTGGTGTCAGCGGGGGGGGAGGAATAGTGCCCCATCGTTGGTGTCAGCGGGGGGGAGGAATAGTGCCCCATCGTTGGTGTCAGCGGGGGGGAGGAATAGTGCCCCATCGTTGGTGTCAGCGGGGGGGGAGGAATAGTGCCCCATCGTTGGTGTCAGCGGGGGGGGGAGGAATAGTGCCCCATCGTTGGTGTCAGCGGGGGGGAGGAATAGTGCCCCATCGTTGGTGTCAGCGGGGGGGAGGAATAGTGCCCCATCGTTGGTGTCAGCGGGGGGGAGGAATAGGCCCCATCGTTGGTGTCAGCGGGGGGGGAGGAATAGTGCCCCATCGTTGGTGTCAGCGGGGGGGAGGAATAGTGCCCCATCGTTGGTGTCAGTGGGGGGGGGGGGGGGGGGGGGAGGAATAGTGCCCCATCGTTGGTGTCAGTGGGGGGGGGGGGGGAGGAATAGTGCCCCATCGTTGGTGTCAGTGGGGGGGGAGGAATAGTGCCCCATCGTTGGTGTCAGTGGGGGGGGGGGGGGAGGAATAGTGCCCCATCGTTGGTGTCAGCGGGGGGGGGGGAGGAATAGTGCCCCATCGTTGGTGTCAGTGGGGGGGGGAGGAATAGTGCCCCATCGTTGGTGACCCCTGCTCCAGCCTGGCTCGCTCGCTCCCTCCCTCTCCCATGGTACACACTTACCTGTCGGATGTCTTCCTTCTCCGGCCGCTCTCCTCCTCTTCGCTCGATCTTCGCGGTGCCGCTCGGCTCCTCCTCTCCAAGCTCCACCTCCTCGCCGGTGATTGGGCGCCTGTGTGCCTCTCCTGAGCTACAGTTCTGGCGGCCAATCACCGGCGAGGATTGATCCCGGGGTGTGTCCAGATGACAGGGACGGCATGTCATCTGCAGACGTTGACTCGAGTAGAAGCCGAGGGGGCTTTTTTTTCAGCACAAAAAATGTGCTGAAAAACTCGGCTTATACTCTAGTATATACAGTATATGTAGAATGGGGGTCAACGGGGGTTCGGATAGAGGGGAAGTTGTCCATGGGAGGAGTGTAGCCCTAAGGATCAAATCAAAGGTGGATATTATCTCCACGACTGTTAGGCAAATCAAAGGCCTAAAAAGAGGGTGGAGGGAGGGAAGGAGTGGTGGGGAGGGACGGGGTTGGAGGGGAGAGGGAGGAAAGGGATTGAGGGGACTATTGGGAGAGGGGGGGGAGGGGCTTTAGGGACAACACTCTGCATGATGGAAGGGAAAACAAAAAAAACACAAAAAAAAAAAAAACAGGGATTTAAGACATATGGAAGATCTACGATTTATAACATATAACGTAAAGGGATTGAACTGTCCTGGGAAGAGATTTAAACTATTCAAGGAGCTACAGCATAGAGAGGCTTGGTGGTATTTTTGCAGGAGACAACCCTTGAGATAAAGTCAAATATAAAGTTGTACTCTAGAAATTACCCAACATGGTTTTATGCGGATTCCCCAATCAAGAGAGCTAAGGGAGTAGCAATAGGGATTGCAAAAAATGTAAGGCTGAAGAGAGAGAGAGAGAGAGAGAGAGGTAGATCCTAAGGGGAGATTTTTGTTTTTGAAGGGTAGACTACAAGAGCAGGAATGTACAATTGTGAATATCTATTGCCCAAATAAAAGACCAGAAGCTTATCTGAAGGGAGTCTTGAGAAAACGGATGGCCTTTAAGAAGGGACGCTTGATAGTGGCAGGGGATTTGAATTTTGTATGGACCCACAAATGGATACGACCTCTTCTGTGCAACGAGAGGGAGGTAGAGCTCTGAAAATCCTGAAGAGAGTGATACAACAGTGTCAACTGGTGGATATCTGGAGAGTGATTCATGGAAAAGAGAGACTATACCTTCTTCTCCAAAGCACACGAGATGTATTCCAGATTGGACTATATATTGGTAGATCATCAACTTATAGAAATGGTGGATAAAGCAGAAATAGAGGCGATGTCCCTTTCAGATCATGCCCCTGTTACACTGAAAGTGAGGTGGGGAAGACGATCGACAGGTGGGATAGGTTGGAAGTTGAACAAGGCTCTTCTCCTGGATCAGGTGGATCAGAAAATTAGAGAAGAGATTGAAAGATTTTTTTTCAAGAGAATGAGACAGGGGAGGTGTCAGTGGCTACAGTGTGGGAGTCCCATAAGGCCTACATAAGAGGTATATTGATTGCGTCCGGGGCAAAAAAGAAAAGGGAAAGAGAAAAACTTACTGGGCTGCTAAAAGAAATATTTGACTTGGAGCAGATACAGAAAAGTAAAAGATCAGAAGAGATAAGACAGAAGGTAATAAAGAAAGAAGAAGAACTAGAGCTACTGATGGAGGAGGAGAAGAGAAGAGTTTTCAACAAAGTTGCAAGTGAGATGGGGAGACAAACCAGGAAAATATTTAATGAGAGCCTTGAGGGAAAAGAAAAATAGGAACTATATAGAGAAAATAAAAAACCCCAAGGGGGAAATGGTTTATTCTACTAAAGAGATCATTAAGGTGTTTAGAGAATACTATAGTAAGCTGTATAATATTGCCTCCCAAGATCCAGTAAATATAAGCGGAAATGAGAGGAGAGAGAAAAGATGGGAATATTTAAAAAACGCAGGACTACCGAAGCTAAGTGAAGATCAACTGAATTCCCTTGATTTGGAAATTACGCAGGAGGAAATAATAAGAGCATTAAAAAGTACTATGACGGGGAAAAGCCCAGGCCCAGATGGTTATACAGTGAAGTACTATAAAAAATACAGTGACTTAATACCTAAATTGAAGAAATATATGAATGCCCTGGGAGGAGAGATGGAGATGAGACGGGAATCTTTACAGGCCCATGTGGTGCTGATACAAAAGGAAGGGAAGGATGTTTCTCAGTGCTCTAGCTATAGACCGATATCACTTTTGAACATAGACCCTAAGCTATACGCAAAGGTTCTAGCAAATAGGCTAAAAGATTTTATGCCAGAATGGATCCAGGGGGATCAGGTAGGATTTGTTCCAGGAAGGGAGGGCAGAGATAATGGGTTGAGAACTTTGTTGCTTATCCAGAAAGCTAGGAAGGGGAAAACCCCGGTAGTAGTGCTTTCGATCGATGCTGAAAAGGCATTCGATAGAGTAGATTGGGGCTTTATGATGGATACCCTGGAGACTCTAGGAATGGGAGTAAGAATGAGAGAGTGGATAGGAAAGTTGTATAGAGAGCCCTCAGCGGTTGTCATGGTTAATGGAGAGAGGTCGGAACCTATTGGGATGTCAAATGGAACTAGACAGGGATGTCCATTGTCCCCACTGTTGTATGTATTGGCGTTGGAACCTTTATTGGCAACTATTAGGAAGAATATAGATATAAAAGGAGTGCAGATAGGAGGAGTTGAACATAAAGTGGCTGCCTTTGCGGATGACCTGTTGTTCTATGTGGGAAATCCTAGGATAACACTCCCAAATCTAATGAAGAGCTTAAAGGATCATGGGGAGTTATCAAACTTTAAAATCAATCCAACAAAAACTGAGATCCTAAATGTAAACCTTCCAAATAGTGAAAAAGAAAAAATACAAAAAGAATTCCCTTTTATATGGAAAAATAGAGAGAAAGTATTTGGGGGTTAAACTTTCTGCTTCATATACGAACCTGTATAAATTAAACTATATCCCACTCTTAAATGAGATCAAGGAGGAACTAAGGAGATTGGGAGGAGGTAATCCGTCTTGGATAGGCCGTATAAACTTGATAAAAATGATAATTGTACCAAAAATCCTATATAAATTCCAGATGATTCCAGTCAAAATCCCAGAGGTTTATTTTAAAGTAATAAAAAGGATGTTAACAAAATACATATGGAAAAATAAAAAACCTAGAATATCATATGACTTGTTAAGTAGAAAAAAGGAGAAGGGAGGTTTGGGAGTGCCAGACATCAAGAGGTACTATAGAGCAGCAGTTCTAGCGAGAATTTATGATTGGACACATAATTCAGAGGGGAAAAGGCGGGTTAAGATTGAGAATGAATTAATTGGAGTTACCTTGAGTAGAATTATATGGGCACCAGCACAATATAGAGGGTTAAAAGATACGAGTGTTTTTACATTAAATGTTTTAAAGGTTTAAAGGATAAATTGCATAAACTTATGAATTGGGATTTTAATTCACAATTAATATCACTGAGGAACACAGATTATTTCCCTCCAGGTAAGGAGGAGAGCACAGGAAAATGGTTTAAAAAAAGGATATCCAATTGAGAGATATTATGGAAGGACAGGAATTGAGAACACTTAAGGATTTGAAAAAAGACAAAAGGGAACTCTTCATTAAAATAGATGAGTGGAGATATCACCAATTAAAACACTTTGTCAGAAACCTTCCAAAACCGTTGAGATTGAGAAAGGATTGGAATCTGTTTGAGAGGTTGTTGGAAACACGAGGTGGGGTTGTTGGAAACACGAGGTGGGAGGCGGGGCACGGCTAAAGTTTATAAGATCCTCACTGAGTTAGACACATACACAAAACCAATGTATATAGTAAAATGGGAAAGAGATTTGGGAATAGAGATAGAGGAAGATAAACAAAGGAAAATATATAGATTAATACACGAGAATAGAAGTATGAGAGAGGTGGAGGTAAATTATAAGTGTTTAGTGAGATGGCACATTACACCGAAGGTTGAGTATAAGATATGTGGGGAAAATACACTAGAGTGCTGGAGGGGATGTGGAAAGATAGGCACGCTATATCATATGGTGGGAGTGCCCGAAGATCCAAGGTTTCTGGGAGATAATGGTTCAACTAATTGAGAATATCTCTGGGATAAAGATAGGACTGGACCAAGAAGTGTGTCTACTACATAGTACAGAACTATCAGTAAATAAATACAAGGACTTGGGTATATGGTGCTATCTGAATGCAGCGAAGGGTCTGATACCCAAGTTCTGGCATAGACCAGAGGTGCCGAAGATAGAGGATTGGGTGGAGAGAACGAATCAGATATATAGGATGGAGAAATTGTATTATATGCAAGAAGACAAGATGGGGTTATTCTCTAAGAAGTGGAGAAAATGGGAAGAATTTATGGTGAAATATATGAAGTAGCAGTGTGAGAGAGATGGAAGTATTTATATATTCTAGTTGAGAAAAGAGGGAATAGAACAATGCAGAGTGGGTGGGTTTATATGGGGGGAGGGAGGTTTTATTTGGAGAGGAGGGAAAAGATAGGGGGGGGTGGTAATGGGAATAAAGATAGTAAGAAATGTAATTAATGATTTGGAAATGGTTTTTGTATGAGAATAATGATGAAATATGTATTATATATGTAAAATAAAAAATTAAAAAAAAAAAAATAATATAGAATTACCTGTTGGTTAAAGCCATGTCTTTCTTCAATAACAAAGGTACTGTATAAGCTCCATGGGAGACCAGTCAGGGAACTGAACAGTGTGGCAAGTAACAGAAATATCAGTGAGTGAGTAATCTATAAAAAAAAAAAGAAAAAACAAAAAAGCAAATTGCCAGCTTTTCTCAATCAAAAGAGAAAACATTGTAAATCAGAGTAATGCAAGTAAAATAATAAGCACTCAATTTGACCACCAAAACGTGTTTTCTCTTGTCCCAAGGGGAAACTTTACACATACATATAATACACATGCTTACATGTTTTTTGGAGGAGCCTGTGGTGGTCTCCCACCACAGAAACAATAGCCACCTTCAAAAATTCATTTTTCAATAACCACAACATTCAGTTGAATTCTTGCAGTTTGACAGGATACACCCCCCCCCCCAGCAATATCCAAGATGCTGCATTTAACCCCTCCAACTACTGCACACTATAGTTAGAACATCTAAAATGCAACCTTATCCATCAATAAATGGCAGCATTTGAAACCAATGGACTTTAAAACACAAATACTTTTCAAGCATACCTCATACTCTGGAGTGAAGCCTGCACGAATCAATATATGTTCTGAAACATTCCAAAGGAGAGGGATACCTCCTAAAATAAGAATGAGCTGCAAAAAAGAAAAAAGTGTAAGATACAGCACTAATTCAGAGTGGCCAGATCACCTAATATAAAGCAATCAACAATACTGTGGATCAGAAGTAGTGTACAATAAACCAAAACTCCAGCAATATTAAAAATATGTAATACCATAACATTATTTAAAAAATTTAATTATATTTCAAATGCAAATCGGTGTATACAATTGAGTATGACTTGAAATCAGACTCTTGTTATCCCATGTACAGTAGAATGAAATCCAAGAGGAAAGAGCCATATCATATTGGACAAGCTGAAACACCAGGTTCTAGCTCAGGGGTGGGCAAACTTTTTGACTTGAGGGCCGCAATGGGTTCATATATTGGACCCGGGGGCCGGACCAAGAGTAGATGAATGATGTGTATGTCATCCATAGTAAGTATAGTAATATTCCCGCATAGTAATTAATCCCCCATATAGTAATTCATCCCCCATATAGTAATTCATCCCCCCTATAGTAATTCATCCCCCCTATAGTAATTCATCCCCCCTATAGTAATTCATCCCCCCTATAGTAATTCATCCCCCATAGTAAGTCCCCAAGTCCCCCCTGTGTCAATTCACTTACCTTTGCTCCGCGCGTTCCTCTCGTCGTGTTCCCGCGCCGTTCCGGTGTAGCATAAAAATCTGTCTCCTATGAGGATCTGTCCCCCTCGACGTATCTGCGCATGTGCCGGAGATCGCCGATCGGCTGCTAATGCCTGAAACTGGCACATGCGCAGATACGTCGAGGGGGACAGATCCTCATAGGAGACAGATTTTCATGCTACACCGGTCTTCATGGCGGACTGTGAGAGGAGCCTAGCGGGAGCCTAGCTCCGCGGGCCGGATTAAAAGGTCCGCCGGGCCGTATACGGCCCGCAGTTTGCCCATTGCTGTTCTAGCTTCAGCTAGACATGAAGAATGCTACTCCTTCAGAACACTGTAGGTAGCAACAAAGTTTAATCAGGTGCAACGTACATCTCCTCCTGATCCCCAAGCGTGTAGAAGACTAATTTGTCCCAGAATTATTATATTATAAATTATATAACAAACTGTGTGTGTATAATATATATATATATATATATATATATATATATATATAAAAAGTCAAGTTTCTGTAATGTACAATAATTAAAAAAAAAAAAAAGGGAGGAGGAAGGAGGACACAAAGATTAGTAATTTCAGAACTTTTTCCACCTTTAATGTGACCTATAAACTGTACAACTAAATTGAAAAACAAACTGAAATCTTTTGGGATGGTTGGGGGTAAACATAAGAATAACTAAAAAAATGTGGTTGCATACGTTTGCACATCCTCTTTATAACTGGGGATGTAGCTGTGTTCAGAATTAAGCAATCACATTCAAAATCATGTTAAATAGGAGTCAGTACACACCTGCCATCATTTACAGTGCCGTTGATTAACCCCAAATAAAAGGTCAGCTGTTTTAGTAGGTCTTTCCTGACATTTTCTTAGTCGCATCCTACAGCGAAAGCCATGGTCCGAAGAGACCATATCTTTAATATATAGAAGGTATATCTAAAGCATCAGAGGGATCTCTGTTAAACAGCATCAGTCAGGAGAAGGGTACAAAAGAATTATTAGATATACCATGGAACAGTGAAGACAGTCATCATCAAATGGAGAAAATATGGCACAACAGTGACATTACCAATAACTAGACGTCCCTCTAAAATTGATGAAAAGACAAGAAGAAAACTGGTCTGGGAGGCTGCCAAGAGGTCTACAGCAACATTAAAGGAGCTGCAGGAATATCTGGTAAGTACTGGCTGTGTGGTACATGTGACAATCTCCCGTATTCTTCATATATCTGGGCTATGGGGTAGAGTAGCAAGACGGAAGTCTTTTCTTACGAAAAAAAAAAAAAGCCCAGCTAAATTTTGCAAAAAACACATCTGAAGCCTCCCAAAAGTATATGGGAAAATGTGTTATGGTCTGATTAAATCAAGGTTGAACTATTTGGCCATAATTCCAAGAGATATATTTGGCGCAAAAACAACACTGCACATCACCAAAAGAACACCATATCAAAAGAACACCATACCCACAGTGAAGCATGGTGGTGGCAGCATCAAGCTTTGGGGCTGTTTTTCTTCAGCTGGAACTGGGGCTTTAGTCAAGGTAGAGGGAATTATGAACAGTTCCAAATACCAGTCTATATTGGCACAAAACCTTCAGGCTTCTGCTAGAAAGCTGAACATGAAGAGAAACTTCATCTTTCAGCATGGCAACAACCCAAAACATACATCCAAATCAACAAAGGAATGGCTTCATCAGAAGACAATTCAAGTTTTGGAATGGCCCAGCCAGAACCCAAACTTGAATCTGATCGAAAATCTGTGGGATGATCTGAAGAGGGCTGTGCACGGGAGATGCCTTCGCAATCTGACAGATTTGGAGTGTTTTTGCAAGAAAGGCTGGGCAAATATTGCCAAGTCAAGATGTGCCATGCTGAGTGCTGTAATCAAATCAAAAGGTGCTTCAATAAAAGTATTAGTTTAAGGGTGTGCACACTTATGCAACCATATTAATTTAGTTTTTTTTATTTTTACTTCCCTCCACCTAAAAGATTTCAGTTTGTTGTTCAAGTGGGTTGCACACTTTATAGGTTACGTTAAAAAAAAGTGGAAAAAGTTCCGAAATGGTTTATCTTGGTCTAATTTTTTACATCATAGAAACCTGTCATTTTAACAGGGGTGTGTAGACTTTTTATATCGTGTGTGTGTGATAGAGAAATATATACACACTTACAGAAGTGAGTACACCCCTCACATGTTTGTAAAGATTTTATTCTATCTTTTCATGTGACAATACTGAAGAAATGACACTTTGCTTCAATGTAAAGTAGCGAGTGTACAGCTTGTATAACAGTGTAAATTTGCTGTCCCCTCAAAATAACTCAACACACAGCCATTAATGTCTAAACCACTGGTAACAAAAGTGAGTACGCCCCTAAGTGCTCCCCTAGGCCCCCCCAGAAAGTGCAGTGTCAGTAGATCACGGTCACTTGATACATTGCACACGCATTAGCAGGTACATTTTTCTGTAGCTGTTCAAGCAGTCCCTGACAGGCAGGTGCTCTCTTTTTCCCCCGTGAGTCGCACTAGGTACCTATAAATTTAGAGGCCAAAATGTCCAAACGAAAGGTACACTAAGTGAAGAGAACAAGAAACTCAATAAAGAGATCAATGCAGAGTGCAAACACCCAGCTCCTATGACTTATAAAAAGCATAAAAGTCCAATATAGGGCTAAAAAGTCCATATAGCACTAGGGCAAGCCTCATGTAGTAGCAGCAAGCTCTTTTATTTTACACTAGGTGAAGAGGCCTACAGGATTCGCAGTATGTCAGATGAGAGCAAAGGGGAAGCCTCACTGACAGAATCTGCCTCAGAATACAAACCTGCAGAGAGCAGTGGCACCCTGACAGATAGCTCAGATGATGGAGTAGAGGTCAGGCATACCCCATTCCCAGGTTGCTGAGGTGTTAGCTGCATATGAGAATCATCATGCAGTTCTGAATGCCAGTACTAGAGTCGCTCTACCTTTTGGTGAGCGGCCTAGTATATCCTGGTCTTTTACATACCAACACTGCCATGGTGACATGGCCAGTCCCATAAGTGCAGTACAAGCTGGTGTGGTGGCTAGCACAAGCAGTGTCCCGCAGCAACCAAGCTTTCAAACAGAAGCCCGTAGAGCCCATAGTGTCCTTCCAAATCCCGATTGGCAACCCACAAATTCTGCAGTACCTGTACTTATCTCATTCACTGCCCAACCTGGAATTCAGGTGGAAACAGCAAATTTAACTACCCCCCTTGATTTTTTGGAGCGGTTTTTCACAGAAGATCTGTATGGATTGTGGACCAAAGCAATTTATATGCACACCAATTTATCACCACCAACCCAAACCTTGCCAGACCATTTATGGTTTCCAAATTTAAAATCTTTTTTGGGCCTAACCTTCAACATGGCCATTACTAAAAAGAATGAATTGCGGTTGTATTGGTCTACAGACCAGATTCATCATATGATTGTGTTCTCTGCTGCTGAGGCATAGATATGAGAATATAATGCGATTTATGCATTTCACCGACAATACACTAATCGTCCTCAGGGTGACCTTGAATATGATAGGCTCCACAAAATTCGTAAGTCACCTTAACCAGCAATTTGCAGATGTGTATACGCCCCCGCAAAACATCTGCGTTGAAGAGTCCCTCATTAATATTCCTGGCCTTGCATTTAGTTTTTCCCCAGCAAGCGTGCCATATATGGGGTCAAAATGTACAAGACCTGTGAGAGGGCAACAGGCTATACATGTAAGTTTTGGATTTACGAGGGAAAAAATAGTCACGTGGAGCCGCCCAGCCTACATAGGGAACAGTGGCAAGATAGTTTAGGACTGTGTCACCCTTTTTCCATATGGGGTACCACTTATACATGGACAATTTTTATACAAGCATGCTACTATATTGACATTTGTACAATCTAGGAATTGGCACATGTGGCACCGTGCGACCTAATCACCACGCTTCTCCCAACGGCTTATAAAGCCAGACTTAAAAGGGGGAGAAAGCCTGCTTGAAAAATGATGAATTGCTCGCAGTAAAGTAAAAAGGACAAACTGGATGTTTTCGGCCTGTCTTCCCTTCACGCAGACACAACCATCCAAATTTCCATGGCAGCTGGTGTTGTTGAGAAGCCCCTCTATGTCCCCAACTATAACCTTAACATGGGGAGGGGTGGACTTCAAGAATCAGATGATGAAGCCGTACGTCATTTCCCGTAAAGCCAGACGCTGTACAAAAAAAAAAAAAAAAAGTGTCTGCATATTTATTTCAATTGGCTCTGTACAACGCTTTTGTGCTTTACAAAAGCAACTGGACAAAGTGGATCCTACCTAAAATTTCAGGAAGAGATCCTCACTGCACTTATGTATCCAGAAGGTGCTGTGGCCCAAACCCCCAACCCAGATTCAGCGAGACTGCTGCATGAGAGGCAGTTTCCTAATGCCATTCCTGGTACCCCAACCCAAAAAAAGAGGTCGTGCCTGTAGCAGATACGGAATTAGGCATGACACACGCTTTTTTTTGTCTCTCCTGTCCTGGCCAACCTGGTCTCTGCTTCAAGGATTGCTTCTGTCACTACCACACTAGTGCAGTATTAGTATAGGGCACAGCACGGCACAGTCTAGGGCACATATTTACACAGGGTCTCTAAAAATGTTAGGTAATCAGGAAACTGGCTATTGCATTTTGAGAAAACCTAGAATTTTGGAAAGTTTTTATAAACTGGTAAAAATTTAAGAAAAAAGTTAGAAAAAAAAAATATATAGTTGTCGTTTTGAGTTACTGTTCTATGGTTA
Source organism: Staurois parvus (assembly GCF_062004578.1). Lineage (NCBI taxonomy): Eukaryota > Metazoa > Chordata > Amphibia > Anura > Ranidae > Staurois > Staurois parvus. Next base: position 86,174 of record NW_028319936.1, read on the forward strand.
CCGGTGTTTTCTTTGCAGGAATGCAGCGCCGATCTGTTTACTGTGATAACAGGGTGTGCTCTCAGAATATACGTCAGTGCGTGCAGTGCTGCTGGATGAGATTTTTCATCAGCCGTTAAAAAAAAACAAAAAACAAAAAACTCTGGAATCCGTTAGAACATTTCATGTATGCCCAACATTAAAAGTGGGTAGATGCAGGATGGTATATTCTACTGGTGGGCACACTTCTGGCAAAGATTTCTTCTTATGCAGCCTGTGGGCTGAATATGGAAAAAAAAAGAAAAAAAAAGGAACACAACATATATGCCCAACAAGGACTAGCGACGTACTATTACATCACTGGACTCTGAGTGATGATACCAGAAAGATGCCTGCAGCTCGAGGGCAGTAATTCTAGCACTAGACCTCCTGTGTAAATCTAAAGTGGTAGCCCATAAAGGCTTTTAAAGTGTAAACTATGGATATTTAAAATGTACGTAATTTGTCGCCATTGTACGAGACGTGCGCAGTTTTAAAGCATATCATGTCTAGTATCTATTTACTCGGCATAACATAATCTATTATATTTTATTAAATTGGCCAATATATTGTGTTTTTGTACATTAAAATTTTTAAAAAAAAAGCATTTTTTCAAAACTTTTGAGTTTTAAACATCGCTGCGCAAGTACTGTGTGACAAAAAATTGCACCTCCCCATTTTATTCTCCAGGGCAGTCTCTTTCAACCTTTTCAACAAGGAAGAACCCTTGAAGTAACTTTCTGGTCTCAGGGAGCCCCTGCTAAAAAAAATAAAAAATAAATAAATAAAAAATTACTGTATCTACAACTTTTGATACATTAATTGATCAGTGGGAAGAATGCTGCTTACAGATAGCTAAAAAGATCAATGTGTCAGTCGGAACTTCTCTAAGGGCAGAAAAAGTTCATCGCTCAAGGAACCCAAAGCAAACTCTGGAGGAACCCTGGTTGAGAAACCCTGCTCTAGGGTGTCTGCTTTAACCACTTTCCCACCGCCCTATAGCAGATATACTGCTGCAGGGCGGCACAGGTGCGCAAAATCACGTATATACACACACGTGATTTCGCAAGTCCGCATAAGGGGTGTGCGTGATGTAATGATACCATTGCTAGTAGAAAAAAAAAAAAAAAAAAAAAAAAAAAGGAAGAAATACACATTTTGTTTGGGTACAGCATTGCATGACTCTGCAATTACCAGTTGAATTTGCGCAGAGCCGAATAGCAAAAAATGGTCTGGTCAGATAAGGGGGTAAAATCTTCCAGAGGTCAAATGGTTAAATAACCATTGGGTTTTGCTTTTAAAAAAAAAAAAAAAAAAAAAAAAAAAAAAAACAAACAAAAACCACACAAACACACACTAAAAATCACTATACTTTGTACTATTCTGGTATTTTTATGCAATATGTGTCAAAACAAAACCCAAAAATAATCAGTTTTTGATTACTCACACATTCATGTTACATATGAGTGTTATACATACTGAAACTTAAACACACAAACATACCCATACATAAAGAAACTTACTGTGCCTTCTATTTCAGAGTATAATCCAGACCAAAAACTGAAGGTACTTTTATCAAGCTGATAAAGGCGGGATTTCTCAAATGTTTCTGGATCCATAATATTACCGAGTTCAGAAGGCACATGTGTTGTAGTCCGATATACCTTTCTCTGCAACAGAAAATTAAATTATCTCTTTGTAAAGAAAAGTTAAAACAGAACACATGGTAAAGCAGTATTTACCCATTAACCAGCCAACACCAGTTCACACTATAGAAATGCAGTCCAGATGCGTTCCTGATGAGTTTCTGCATGCGCGTTTTTGACGCGTTACGGGGAGTTTTTGATGCGTTCCAGTGTATTATTTCACCCTCTTTCTTCAATTTAACTAGGAACATGTGCATTTTGGTGTGTTCCAGTGCATTTAATGCATTCCAGTACAGTTCTGTGCAGGAAAAGCACTGGAACTGCAAGCACTGATGTGAACTATGACATTGACAACCATATAACCTACTTTCTGTGCATATTGGATGCAGTAAAAAAAAACAAAACACTGAAACACATGTAGTGTGAGCTGGCCCTAATACAACAGCAAATAGAGATCAGAGCACAGGGTTTTCAAAAAAATTAAAGGACCGCTTAGAAAACACATCAGATCTCATTGGGGAAACATATCATGCTGGATTTCTATACTGATATGGACTGGGTAATATGTTAGGAACGCAAGGATGCCCCATCGTTTGATGAAAATGAAAATCAACCTACAGGGGACTGAATTCAAAGATCCAAAAAATCAAAGTGAAAAAATTATGCAGCAGGCCACTCCATTTTGCTGAAATTTCATTGCAGCAACTCAAAATGGTACTCAGTACTTTGTATGGCCCCCACATACTTGTATGCATGCCTGACAATGTCAGGGAATGTGCCTAATGAGACGACGGATGGTGTCCTGGGGTATTTCCTCCCAGATCTGGACCTGAGCTCCTGGACATTCTGAGGTGCAACCTGGCAAGCGGCGGATGGACCAAAACATGCTATCCCAGAGGTGTTCTATTGGATTTAGGTAAGGCGAGCGTGAAGGCCATTGAATGGTATCAATTCCTTCATTCTCCAGGAACTGCCTGCATATGCTCGCCACATGAGGCTGGGCATTGTTGTGCACCAGGAGGAACCCAGGACTGCACCAGCGTTGGGTCTCACAATGGGCCCAAGGATTTCATCCTGATACCTAATGGCAGTCAAGGTGCCATTGTCTAGCCCAGCAATGGGCAAACTACAGCCCGGCGGACCTTTTAATCCGGCCCGCGGAGCGTGGCAAACATCGGCTGTCAGAATGTGTGTAGGCGGGGCAGCGTGAGGAACGTGAGGGGAGCTAGGCTCCTCTCACAGTCCGCCCTGAAGACCGGAATGGCGCGGGAACACGGCGAGAGGAACGCGCGGAGCAAAGCTAAGTGAATTGACACGGGGGGACTTGGGGACTTAATATGGGGGATGAATTACTATAGGGGGGATGAATTACTATATGGGGGATGAATTACTAGGCTTACTATGGGGGAATATTACTATACTTACTATGGATGACACATACACATCATTCATCTACTCTTGGTCCGGCCCCCGGGTCCAATATATGAACCCATTGCGGCCCTCAAGTCAAAAAGTTTGCCCACCCCTGGTCTAGCCTTTAGTAGTCTGTGCATCCCTCCATGGAAATGCCTCCCCAGACCATCACTGACCTACCACCAAAATGGTCAAGCTGAACGATGTTACAGGCAGCATAACATTCTTCATGGCTTCTCCAGACCCTTTCATGGCCATCACATGTGCTCAGGGTGAACCTGCTCTCATCAGTGAAAAGCAGAGGGCACCAGTGGCGGACCTGACAATTCTGGTGTTAAATGGCAAATTCCAATCAAGTTCTATAGTTCCGGGCAGTGAGGCTCAGAGACATTCACACCAGTGGCCTGCTGGAGGTCATTTTGTAGGGCTCTGGCAGTGCTCATCCTATTGCTCCTTGCACAAAGCAGCAGATACCGGTCCTGCTGATGAGTTAAGGACCTTCTACAGCCCTGTCCAGCTTTCCTAGAGTAACTGCCTGTCTCCTGGAATCTCCTCCATGCTCTTGAGACTGTGCTCAGAGACACACCAAACCTTCTTGCAATGGCACGTATTGATGTGCCATCCTGGAGAAGATGGACTGCATGTGCAATCTCTGTAGGGTCCAGGTATCGCCTCTTGCTACCAATAGTGACACTGAACTAATGAAAGTCAGAAAAGATGAGTAGGGGAAAAAAATGTCAGTGGCCTCCACCTGTAAAACCATTCCTGTTTTGGGGGTTGTCTCATTGCTGCCCATCTAGTGCACCTGTTCATTTCATTAACACCAAAGCAGCTGAAACTGATTAACAACCCCCTCTGCTACTTAACTGACCAGATCAGTATCCCAGGATTTTTTTTGAGCAGTGTACTTTCAAAATACAATGTATGCAGGTTTGATATGGCCCCTTTCATATGGGGAAGACTCCACTTGCTCTGTGGGGAATCTGTCCTTTGTGCCTTACGCTTATGCAGAGCAGACACAGACAGCCCACTCTCTATGGAAGGGCAGATGTAAACAGATTGCCAGTCTATTTATATCCGAATTCCATCAGATCCAGTAGACAAGGTGGGAATGAATCCAAATCTGTTTTTAGCGGATAGGATCAGATGCAGGCAGGCGTAAACGAACACGTCCGTTAACATTCGCTGCTCCATAGAGAATAATGGAGGGTCCGATCGGGTCCACCTTTAAAAAACTGACAGATGGACTTGATCAGTCTGCCCATGTGTAAGGGGTCTATGACAATACCATAAAACAGCCTTTTTCAACCATGGTGCCCAGGCACCCTGGGGTGCCTTGAGGTTTCCTCAGGGGTGCCTTGGCAAAATGTCTAAAAATTGCCAAAAACTTGTATACAAGCCAGCAGGTGGAACAAGCCTGCCTTTTATTTACACAAAAGGCCACGGGTTTTAGTTGTGCACCATTACGACCTTCTAGCCACCGGCATCCTGACAACCAATGACATCAGTTGCTAAGGAGGATGTCAGCTGCCTGCACAGCATCCTAGTTTGAATCTCCCCTGCCCCTCTCCATCAGTGCTGGAGTCACATTAGCTCAGTGATGGAGAAAAAAAAACTGAGGGAGAACAAAGACACTGGAATACTAGTCAGTACCAGTGTGCAAAAGTGTATTTGCTTTGGAAGAATAAATCGCCTTCAAATGTTGGGTGTCCTACATGTGTGGATGTTGCTGTGTTATATAAAACTATTAGAATAGTTTAACATTTTAGAATGGGGTGCCCATTTAAAATGGCCAGTCTTGAGGCACCCCATTTTAGAATACAGGGGGGGGGCTGGCGATAAGTGTGTGTGTGGGGGGGGGTAAAGTGCATACAGGTGTGAGGGGGGGGCTGAGTGCGTACAGGTGTGGGGGGGGCTGAGTGCATACAGGTGTTGTGGGGGGGGCTGAGTGCATACAGGTGTGGGAGAGCCATTGGTATACAGGGGTGTGTGTGCATGTGGTGGCTGTATGTATGGTGGGATGAGGGGGCTGCCCTGTCAAATAGGCTTTACGAGGCCCCATGATTTCTAATTGCGCCCATGCTTAGTCCAACCGGACAACACAAACCAAGTGAACCGGGTGAAAAATGAACAGATTTTCTGCAATGTGTAAGGAGCAACTGAAAGCAAGACTATAGCTATTGACTTGGCATACGTGGGGCAGAGGGGTGTCAGAAAAAGAAGTGCTGGATACCCAGGGAGTGCTGCCCAGGTTCAATAGAGGTCTGGCCAGGGTCACAAATAAGTTAAGAGCCGAGGATTTGAGATCAAGATCTCCGCTGTGAAACGATCCAGCAGAAATTCAATGATTACAAGGTAAGGTGGCTGACACAGAACAGTCTATGAGGAAGCACCCTCATCCATCCCCTACATATAGGAAGGGTATCTGGTGCAATCACAAAATAATTTCAGGCAGATCATACTTTCCCAGCTGTATATACAGTGTGCATTCTGCATCACCAATACCAGAGCAGCTCTGGGAAGTCTTGGGACACTGTTGTCTAATCGCAGTTATTGTGTCTGGAATCTGCAAGTCCACGAAATTCACTCTAAATCAGATCGGATGCCCTCCGCAAAGGCTGAAACATAGTAGGAGGCAGGAGGGGCAGCTTCCCCTCCCCACACAGTGTTTTCATGAGGGGAGGGAGGTACCGCATGGCAGGTTGTGCCTTCCTCATCCCATGTGTGCTTTGCCTCTAGCTGGCCCAGCACTATTTACAGTCAGTGCAAGGAGACTGACACAGCAGGGAGGCCCAATGACATTGCTGCCTACGTCCGGGTACACATGAAACCTGAATGGTGGGCCTGGAGATGCTAAGTGATGTTGAGACAAGTGTGCTGGCAACTGGGAGTGAGACTCAGCTGCAAAAGATGATCAAGTGTGCACTTCACGTAGGAAAGGGGAGGGGTGCAGTTTGGCATATTTGCCCTGGCCGCTGAATGACCTGGTCGAGCCCCAACCAATGAGATTTTTGCTGCAGGGGGAAAGCAGAGTGATATAATTTGCATAATTCTTCTCCCTGCAAACTGGATGCTGGCTTGGGCGCCATGCCAGTCGCAGCTCAACCGTGTGGAAGAGATGTGCTGCATGTAACCTGCAGGAGTGCTCATCGGGTTTGACAAGTTGTTAGACATCATAATGGTAAAGTGATTGACAAAGTTGCTGGATGTGGGCCTGTGCTGCGACTGTCTCTTTGCTGGATGGAGATGTCTCCTTGATTGATATACGAGGATATTGCTATGCTGGATGAGGATGTCTCTTTGCTATATGGGGATGTCTCTTTGCTGAATATATTTGGGGGGTTTTTTTAGATCTGCTAGGGGAGGACAGATTAAGAGGGTTTTAGTGCAGTTATGGTTAGTGTAAGGTCCTGCTCAAAAGTCTACCTTGTTGTGGTGGCAGGCTTCATATTTTTGGCCAAAATATAATTCCTGTTAAATTTTGAAAGCACTGATTACTTTGAATACACTTTTCATATATTAAGTTGTACGAGAGTTAAAATAAGTGTGTGCACTTAAGGGCTCAGTGGGGTGGCCAGTGGCCCTGGGGAATGTTGGTGGTCAGGCTGGAGGGGGGGGAGGGGGGGGCCTTACGATGTGATTGGCCCTGTATCTCTCTCGGTGATGTGAGACAGCCATCACAGAGCATGCAGTTCTGGGAGGACGTCAATAGAACATGACTACTGCGCTGCAGCCGTCATTCAGCTATGGCGCGAGCAGCAAGGGGTTAAATGTAAGCCCCAATAGATCTGACAACCTCCCCCTGTAAAGATCACCGCATGATCGTAGTTTCCGTGGGCCAAATCCAGCCCTCTGCAAGATTTTATCCAGCCCTCTGATGTATGGAGGGGGGGGGTGACTTTGAAGGGGAGTGTTGTGTAAGGGGGGGCTTAGGAGGGAAAGCTCCGATGTAAGGACATTGATGGGGGGAGTTTGGAATTTATGTGCTGAAGTTTGTTTTGTTTTTTTCCTTTGTTCCGAATCATATCACGCAGATTACAAAAAAAAAAAAGCTTCAAGTTAATCATATTTATTTAAATATGACTAGTTTATTTATAAAACGGATTTTTTTTTTTCAGCCTGAAAAATATTTGTAAATGTGGCCCCCATACTGAAGTTTGGAGACCTCTGCTATAAGAGTAAATGTTCAAGCTTTTGTAATTTTTTTTTTTTTTTTTTTTTTTTTTTTTTAAGAACGAACAAGATTCAAATTACCTGCTCTGTGCAATGGTAATGCACTGAGCAGCTATGAACCTCCTCTTCTCAGGTCCCCTGCCGGTGCTCCTGGTTCCTCCTCTTCTTGGTGTGCTACCACAGGAAGATACTTCCTATTGTGGCACACCTGTGGGCTTGCTACTGAGCTGTGCATCCTGTGTCTATAGACACAGGCAGCACAGCTCGTCCCTGCCACCTCGTTACAGGATTTGATTGATAGACAGTGGCAAGAGCCATTGGCTCCCATTGCTAAGACTAGGAAGAGGAAAGAGAAGAATTGCAGACGGGAACAGCGCTGGATCAATACAGGACTTAAGTATAAGAGGAGTGAGGAGGTGATACATATCCTAAAACTTTTTTTTTTACCTTAGGCTCCATTCATACTTGTGCGACTTTGGACATTAATCTCACCCAATTATTTTCAATAGCACCTGTTCAAATTGGTGTGATTTAAAGTCACATCTGTGATGATTGTGCGCAATAGAGGCATGGATTCTGTACACGACAGCCATCTTGTTAGGTCTCAGCCATGTTTCCTCCTGTCCTCCCTCCCTCCTCCCTTTGCCCATGGAATGCCTATCTACAAGTTGAACAGAGGTCAACAGAGTCTCTTATCCTAAATAAAACAGCTAGATAAGCTTTAGGGCTGTAAACCGCTTATTAGTCTGGTTCTAAGGGGTCTGCTTGAAAACCACTTTCCTCTGCCCGATCATAAAACAGTAACTCAGTCAGTTAAGACCTGTTAGGCCATTAGAACTAGAGCGCACCATAAAAACGTACATTCCACACGAGTCATTTTTCATACAAAATTCATAAACTTCAGCAGGAACTGGGTACATTAATATATGATATAATTATCTATCCAAATATGGAGTACATATTCGGATAGATAATTTTAATATGAGTCACACGAGACCTTACATGACTATATTAGTACCTACAAGAGAGAAGAAGCAGTCTTTTATACTGAGTGACAAGGATATGCTATGTTTAGTGTCTTTGCGTTTGGAATATAATTCTAAATATTAATCTGCCAGTTGCTAGAATACTACCTGTACCTATTGAAGGTTATTGACCTTAGTATGAAATGGCAAGGGATTTGGTCATGACCTTGGTTACCGCCTAACACCCATCCCCAAACTGGACGATTGGTCATTTGTTCTCAGGAGACACCCCTTTCAGATGATAGAAAAGGACTGACAGCCTGGAGAAAGAAAGCTCTCCTTTAACATCGATCAGGAACCATCTAAGAGACTTGAGAGCCAAGGCAATCTTTTGCTTGGACAATTGGACTCTGCTCAAACCAAGGACTTTTGCAAGTATTTTGCCTTCTGAACTCCCTTCTTTTATTTCTGTTTTATTGTTCTCTTTATATCTTTGTTACACAAGTCCTATTTTCTGAAGTTTTGAACTGGCTCTAAAGCTTTCATTGCAAACTGAAGAATCCCTGTCTCTTGAAGAGTGCTACTGTATGCAATAATCCTCTGAATATATCTGCCTGTGGTGACAGTGTGTATTACAGACGCTTATACAAATATAGTGTTACTGCTTAGATTTGTGAGTTTCCTCCTCTGTAAAAAGGTGGTTGTGGCAGTGTGAAGGGTTAATTGCGTAACTAACCTAACCCAGCAACCATCACTCTCAGGCTGCTGCACATAGATTGTAGTCACGCGAGTTGGAAAATCTTTGTGCAGGGTGCAGCTGAGTGGCATTTTTACGCAAATGACAGCGAGGTGCGAGATCAGCTGGTCCTTCGTGCACGAGTTGGTGAGAAGGGCTGGGGTCGGACGCCTCGTTCCGTCACATCGACTTTGAAAAATGTGCCTGCACTACTTCCGTGCAACTTTTAATACAACTTTGGTAGAGAGAATTTAAAGTTCCAATCAAAGTCTCTCCAATGTTGCACAACTTAAAGACGCGTAAAAGTGAATGGAGCCTAAAAGCAGAACTAATCCCTCTTATCCGATCTGACAGAGGAAGCTGCCATCTTAGCCTCTGATCTGCCACTGCCATGATGCTGCACATGGGATCAGTTATGACTCCAGATATTTAATGGTTTGACAGTTTGGTTGAGAGCATAAGCAAATGTGACAGTTAGCATTACCGGCATGCTGTGAATGTAAGGCCCCTTTCACACAGGCAGACTCCACCAAGGTCCTTGTCTGCTATGCACAAGCACAGCCCGCCGTTCTCTACAAGGCGGTCGGATGCAAGCGAACGGAACACCTGTTTGTTTACATCCACCTGTCATCCGATCCACTAGATGGATGGGGGAACAGATCCCTATCCGTCTGTTTTTAGCAGATGCAGGTGGGTGTAAATGGACAGGCGGTCCATTTACATCTGACCGCTCCATAGAGAACTATTGGTGGTCCAACTGAAAAACAGATAGGCGGACCCCATTGGTCTTCCCATGTGAAAGGGCCCTAACTGGTATTTGAAACCATTAAATCAATGGGTTTAGGTCCACTTTATTACAGGAAATTCATATGGATAAAAAGGGTCTATGACCACTTCAAGTGATAGTAAACTCTTCTTGAATAATTTACCTCCAGGTAAGCTTACCTGTAGGTAAAATTAATATCTCCTAAACGTTACAGTTTAGGAGATATTAGCCCTTTTAGATGTTCGGCGCATGCGCTCTGAAGGAACGGCATACCAGCGCCACATGCATGTGCAGGAGGAACATCATCGCGGATCGGCCAGTCAGCCAGAGCTCGCAAACCTGGAAGGAAGACAAGGTGAAGATGGAAGCCCCGGGGAGCTGTGACAGCGCTCCACCGTAGGGCTTCGTGTCAAGGCAAGTCCTTCATAATGTGCTAGTATGCAATGCAATGCATACTAGCACATTATGCCTTTACCATTCAGGGGTTTTTTTTTCCTTCTTCTATGCGGTTTACTACCGCTTTAAGATTATATACCCCCCCCCCCCCGGTCTTCTGCATTGAAGGGCGTGATGTCGCCATCGTTCCAAAGAGATTTCTAAGGAACAGAAAGCCCCCAGATCTTAGAAGACACTAGCCATGATGCCAATACATCACAGCAAACTGGGCATATAGTCCAGAAGTGATTTTTCTTCCCTTTTTGGGTTTGCTTGATGTTAAGTTACTGTCGATTTTTTTTCCCCATACCACCTCATCAATATTGGTGTACAGACAAGTCCTCAGTCTGCCACTGAAATGGTTGGGTGGGGCCCCTCCAGGAGGTGTTTGGGCGGCAGTTATTTCCAGTTTTCCTTCCCTGCTCTTTTCATCCATTATCTCTGTCAGAGGCTCATGAAATTTTTGACTGTGTTTATGGCAATCCATGTCTTTTAACCCTTTGGCGGTTCTTTCTATTCCTCCTGCCCCTATATGGGGCTATGCCTCTTGAGCACTTCTGAAGAAGAGATGGTGATTGGTCTCGAAACGCATCAAGTGCAAAACATGCATGACCTATCGCTACATAGTTACTGGAATATCAGCTTTTGACTGCACCGCCATAGTCTGTACTGTAACTCATTTTTTTTAAGATTGTATAAATAAAAATTGATTGCCTTTTAACGGTTATTCCACTATTCGATAAACCTGTGCCTTTAAAGTCCCATCAACAAGAGAACCTCTCCATTGTACTCTCTCAGGGATGATGGCACCTCTCACACTGCATCCCTTCCCTTTCCAGATCTTAAAAGACAGTCAAGCCCAGCAGGTGAGAGCCTTCCCACAAGATTTGTGGTCCTCACAGGACCCAGGATCCTGCAACAATGGGTTCCTTTTTACTTCACAGGTACAGATCGCCTCTATTACTATGCAGCCATTTGTACACGGAGGGGCAGATATCAATGGAGGACCTTACATTGTACTACAGTCCACTCAAACCATTGTCCTTGTTGCCCTCGGTTTCTTCTGTCCTCCCAGACGTGTATAAGGGGTTCAGTTGATCGAGTACAGCAGCTCACAGCCCTTTGCTAGGATGTCATGCAGCCATCCTGCTCATCACTCCTCCCTGTAGAGGCCTCCATGAGTGACAAAGCACGACTTCCCCCCTCAGCAGCCTCACTCACCTGCCTGCTGGCCAGATAGGCCTCCCACACGTACACCAGCCATGAGAAGAGCAACACGGCGTAGAATATCTGCCACTCCACCGCCAGCTCAGACAGCACCATGTTGGCAGCCGTACGAGCAGCACCAGCAACCGGCTCACAACCGAAACCAAACCAGCCGAGCGGTGATTGGTCCACGCGTGACGTAGACTACAACCGAAGCCTTCATAGCGCGGTCCTGCCTACTGCAAAGCGCTCATTGGTTACTATGTTAGAAAGCGCCTGCTCTGATTGGCGAAGAACGCTTCCGCCTTTGGAGCTTTTCCTAAGCTATGATTACTCGGGAGCCGCGATTGGTGGAAGGTCACACGATCTCAGCCTCGCGGCATGGAGAGTGATGGATGATAGATGCACAGGGACAATGGAGGACGAGAAGTGGTTGGCTGTATATTAAGTGGGTTACTGACTCTTCAGTCCTGAGAGAGCTACGGGCGTCTTAGGGAAGGAAATGACCTCACAGGTTACATGGAGGCGGAAGACCAGCTGCTTTAGCCACCATTGGAATGTGTGGTTTTCTTCAAGCACTTCTCTAATGCTCCATTTATAGGTATGCATTGTGGCAACGTGCACTAAAAAAATATGTAAACGTAATTGTGTTGCCACAGAGCACCTGTTTTAACCACTCACCTACAGGGCACTTAAACCCCCTTCCTGTCCAGGACAATTTTCAACTTTCAGCGCTCACACTTTGAATGACAATTGCACGGTCATGCAACACTGTACCCATATGACATTTTTAACATTTGTTTTGAGACAGAGCTTTCTTTTGGTGGTGTTTAATCACCTCTGGGTTTTTCTTTTTTTTTGCTAAACTAACCATTTTGAAATTAAAAAAAAAATTTTCTTAGTTTCTGTTATAAAATTTTGTAAATAAGTGATTTTTCTCCTTCACTGATGTGCGCTAATGAGGCTGCAGTGATGGGCACTGACAGGCATCTTAATGGGCACTGAAAGGCAGCACTCATATATGGCACTGATAGGTGGCACTGAAAGGCAGGTCAGATAGGCACCAATGTGACATTGATGAGCACTGACAGCTGGCATTGATGGACACTGACAGGTGGCACAGATGGGGTTACACTGATCATCAGGGCACACTGATCAGCAGTGCCCTGATGATCAGTGTACAAGTCCCCTCTTAGGAATGCCGAGTACCTGCTCTCCTCTCCTCACGAGCTGTCAGCGTGACAGCTCGTGAGGAGAGAAATGCCGATAACCAACATTTCCTTATTTAAATGCAATCAGATGTGAGATGTCTTCGGCTCTTTCCATTGATCGATGATCCGCTGTGTCCAAGGGACACAACGCACCACAGATCGCGGAGCTGCACACGTGCAATTAGAGTGGGAGGACATCATATGACATCCTCCCAGAATGAGAGAACCTCCTTGCGTCCATTTCCTTATATGTGATTCTAAAGGTTTTGTTTTTTTTGTAAAATAACAAACATGCTATACTTACCTGCTGTGCACAGAGCAGCCTGGATCCTCCTCTTCTTGGATTCCCTGCAGGCTCTCCTGTCGGTCGGGTGCCACCACGGTAATCAGTTTTCTATGGGGGCACCTGCTGCTCCGTGTGTGTGTGAGCTGAGGCTTGGCCCTGACCCCTCTCTCCTCATTGGCTGACTGGCTGTGATTGACAGTAGCAGGATCCAATGGCTCCTGCTTGCTGTCTCAGCCAATGAGGAGGCCGAGACCCAGGACAGCTGAGGCTGTCATTCATAGATCGCAATGAGGCTCAGGTAAGTATTGGGAAGGATGCTACACATAGAATGCATGAAGGTAAAAAAAAAAAAAAAAAACCTCCAGCCTTTACAAACACTATAACTAGGAAGTGTCTGTACTTCTGTGGATCACAGGAGTGCAGTTTGTTCTGCACTCCTGTGGCCAGTTTTAAGCTGACAGTGGACTGAATCCTGCTGTCCACTGACATAACTCAGCCAGTCCAAGCTGGGGAAAGATCCTGACTTTAAAGTCAGGATCCACCCCAGAGTCTGGAGCGGCACCTGTCTCACCCTCTCAGCCAGGCACTAAGAGAGCCTGAGCCAGCTGCACCCTCCCTTTCCACAGCCCAGCACTCCAATGAGCTGACCACTGATCGTCACCACTTTCTGCTCACACTGGTGGTGAGAACTCGGTGGTCATGTGATTGCTGCATTCTCACACACAGTGCCGGTGGGGGACAGATGTAGCATCGGCCCGATATTGCATCCACCTAGGTAAGTATAACTTGGGAACAAACAAACCCATACTTCTCTTTTAAAGCAGCATTAAACCCAAAAGGTAAACATTTTTATATTGTAGCTTATCAGTTTTTAGCTCTGGTGGCTTCATTGGTCTCTCTTTTAGGCTTTCTTCTATTTTCATCTGGTGATCCATCCCATAAGTCCGTGTCCATTTACATTGATGAGACAAACCATTTTGCTTTTATTTTTTTTCATGCAAAACATTTTTCCCAAAAAGGAAAAACAAAAAAAAACAAAACTGGTTTGTTGTAACTGATTATAAAGTGTGAGCTGGAATTTGGCTTCAGTTTGTTTGCTTTAAATCTGCTTATACATTTAAACCACTCCCTTCCCTAAGATTGACAATACTGCTGTACCTCCTATGCTCCTTCATCCAGAATGGGAGCACTCATACATGTGGTGTGTTACTGGCCAGATCCTCAGGTAAAAATGGGGGGAGGGGGAAGCCAAAGAAAATGAATGCAGCCATCACATCTAATGAGGGATAAGCTGCAATATATTACATTTTTGGTTTTGAGTTTAAAGTGATATTAAAGACAAGTTAAAAAAACACGCACGCGCGAGGAGTGGTTTTGTACAGCGCAGCCCCGATTCTCTTCTCGGGTCCACTCTTGGCCTCTCCCTCCTGCTGAGTGCCCCCAGAACAGACAGCTTGCTATGGGGGACCTAAGCAGGCTTGTTCCCGAGCCACTGTTCTGTATATTTATTTACACAGAGCTGTGGTTGGCCCTACCCCCTTCTCTCCTCATTGGCTCACTTGCTGTGGTTGCTAGCAGCTTTAAAGTGTATCTATTTAAAATAATATGTAGCACAGACCTTGGACTGGTCTGGCTGTTTGGTCCTGGCTTCTATTGTAATGGATATTTTGGGCCTACAATAATTTTTACCTTCATTAACTTTTGATAGGTATCCAAGCCTCAGTTCTAAAGAAATTCCAGGAAGTGGACATTGAGAACTGCACTAATAGAAAGGACATAAGCCAGGCCTAGATTACACTACCAAGTGGCCAGAGAATTCCGTCAGGTTAAATAGCACTAAAGGGGTATGTGACAAATAACTCTGGGGGGGATATCACTTCAAAGAACTTGATTGAGGTAAATGTGAAGGAAGGCAGCTGGGACCTTTGTCTTCTATAACAGCTAGTGATCCAAACTGACCAGTGTCTTGCTCTCCACCCATTAGAGATTAAGATATGTGGAAGGGTGTGACTTTACCTGGGTGGGTTAATCTAGGGGTGGTCTTTGCAAAGAGTACAGTGAAGGAAATAAGTATTTGACCCCCTACTTATTTTGAATGCCCACTCACAAAAATGATCATTCTAAAAATCGAATGGTAGGTGTATTGTAACACAGACAGAATATAAACAAAAAATTCAAAAGAAATGCATGTCTAACAAATTATGCACAGATTTACATGTTCATGAGGTAAATAAGAATTTGATCCCCCATCATTCAGCAGGATTTCTGGCTACCAGATACCTATCATACAGGTAAGAAGCTGAGATTAGAAGCAGTCTCTTAAAGGGAGTGCTGCTAATCTCATTTTGTTACCTGTATAAAAGACACCTGTCCCCAGGAGCAATCCGATTCCAAACTCGCCACCATGGCAAAGACCAAAGAGCTGTCCAAGGATGTCAGGGACAAGATTGTAGACCTACACAAGGCTGGACTGGGCTACCAAACTATCGCCAAGCATATTTATGTATACAGCGAAGGAAATCTTTATTTCCTTCACTGTATACAGCACAAACGCAAGACCCCCACTTGCTCTTCTCTGGACCTCTTGATCACTGAGCACAATGGGAATCCAAGATTGTCTGCGTAACGTATCAACATTATTCTTTGTTCCTTTTTTCTGTAACTTACTTTCCTGTAGTGGTCTATGTATTGGTAACATTCTGTATTTATATTGTAATATCACTACTTTTAAAGTTATACCAGCTACTTTTTATTGTTTTGCTGGGCCCATGGATAGCCAGCTCAAGTCTGCAAACCAGGTGACAAACATACAACTACCTCTTAGGGGAACCCCCTTAAGGAGCTATACATACATCTACATTCAGGGGAATAGACACAGAGTGCACTTTAGGACACTTGTTTTATTGTTGCAGAGGGGTACCGCCAGACTCCCTTACAGTTTACACTGCTCCTTGTTTATATGGTTTGCTGTTTATGCTGCTCTTTACCAGTGTTGCAAATACTAGGCTTAATTGTGTCACTCACTATATCCTTGAGTGGGCACTGCTGTGTCACACATTTCACAGAGCCTACTTTCTAAACTGCAGAGGTGCTAAAGGGTGGAGTTTCAGCAGTCAGTACAGGAATCCTTTTATAGGCAGCAGAATACCATGGGATATGTGTTTTTTTAGCAATTGAAAGTAAACAGCAGGAGGAGATGAAAAGCATGAAGTTATGGAAAGAGATGGTCAGCAGACAGGCAGAACTCACAGAACAAAAGATTTTTCAAGTAAGCTTATAATGGATTGTCAAAAAAAACTATTGTAGTATTATTACAATGCTGAGTAACAAGTGACAAAACATAGAAATAAATTTGTTTTTCTTTAAAAATTGATTTATTGTATTTCATATAAAACAAAAATCAGTATTTCCTCATTAAACTCCCAGTTCTTATGGTCCTACACCAGTAAATAGGAAGTATATGGACTTCCACTTAGATTTTTACTATAACAAAAAGTAGGCACAACCTGCTTTTTTTACTTTCTTGTCATATTTTGAGGGTTGCATCTCATATACAGATCCTACATGTATATATTATATACTACACAAAAAAACACCGGTTTACATATGGCAAAGTCACTTTTCAAGGGGACATCACAATGATTTATCTTAAAAGTCAAAGTCAGTAAGTTGGAAGCCCAGGGTGCGTAAAGAAATGTTATGGAGACAGAGCAAAAACCATTACCATTAAAAAAGGATTAAGTTCACCTTTTGACAAAATGCACTTTTTTTTTTTTTCCTGCAAAAAAAAAAAAAAAAAAAAAAAAAAAAAGTGCAATTATCTTTTGTTGCAGAAGCCTGTAAAAGCATTGCACCAGCAATCAGCAGATTACTGGTGCCATGCAGGTCTCCTGCAGACCTGTCAGTATATATCTGCTTGCCCATACGGGATATATGGGCAAGCAGATATACTGACAGGAAGAATCAATGAACTACCTTAGTGTTCCACAGCGCCGTGGTAATTCATTGAGAACTACAAGCTGACAGCCACTAAGGCTGTCGTCACTTAAGAGTTCTATGAATGAACTACAAGTCCCATGGCCGTAAATAGCAGATATACTGCTGCAGGGTAGCACGGGTGCGCAAAATCACGTATATATATACACACGCATGTGATTTCGCATGTCCGGATAAGGGGTGTGCGTGATGTAATGATACCCTTACTAGTAAAAATCCCAGTATATATGCCGCATTTGTAAACGCTATAATTTTCACCTACACCAATTTACTTACACGTATTGGGATTATTTTTTTTTTTCAGCAAAGACATGCAACAGAATACATTTTGCCCAAAATTTGATGAAATTTTATTTTCAAAATTTTTTTTACTGGACATGTTAATAGCAAAAAAGTAAAAAATATAGTTTTTGTTCTCAAAATTGTCAGTCTTTTTATAGAGAAAAAAAAAAAAAAAAAAAAAAAAAAAAGAGGGGGGGGGGGGGGTTGAACATTTAACATGTTCCAAAAGGTGAACTTATTCTTTAAGGATCAGACGGGTCCCTGAAGTGGAAAACCTATCACTATCATGCATCAGTAAGGGCTTGCAAATGAGGTATAAAAGGAAATTTAAATGCATTCCATTATGACAGAGTTTGAATCAGTCCATTAAGGATCAAGCCCATGAAATGTTTATCATAGGAATGCAATATGTGCATTTCATTTTGACATGTAAACAAAGTTATATCTGAAATCACTTGCAGTGTTCTAGATTTATGTTGCGTTAGATATCATCATCATTCTTACCCTGATACTTTATGAACACAACAAGCATTACGATCGCAAAGAATGTACATAAGGAACCAAATACAAGATATGCTATGCCCAGAAACGGGTTTTTCCCTCCCATCCAAGATACAGTGCTGAAGACAATTTTCTTTCTTCCTCCAAAACCTATTATTGGATAATCTGTTGAGAAATAGTTAAGGATTCTCATATACCAAAGTTTTATTTTTCTTAAAGAGAGACAGTCCTAGTTTAAAGTTTTACTTCCCTATCCTGTGTTTTGGAAGGAAGAGTTTTCATCCAGCGTAGCTAGGCAGCACTAGGAGCAAGTCCTATTCTTTGCAGCAAGATATTTAATACAATTTTTTCTTCTTTAAGTGGAGAGTCTCAAAAGATTCAATTTAAAATAGTCCTATTCTTTGCAGTAGGATCTTTAATACACTTTTTTATTTTTTTTTAAACTAGTGAAAGGCTAAAGGCTCATTTATACTTGCTTTGACTTAAACACACTTTAAAAAGCACCTACCACTTCAAAATGCTTTGATGCTTTGGCGGGGCTTTATTGAAGCTTGGCAGATGCCCTGTGCGTGTTGATATCTCATGCCTGCAATACATCCAAAACAAAAGCGAAGCTAAAGCGGAATAATAGCCTCTCAAAAGCTGCTTGTGCCGTACGCGACTACTAAAGCAACATGGGTTATAATTTGTGAAGCAAAGCAAAACACAAACTTGTAAACAGGACTGGAAGCCAACCATTTTATTTAGCGACCGGTGCTTTGACTCAGTAGTTGCTCTGAAATAGCCTATTAGTTTTTAAATCAAACCTTTAATTCTCTTTGGTTTCCTTGGCTCATCCCTGCTGTAGTTTTCTCCAGGAAGAAGTGATGTAATTCAGTCCCACTTGCAGTGGTGGGCGGACCAAGACTTAACACATTCAACATGTACAGACCTAGTGTACCCACGCACATGCACTACAGTTTCCTGTGGTTGATTGGAACTGTAGTTTCCATTTACCGCAGAGAGAGAGAGAGGAGAGGATATGATGTAATCCTTGCTTAGAGGGTTTACTAATGGGTGATTTTTTTGCCTATCTTGGAATTCTTCTTTGAAGAGTCACTTTAAAATAGTTCTAAAAGTCCTATTCTTTGCAGTAGGATCTTTAAGCCTTTTTAAAAGCACTCTGAACGCCAATCAAAGCCCCTGTCACTAAATAAAATGGTTAGCTTACAGTCCTGTTTACCTTGCTTCAAAAATTATACACCATGTCACTTTAATGGTGCTTCAAAGAGCTTTCAAAGTCTCCGAAAAAGCTCGCTTACAGCACCTGCAGCTTTTTAGAGTCTTTTATTTAGCTTTTGCTTTAATTTTGTAGGTATTGCAAGTATGAGATCAACACACACAGGGCATCTGCCAAGGATGTTGAAGCAGTAGTCAAGTCTGTTTTTAAAGACGGAAAAAAAAAAAAAAAAAAAACACACAGGTAAGCCTATAATAAGACTTACCTGTATATACAATAAATATGTACTAAATGTGCACAGTTTAGGAGATATTTAACTTTAGCAGTACCAGTGATGTCACCAGCACAATGCACATTGCGCTCTCAGCATGCTGTCCATGGAGAGCCGTGCCGCAGCGGATACTGGCTCATGCGTGGAAGTGATGTCATTGCAGCTTGGCCAGTCAAACAGCTGCAGCCTGCAAACCTGGAAGGTGAAGATGGAAGCCCCAGGGAGCCATGACAGCACTCCTCTGGAGAGCTTAGTTGTCAGGTAAGTCTTTCATAATGTGCCTTTATGCAATGCATACTAGCACATTATGCTCCTAACTTTCAGGAAGACGTTTTAATTTTTTTTTTTTAATTTGTGTTGAAGTGGTTAAGTGACTCTTTAAGGGCTCGTTTACACTTGCTTTGACTTCAAGTCCGGACACTTTCACCCCCTTCCTGTCCAGGCCAATTTTCAGCGCTATCATACTTTGAATGACAATCACGTGGTCATGCAACACTGTACCTATATGAATTTTTTTGAGACAGATAAAGCTTTATTTTGGTGGTATTTATTCACCACTGGGATTTTATTTTATTTTTTGCTATATAAATGAAAGTCCAAAAATTCTGCAAAAGTTTCTTATAAAATTTTGCAAATAATATTTTCTTCAAATCTTGGCCAAAATTTATTCAGTTATCTTTTTAGTAAAAAAGAAAATATAATCCAAATTAGTTTATAACCAAAAATTATAAAAAAAATAAAAATGTAAAAACATTTTTAAAATTTATATTTTTATGGGTTTTTTTTTTTTTTTTACACCCATGAAGGATGTAGAAGCAATCATTTCTCCTTCTCTCTGGCTGAATTCTTGCAGCCATTGAGAAATGCTGTGTGAGCTGTGATTGGTCACAGCTTGTCACATTGTACATGGCTGTTGTGAATAGCCTTGTACCATGTGACCTCTGTGATCATTTACAGATTTCACACGTAGTAAGCAATGATGTCAGAAGTGAGCGACTGGATGTGGCATCCGGTCCGGAACCGGAAGGGATGAGGGTACACATTAGTAAC
Source organism: Staurois parvus (assembly GCF_062004578.1). Taxonomy (NCBI): domain Eukaryota; kingdom Metazoa; phylum Chordata; class Amphibia; order Anura; family Ranidae; genus Staurois; species Staurois parvus. Next base: position 106,348 of record NW_028319936.1, read on the forward strand.
ACCACATCTGACGCCTATCCATTTGAGATTTTAGAGGAGCACAATGTTTTTTTTTACATGGTGAGAGTGGCTTTTCACTTTTAAAGATTTTGGTTACTGTACCATTGGTGACATTTTTTCTTTTCACGGTAATGATACCTGGTGGAGTGGAGTAAGGAGCTTAGAGTTGAGAACTACTACCAGAGAGCAGATGTGGAATATTTAAGAGCCTGCTATGCAAGGAATGGCAAGTCTGAGTGTTTGTAGGAGAGAGGAATGTGCTTCAGCACTTTGTGGTATTTTTGTGGGAAGAAGCAGGCTGAGGAGGAATGAAACACTTTGAGGATTGTGGACGTTCATTATAATGTATATATGCTTTACATATTTTGATCTTACTTCATCACAGTGCTACTGTGAAGTAGATACAGTGGGGAAAAGAATTTGATCCCATGCAGATTTTGTAAGTTTGCCCACTTACAAAAAAAAAAAAAAAAAATAATATTATATGAAAGCTATATAAAATTTTCATCACAGGTGTATTTGAAATGATAGAGACAGAATATTAACCAAAAATCCTGAAACAAAAAAAAAAAAAAAAAACACCACACACAATACAAATGTTATAAATGGAGAAGTCGCAGTTCAGTGAGTAAAATAAGTATTTTATCCCCAAGCAAAACATACTTGGTGGAGAAACCCTTGTTGGCAAGCACAAAAGGAAAGATGTTTCTTGAAATTGGTTACCAGGTTTGCACATATTTCAGGAGGGATTTTGGTCCACTCTTCCTTACAGATCTTTTCTAAATCCTTAAGGTTTCTTAGCTGTCGCTTGGCAACTAACGTTCAGTTCCCTCTATAAATTCTCCATAGGATTAAGGTGGAGACTGGAGAGTCCACTCCCTGACCTTAATATTCTGCTTCTTGAGCTACTTCTTTGTTGCCTTGGCGGAATGTTTTGTGTCGGCATGCTGGAAGACCCATTCACGACCCACCTTCAGTGTTCTGGCTGAGGGAAGAAGGTTCTCATCCAAGATTTTACAATGCATGGCCCTGTCCATTTGGCCCCTCAATGCAGCAAAGTTGACCTGTACCTTTAGCAGAGAAACAGCCCCAAAGCATAATGTTTCCACCACTGTGCTTGACTGTAGGGATGGTGTTCTTAGGGTCATAGTCCGCATTTGTCTTCCACCAAACACAGCGAGTTGAGTTAATGCCAAAGAGCTCATTTTTGGTCTCATCTTACCACAGCACTTTTTCCCCAATCTTTCTCTGAATCATTTAGATGTTCATTAGCAAACTTCAGATGTGCCTGTACATGTGCCTTTTTGAGTGGGACCTTGCAGGTGATACAGGATTTCAATCCATGGCGGTGTATTGTGTTACCAATGGTTTGATAACTGTCCTCCCAACTGCCTTCAGATCATTCACAAGCTCCTCCTGTGTAGTTCTGGGCTGATCCCTCACTTTTCTTATGATCATCCTTACCCCATAAGGTGAAATCTTGCATGGAGCTCCAGACCGAGGACGATTGATGGTTATTTTGTATTTCTTCCATTTGCGAGTAATAGCTCCAACATTTGTCTCATTCTCACCAAGCTTCTCGCTGATGGTCTTGTAGCCCATTCCAGCCTTGTGCAGATCTACAATCTTGCCCCTTACATCCTTTGACAGCTCTTTGGTCATGCCCATAGGGTTGATGTGGTGTTATTTTACTCACTGAACTGCAACTCGCTTTCTAACATTTGTATCGTGTTTTTTGGTTGATATCCTGTCTCTAGAAATGTTTTATCATAGGTGTATTTTAGAATTTATAGACCCACCATTTCTTTGTAAGTGGGCAAACTTACAAAATCTGCAGGCGATCAAATAATTGTTTTCCCCACTGTACTTTGCACTTTGATTAACAGTAAATGTTACTTCACAGTTTGGTGTGGTAAAAGTAAGTAAGAGCTGTGAAAATGTGGAATAGACTCCTTCAAGAGTTGGTTCTGGCCAGCTCAGTGGATTGCTTTAAAAAACAAAAGTCTGGATTCTTTCCTAGATACACATAACTGGATACTAACATTTATAGGTAAAGTTGATCCAGGGAATATCAGATTGCCTCTCAAGGGATCAGAAAGGATTTTTTCCACCCTCCAGGAGCAAATTGGATGCTTTGCTGGGGAGGGGGGGGTTGCCTTCCTATGGATCAACTGTGGGTTTAGGATCATAACTTGTTTTGGTTGAACTGGATGGACTTTTGTCTTTTTCCAGCCAGACTATGTAACTATGTGGTCAACACAGTGATTACTAATAAATGGCATGTAAAATCTGGCAGGTTGGTTGTAGCCAAGTTGATCTATCAACTTGGGTACATTTAGCCTGCCCATACTTGGTTCGCGTATCGGCTGGTCCCTACCGAACTGGGCAAAATTCAAACCATCTATGGCCAGCTTAGCTCTTCTAAATATTGTTTATGTCTGTGTACCTGTTGAGAATGTCCCATTACTTTCGGTCCTCAGCAATAAACACCTAAAAGAGCTCGAAGCTGCCCCCACACTATCAAAAAACAAGTTCAGCTTGAACTAGGCTTTAAATCTAAAAAACAGTAAATAGAAACACACATTTTCCAGTTTCTGTGAAAAGGATACTGTACTCAATCACAAGTTTGTACTGTCCCATAGGTAAACCAGCTGAAAAATTTCCACTATCAATTCTCCGGTATAATTTCCGAAATGTAGGCAATGCTGCTGTTCTCATCCATACGATAAAGTCCTCATTTATGAAGCCATTATTATAAGTGTCATTGGACAGGTTGTACACGGACTTTGACCAATTTATAGGCGGTGCTGTCCCTGGAGGTTGTTTAAGAAAACATTTTCCAAATAAGGTTCACTTTTAGGTATAAAATCACTGCATCCAATTACAATAAAATGGCTGTTACATGCATACATTTACTTATATAAGTAGAGTGAAAATAAAAATAAAGATTCTTCAGTAAATTACAAAACAGATTTTAACCACTTGACCTCAGTTTTACCCTCTTTAGGACCACGGCATGTTTTGCCATTCAGTACTGCACTACTTTAACTGGAAATTGCTCGAGCATCTTTTTATGTCCTTTTCTATCTTTATAAAGTTCCATTAGCTTGTTACGCAGGACTTTTGACAGTTCTTTTCTGATCCCCATGGCTCAGTATCTAGCCTAATCAGTGCTTCCACGTAAGAGCTAACAAACTCATTGACTATTTATACACTGACACTAATTGCAATTTAAAAAGCCACAGATATGGGACATTAACCTCTAATTGGCATTTTAATCTGCGTGTCACCTTGTGTGTCTGTACCAAGGCCAAACATTCCAGGGTATGTAAACTTTTGATCATGGCCATTTGGGCGATTTCGGTTATCGTTACGATTTAAAAAAGGAGCCAAAACAACTATTTGATAATAAATAGCTTCATATGATGATCATCCTTCAATAAAAGAGCATTTTTTGGCATTATCAGTCATATTTTCAATATCAGTGCCAACATTTCACAATTTCTGCCAGGGTATATAACCTTTTGAGCACAGCGGTATATTTACTATTTTAGCCATTTTTTTTTTTTGTTAACTCACCTTGAAAGATATAAGATAGGTTTTGATTGCCATCAACTGGATTCCGGAATTTAATGTTGTAATCTGTCCACCATGCAATTCCTTTTCCATTTAATGGAACTTCCTCATATGTTCCACTACTGTTGAAGTAATACAAGGTAATAGAATCTGAAATGGGAAAAAAAAAAAAAAAGTTAAAATATGAAATACAGGTGCCTTTGGATGAAGAAAGTTTAACTATTGAGAAACCATCAGCATTAGGGCCTGTTCACACCAGGATGTAGTGGGCCGCAATTCACTGATTTTGTACTGTGTTAGGCAGTCCATTCAGTTCAGAAGGTTGTAATACCCACGTACAAGTAGCCTTATCTGTAGTGCAAAATTCTTACCATTAAACATGCTGTTCGCAATAGCGCCACATGGAGCAATTGGCTTTTGCTCAGAGTTCACTCGATATGGGAAACAATCATTAGACGGATTCTAAAATGAAAAACAAAAATAAAATAAATTACTATTCACATGACTATAATCAGTAAAGAAACATGCAAACATGTGGGAAAATATGAGCTAGGGCTATTGATTCATGTACCATTTTGTTTTCATTATGCTTGCATGGTTATAAGAGTTAGAGTGATGTTTTAAGTAAATGAAATATCAGCATTATTTTCAAGCTTATATGGAAAATTTTAGAATGTGTATGTAACAGGTGTAACCGCAATTGTACAAGGATGAAAGCTATACCGCAGATGTTCTCAAAGTTTCTTATATAGATATAGATTGATACTCAGATAAGAGATCCGGGGACATAACCAAATAGGCAGAATGTACAGACTGGGGTTTAACCGTTTAGGGAAAATTAAACTTTGTCTAGTATCTGGGAAAAAGAGAAAGGTATGCTTTGCTATTGGATAATTTAGGTTTGCCTTACTATTGGATAATTTGGGTTTGTGGTTTTTGTCAATATAAGCTGTAATGTACGTAATAAACTTCGCAATCTTCTTGTATCCCACCTGAGTGTTGGTTTACTTTGATTGCTCGATCGATTGAGCCCATGCCACACCCAGACAGCTGCGCAGCACAGAAAAAGGAAAATACTGATATAAAAGGAAAAAAAGGGTCTAAAAGGTCGGGATCCTTTCAAACATTAAATTATATTACACAAAATAAACTCCAAATCCTAATTCTAGCCACAATATTCAGTTTAGCTTTGGATGCAGTGGGAAAGGGTTAGAACCTCCTTTTTAGATTTTTTTTTTTTAACTCGGTTTGCCTCTGTTGGAACGGTTTACCCACACTTTATTCCCCTTAAAAAAAAAAAAAAAAAAAAATTTCAGGTTTATAAAAATTGTATATGAGCAATGAGGCAGCCATTTTCAAGTGCTATACAATAGTTCTGTTATACTAAATACTTTTGCACACGTTCAAGCTCGATACTGAGCCACGGGAACAGAAACGAATTGTCAAAAAGACCTGCATACCAAGGTAATGGAACTTTATAAAAAAGAGAAGATATCCAAAGCCTTGAATATGCAATTCACTACCGTCCAATCATTTTTTGATAAGTGGAATATTTGGGAATCTCGATACCAAGCCAAGGTCAGGTAGACAGCGACAAGAATACCATCCCCACTGTGAAGCATAGCGGTGGTTTACCAATATTTTAGGGATGTGGGAGCTCTAAAAGGGCACTGGAAAATCTTGTGAAAATTAGATTGCAAAATGAATGCAGCATGTTATCAGAAAATACTGCCAGATAATTTGCATTCCTCTGCATGAAAGCTGTGCATGGGACGCTCTTGGACTTTCCAGCACAACATTGACCCTAAGCATGAAGGCCAAGTTGGCCCACCAGTGGTTACAGCAGAAAAAGGTAAAGGTTCTAGAGTGACCAGCAGTCTGACATCAATATCATCAAGCCACTCTGAGGATATATCTCAACCATGCAAGAAGACCAAAGATTTTGCATGACCTAGGGGGCATTTTGGCAAGACGAGTGGGCAGCTATACCACATGCAAGAATTTGGGGCCTCATAGACAACTATTACAAAAGACTGCATGCTGTCATTGATGCTAAATCAGGCAACCAGTAGTAACCACCTCCTGCCCGGCCGTTGTATATAAAACGGCCGGATGGTGGCAGTGCAGGGGCCGGTGGCCGTTTATAAACTGCCTCCCCGTCCCCTGCTTGTGCACGCTCCCTGGGAGTGTGCAGCACCACGATCCGGTGTCCTCTGGCCACAATGGAACACCGATCGTCGTACGGGACCTCTGTGCGAGGTCCGGATCACTGATTGGCCAATCAGTGATCACATGCAGAGTAGTAAGCAAGAGGTCACTTGTGACTTCATTGCTTACTATGTGTGAAATCTGTGAATGATCACAGAGGTCACATGGTACAAGGCTATTCACAACAGCCTTGTACCATGTGACAAGCTGTGACCAATCACAGCTCACTCAGTATTTCTCAATGGCTGCAAGAATGCAGCCAGAGAGAAGGAGAAATGATTGCTTTTACAGCCTTAATGGGTGTAAAAGCAAATCGGTGTAAAAATAAAACACTCCCCACATGTAGTACAGTGTCACCATGGCGATACTGTACTGCTAGGGCAGGGGTGGGCAAACTTTTTGACTTGAGGGCCGCAATGGGTTCATATATTGGACCCGGGGGCCGGACCAAGAGTAGATGAATGATGTGTATGTGTCATCCATAGTAAGTATAGTAATATTCCCCCATAGTAAGCATAGTAATTAATCCCCCATAGTAATTAATCCCCCATATAGTAATTAATCCCCCATATAGTAATTCATCCCCCATAGTAATTCATCCCCCATATAGTAATTCATCCCCCATAGTAATTCGTCCCCCATATAGTAATTCGTCCCCCATATAGTAATTCGTCCCCCATATAGTAATTCGTCCCCCATATAGTAATTCATCCCCCCCATAGTAATTCATCCCCCCTATAGTAATTCATCCCCCATAGTAATTCATCCCCCATATAGTAATTCATCCCCCATAGTAATTCATCCCCCATATAGTAATTCATCCCCCACATAGTAATTCATCCCCCATATAGTAATTCATCCCCCATATAGTAATTCATCCCCCATATAGCAAGTCCCCCATATAGTAATTCATTCCCCATATAGTAAGTCCTCCATATAGTAATTCATTCCCCATATAGTAAGTCCCCCATATAGTAATTCATTCCCCATATAGTAAGTCCCCCATATAGTAATTCATTCCCCATATAGTAAGTCCCCCATATAGTAATTCATTCCCCATATAGTAAGTCCCCCATATAGTAATTCATTCCCCATATAGTAAGTCCTCCATATAGTAATTAATTCCCCATATAGTAAGTCCCCCATATAGTAATTCATTCCCCATATAGTAAGTCCTCCATATAGTAATTCATTCCCCATATAGTAAGTCCCCCATATAGTAATTCATCCCCCATATAGTAAGTCCCCCCCCTGTGTCAATTCACTTACCTTTGGTCCGCGCGTTCCTCTCGTATTCCCGCGCCGTTCTGGTCTTCAGGGAGGACTGTGAGAGGAGTTCGTCACGCTGCCCCGCCTACATCCTGACAGCTGCAGAGTCCTGACGTCCGAGAGGAGGGAGGGGGGCGGCCATCCGAGAGGGGGGGCGGCCATCCGAGAGGAGAGGAGGGGAGGGGAGAGGAGGAGAGGAGGGAGGGGAGAGGAGGAGAGGAGGGAGGGGAGCGGGCGCCCGGCACACAGGAGAGCCGCATCTAAATTTGTAAAGAGCCGCGGCTTGCCGACCACTGGCCTTGCGGGAGCCTAGCTCCGCGGGCCGGATTAAAAGGTCCGCCGGGCCGTATACGGCCCGCGGGCCGTAGTTTGCCCATTGCTGTGCTAGGGTGACAGAATGTAGAAAAAAAACCCCATTAATATAAAAAAAGTAAAAAAAAATTAAATTATAATTAAACTAATTTGGGTTATTTTTTTTTTACTAAAAAGATAAACATAACATTTTGCGAATAAATATTTCATCAAATCTTGGCCAAAATTTATTCTAAGAAAAAAACCTTTCAAAATTTTTGGACTTTCATTTACAGTAATACCTTGGTTTAAGAATTTAATTCGTTCTGCAGGACTTTTCTTATAGCGAAAAATTCTTAAACCGAAACGCCGTTTCCCATAGAAATGCATTGAAAACCAATTAATTTGTTCCAGAGATCAAAAAAAAAGTAAACACTAATAAATACCGCATGAGTTATTTTATCAAGTCATGCGGCATTTTAGTAGTGACAACCATGTGTTAATATTTCAGCTGTCAGCGGGATTCCCCACTGACAGCTGAATGTAAAAGAATTGTCGACAATTAAAAAAAAAAAAAAAAAAAAAAAAAAAAAAACCCCACACACTCACGCACACCAAAAAAGCCAGCAATTGCATTTAAAAATCAGCACTGACATATACTTCGTATTGCGAAAAAAAATTCATACAAAATTTGTAAACCGAAGCATTATTTTCAGTGGATTTTAAATTTGTAAACCGAAAATTATTTTAACCGAGGCGCTCTTAAACCGAGGTATTACTGTATATAGCAAAAAAAAAAAAAAAATTCCAGTGGTAAATAAATACCACCAAAATAAAAAGAGTTCTGTCTCAAAAGAATGCTAAAAAATTCATATGGGTACAGTGTTGCATGACCGCACAATTGTCATTCAAAGTGTGATAGTGCTGAAAGCTGAAAATTGGCCTGGACAGGAAGGGGGTAAAAGTGTCCGGACTGGAAGTGGTTAAGAACTGAGTATGCCGACTTTTGTACAGAGGTCATTTCATTTGTCTTCTTGTTGCCACGTTTTGTGATTGTGCAATTCTGTTCTGGCCTACAGATGAATATGAATCCCATAAGAAATGTGTTTTGCCTGCCCACTTTTTTTTTTAAGAAAACATGTACATACTGTATTTAGTTCTCCAAACGCATGCAAACTTTTTGTAATTAACATTTTATTGAGTTTTCACACGTATAAATATACATGAGACTTTGAAAAAAGAAAAAAAAAAAAAAAAAACCCCACACACACCACAACACACATATACGTCAATGAAACAGTGGAAAAAAAAATCAGTACATTTTGAACAAATTGAGCAGAGATATAGGCATCCCATACAGTTTCAAATATGAATACAGAGCTGGAATGGAGAGCGGTTAAGTATTCCATTTTTCTTATGTCTGTAATAATCTTAAATAATGTCGGCAGCGAGGGGGGTGTGGAAGAGAGCCAACACATTGGGATGCTTCTCCTGGCCGCCGTCAGAACATGCATGAAGAGTTTGGACAATCTGGGGAGGCCTGGGAAGGGTAGAAAGTAAAGTGGTTCAAAAGGAAGGTTGGTACATAGTAATGAACGTAGCAGGGACCGTACATCCTCTCAAAAGGGAATGATAGACCTACATTCCCAAAAAAATATGGTAAAGGGATCCAGATTCTCTCACATCGCCAGCAGGCAGGAGAAGCACTCATGGGCATGGAGTACATCAGGTGTTCTGTACCAAAACATCATAAATGTTATACACATTTTCCTTATAGACTACACATATGGAAGATTTACACCGCGTTACAAATTATGCAAATTCTATTTAAGAGTCACAAAGATGAAATATTTTGTTTTTCAGTTTAACTCATGGATGGCATTGTGTCTCAGGGCTCTTTTGATCACTCAAAAAAGAAGAGGGGGCGCAGCGCTGAAGTACAGTATAATTATAAACAATATATATGTAAAGTGATAACAAAGTGCCAAAAACTGTGCAAAAAAGCAATAATAGTCCTTTAGACAATAAATGGTGACTGAAAAACGTGCGTCTTCCGGTGATCAGAGTAATTGAATCATGCACTCACCAGATGCATAATTCAAATATGCATATAGATGGTATCCCGATATCCAAACGGAGTTGTCTCATAGATGGATAGGGTCATCATCCAAGTACAGCAGTCCGTCCAAGGTATCTTCTAATGGATCGTGTGTTACCACACTAAAAACACCCCTCAGCTGTCCCCTAGGAGACTCTGCAAGTAATGGACTCAGCAGGGTCCCAAGAAAAAAAAGCCAGGATGGTGTGATACCGTTTAAAATAAAAATTTATTGGTCCAAAAGAAAGACAAGGACTGCATAAATAAAACTGACCATAAAGGTGTACAAAGATGGCCGCCGCTCCATGCGGTGGCGTAATGTCTGGGATATGCTGCTCTTACCCTGACGCGTTTCGTGCCATGTGCACGTATTCATAGGGAGTGTGTCAGCTAACCAGACATCTACTCCAAACCCCGTATAAATAGTGTCTAGGCAATCGTATAAGCGCGTCCGCCATTTTCCCGGCGTCCTCGCGCATGCGCAGAACAGACATCGCTACGATGTCCGCATCTCAGTCCAGCGCCATTTTGTTGTGGTCTTAATTACCAACAACTACGATGCCAGATACAAGCACGGCTATGTAGTGAATATATTATCGTTCATCATAATCCTTAACAGCTGTTAGCCAAAAAAACAATACATACAGGGCTGGAAACAACACACAGAAAATATAGTGAAGACACCTAACAGATGTAATGTAAACGCATGTATATAGATGAATCAACATCGATATACCCTAAATGTTAAAGCATATATGTTAATATAATTCTAAGGTGTCTTCAGTATAAATATACAATAAATGCAGTTACATAAAATACAAAACGTATACAGATGTGGTGTTAAAAATAAACATATATAGGAATAAACAATGTCCCTATAGACAAAATAGCATAATCAAGTGTATACTCATAATGACCAAGAACCACAACATGGTAAAACACATAATGCATAATAAAACAGTTAATATATAAAAAAACATTAAATACAAGGCTGCATTGTATCCATGGTTAATAATATGTTATAAATTAATAATAATAAAATTGTGAAAGTATCAAGCGTTAATTATGTAAAATCACACAAATAACAATACAAAATAGTGAGCCCATCAGATGATAATAATAAAAAATTAAATTGTATAAATTGATAGCACATGTAAACCACCAACCAAAATCAGCTATTATCAATAAAACTGTTAATATCAAACTCAACATTATGCCCTTTGGGATAAAAAGTGTCCAATTCATAGATCCACTTGGATTCTTTTTGCGAGACTGTCCTCTTTCTATTAGTTCCCCTCCAATGAGTCTTAACCATATCTATACCAGCAAAAGTCAGTGAAGTGGGGTCATTATTATGGAATAAACGATAATGTTTTGATAAGCAATGTTCCTTGTTCCCCTTCTTAATATTACTGACATGCTCTCTCAAACGGTCTTTTAGTTTCCTCGTAGTTCTCCCAATATATTGTTTTCTACACGGGCATTGCAATAAGTAGACTACAAACCTACTATTGCATGTGATGAAGCCATCAATATTGTAGCTTCTTCCTGTAACTGATGAATTGAAAGTGTCAGTACTCTTTTTTCTAATTCCATTACATCTACAAATAATGCACTTGTTACAGGGAAAAAATCCTTTAAAGTCCTGAGAAAAAGGATAAACTAGTGGGGGGATTGACAACATTCAGGGCTAACTTGTCCCGCAATGTTGGTGCCTTTCTGAATGTTATTTCAGGCTTGTCAGGCAGAAAGTCTGTTAAAACAGGGTCGGCTTTTAATATTTTCCAGTTTGCCTTAATTATTTTAGAGACAGCCTTATGTTGGATGGAAAAGCCAGTTATAAATGGGCATACTTTCTGTTGTCTCTGCTTATTAACTCCATATAAAATAGAGTCTCTCTCCAAGTTGGTAACTTCCTTAATAGTGTTGACCAGTTTGTTCTCATTATAACCCTTTTCTAAAAAACGTTCCTTGAGGATGGAAGCTTGATGAAGAAACGTATTTTGATCAGTACAGTTTCTCCTAATCCTCAGGAACTGGCTTTTAGGTATATTGCTCAACCACAATGGATGGTGGCAACTATCGAGGGGGATGTAGCTATTTCTGTCAGTAACCTTGAAAAAGGTTTCCGTGACAATCCTCCCTTCATAATTAAACAAAGTTAAATCCAAAAAATGGATGCTTACTGTGCTATACTCAAAGGTGAGCTTAATGTTAAGTGTGTTAAGATTCAAAGTATCAAAAAAATTCAATAACGCTTGTTCCTCACCGTTCCAAATTAAAAATATATATACCAAGAACTACTTTTGGTTTAATAACCGGTTTTATTTACAGACTAAGGGGGTTGCAATGGGAGCGAAGTTTGCTCCCAGCCTGGCCAATCTCTTCATGTCTAGGTGGGAGGAAGACATGATATATGGAAGAGATTGGCCAGAGCTTTTATTTTATAGACGATATATCGATGATATATTTTTAATTTGGAACGGTGAGGAACAAGCGTTATTGAATTTTTTTGATACTTTGAATCTTAACACACTTAACATTAAGCTCACCTTTGAGTATAGCACAGTAAGCATCCATTTTTTGGATTTAACTTTGTTTAATTATGAAGGGAGGATTGTCACGGAAACCTTTTTCAAGGTTACTGACAGAAATAGCTACATCCCCCTCGATAGTTGCCACCATCCAATGTGGTTGAGCAATATACCTAAAAGCCAGTTCCTGAGGATTAGGAGAAACTGTACTGATCAAAATACGTTTCTTCATCAAGCTTCCATCCTCAAGGAACGTTTTTTAGAAAAGGGTTATAATGAGAACAAACTGGTCAACACTATTAAGGAAGTTACCAACTTGGAGAGAGACTCTATTTTATATGGAGTTAATAAGCAGAGACAACAGAAAGTATGCCCATTTATAACTGGCTTTTCCATCCAACATAAGGCTGTCTCTAAAATAATTAAGGCAAACTGGAAAATATTAAAAGCCGACCCTGTTTTAACAGACTTTCTGCCTGACAAGCCTGAAATAACATTCAGAAAGGCACCAACATTGCGGGACAAGTTAGCCCCGAATGTTGTCAATCCCCCCACTAGTTTATCCTTTTTCTCAGGACTTAAAGGATTTTTTCCCTGTAACAAGTGCATTATTTGTAGATGTAATGGAATTAGAAAAAAAGAGTACTGACACTTTCAATTCATCAGTTACAGGAAGAAGCTACAATATTGATGGCTTCATCACATGCAATAGTAGGTTTGTAGTCTACTTATTGCAATGCCCGTGTAGAAAACAATATATTGGGAGAACTACGAGGAAACTAAAAGACCGTTTGAGAGAGCATGTCAGTAATATTAAGAAGGGGAACAAGGAACATTGCTTGTCAAAACATTATCGTTTATTCCATAATAATGACCCCACTTCACTGACTTTTGCTGGTATAGATATGGTTAAGACTCATTGGAGGGGAACTAATAGAAAGAGGACAGTCTCGCAAAAAGAATCCAAGTGGATCTATGAATTGGACACTTTTTATCCCAAAGGGCATAATGTTGAGTTTGATATTAACAGTTTTATTGATAATAGCTGATTTTGGTTGGTGGTTTACATGTGCTATCAATTTATACAATTTAATTTTTTATTATTATCATCTGATGGGCTCACTATTTTGTATTGTTATTTGTGTGATTTTACATAATTAACGCTTGATACTTTCACAATTTTATTATTATTAATTTATAACATATTATTAACCATGGATACAATGCAGCCTTGTATTTATTGGTTTTTTATATATTAACTGTTTTATTATGCATTATGTGTTTTACCATGTTGTGGTTCTTGGTCATTATGAGTATACACTTGATTATGCTATTTTGTCTATAGGGACATTGTTTATTCCTATATATGTTTATTTTTAACACCACATCTGTATACGTTTTGTATTTTATGTAACTGCATTTATTGTATATTTATACTGAAGACACCTTAGAATTATATTAACATATATGCTTTAACATTTAGGGTATATCGATGTTGATTCATCTATATACATGCGTTTACATTACATCTGTTAGGTGTCTTCACTATATTTTCTGTGTGTGGTTTCCAGCCCTGTATGTATTGTTTTTTTGGCTAACAGCTGTTAAGGATTATGATGAACGATAATATATTCACTACATAGCCGTGCTTGTATCTGGCATCGTAGTTGTTGGTAATTAAGACCACAACAAAATGGCGCTGGACTGAGATGCGGACATCGAAGCGATGTCTGTTCTGCGCATGCGCGAGGACGCCGGGAAAATGGCGGACGCGCTTATACGATTGCCTAGACACTATTTATACGGGGTTTGGAGTAGATGTCTGGTTAGCTGACACACTCCCTATGAATACGTGCACATGGCACGAAACGCGTCAGGGTAAGAGCAGCATATCCCAGACATTACGCCACCGCATGGAGCGGCGGCCATCTTTGTACACCTTTATGGTCAGTTTTATTTATGCAGTCCTTGTCTTTCTTTTGGACCAATAAATTTTTATTTTAAACGGTATCACACCATCCTGGCTTTTTTTCTTGGGACCCTGCTGAGTCCATTACTTGCAGAGTCTCCTAGGGGACAGCTGAGGGGTGTTTTAGTGTGGTAACACACGATCCATTAGAAGATACCTTGGACGGACTGCTGTACTTGGATGATGACCCTATCCATCTATGAGACAACTCCGTTTGGATATCGGGATACCATCTATATGCATATTTGAATTATGCATCTGGTGAGTGCATGATTCAATTACTCTGATCACCGGAAGACGCACGTTTTTCAGTCACCATTTATTGTCTAAAGGACTATTATTGCTTTTTTGCACAGTTTTTGGCACTTTGTTATCACTTTACATATATATTGTTTATAATTATACTGTACTTCAGCGCTGCGCCCCCTCTTCTTTTTTGTATGTCTTTTTGAGTCTTTTGGTACTTATTGGCGCATAGCAGCTTTTCCATCTAGCGCTCACTTTATCTCTATTTTTTGATTCTCTTTTGATCACTGAAAACAATCTCGGACACCTGTGATAATTAGATTGGGCGGTGAGCCCAATTTAAGGAAAAACTACTAAAAGGAGGGTGTTCCACATTATTAAGCAGAGCACCATTTTCAAGCAATATGGGGAAGAAAAAAGGATCTTTCTGCTGCCGAAAAGAGTGAAATAGTTCAATGCCTTGGACGAGGTATGAAAACATTAGATATTTTACAAAAACTTAAGCGAGATCATCGCACTATTAAGAGATTTGTGGCTGATTCAGAGCACAGATGGGTTCATGCAGATAAAGGCACATTGAGGAAGATTTCTGCCAGATCCATGCATCGGATCAAGAGAGCAGCTGCTAAAATACCATTACATAGCAGCAAACAGATATTTGAAGCTGCTGGTGCCTCTGGATTTACATGGACATCAAGGTGTAGAGTCCTCCAGAGTCTTGTAACTGTGCATAAACCTTCTATTCGGCCACCAATAACCAATGCTCACAAGCAGAAACGGCTGCATTGGGCAGAAAAATACATGAAGACTAAGTTTCAAACAGTCCTGTTCACTGATGAGTGCCGTGCAACCCTGGATGGTCCAGATGGATAGAGTAGTGGATGGTTGGTGGACGGCCACCCTGTTCCAACAAGGCTGCAACATCAGCAAGGCGGTGGTGGAGTCATGTTTTGGGCCGGAATCATGGGAACAGAGCGGGTCGGCCCCTTTAGAGCCCCCGAAGGTGTAAAGATGACCTCTGCAAAGTATGTGAAGTTTATAACTGACCACTTTCTTCCCTGGTACAGAAGGAAGAACTATGCTTTCCGTAATAAAATCATCTTCATGCATGACAATGCACCATCTCATGCTGCAAAGAATACCTTTGCATCAATGGCTGTTATGGGGATAATAAAAAAAAAAAAAAAAAAAGTCATGGTGTGGCCTCCATCCTCCCCTGACCTCAATCCTATTGAGAACCGTTGGAGCATCCTCAAGCAAAAGATCTAGGAGGGTGGGAGGAAGTTTACATCCAAACAGCAGCTCTGGGAGGCTATTCTGACATCTTGCAAACAAATTCAAGCAGAAACTGTCCAAAAACTCACAAGTTCAATGGATGCAAGACTTGTGAAGCTGCTATCAAATAAAGGGTCCTATGTTAAAATGTAACGTGACCTGTTAAATGTTTAAAAAAGTTAAAAAGTTGTTAAAATGTTTGATTGAAATAGCTTTTGATTTCAGTAAATATGCTGCAAACACAACAAATGACAAAATTTTCAGTTCTTTACAACCTATAAAAGTGTTTTGAAACTTACTGTGCGTAATAATTTGGAACAGTGCATTGGAAGTTTTTTTATTTAAAAAAAAAAAAAAAAAAAAAATACTGTCATCATTAGGTTTGTTCAATAAAATTTGAATTGTACTCTTAATAGTCGATAACATGAGAATTATGCTGACTGTTATTTACATCAGTTATTTAGGTAAATGAGAAAAAATATTTGCATAATAATTTGGAACACGGTGTAGATGCATTTTCCCATATCTTTTTCCACTGCACCAAATCAATGTCACAGCTGAGAGATTGGGACCATTTGCGCATATAATGGTGGGTGTTATTGGATAAGGGGTAGGCATCCATAAGGAGCTTATAGGTAGTGGAGATTATGCCCCTTTGATGTGGGCCCTGTATACATAGACACTCAAAAGGAGTAGGCTTTTCAAGGCTCAAAGAGGGTGACAAGGTAGAAAAGGAAATGGCGTATCTGCAAACAGACATAAAAATGCTGGGAAGGAAGATGGGCTTTTTTCTGAACAGAGAAGGGTTTAAGTGCCCAATTCATCAGATGGATCAGATGGTGCAGTTGGAAGAGATCGGCTGAAACCCAAAAAGGGAGCATACGGAGCATGGTCAGACTGTCTTGAAGGATGGGATTAAAAAGAACATTGGTCAAAGGAGAACAGTCAGAGGCCAGCGCAAATTTAACCTTGCATCTCTTTCAAATAGAGAATTGCATAGGTCCAAGCAAGAGGTGTCGATAAGAAGGGATATCCACCGCCGACGTAGACCAGAGAAAAGGAGCATGGGTGAATCGGGGTTAGTTGTAGGAATTTAATCACAGACTATATATTGGGAGGACGTCGAGTGGACCAGGAGAGTAGGAATCTGAAGTGGGTAGCATAATAGGTCACAATATCCGGTGCACCTAGGCCTCCCCTGGAACGCAAGGTGAGAAGTACAGTGTGTGCGATTCTAGGTTATGTCAGATGAAGCGTAAAAGGGATTTCTGAATGGAGAGTAGCTTAGACATAGGGCTGGGAACGGGAAGAGTTGTAAATAGATATAAGAGTTTGGGCAGTATGTTCATTTTTATCACGTTGATGCGGCCAAGGAAGGAGATGGGTAGGGTGTCCCAGAATTTTAGAGATTTGGAAATGGCAATGAATAAGGGAGGGAAGTTAGCCTCGTATATGGAGTGGTATCAAGAAGTGAGGTTGGTACCCAAATACTTTAAAAAGAGTGAGTACACCAACGATATGGGTAAAACGATTGGAGAAAGGACAATACGTCGGGTGGGACATGTAAAGGGAGTGCTTCAGTTTTGGATGCATTGACTTTATATCCCGACAGAGCCCCAAATAATTGTAAAGTTTTATGGAGAACCGGTAGGGAGGAAAGAGGGTTCGTTAATGTAAGGAGGATATAGTCTGCAAATAGGGACAATTTGTATTCATGCCCATGAGAATGTATCCCACGTATATCAGGGTTGGACCGAATGGCGATAGCCAGCAATTCCAGACAAAGGTTAAACAGTAGGGGGGAAGCTGGCAACCCTGCCGTGTACCGTTTTGACATTTGGAAGGAGGGTGAGAGGAACGAGGCTAATCTGACCGGTGAAGAATAAAGAACCTTAAAGGCAGCCACAAATGGACCCCGGAAGCCAAATTTCTCCAAGACCATAAACATATAGGGCCAGCTAAGGCAATCAAAAGCTTTCCGAGTGTCCAAGCTCAGTAATATAGCAGGAGTTGAGGATCCGTTAACCAAATCAATCAAGTCAACGGACCTCCTGGTGTTGTCCGCGGCCTGTCTAGCTGGCACAAAGCCCTCCTGATGCCTATGTATGAGCTTGGAGATGAATCTGGACAACCGGTTGGCCAAAATCTTAGTAAATATTTTATAGTCAGAATTTAATAGAGCAATGGGACGATAGTTAGCCAGGGTAGAATGGTCTTTATCAGGCTTGGGAATTACAGAAATATATGCCCGGGAAAATTCCGCCTGGGTGGGGGAAAAGACACCCTTTAAGAGATTCTGAAATAGGGAGAGAAGATGAGGAGCCAAAGTGCCTATAAAGGTTTTATAATAGAAATAGGGTAGTCTGTCAGGTCCTGGAGATTTGTGGGATGGGAGTTGTTTGATTGTCTTGAATAGTTCCTCGGATGAAATATCCGCATTAAGGGCTGAGAGGTCAGGGGGTGATAACGTTGGAAGGGATAGGGAGTCAAAAGACATCTTTTGCAAAAGGGGTGGGGGTGAAGTTCTGGGGTCAAACAGTTGTAAAGGTTCTTATAGTATGTTCCAAAGATTGAGGCCATTATGTGAGGGTCGTAGGTAGGGTCACCATCCAGTTGGAGTAGGTGATCTGGTATCATTGAGGGAGATTGTGCTTTGAGCCGATTTAAGAGCATGCGGTGTGGTTTGTTAGAGAATTTGTAAAGTTTCTGTTTGACCCAAAGAAGGGACTGAAGATTTATGCAAATCGAGGGCTTTGACCTGGTCACAGAGAGAAGTTACCCTACGAAGCCCAGTAATAGACGGCTTTGCAAGTAAACGACGTTCAGCCGAAGATAGTTGGTAAATAAAGGGAATCCCTGGCGGCAGTAGAGGACTTTTTTTTTTTTTTTTTTTTAAACGAGAGCCCATAGAGATACAGAGTCCCGAAAAACAGCCTTATGAGCCTCCCATAGGGTCGAGAAAGAAACCACTGAGCCAAGATTATGATGAAAGCACGTCCTTGAGAAATTTCCTTGTGGAGATGGGTCATAGTGAGGAAAGTTTCATTGAGGCGCCAGTGACAGGTTTTTTTGTAGGGAGTCAAGGAAAAGAAGATTCAGAGAAGCATGGTCAGACCACATGATAGAATTGATTTCAGAAGAAACCAAAAGAGGAAGTAAAAGGAGCGGAGACAAAAAAAGTGATCTAAGCAAGAGTAACTGCGATGAGGGGAGGATTTGAAAGTAAACGGTTTGTGTAGGGGATGTTTGACCCACCAAGCCTCAAATAGACGATGTTCCCTGATCAACTTATGAAAAGATCTTTAGGAGGAACATTGCCACTTTGAGGGGGTGGATTAAAAAAAAAAAAAAAAAAAAAAAAAAAGGGGGACCTTCCTGTCTTTATGGGGGGACAGAATTAAATTAAAGTCACCACCAATGATCATATGTAGTGTAGAAAGGGAATTTAATCTGGCAAGTGTTTGGGAAAGGAACTGCAATTGACCCACGTTTGGGGCATACAAATTCAACAAAATAAGAGAGCCTCCAAACATACATTCTAGAAGAATAAAACGACCCCGTGGGTCGACTCTAGAGGAGACGACCCGAAGGGAGCAGTGTGTTCATATCAAAATCACTACTCCGGGCCTTCCCAGTGGGATCAAAAAACGAGTAGGATTGGGAGGAAAACCATGAGGCAAAACAAAAAGCCATTCAATTTAAAATTGGTCTCCTGAACAAAAACAACATCTGCTCCTGGAAGATCAAAATTCCTTCAAAAGCCATCCACCGTTTTTGGATGGAGTTAAGACCTTTGACATTATATGATAGTAACCGTAAAGTCATCATTAGGTAATACAAAAAACAAAATTGTACCAGTATAAAGAGTGAATAAAGCATCATCAATGAAAAAAAAAACTGAAGTCAAAAACAGAAAAACTGTAAGATCAGCAAAAAACAAAAGATATCAGTAATGATGTAAACTCGGGACATGGAAAAACAGACTCAAGTAGTCTAGGCCTAATGCTTGACGGGTTCGGGGACAACATGACAACTGACACATCTCACCAATTGTCCGTCCCGGCAAAGAAAAACAAAATGAAAAGTACACAACCAGTGCATAGCAAAATTGACATTAGCGGTGCAATAATTGGGGAAGAAGGGGACTCCGAAAAACGCCCAACAGACCATCCAGGAGGATCATCAGACAGGTACATCACCTGCTCTAGGAGGTTGTGGGCGTAGAGGAGTACAAGAAAAGTTTTCGCCCAGTACGGGCCGGTGTCCAGATCTTGGTTAGAGTGGCGGAAGGGCGCGATGGGATAGGCAGCAGCAAAGATGGATCATCAGGAAGAAGGGGGGGTTGGGGGGAGTCCCAGGTGGTGAAGTAAGGAGTCAGCCTCAGGAAGATCATGTAGGGTAACTTGAGTGTTGTTGGAGAAGACCAACGTGAAGGGAAACCCCCACAGATAGGAAATGTGGTGTTCTTGGAGATGGGTGGTGACCAGTTTTAGAGCCAGTCGTTTGGCCAGGGTAAATCGGAGAGAGGTCACTGAAGAGTTGGAGTTTGTCCCCTTTGAATTCCAAGGGTGATTTGTTGCGTGCAGAGGAGAGCAGAGCCTCTTTGCTTTCAAAAAAATTAAAACTGACGACGTCACGGGGTCTGGTGCCCTCAGAACGGTGAGCTCTATCCAGCCGCCAATCTTATTCTGGGACCATGGGGGTAGTTGCGGTGAAAAAAAAAAAAAAAAAAAAAAAGGGGGGGGGGGTCAGCAAATTGTGAAGTTGGAGTCAGAATATTCATATCCGCGGTATGTCTGAAGCAATTTCTGGCGGCGTTCCCAGTTTTCCAGGTCTTCTTGTTGAAACTGCATTTGGGACATGGAATGCTTCAAGTAAGCATGGTCTTCTTCCAAAACATGTACGTATTGTACCAATTAGTCAACCTTGGTCTCCAGGTGGTCAGTGCGGTCCCCAATCTGGGTGATCTCCCCCCTAAGATCCAGGGCCAACTTCCCAACTTCAGCAGATATAGTAGCAGTAATACTTGCAATTTGTCATCAAAGATGAGACGGTTAGGGTGGATTGATCCAGCTGCAAGGATGGGACTGTGGCTGAAGCTGTGAGGTGCACCGAATAAGGGTGGTCTGCTGCCCCCCCTACCACCTGCAGGTGCCTGGGATCCTCCATCTGGCTATTATTTTGAGGTGGGATTGTGAGGGGCCCTGTGGAGGGCTGATCAATCCCTCCCCTGGCCGCCGGGTCCCGGAACTCCCTTTGTGGGCTGGAAGCGGTACTAGAGGCCGGGGATGCAGGCCTAGATAGGAAGCGTTGCAGTGGGGAAGGCCAGGGATGCAGGCCTAGATAGGAAGCGTTGCAGTGGGGAAGGCCGGGGATGCAGGCCTAGATAGGAAGCGTTGCAGTGGGGAAGGCCGCGGGTCCATCAGCGGCGGGGAGGGGTGGCTTCCAGCACCCGATCTTCCCCATACTATGTCTCCGGGTGTGCGCTGGGCTTATGTGGTCTGCCCAGAGCAGCTGTCGGCTTATGGAGCGGAGCAGGAGAGTCAAAGATGCCGGGGATGAGCGGGGCTCTGCTAATGAGCGTCCGCCATCAAGCACTGTCACGCATGCACCCCCACATGCAAACTTTTGAGCACGAGAGAGAGAGAGAGACAGAGAGAGACAGAGAGAGAGACACATACATACATATACACAGATTTGCAAGTGCAGTTGCTCTAGATCTGAGGGGAAGCTCTGCGGATTTCTATAATCCAGTCGTGCAAGCAAAACTGCTGGGTTTTTTTTGGTCTTAATTTTCCTTGCATGTGATTGAATATTCTTTGCAAAGTGAGGTGTCACCTCATTTACTAAACTCTGTAGCAAGTGAACTTGCAGTGCGCAGTATATTTGCCTCTAGTAATTCAACCCCAAGTGTAACCCCATTAGTGATTGCCAAATCTGTTACAGGGTAGATTTACCATTCCATAAACATGGTCCTAACCAGGTTCACATTTTGCAAATTACGAACTAAACGAATTACGAAAACAAATCATTCTAACATAATCAATGTAACTAAACAAAATTTTTTAACTTAAATCCATCCAAAAGTAAAACAAAAAACTTTATTCTGCATGTTTAGCTGTAGGTCAAGTACAGCTGAGTAGTTGCACTTGTGCATACTGAACACAAGAGGTCAGCCGTTCGGCATGCGTGCTATTCAGAGAATGCTTTTCTGATGAGGCAGAGAGGCGACATCTCACTCTTGCCGAGCCACAGCTCCCATCTGCTCCAACAGCTAAAGTCAAGGTGTCAGAATATTTAAATTTTTCTCTTTCGTTCAGATACTTTTATAGCGCCGCCAATTTGCGCAGCGCTTTACATTCACATCAGTCCCTAACCCTCAAGGGGCATACAATCTAAAGTCCCCCAACTCTCCTAGATTGTAAGCTCCAAGGAGCAAAGCCCTCAAATCCCTCTTGTATTGAACTGTACTGTTACTGTATTGTCTCCAGTTATATTGCAAAGCGCTGAGCAAACGGTTGGCGCTATATAAATCCTGTATTATAATAACGTACATTCATACATACACATACTAGGGCCAATTTAGACAGGATACAATTAAACCACCAGCATGTCTTTGGAGTGTGGAAGGAAACCAGAGGGCCATAGATAATTTGTTTTTAACAATTGTTTTTTGTGTCCTAGCAATGACCTTTGCACATTCAATGCAGTAAAACGCAAGTGGTCATCAAGGAGATAATTAGACATGTAATCTCTCCAACTGTGAAATATACAGCAAAAAGCATACTTAATACTAAAAATACTATTTGTTATGTTAGGAAAGTACAAGAACCTCCTGTTGGGTAATAAGGCAGCATTTTGACTTTAGGCCCATAAAATATGCTTGAAATGAAAGCACTCTGATCCCATGCAACAGTTGCAGTTCTCTCAATTTTGTTTTTATTCCAGATCTATGGATTCTGTGCAGTAGGATTGCTCTTATCCTTTGTGTGGGATGTAATTTTTACTGCAGTATTTGTTCTCATCTTGCAAGTATGACTGCTGTACAGTAGCACGTCTCTAGTCCTGTATGCTGGGTGTAATACTCAGGATATGTTATTCTGTAGGTATGAGTGCTACGCCAGTATTATTGTTGCCTAATTCCCATTAGGTTTTCCCAATTTTTTTTTTTTTTTATTCTTTGAGAAAAAAAACAAAAAAAAAAAAAAAAAAAACACCACAACAACACACAACACACACACCAGAAAGAATTTGCCAAAACATTGTACCACAATAGTTCCAAAGCAGTGGTGTACTGTCAGGGGTCACAACTGCAACCTGGCCCCTGCCCCAGTTGGCCTGTACAGCCTCCCTGGTCACATTAGGTTTTTAAA
The DNA here is from genome assembly GCF_062004578.1 of Staurois parvus. NCBI lineage: Eukaryota > Metazoa > Chordata > Amphibia > Anura > Ranidae > Staurois > Staurois parvus. Next base: position 129,187 of record NW_028319936.1, read on the forward strand.
TGGGGGGGGCGCAATTAGAGGAACCAATCCCCTGTATGCAGCATCTGAAAGCCAGCCTCTCCCTCCATGCTTTCAGCTGCTGCATACAGGGGGGGGGGGGAAAATCGGTTCCTCCAATTGCCTCCCACCACAACGATCACACTCTGTGCCTGCTGCCCATACTCTCCCCACGCCCCCCCCCCCCGCCAGCTCTTCCTGCTTCCCCCCTCCCCTCAGCTGCATGGAGATCCTTTCAGGATGGAAACTAAATATATAATTTACCAGCGCCTTCCTTTTCTTAAGGAGAACAATGAGTGATTGGTACCGCTCGCTCACTGTGTTCATTCATAAGCAAGCATAGAAACAAAAAAAAAGTTTATTATGCTTTAGTCAAGAACAGGAAGACTGAAGAACTCTTCTTGTTCATTCTTTCTGTGCGGCTGAGGCTTTGAGAAAAGGGAGTAAGGAAACACATTCCTCAGTTCCTTTCTAAAGTGAGAGACTTCAGGTGTCTATTTAACAGCTCTTTGGATCTCATCTTGAGAATTGACAGCAACAGATTCCAAATGCAAATAGCACACTTGAAATGAACTGTGGACCTTTTATCTGCTCAATGTAATTGGGATAATGAGGGAATAAACACACACCTGGCCATGGAACAGCTGAGAAGCCGATTGTCCCATTACTTTTGGTCTCAACAAGTGGGAGGCACATATGCAAACTGTTGTAATTCCTACACCGTTCACCTGATTTGGATGTAAAATACCCTCAAATTAAAGCTGACAGTCTGCAGTTAAAGCACATCTTGTTTGCTTCATTTCAAATCCATTGTGGTGGTGTATAGAGCCAAAAATGTTAGAATTGTGTTGATGTCCCAATATTTATGGACCTGACTGTATGCTGCAGGGTTCCCTTCAAGAGACACTCAGATCAAAAACCATTTTTTGTCTACAGGCATTTATTTTTTGTTTGCCATTTTCATGGCTGACTTTATAAATAATTTTTAAATCTATGTGTATAATAGGAAAGCTACTGTTGTATGTCAGTCACTGGAAACGTCATTTTATACCACCACACCCTCAAGTGTCTTGTGAATTGTCAGATACATTATTGTCTTTCCCTCAAAGTAAGGAAACGGTCACACAGAGTTTCCTTACCCTTTTGCCTCCAGCCTAAGTGTAGCCTGATAGGCTTCTGTGTGTTTGGTAGATGAACTGCGTAGGTTTGGACGTTGGATCCAGGGGCCCATGTAGGGATGTAATCAATGCTGCAGGAGAGATCTAGACAGATATAACAAATATGGCGGTGTGAGGCAAGAGCTAGACCTGCTTAGGGAGATGGGGGCAAAAAGGATAAGGAAACTTTCATTACTGTTTAAAAAGGTGTCCTTGCTAATCATTTCAGATGCAAATTAAAAAAAAAATGTAATACAGAGATTTAAGGAGGAATACTTCTTAGTAATATGTAACATTGGTAATGCCTACACCTTATGAAATTAGAGCATAAACTGTAAATTAATAAAAAGAAGTTCAGTGTTTTAACAGTAATGACAACATTAGCCTAACCTAGAGTGCTTACCTTTAGATGATTAAGGGATCCACTTAACTGAGCATCGTCTCTAGATATCATGTAGCGATAGTGATTCTGATAGTAATTTGATAGCTCATAGTACATAAACACTGGACCCTGGAAAAATAAAAAATAAAATTAAAAAAAAAAAAAGGAGAGGATAAGATGCTCGATTCCTATATATTTCAAACCTGCTTAACTGTTCAAAACTTATACATGTAAAATTAATAGGAACTCATATCACAACTTATGATAAAATGTCAATTACCCTTTTTAATTCATACAACTGTTAAAAAAATACAAGACACACAAAATCATACATAGACTTTACAATGTCACTTTATTCATGAATAGATTGCTAGATTTGATGTGTTTCCATTCATCCAACACTTTTCAGAGATACAAAACTCCTTCAGGGGCATTGAGCATTCCACATCTCTAGAAATTAATTGTAGAAATATAACTAACAATTCATCTACTTGGTTGTATAGTATGTCACAGCATCTGTATATACAAAATTACTTACAAAAGATAAACTATAGTGTAACAGGAATCCATAACACATAACAAAAGATGGATGTCACTGTTCAACTAAGATATGCTACATACATTGTTAAATGTGTCCATGACAGACCAATGTCACTATGCAGAAATGGCCATAACTATAATTAAGTGTTCTTGCAAGAACACTTATTGTTATCTCACAAATATATTCTTATTATAGCTAAATTTACCACGCTAACTCCTTCCACAGTTTTTACAGTACAAAGACAAGTAATATATCAAAACGTGCGGATTGTTCCCGGTTGGATTGCTATTACTTTGTGGAACGTTTCGCCAAATGGTTCACGAAATATCACCATTTTTGTGGTGAAATTTTCCCATAGGAATGAATGGTGCAACTAGGAGTGGGAGCTGACAAAAGCTAGAGTGTGAAAAGAAAAATCAGGACATGATTTCTAAACTGCCATCACTCCCTCATTTTCAAGCCCACCTACACATATCTTATATCAAAACGTTCAGCTAACCCTGCTGCCACTAAAAATGTTCACGGCTAAGCCATAGTCCTGGTAGTTTTCACAATATGACCATTTGTTTGCAACTCACGCCGCCCATTGATATTCATTGAATCTCCACTCTAGACACCTGAAATTTGAAGGGCAATTTTTAAACTGCGACTGTGCCTTCATTTTTAATACTTCAGAGACATACTATGCATCAAAATGTAGGTCTGGGTCTTGTGAGTCTCAGTCTTTGCTGTAGGATTTAGACTTTTAAAACTACAACCATTTGAAGATGGCAACCGCCAGTGAAGTTAGCAAGTTGGAGCAGCGTGTTTATAAAAGTTCCTCTGAGCTTGCTGTACAGTGAGTTGCCATAGCAACCGAAGGGGGGTCAGCAGGCAGCAGAGTGACCAAAGCTAGAGTGTTAGCTGCAAAATAAAAGTTGAAATGCATTTCTCACTCTATCAAGCTTGCCATGTGCACTTTTTACATTTGATCAATTGGTTAGTGTTGGAGGCAAGAACACTTCACACAATTTCCCCAGAAATTGTAGCTTTTCTAGTTAATTTAACTATACTTCCTAACATTTTTCCTGCCATTGACTAATGAGTTTTTACAATGTCTTCCATGAAACAAGCATTCAACAAAATATGCAAAAAAAAAAAAAAAAAAAAAAAAACTACTTATGATGAACAGATGTGATTTAATCCAACAAGATGGCGGCCATAAAATTAGCTATGGCTGTTATTTCAGGTGAATATGTCAGGTTTATGGCTCCTCGAGGCTTCCAGAAGGTTGGTTTTAAAAGGAACAAATCAGTAAGGCAACTTTATTATCATATCTGTTCTTCCCTAAGTGGCCCTGGCAGTATCAGCCTGTACGGTTCTTCAGCCACATAAACCTAATACTAGGTTGTCAGGGTTGATCCTGCATTTTTTTTTTTTATTAAATCCTCTACAGCCCTCACTAGATTTCCAGCAAAGGGTAGTTGGATCTTGTTAAACAACCAAACGAAAAAGAGCCACCTAATATGACACCTATAAATATGTCATATTAATATCTCTGTCTCACTCATAATTAGTGTGGATTTATAAACCCAATATGTACCTAACAAAAAATAGCATGACAGATGCAAAACTGCTTAAACAAAAGTACTTTTGTTTAAGATATTCTAGATATGTGCCTGCTGTACCAAAAATACTTATATGAAAAAAGGTATCGGTTGTCTTTGTATGGTTTCCCTTTTGTGAAACCCCTGGTGTTCCTGTCAGTCCTCCTGTTTCCTATTAAAAACTAACAACACTAGGCAGGAGAATACACCATGGGCAAATCTCTGGCTGGGTTGCTCTGCTGCAGTGTTCAGAGTTGTCCTCCCGACACGCCCCCCACATCCTTTCACTGGTAAGTTCAGTGCTCCGCTGTTTCTCCTCCCCTAGCTCTTATGCAGCTGAGAACAGAGGGAATGTTAAAAAAACACAATACACACTAAAATTAGCATGTGCAGAATGGCTATGGTTCAGTCTGTCTTATCAGGAGATAAAACGTGGACTTTTGAACAAGAGGAGGAGCAGAGAAAGTCAGGATCAAATGGCCTTTTTACACAATGCAGAGGATTAACCCCTTAGGTTCCACAGTGAGTATAACAAGCATGCTTTACTACTTATACAGACGGATTTTACTTTTGTGGGTTTAGTAACACATTAAGCCTGAAACATGGAAGCTGCTAATGCTGCCTTTTCATTCTGAAAATGTTAGTTGCCTTGCTGTCATGCTGACCCTCCTGTTTTTTTATACTCAAGAGTCGCTAGTCCAGAACAAAATATGCAGATAAGAACTACTGACTTTGCTTCAACTTTTCCAATACATACTTTTTCCAGTTCACTTACTGAAACACAAAAAGTTCAGTTACTCAGAACGTAATGAAGGCACAAGTTCACTAAAACAGTCTGGCAATTAGCAATCATAGTAGATCAATAATGACTGACTCCATATTTCTTTTAGATTTACATTAGAATTTAGGTACATTTTTCTGCATCTATCATACATGGTCTATGCTACCCTGAACTCAGATGGCTGTAAAGCACATATATCAGTTGACAGACCAATAGTTAGAAAAAGGACATAAATCGCTACCACATAGAAAGACAGGGTCTTGGACTTACCGAAAAAAATGATGTCAAGTTAAAAGTGATACTGCAGTTGCAAGATTTTGAGCTATTAGTAGCACATAAGTAACAGGAATCATTCATGCTTGTACCAGTGCTTCTTGTATCAGTATAGTCATACTAGGAAGAAAAAAAAACAACAAAAACCACATACAACAATTTAGTAGAGTTAGATCATTTAAGGAGTAGAAAAAAAAAAAAAAGAATTCCTCAGTTTACTTTGCTATACATGCATGTACGCATTTTACTGTATATGCAAGTGTTTATTAAAGGTTTTCTTTCATTGTCAGCTGTATTGCCATTCACTAAACTTTAGAAATGTGTTACAAAGTTCATCCTATAATACAATCATAATGCTGATGGGCAAAAATACAAACAGCGAAGTGGGGAGACTGCATTGAGCACCTGAGGATCCATAGGATTAAGGGTTATGAAGTTCTTTAGCAAACATTCACAGCCTAAGATGATGATTTTATATAAAATTGAATTATATGTGCAATCAGTGTGGTATCCACTGAACTAGTAAAGAGGCTAGATTTATACTCCCCTAAAAAGGTATGTATGGTCACACTCACCTGTTCCATGGTCCATCTCTGGTTCACATACACTTGACTTGGTCACTAAGATTTAGGGGTGGGGTTCCCTGCCTCTAATACTTTATTCCCCAGTCTGTTCGTGGGAGGACACCCATTTATTTTGAAGCAGGATATGCAGGCAATTGTGAAATTCCTTGCTCTTTGTACTAATTTTTTTTTTGTTTACTGAAGTAGTGGCTAATAAGGAAATATACAAGTCACAGAGGCAGGAAATCAAACCCCCAAATCCCTTGTGTGCTCATACATTTACAGTATAGAAGCCCATAGGCAAGAGGCAGAGAACCCACACCCTGAATGCATTGGTTCACCTAGTGGAACCTTTTGCAGATTAACAGCATTTTCCCCTGTGACATACTGTAGTTACTGCCATCTGTAACACCCAATAGGCAGATCTCCACCTAGTCCTGCCCTACGACGATAGCCAGGGCTTTGCTGGTAGCTCAGTTTCCTGGTTACCCTCTCTCTAGAATACATTTTCCCCATAATCCTATTCCCTAAAAAATTACTATTTCTCAGAAGAATCCACTGGGCAGCTGGTGACACCAACATCATGGTAACGAATATTTTGTTAACCACTTGCCCTCCTGGCGATTTACCCCCCTTCCTGACCAGGCCATTTTTTGTGTTACGGCACTGTGTTACTTTGACAATTGCGCAGTCATGCAGCGCTGCACCCAAATGAAATTTACCTCCTTTCCCCACCCCCCACGAATTGAGCTTTCAGTGGTATTTGATCGCCTGGGTTTTTTTTTTTTAATCACTTCCTGACCGGCTGTTGTATATAAATGTCCGGACGGTGGCACTGCAGGGTCGGGTGGCAGGTGGCTGGGAGTGCGCAGCACCGCGATCCGGTGCCTGCTGTGTCCTCTGGACACAGTGAAACACCGATCGTTGGACGGGACCTCTGTACGAGATCCCGATCATGTGATCACTGATTGGCCAATCAGTGATCACATGCAAAGTAGTAAGCAAGATGTCATTTCTGACTCTGTGAACAACAGCCTTATACCATGTGACAAGCTGTGACCAATCACAGCTCACTCAGTACTCAATGGCTGCAAGAATGCAGACAGAGAGAGAAATTATTGCTTTTACATCCTATATGGGTGTAAAAGCAATCAGTGTTAAAAAAAAAAAAAATCACCCCCCAAAAGTAGTACAGTGTCACCATGGTGACGCTGTACTGCTAGGGTGACTGTATGTAGAAAAATACAATATAAAAAAAAAAAAATTAAAAATTATAATTTTTGGTTATAAACTAATTTGGCTTATTTTTTTTTTTTTTACTAAAAAGATAAAAACGGAATAAATTTTGGCCAAGATTTATGATGAAATATTATTTATTCGCAAAATTTTATAAGAAAAATTTTTTGGACATGTTCATTTACATAGCAAAAAAAAATTAAAATCCCAGCGGTGAATAAATACCACCAAAATAAAGTTTTATCGGTCTCCAAAAAAATGGTGAAAAATTCATATGGGTACAGTGTTGCATGACCGCGCAATTGTCAAAGTGTGATAGCGCTGAAAGCTGAAAATTGCCCTGGTCAGGAAGGGGGTAAAAATGTCCGGACTGGAAGTGGTTAATAGCACAAAAGATTTTTTGACCTTTTGCTATTAAAGCATGTCCAGTAAAAATTAAAATTAAAGGACTGACACTGTACTAATGGCACTGGGCAGGAATGGGTTAATGTGAAGAGTGATCTAAGGGTTAACTGCGCTGAGAGGGTTTTACTAGGGGGCGGTGTGTTGGTGCTTCACTGTAAGGACCAGAGCCAACAGAGAGGAGGATCGTTAGGAAACAAAACAGCCCTCCTCCCCGTCCAGAGATCCTCATTAATCATTGGGCACCGGCGGGTAATCACCAGCTGGGACCCGGTGATTGACAGCCGCGGCTGCGAATGGCGGCGCAGGTAGGGGGCATGATTTTGTGCACCTCTGCTGCCCTGTAGCAGTATATCTGCTATAGGGTGGCGCAGATGAGGTTAACCTTTGACACCATGCAATGCACGTTAAACATTTCACAAACTTTACATTAAAAACACAGGGATTTCTGGTCTGCACCTATAGAGGTTTATTGACTAAAGCTGGAGAGTTTAAAATCAGGTTCACTTCTGCATAGGAACCAATCAGCTACCAGGTTGTATTGCCAAAGCTTAATTGAACAAGCTGAGGTTAGAAGATGATTTGCTTCCATGCTCAGCTGCACCAGATTCCGAGTGAACCAGCTTTAGTAAATTCTCCCCCCCCCCCCCCCCATAGTGCCAGCGGCTCAGACTGATAAAGGTGGATGACAGTCACAAAACCAGGTCTGTCCACTAACTTGAAACATAAGAATCAAGTAGAATTCTGTGCTTTAGGACCCATCCACACTAAGAACTGCATAGGAATGTTGTGCGGTTCCTGTGCGATTCACAAGCAGTGAGATTTCAGCAAAATCGTACCGCACCAAAAAGTAGCACATGCACGACTTGTTGAAATGCATGGCAACCAGATCGTATGATACTTTTGTACCATTTGATCTGCTGTGGGCAAACTGCATTTGGGGTGTCACTTGCACTGACATCCACAGCAGATCGCAAGGGCAATGCGATTGGAATGCAGTGTGGGAAGAACAACGGGAACATGGCTTTCCTGCTCTGCACTCTAGTATGAATGGTCCCTAAAACATATACTAGTGCCGCAGGCGCAATGTGACATGCAGCAGCTACTATTCTCAGTTAACAGCTTTACACTGTTTTATACTTGTAGCAAACTCCGCACAAACGCATTGATCTTGGTTCCCCTATATTAAAAATATATGCTCAAGCCAGCTCAAAGTGATCCCTCCCAGACCCATTCAGAACCAGCTTTAAAGTATACTACAGGGACTGGCTCCTGGATAGAAGCAAAGATTTTAATGTTTTACAAACATTATGGCCATGCTGTTGAATTCTCCATAGGAGCATAGGGAGTGAAGGTGGATCTGACCATCTGGCTCATGGGAAAGGATAAAAGACCAAGGAGCCATAAAACCCTCCATTTTACTCAAAGCAAATCTTTTTGTAAAGGTAAATAGGATACCAAAAAGAAATAAACTGAAAGTACACAAACACAGACTGGATTTAAGCAGAGACTTCTATTGTTTTACTAACGTGGCCAAGCAGCCAGATTCTCCGTACGAACATAGGAAGTAAAAAGGTGGATTTTATGGTCTGGGTCACGAACAGTGATGAAGACCTGGGAGCCGTGATAACCCATCATTTTTCATAACTCAAAACTTTTGTAAACTTGAAGTAAATGAGTCACAAAAGTAAAAAGACAACCACACAACCCAGTAAGAGCACCAGCACATACTGTCTATATTCACTGTTTTCTTACCTCATACTCGGTGATGTTGTTGGATGAATAATATAATCCAATGCCAATCCCTATAAAAGATAGCCCTACAAAGAAGAACAGTGGCAAGATAATACTAGCAGACAAGAGTGGCTGCCAGGCAGGAAGCCTCTGTTGGGTGAAAGCAGTGTTGTCAGGTCTCTGAGATGGGAGAGGTTCATGTCGGCTAGTAAAGTCCCTGGCAGCAGGTGCCATTTTCTCCCTGTGGAAATCTTGAAGGGAAAAAAAAAGTATTTGTTTATTGACACTGGTATTTGTATGCAAAGATGTCCAATACAGCTGTCCTCTATAATTTTAGGAAACTTGTTAAAAGTTACTCTAGAAATATATAGAGTTTTGTGACATAAAAAAAAAAAACAGAAGGTCCCATTTACACTTGAGCACTTTGGATCTTCGAGCTATAAAATGCTCAACATCCAAAATCTCATGTATTACAATGGTAAACTACTCACATATACACCTCAATTGCTGACACTCCAAAAGCTACATGAGCTACTTTTGAGGCCAATATTGGGCATTCCTGGTTCAACAGACTTCAAGAGGAATGCCTATAAAAACACTCAAACTGAGCAGTTTCAGGTCTGTAAGAACTGGTCTCCGAATCCTAGCGTTTTCCATTGGCTAGAAACAATAAAAATGCCCAAAGTGTAAATACACATGTAAACTGCTGTTCTAAAAATGCACACTTGTAAAAGCATTCAAATAAAAACACCTGGAAAAAAAAAAAAAAAAAAAAAAAAAAAAAAAAAAAAAATCACTCTAGTCAGGGGTGAAGGCTTGGTTTACGCCAAAAATTAAATGAGTGATTTCAGTGTGCTGACATGTTGTATGATAAAGCTAACATTTTGTTGATATGAATGGCAAAAAGCAAGTCAACACACTAAAGCTACAGTATACATTTTTTCACAATTTAGAAAAACAAACACACACTATTTTACTCCTATAATAAAAATTACTGTTCAATAAATCTTTTTTTTTTTTTTTTGTACAATTATAGCTAGCCTGCACCATTACAATGTAAATCTTCAAAAATTAATGAGGCACTCTAGTTTAAAAAAAAAAGCATAGGATAGATATATATGCCCTGACCTGGCCACTACTGCGTATAACAACCCGCTGTCAGCTGCCTTAGACTCCTTAGCACCCCTAACCACACGTAGCATTAGACCCCAACCGCTTCAACCCTGGCAGAACAACCACACTAAAAATCTTAAACGACGCAGTCGCGTGCTGGAGCGATTATGGCGCAAAACCAGATACCCTCAAGCGTTCTCCCTCTACAAATCCGCCTTCCTCACCTACACCTCCTCCCTCCACGCCACCAAACAAGCCTACTTCATAACCCTCATCAACACCCTCTCCACCTGCCCTCACCGGCTCTTCTCCACTTTCAACTCCCTACTCCCCCCCCCCCCCCCCCCCACAGTACCCCACTCACTGCCCACGAGATTGCCAATCACTTCCAAAATAAGATCGACGCAATCCGTAAGGACATTACCAATGCTCAATCTACCTCCCCACCTAGCCTCCCACTATAACCCCATCAACTCTCCCCTCCCCTGACCTCGCAACTGCCCTGCCGGCCACCACACCTAACACCCCGCACACTACAACCTCCCCAACCCTCCGCTCCTTCAGCCTTGCTACCACTAAGGTCTTCTCAGAAGCCCGCCTCACCACTTGACCCTGTCCCCACACAGCTCCTCCGGTCACCCTCCTCCATCCTACGCTCCCTCACCCACATCTTCAATCTCTCCCTTTCTACTGGCGCATTCCCCTCCCCCCTAAAGCATGCGCACATCACCCCCATACTCAAAAAACCCTCCCTGAACCCCACCGACCTGAACAACCTTAGACCCATCTCCCTGCTACAATTTACATCCAAGCTCCTTGAGCACTTAGTCTACAATCGCCTAAGCTCCCACCTCACTGACAACAACCTCCTCGATCCACTACAGTCTGGCTTCCGTCCTCTACACTCCACCGAAACCGCCCTACTCAAAATCACTAATGACCTGCTAACTGCCAAAGCTAATGGCCACTACTCAGTCCTCCTACTCCTCGACCTTCGACACAGTTGACCACCCCCTCCTCCTTAATAAACTACACTCCCTTGGCATCAGAGACTCCGCTCTCTCCTGGCTCTCCTCCTATCTATCCCAACGCTCCTTCAGCGTTGCCTATAACGCTACCACCTCCCCTTCTCTCCCCCTCTCTGTTGGGGTCCCCTAAGGCTCTGTCCTCGGGCCACTTTTCTTCTCCATCTACACCTCCTCCCTCAGCAAACTGATACACTCCCACGGCTTCAACTATCACCTCTATGCTAATGGCACGCAAATTTACCTCTCCACCCCTCCAGTCTCCGCCCGTATCGCCCACCTACTGAACGACCTATCAGACTGGATGTCACTCCATTTCCTCAAATTTAACCTTTCCAAAACCGAGCTCCTAATTTTCCCCCTAGCCCGCGCCCCCCCCATCCTCTCCATCACGACCAACAACGCCACCATCAGTCCCACCCCGCAAGCCAAAGTCCTAGGTGTCACTCTAGACTCAAACCTGTCCTTCCAACCCCATGTCCAATCGCTGGCAAACTCATGCAGACTCCACCGCTGCAGCATCTCCAAAATACGTACGTTTCTAACCCCAGACACTACTAAACAACTCATTCACTTCCTCATTATCTCACGTCTGGACTACTGCAACTCCCTTCTCACCGGCCTACCCAAACTAGGCTATCCCCGCTTTAGTCTATCCTGAACTCAGTGGCCAGACTCATCCACTTTACTAACCGCTCCGCTTCTGCCACCAGGATTTGAAGTCTGCTTTCTTTTGCTGGCCCTACAGGGTGGTCTTGGTGTGTGTTTTTTTGCACCAACCCCAGGGCTCCTGGGACAGACGATGGTCCTCGTCTATCCAGCAATTGCCTTTTAATCTTTATCTTTTTACAATATGGTTGTAAGCATGGCTTACCCTTTGGAAATACCTACAAACTTACAACATTTGGGGAAGTACATAATATGATATGTGTATATATTTTTCGATTTCCAATGACGAGTTTTTTTGTAGACATCACTTCCTCAGGAGAAAATGTGACGGAAGGTAACTAGGATTCACAAAACACATTGGGATATTCAGAATATAACAGTTATTTACACTCTGATTGCTTATTACAATAATGAACACTGTATAGGAAATCAGTAACACTGTTGAAAAGGTTTCATTAAACCTTTGTTTACTACTGTGATGCTGGGCTTGGTTACAGCAACCACATGGTACAGGGCCACTGGGATTGACCGAGGTCACAATGATCACATGGTGCCAATAAAAGAGATTGAGTAGTAGTAAACAAGGCATCATGAATGAAAGCTTTTTATGTACTAGTAAGCAAGGCATCATGAATGACCGCCTTGTTTACTACTGTATCTCATTGCTGTAATCAGTCACAGTGATCTAAAGGTACCAGGGATGCTCACAGCAGCCCTGTACCGTGATCGTTAATCCACTGTGTCTGCTGAACACAATGATCACAGATAACATGGCTGCACGCCCCAGGGGGAGGGGGCACACAGCACATGCTTTTGGAAGGCCATAGGGGTGCAGCCATTTATGTACATTGGCTGGTCGGAAAATGGTTAAAGCTCATCTCCAGGAAGAGATGTCCCCTTGCAGTGGGACTGCCCCAAAACTGCAAGGGTAAATGCCAATTTAGGTCTAGGTAGCCACAATAAGCACTTTTACTTACCTCCTCACCCCCAGAAGCTGGTACTCTCCTCCCCTACTCTCCGGTAGTCGTCGGTCCCTAGGCATCCTCATGTGTAATGCAGGGCTCAGTGCTTTGATTTGGACTTTACACCATCAGAATATCTGAGACTCCCCCGATTTCTTAGTTTGGCTAGCAACCAACTCTTGGAAGAGTCCTGGTTGTGCCAAACCACTTCCATTTGAGAATTATGGAGGCCACTGTGCTCTTGAAAACCTTCAGTGCAGCAGAATTTGTTTTGTGGCCTTCCCCAAATCTGTGCCTTACGACAATCTTGTCTCTGAGCTCAGAAGGTAGTTCCTTTAACCTCATGGCTGTTGCACTGATATAGTATGCATGGTCAGCTGTGAGGTCTTTTGTAGAGAGGTCTGTGCCTTCCCAAATCATGTCCAATGCATATATTTTACCACAGGGGACTCCAATCAAGGTGTAGAAACCTCTTAGCAATGATCAAAAGAAATGGGAGGCACGCAACCTATATTTCAAGTGCAAAGGGTCTGAATGCTTATGCCAATGTAATATTTCAGTTTTTCCCTTTTTAATAAATTCATAGACATTTCTAAAATTCTGTTTTGACTTTGTCATCATTATGGGGTACGGAGTGTAGATTAATGAAAAGAAATGAATTTAGACAATTGTGTCAGGCTGCAACATTACAAAATTGAATAAAAAGTGAAGGTGGTCTGAATACTTTACGATTTCACTGTATTCTATGCATGAACTTTACAAATCCGTCACTATTGTGCTGTTACTGTGCATAGTACATACCGCCTGTTAGTGTTAGGAGACATATCCACACACATACTGTAAATGTGCCATCTACTACACAGGAGAATAAAAAAAATATATATAATTATTTTTATTCTCCTGTATAGTAGATGGCACATTTACAGTATGTGTGTGGATATGTCTCCTAACACTACTACACAGGAGAATAAAAAATAAATATCTACATATACACACACACACTGTACAGGCTTGTCTAATCAAAGATGGCCAATGGAACACCTTACACCAAATATGAAATGTTGCCTTTTTGTGAAAGACCACTAGAATTGGGCTGTGAGCAAAATCAATCTGTGCCTTCTCTAGTTTTCCGTTGGCAGACATCACAATGAGCCTACCCTCCTACAAGGAGACATTGCATATATAATTGCCAAATACAAGCCAAGGCTGGGACCAGGATTAGGACCATCAATAGTAATCATCCTATACTGTGGGAAATACTAATGTGCCAAAATGCTTTTAGATCTATTTATACATGTTGTATTCTTACATTGAATAAAAATTAGGACAGTTCTTGGCCTGTGTAATTTTTTAACTTTCGAGAGCAGTACAATATTCTAAAATCTCCATTTGTCATTTTAATATACACATTATTACCTCCAGGTTAAATGGCATGTCTGAAGTAGAAGTGTATTTCAAAGTAATATATTGATTTTTCCACGAATATGTTTAAGTAGCAGTTGTGCGTGTGTTACAAGCAATGTTTTCCCATCCTAAATGGAACATATTATTTTACACTGTGCCGCTTCAAGGAGAACAATTAACACAACTTCATCCTAAACTTGCCCTTCCTATGCCATGTATATCCTGTTTACATACTTCAGATGCCTTGTTGACGCAGGTTTCAACTTGTAGTCACTATTACTGTGAACAGCAAGCTTAAAGCTAGCCATACACTGATCAGCGTGTGGCCGCCGCAGCTCAACATAAGATTTTTTATAAGAGTTCTGTTGAATGAACATTTTGGAAAATTTTCAGACAATCACTGCCCCTTCTACATCATCCATGAGGAAACGTCTTACCACGTTTTCTGGGAGTGCTCATTTGCTCAGGCCCTGTTGGGGGCCCTGGAACCTGAACTCAAGGACTTTGTGCCACAGACAGCCATCACTCACTTTGGGGTGTTGAATGGACTGTTCTGTGGAACTTTCTCTCTGGAGGACATTGACAGCGCCTGGAGGGTGCTGTGTTGCTTTAAGGACGCTTTATGGTGCGCCAGGAAGCGCCTCATCCACCAGCGGGAGAGGATGTCCATTGAGGACTGCCGCAGACTGATCCTCAGTCTGCTCAGAGACTATTCCTTGATGGACTTTAAGGAGGAAGAGGACGTCTGAAGATTCCCTCCTTCCCCCTACTCCCCCTTGCGTGTCTTTGTCTTTTCAATAAAGCTTCGGGCCTGTGGTTTCCCCCCCCCCCTCCCCCTTCCCACACATACCTGATGCCTATTGATTGATTGCAATATCCGGTTTTTCGTTTTTGTGCATGCACTAGTAGTTTTAGGTAACGTAATGCGTAGTAGAATGTTACAGTTTTTGGGGTAAGCGGCGTTATGCATGACGTGGTGGTCTGGGGATTCATCCTCGGCACATCACGTCAGGCATCATACCACTGAGCGAATGTATTTATTTCTGAATGTATTTATTGTATGCTTGGAACTGTATTGCCATGTGGTGCGCTGCGTCGCAGTACAGGGTGAGATGTACCCCGATTACACGTATCATGTTGTTTTTGATGCTTCTACAATAAAAGTATCTTTTCAATCAAAAAATCAGTGGCTGCAGCCGCTACTTAGTGTAGTCTGACAGTAGCTTGTGCTGCCAGTTTGAAGAAGTTATGCCCTCAACGCCAGCGCCTCTTAGCCCTTTAAAGGAGTTTCTGATCCCGGGAGGTGGGGCAGGGTTCATGATCATGTAACTGCTGGGATTGGCTGTCACAGTGCTCACATGATTGGCTAGCTCCCGCTTTCCATTAGGCGCCAGTAACTGTATCAGGTGCTTGCAGGGCAGACGCTTTCAGCACAAGTTTGTTTACATTTGGGTACGCAAATATGCAGCCTCTCGCCGTCAAGGCCCACTTGCCAAGAGGCCGCATATTTGCGTACTTTTGGCACAAACAGGTTAAAAGGCATCTAAATGAGAGCCTGGGCTGGCTGATTTCCTGGCGGTGACTAACAAATTTCATAATAAGTAGCAAGACAAGGCAAAGTAACATAGACAATTTTAATTCCATTTACCAAAAAAGTGCCTATCACAGGAGTGAGCTCTGTCTCTGATTCAAACCCTCTCACATGCATTTTTTCTTCTCTGATGCAGTAGTTCTGAGCTCAGCATTTGAGAGCTCACTCCTATGATGGTGAAGATGATCAATAATGCCAAGCATCTCAGACTTCAGGAGGTAAGTAAATGGACCACACCTTTAGCAAGGTCATTCAACTTTGGTCAAAGCTGCACGGCTTATTATTATCTGCATAGGCAGTTTTTTGGTACAGGTTAACTACCCCTTTAGGAGGATAAGTGCACAAAAAAAAAAAAAAAAGCGTTTATCCTTTCCCCCTCCCTGTTCCTGTGACATAACCTAACCAAACACCTCCTCCACATATACATACTTACCCAATGGCGTCTCGAGGCAGGCAGGGGTGTATTTACCACAAGGCAAACAAGGCATTTGCCTAGGGCAGCATTTTTCAGAGGGGCAGCAGCCTCATACAGGGGGGCAGCGGCATTTTTCAGGGGGGCAGTGCCACCCCCCAAAGAAAGGATGGAAGAAGGGACACATGCAGCATGGGGACCAGGTGGGATCTTAGAGAGGCTACGGGCTGCTTGATGGTGTATGCAAAGCCCGACTCTCGTTCCTGGGGATGTCTGGAGCTGTGAAGGTCAGTGTCTTCTCTCTCGCAGGGTCGGGGGCATTGTCAGTGTATGGGAGTCGATGGTAGTAGAAGGCTCTCTCAGGTGGGGGGCTGGGGTGTTTGTCAATGTCAGGCTGTCTTCATGGGGGAGGGAGGTGCTGCTCGGTGTCAAGGTCTCTCCTGCGGGGATCGTCAGCATGCAACCTATACGAGGTTGTCCGATCCATTATGCTCAATCCGCAGATCCGATCCATTCTGTGGGGATCATCGGAGGGGGTGTCACCAAGTGTTACCTCACCGGGTGACACCAACCCTAGGGGCGCCTCTGTACTTACCTCAGTCCAATGGCTGCTGTTTCACCTTTTGTTTGCATTCAGTGGCTCAACACTTCACTGTCTTAGCCACACCTACACATTAGTGCCCTATACACTGTCCTGAGGCTGGAGACGGTCCCATAGAAGGAGTGTAAAGCACAGACAGGCCAGCATAGGGAAGACTATCACCACTAGACTGTAAACAAATAGAGGAACCGTGACCAAAGCAAGCATGCGTCTGTGGAGGTTGAGGGTGGGTTAGGTCGGGGGGAAAAAAAAAGATAAGAGCACTTTGTTTTAAAGTGCCCTTGCCCTTGAATGCTACTCTCTCACTTAATTTGAAAAGTGTCCAAAAATGTGCCCCCCTGTAAAGGCAATACCCAATTTGCACTCTGCCAGAATCTTTTGAATCTGACACTTCTTGGAGTGTTAGTCCTCTGGCAGACTCTGTTCCCAACAGTTATTTTACTGTAATGATGCAGAGGCTATTGGGAAGGAGCCACAGAGAACAGTGATTGGCAGCACAGGAAGCACAGTAAACTGTTTTTACAGGGGGCATGTGTCACGGAGTGCCGTGCTTCCGCCCACCCCCCTTGTGCCTGCTGTCCCCTCCGTGTCACCTCCCCCCCCCCCCCCCCCGTCAGGTCCTCTCATCCTGCCGCAGCCTTTGAAGACCAGCTGCGCAGGATGGGAGGAAAGTGACCCGTGGCAGGATTCACACCTCTCCCAGCCATATAGCTGGGAGAGCAGTGACGCCCCGCCAGGGGACTTCAGTGCGGTGCCACCAACCTGTTGCTGCGCGCCCCCCGGTGGGCGCAGCACGGTCACGAGGCTTCCCACGCTCTGCGCCCGCCGCAGACAAAGGCCGCACTCTCGAGAGCGCGGCCCGAGTTGAGGGGGCGTGCCTCGTTGCCCGGCAATGCGGCGCCGGGCCGACCATTGCCGGGGCAACCGGGAAGCGTCCTGCACCGGCTTAAGAAGGCCAGCGCAGGACCCGGTTTTGGTGTGTGCTCGTCCCCCGCACGGGACAGGGTGCTATGCAAAGTCAGAGCTGAGGGCAGACCCCACAGCCAAGACCCTGCAAGCCCGCCGTGTCCCTGACAAGCTGACCGCTGTGTTGGTCCCCTGTACGAGAGAGAGAGAACAGCTGTTGGGAGGTCTGAGCTGAGGTCAGACCCCACAGCCAAGACCCCGCTGAGTCCCCGTGAGCCTGCTGTTGTCCCTGGAAAGCTGAACCCTGTCTGCTGACCGCTTTGTCCCTGGAAAGCTGTGTGAGGTCTAAGCCGAGTTCAGACCCCGCCGAGTCCCCATGAGCCTGCTGATGTCCCTGGAAAGCTGCCCCGTCTGCTGATCAAGTGACCCTGGAAGCCGCCTGCTGCTGAGTGTCTGCAAGCCGCCTACCGTGAGTGTCCCTACAAGCTGCATGTTGCGGAGTGCCCTGAACTGCCCCCTATTGTGTGCCCAGATTACCCTTTCCTGAACTGCCCCTATTGTGTGCCCAGATTACCCTTGCCTGAACTGCCCCTATTGTGTGCCCAGATTACCCTTGCCTGAACTGCCCCATTGAGGGCCTGAATTATTGCTACCTGAACTGCCCCATTGAGGGCCCGGATTATTGCTACCTGAACTGCCCCATTGAGGGCCCGGATTATTGCTACCTGAACTGCCCCATTGAGGGCCCGGATTATTGCTACCTGAACTGCCCCATTGAGGGCCCGGATTATTGCTACCTGAACTGCCCCTATTGTGTGCCGGGATTAATACTTGCTCGGACTGCCTATTGCGTGTCTGGAGTACCGTAGCTACCTAGACTTTTTTTTTTACATATCAACGTTCCCACATTTGTGCGCTTTAAATCTACTTGTGTGGGATTTCATATTTCTCTCCACAAGATTTAGCCACTTTCCCTCCAGAG
Organism: Staurois parvus; assembly: GCF_062004578.1. Classification (NCBI taxonomy): domain Eukaryota; kingdom Metazoa; phylum Chordata; class Amphibia; order Anura; family Ranidae; genus Staurois; species Staurois parvus. The sequence goes on from NW_028319936.1 coordinate 147,504, forward strand.
GCATTACCCCCTTCCTCACCAGGCCATTTTTTGCGATACAGCACTGCGTTACTTTAACTGACAATTGCACAGCCATGCAATGCTGTACATAAGTGAAATACATGTCCTCTTTTTTCCCCCAAAAGATAGAGCTTTCTTTCGGTGGCATTTCATCACCTCTGCGGTTTTTATTTTTTGGTGCTATAAACAAAAAAAGACTGGCAATTTTGAATAAATAAGTAGTATTTTTTACTTTTTGCTATAAAACATATCCAATTATAATAAATAAATAAAATTTCTTCATAAAACGTAGGCCAAAAATGTATATACTGGAATTTTTATACTAGTAATGGCTTCAATCAGCGACTTATAGCGGGACTGCGGCGGGCGTTCTGACACTCTGTGGGAACTGACTAACCACCACTGACATCCCCAGTGACACTAATACAGTGATCAGTGCTAATAAAAAGCACTGATAGTGTACTAAGGACACTGGGCATGAAGGGGTTAACTGTATGCTACATTTTACTAGGGAGACATGCTGCTGTGTAGAGATACAAAACAGTACCTCCATGCTGACAGGAGAGTGACCGGTGTTGTTTACACACAGGTCTCTCCCCTATCAGCTTTCCCCAACTATCAGCTGGGACCCGGAAATGCAAAATCACACACGTAATTTTGCACAGCCCTGCAGCATTACTTCTGCTATAGGGTGGAGGGCAAGTGGTAATAGAAAAAAAAAAAAAAGCCCATTTACCACCACTACTAGAGGCCAGAATAAAGAATAATTTTTGTTTGATGACTTGAATGAAAACTAAAAATGAGGATTGCTGCTTTCAGGAGACCTGAGAGCCAAAAGTAACAGTCATCAAGTGGCAAGTATCAGCAGCAAGCCATTATCCTGTATTTTGGCCTCAGGCTCTGGCTAAACTGGCAAATAACATTGCTACTGCTTGTTGACATACATCTTATTTGCATATGCTGAAATCAATGGAATGGTAATCAGCTAACCAAGTAGCAGTTGAATCTCTCATTAGCAAAGAGATTATATCACCCTTGTATCCCTAGATTTACCACTATAACCGGTTACTGACAAATAGCTTTAAGTGCTTAGTACATGACAAGAGGTTTGTTCACTAGACAACAAAAACTTCCTTTAAAGCTGGAGACAGTGGACTACATTTTAAATGATTTTTCTTCTTTTGGAATATGTGGTTCTTCTACGACAGTAGTTACCCCAAACCTTAAGTTTCCAGTTTCATCATGATCAATTAGGGATCAGATATAGCCTTTGATTTTGTGTTTGACTCCTGTGATGAAGATTAGAACTTCAATAGGTATAATGCAGTAACCAAACAATGGTTTTCAGATTCTACACTGATAAATAGTCTGAATTATTGATCTACATTGACAGTGCTATACAGACAAGATTATATATATATATATATATATATATATATATATATACATATACATATACATACACACACACACACACACACATATATATATATGTATACACACAAAGTGATTGTGTGATCTATGAATATATATGATTACACATAGCACAACCTATTGCCTGCTATAAAAGTCTGTTTCAAACAAATACTCTAAATTTCCTCATTTTAGAAAGTAACTCATTTTTTGCTAAAGTTTTCTCTTGTTAAAATACATCTCATATTCTAGTTGAGCTTAGTTATACTATATATATATATATATATATAATTTTTTTTTTTTTAAAGGTTACCAGGAGAAAGGATTGTATGGGCTTGACATATCTGTTCAGAAAAAAGGCGTCAGCCCTGGACTTTGTTCCCTACAAATCAGCAGTTTAAGATACCATTTCCCATCAGGCTTTTTTTTAAATAACATCCTGCCAGTCCACCTAATAAGGACCCCACAGGGCTAAAAAAAATAAAATAATAATACTGCAAAACGTTTTGAAGTACTTACCACATAGACCCGCAGACACAGGATGAAACACGTCTTATAAAGCCACTCCTATATGTAGACCTAGAGAAACCAGTTATCCCACTAGGAGGACTGTCTTACCTACTACTCATACTTCCATAGTGGCAGCTCAGTCACAAGCTAGATATGTTCAGCTCGTTAAACCCCACCCAGGAACACATGCTGTGCGTCTAACAATGTAAACACCAAAAACCTTAATAATAAATACAGTTATCAAAGGCTACTAGGAAACTCATCAAAAAGCTATTTGCACTATTTGTGAGCCAAAGAGAACACACACAGGGAATAAACCAAATTTAGCATCACAGTGCTGAGAAAATAGACAGAAGAAAATACATAGATTTCTACCAAAGAGGTGCATTGTGTGTTGTTTACTGTCCTTTGATCGCTTTTCAGAGGTTGGTATAGCAATGGCTGACCTGCAATCGCGAGGCACTACTGCTGCCTCCTGAACACCTGTTTTTTTTTTCTACTTTTATTTTTAAATTGCCGAACAGCAATTTTACATTGCTGGACCACACCACAACTGCAAAGCAGCTCGTTCAGCGCCACTGAATTCAATGGGTAAGTTTGGCAGGCGGTTACTCTGCACCCTGGGTAAAAAATGCCACGGCATGTGTACAGCCCTGTCTGTCTGTATTTGTACAGTACAGGTGGACGGTAAAACTGCAGCTCAACTGCCTGATTTTTTTGCCCCTTGGCCATTCATCTGAAATACCCCTGCAAGACACATTGAACTGTATACATTGTAAAGGTTTTGCGGCTGAATATATGCAGTGAATACACAGGTGAAATCTGATTGCCCTTTCAGCCAGCCATAAAGCCATTGCAATTTCCAATTGTTTGGGATTAGTTAAAGCAGAATTACAGGCAAACAACTATTAATGCATAGTAGAAATACATATATAGAACATTTTATAAGCTACAGGATATGTATTTCTTTCCATCCAGTCCTGATATTTACACTGTCCTGCTAGACAGCACAGCCAGCCCAGGAATTTGACTTTTCTCTGCTGCAATTATATAATACATTCTGGTCACTTTCCTGCCCACAGCCTGTCAATGGACAATGACGGAACAGCAGCAGTTTGAGAAAGGTACAGTTGCAAGAAAAAGTATGTGAACCCCTTGGGATTACATGGAGTTTTGCATGAATTTTGCATAAAATGTGCTCTGAACGTCATCTAAGTCACAACAATAGAAGAACACAGTCTGCTGAACCTAATACTACATAAACATTATATGTTGCCATGGTTTAATTGCACATAACATGTAAACATTCATAGTGCAGGGAGGAAAAAGTATGTGAACCTTTGGACTTAATAACTGGTTGACCCTCCTTTGGCAGCAATAACCTCAACCAAACGTTTCCTGTAGCTGCAGATCAGACCTGCACAACAATCTGGAGTCATTTTGGACCACGCCTCTTCACAAAACTGTTTCGGTGTAGCAATATTCTTGGGATGTCTGGTGTGAATCGCTCTCTTAAGGTCATGCCACAGCATTTCAATCGGGTTGAGGTCAGGACTCTGACTGGGCCACTCCAGAAGGCGTATTCTGTGCTGTTGCAGCCATTGTTTTGTTGAATTACTTGTATGCTTTGGGTCATTGTCCTGTTGCATCACCCATCCTCTGCGGAGCTTCAGTTGGCGGACAGATGGTCGTACGTTTTCCTGCAAAATGTCTTGATAAACTCTGGAATTCATTTCCCATCAATGACAACAATCCGTCCAGGCCCTGAGGCAGCAAAGCAGCCCCAAACCATGATGCACCCTCCACCATGTTTTACAGTGGGGATGAGGTTTTGATGTTGGTGTGCTGTGCCTTTTTTTCTCCACACATAGTGTTGTGTGCTCTCCCCAAACAACTCAATCTTGGTTTCATCTGTCCACAGTATATTTTGCCAGTAGTGCTGTGGAACATCCAGGTGCTCTTTTGCAAACTTCAAACGTGCTGCAATATTCTTTTTGGACAGCAATGGCTTCCTCTGTGGTGTCCTCCCATGTACTCCATTCTTGTTTAATGTTTTCCTTATTGTAGATGTGTCAACAAAAATGTTAGCATGTGCCAGAGATTTCTGTAGGTCTTTAGCTGACACTCTGGGAATCTTCTTTACCTCATGCAGCATTCTGCGCTGTGCTCTTGCAGTCATTTTTACAGGACGACCACACCTAGGGAGAGTAGCAACAGTGCTAAACTTTCTCCATTTGTAGACAGTCTGTCTTACCGTGGACACATGTACATCAGGGCTTTTGGAGATACTTTTGTAACCCTTTCCAGCTTCATGCAAGTCAACAATTCTTGATCGTAGGTCTACTGAGAGCTCTTTTCTGCGAGGCATGGTTCACATCAGACAGTGCTTCTTGAAACCAGTAAACCCAAAACAGGTGTGTGTTTTTTAAGGGCAGGACAGCTGTCAGCAACACATCCAATATCATCACACTGATTGGAGTCAAGGTTGGCTCACTCCTGGCTCCAATTAGCTCTGGGAGAAGTCATTAAGCTAGGGCCTCACATACTTTTTCCTCCCTGCACTGTGAATGTTTACATGTTATGTGCAATTAAACCATGGCAACATCTAATGTTTGTGTAGTATTATGTTCAGCAGACTGTGTTCTTCTATTGTTGTGACTTAGATGACATTCAGAGCACATTTTATGCCCAATTCATGCAAAACTCCACGTAATCCCAAGGGGTTCACATACTTTTTCTTGCAACTGTATTTCTCTTCTCACTCTGCTTTTAGGTTCCTCATAGGCACATGAGCATATATTGCACCTGATTGAAGCCTACTACTCTTCCTCCCTCTCCCAGTCTGAGTGCTCCTGTACAGGGGATTTTAGGAGGCTGATAACAATTATAAGGTAAATGAACAGTTTCCAACAATTTATCTGGTTATTGAAAAATAAATTTAGGTAAATTTAGGTATTCCAATTATTTTGGTAGAAATGTTGGGGCTGAATGATACATCAGTTGTCATTCTGTTTAATACTTGCCATATTGGCCTGTGTGTCATGTGTTATTTATTTATTTCAGGTACTTATATAACGCCATCAATTTACACAGTGCTTTACATACATATATTGTACATTCACATCAGTCCCTACCCTCTGGGGGTGTACAATCAAAGGTATCACTTGCTGACCACCGTATGCATAAAAGCGTCCTCCTGTCAGCAAGAGGTTATTAGCCCTCATGCACACTTGACGTGTTTTTGGCTTTTGACGTTTTTTTTCCACAGCTAGTAAATCCCCCAGCCTGTTATCCTATGTGTCCACGCACACATATACTGTAATCAATATTTTTTGGCTGGAAAAAAAACCCAGGACTAGTGGGTTTCTAGAGTTTTAGCTGTAAGAATGCTCTAATGCTGAAAAATGTGGTAAACGCAACGCAAACCGGGGTTTTTGGACTTTTGTTAATCAAAAAAAAATTTTAAGTAAAAAAAACCCTAAAAAATGTGAACGTGACAAAACACCGCTAAATACTAATGCAAAAATGCTAAAAAAGCTGAAAAACTCCAGTTTTTAATGTGACTTTACACAGCTAACGTTACCAGCGTTATCAAAACGTCCAGTGTGCATGAAGACTTACAAGAACATGACTGCAGCTGCAGCAATGATCTTGGTAATAATATTTCCTGTCAGCGATGAGCTGTTTTGTAAAGGGGATCCAGGCGACTTTACAGCTGACCGATCACTTTTACAGTACTGAGAAGGACCGTCCCTCCTGTAGTGGTTCCCAGGCTCTCCAATCTCTCCAGGAAGCCAAGGACTGTGGTAAATGGCCAAGATCTCTTCACAAAGAGCAGATGGAGAAATGTCCATTCTTTGATCTCATTTGCAGTGGATGAAGCCAGAAGTGAAAAGGATTTTGTCACTTCTGGTTTTAAAGCAGTACTTCCTCTCTGTTACGGCCAGAGAAACAACTGATTTAGAGAGCAGGAGAGACATCAGGGGTCTAATAGACCCACGATGACTCAATAAAGAGTACCTGTCACTGCCCCAAGCTATCACATAGGGGGCCTGTAAGCTTCATTGTGATAGCAATAAAATTAATTTTAGAACTTGAAAAAGCAATAAAAAATGAATTTGAATCAAATAAATAAAACTAGTTAAAAAAAATGTAAAGCACCACTCCTCCTCCCCATGCAAATACAAATGCACCTTAGAACCCACATGCATATGTAAACAATGATTGCACCGCACATGTGAGGTATCATTGCAAATAGAGATGAGCGAATCGAACCAGGCGAAGTGGAATTCGATACGAATTTCAGGAAAAATTCGATTCGCGTCAAATCCGAATATTTGCCTACTTCGGGTGCGCGAATCGGATTTTTCCCGATCAGCCGGCAAAAGTGTCCCTGCAGAGAGCTCCGCTATTTCTGACAGTTCTCTGACAGTTCCTTCACATGTACAGCGGTTGAAACATTGTATCTATTTGTTTCCATTTAGGATACAGATGTTTTTATTCGGAAACAGATGTTTCAACCGCTGTAAATGTGAAGGAGCTGTCAGAGAACTGTCAGAAATAGAGGAACTCTGCAGATACACTTTTTGCCGGTTTGGAATTATTCTTATTTTCATCCTACTTCTTCTTCTTCTTCTTCCTCTTCATCCTCATCCTCATCCTCTTCTTCTGAGGATGAGGATGAAGAAGAAGAAGAAGAAGAAGTAGGATGAAAATAAGAATAATTCCAAGCCGGCAAAAAGTGTATCTGCAGAGCTCCTCTATTCTGCAGATACACTTAGAGGAGCTCTGCAGATACACTTTTTGCCGGCTTGGAATTAATCTTATTTTCATCCTACTTCTTCTTCTTCTTCATCCTCATCCTCAGAAGAAGAAGAAGAGGATGAGGATGAAGAAGAAGAAGTAGGATGAAAATAAGAATAATTCCAAGCCGGCAAAAAGTGTATCTGCAGAGCTCCTCTAAGTGTATCTGCAGAATAGAGGAGCTCTGCAGATACACTTTTTGCCGGCTTGGAATTATTCTTATTTTCATCCTACTTCTTCTTCTTCCTCTTCATCCTCATCCTCTTCTTCTTCTTCTGAGGATGAAGAAGAAGAAGTAGGATGAAAATAAGAATAATTCCAAGCCGGCAAAAAGTGTATCTGCAGAGCTCCTCTAAGTGTATCTGCAGAATAGAGGAGCTCTGCAGATACACTTTTTGCCGGCTTGGAATTATTCTTATTTTCATCCTACTTCTTCTTCTTCTTCTTCATCCTCAGAAGAAGAAGAAGAGGATGAGGATGAAGAAGAAGAAGAAGTAGGATGAAAATAAGAATAATTCCAAGCCGGCAAAAAGTGTATCTGCAGAGCTCCTCTAAGTGTATCTGCAGAATAGAGGAGCTCTGCAGATACACTTTTTGCCGGCTTGGAATTCTTCTTATTTTCATCCTACTTCTTCTTCTTCTTCTTCTTCCTCTTCTTCTTCCTCTTCATCCTCATCCTCTTCTTCTTCTTCTGAGGATGAGGATGAAGAAGAAGAAGAAGAAGAAGTAGGATGAAAATAAGAAGAATTCCAAGCCGGCAAAAAGTGTATCTGCAGAGCTCCTCTATTCTGCAGATACACTTAGAGGAGCTCTGCAGATACACTTTTTGCCGGCTTGGAATTATTCTTATTTTCATCCTACTTCTTCTTCTTCTTCATCCTCATCCTCAGAAGAAGAAGAAGAGGATGAGGATGAAGAAGAAGAAGTAGGATGAAAATAAGAATAATTCCAAGCCGGCAAAAAGTGTATCTGCAGAGCTCCGCTATTTCTGACAGTTCTGTGACATTCACTCCATACAGCGGTTGAAACATTGTATCTATTTGTTTCCATTTATGGAAACAAATAGATACAATGTTTCAACCGCTGTATGGAGTGAATGTTGTTGAAACCGCTGTATGGAGTGAATGTCACAGAACTGTCAGAAATAGGCTATTTCTGACAGTTCTGTGACATTCACTCCATACAGCGGTTGAAACATTGTATCTATTTGTTTCCATTTATGGAAACAAATAGATACAATGTTTCAACCGCTGTATGGAGTGAATGTTGTTGAAACCGCTGTATGGAGTGAATGTCACAGAACTGTCAGAAATAGCCTATTTCTGACAGTTCTGTGACATTCACTCCATACAGCGGTTGAAACATTGTATCTATTTGTTTCCATAAATGGAACCATTTATGGAAACAAATAGATACAATGTTTCAACCGCTGTATGGAGGGAATGTCACAGAACTGTCAGAAATAGCGGAGCTCTGCAGATACACTTAGTGGAGCTCTGCAGATACACTTTTTGCCGGCTTGGAATTCTTCTTATTTTCATCCTACTTCTTCTTCTTCTTCTTCTTCATCCTCATCCTCAGAAGAAGAAGAAGAGGATGAGGATGAAGAAGAAGAAGAAGTAGGATGAAAATAAGAAGAATTCCAAGCCGGCAAAAAGTGTATCTGCAGAGCTCCGCTAAGTGTATCTGCAGAGCTCCGCTAAGAAATAGCGGAGCTCTGCAGATACACTTTTTGCCGGCTTGGAATTCTCCTTCTTCTCATCTTTCTTCTTCTTCTCATCCTTCTTCTTCTTCTCATCCTTCTTCTTCTTCTCATCCTTCGCCTTCTTCTCATCCTTCTCCTTCTTCTCATCCTTCTTCTTCTTCTCATCCTTCTCCTTCTTCTCATCCTTCTTCTTCTCATCCTTCTCCTTCTTCTCATCCTTCTTCTCATCCTTCTCCTTCTTCTCATCCTTCTTCTCATCCTTCTCCTTCTTCTCATCCTTCTCCTTCTTCTCATCCTTCTCCTTCTCCTTCTTCTCATCCTTCTCCTTCTTCTCATCCTTCTCCTTCTTCTCATCCTTCTCCTTCTCCTTCTTCTCATCCTTCTCCTTCTTCTCATCCTTCTTCTCATTCTTCTCCTTCTTCTCATCCTTCTTCTCATCCTTCTCCTTCTTCTCATCCTTCTCCTTCTTCTCATCCTTCTTCTCCTTCTCATCCTTCTTCTCATCCTTCTCCTTCTTCTCATCCTTCTCCTTCTCCTTCTTCTCATCCTTCTCCTTCTTCTCATCCTTCTTCTCATCCTTCTCCTTCTTCTCATCCTTCTTCTCATCCTTCTCCTTCTTCTCATCCTTCTCCTTCTTCTCATCCTTCTTCTCATCCTTCTCCTTCTTCTCATCCTTCTCCTTCTTCTCATCCTTCTCCTTCTTCTCATCCTTCTCCTTCTCCTTCTTCTCATCCTTCTTCTCCTTCTTCTCATCCTTCTCCTTCTTCTCATCCTTCTCCTTCTCCATCTTCTCATCCTTCTCCTTCTTCTCATCCTTCTCCTTCTTCTCATCCTTCTCCTTCTTCTCATCCTTCTCCTTCTCCTTCTTCTCATCCTTCTCCTTCTCCTTCTTCTCATCCTTCTCCTTCTCCTTGTTCTCATCCTTCTCCTTCTCCTTCTTCTCATCCTTCTCCTTCTCCTTCTTCATCTCCAAAGGCATTTAAATTAAAGGTACAGTGTTCTGCACTAATTTAAAGGCTCTCTGAAGCCTAGAAACCCTTTTTATAAGTTAACTTCATAGCGAATTAATTTGCATCGAATCGAATTTCTTCCTGAAATTCGGCGAATCGGCCGAATCGAATTTTTGAATAATTCGCTCATCTCTAATTGCAAACATCAGAATGAGAGCAATAATTCTAGGTCTATCATTCACAATTAACACTATAATGATAATCTGTAAAGGATTTTTAAAACTGCGCCTATGAAAAACTTTAGGTATTATAGTTGGTTGCTATTTCTTTGGTACATGCAATTTTGAGTCTTGACATGTCTGTCTATTTACTTGACGTAACCTCATCTTTTATATTTTACCAAAAAATGTTGTATTATATAGTGTTTTTTGTACACCTTGGGTTTTTACCATAAGGTGCAAAACAGCACAGCTTAACTGCACAATTTGACAGACGGTCCCCTTAAAGGGTATTGAAAAGGTTAATATCGTAAACGAGGTTGAAACCAATAAAAGTATACCCACGTTGGGGAAAAAATGTAAGTAGGTGGATTTCTCCTTTAGGTGATATTTAAATCAAAGTAATATGATAGCAAGAGACTATGGGGTTGATTTACTAAAGACAAAGAGGCTGTGCATTGCAAGTACACTCAAAGTTCACTTACTGTAAAGTGCAGTTGCTCTAGATCTGAGGGGAACAGGCAAGGACAATAAAAAAAACAGCATTTTTGCTTGCACATGATTGGATGAAAGAAATCAGCAAAGGTTTGCTCATTTCAGAGTTTCCTCTTGGTTCTAAAGCAACTGCACTGCGGTGCACAGTATATTTGAACATGCTGGCGCTGCGCAAACTGTTGGCGCTATATAAATCCTGTATAATAATAATTACCTTTAGTAAATCAACTCCTAAATGCCTAAGCATTGAAACTTGGAGTCACCTTTTTAAGAGTAATATGTGTTTAATGTATTAAACACCTATATATATATACAGGTGTGCTCAACATAATAGCAGTGTGTTGAAAAAAGTGAATAAAGCTCAAAATTCTTCTAATAGCTTTTATTTCCATACACACAAATGCATTGGGAACACTACACATTATATTCCAAATCAAAACATGAAGAAAAATATATCAAATTTGTGTTGTTCCTCTAAAAAAATTGAAGAAAAGTGAATATTAGACTGTTCAAAAAAATAGCAGTGTTTGTATTCTTCTTTACAAACTCAAACATTCACTATATAAACTGAAAAATGTTTGAAGATTTTGCTTTCCTTTGAATCAATTAATATTTAGTTGTATAAGCACTGTTTCTGAGAACTGCTGTACATCTGTGTTGCATGGAGTCAACCAACTTCTGGCACCTGTGAACAGGTATTCCAGCCCAGGATGATTGGACTACATTCCACAGTTCTTCTCTATTTCTTGGTTTTGCCTCAGAAACTGCATTTTTGATGTCACCCCAAAAGTTTTCTATTGGATTAAGATCCGGGGATTGGGCTGGCCACTCCATAACGTCAATCTTGTTGGTCTAGAACCAAGATGTTGCACGTTTACTGGTGTGTTTGGGGTCGTTGTCTTGTTGGAACACCCATTTCAAGGGCATTTCCTCTTCAGCATAAGGCAGCATGACCTCTTCAAGTATTCTGATGTATTCAAACTGATCCATGATCCCTGGTATGCGATAAATAGGCCCAACACCATAGTATGAGAAACATCCCCATATCATGATGCTTGCGCAACCATGCTTCACTGTCTTCACAGTGTACTGTGGCTTGAATTCAGTGTTTGGGGGTCATCTGACAAACTGTCTCCGGCCACTAGACCCAAAAAGAACAATCTTACTTTCATCAGTCCACAAAATGTTGCGCCATTTCTCTTTAGGCCAGTCAATGTGCTCTTTGGCAAATTGTAACCTCTTCAGCACATGTCTTTTTTTTCAACAGTGGGACTTTGCGGGGGCTTCTTGCAGATAGCTTGGCTTCACATAGGCGTCTTCTAATTGTAACAGTACTCACAGGTAACTTTAGACCTTCTTTGATCTTCCTGGAGCTGATTGTTGGCTGAGTCCTTGCCATTTTGGCTATTCTATCCATTTGAATGGTAGTTTTTTGCTTTCTTCCACATCTTTCAAGTTTTGGTTGCCATTTTAAAGCATTTGCGATCATTTTAGCTGAGCAGCCTATCATTTTCTGCACTTCTTTATATGTTTTCCTCTCTCCAATCAACTTTTTAATCAAGGTATGCTGTTCTTCTGAACAATGTCTGGAACGACCCATTTTCCTCAGAATTTCAGAGAGAAATGCACTGTAACCAGCATGTACAACCTGCCTTCCTTCCTTAAATAAGGGCAATAATTGCCACCTGTTTTTCAAAGAATGAGTTACCTCACTAATAGAACTCCACACTGCTATTATTTTGAACATGCCCCTTTCAATTACACAGAATCAGCAGCATGCATGTCATGACTGTTGGGTCTGTTGGATTTTTATTACTCTACTACACCTGATAGTAAATTATTTGCCATGTAGAAATATCATTTCTACCAAAAACAGTGATTGATCAGGTTAGTGATGTCTGACTGCTATTATTTTGAACACAACTGTATATGTTATATATATTAGTAGGAACATTAGTAGTAACATCAGTAGTGGACACTTTAAGAGTTACGGCAATAAATAATAGAAGGAAGATATGTAGAATGGAATAAAAGCAAACACAGAAAGGATTAAGAACATTATGAGCCTGAGGTATTTAAAGAGCAGAGTGTACCAGGGTGCTGCTCCTGATGATGTCAGAGTGATGAAACTTGTTAGGCGGGGCTTTTTGCATCACTTACGCTTCCTACTTCCCGTTGGTGGAATGCAGATGGTTACAGGAAGTTGTTAATAGGCTGCTACTTGTATATCATGCAAGCATTGTAACACTGTAAATGAAATGTAATTGTTTTTATTCTTCAAATAAAATGGAGTTAAGCTATTGGAGGCTGCCTCTTGCTTTGCTTTTTCCCTTACATGCATGTATGCACCCCAGAAGGATACCAGTGGTAAAGCATTCCGCAAGAGTGGTGACACTGGACCCAGAAAAGAGAATAGTACCCATATTAAAGCACTTGAGACCTTACCATTCAGTGAGTGGGGTGACAAAGGAGGGGAGCACAGAGTGTTTTTCACATTGCTAGAACATAATGGAGTCACCTTAGCACAAGTCACTTTAATTGGCACATTTACAGTAAGGAAAATAATTGATCCCCTGCAGATTTTGTAAGTTTGCCCACTTACAAACAAATGAAGGGCCTATAACTTAATAACAGAGACAGAGTATCAACCAAAAATCCTGAAAAAAACACACGATACAAATGTTTTAAATTTAGTTGCCGTTCAGTGAGTAAAATAAGTATTTGATCCCCTACCAACCAACAATAATTCTGGCTCCCACATGCTGGCTATGTGCTCATGTGGTACACAGATTAGTCCTGTCAATTTAAGAAGGTGCTCCTAACGACAACTTGTTATGTGTATTAAAGATACCTATCCACAGAACCTCTTTCTTCCACTCAAACCTCACCATCATGGGCAAATGACCCAAGAGCCTTCAAAGGACGTCGGGGACAAGCTTGTAGACCCGCACAAGGCTGGAATGGGCTACAAGACCATCAGCAAGAAGCTTGGTGAGGAGACAACTGTTGGAGCAATTATTCACAAATAGAAGAAATACAATATAACCATCAATCACCCTCGATCTGGAGCTCCATGCAGGATTTCGCCTCATGGAGTAAGGATGATCATGAGAAAAGTGAGGATCGTTCCAGAACTACACGGTAGGAGCTTGTGAATGATCTCAAGGCAGTTGGGTCCACAGTCACCATACAAATCATTGGTAACACAATACGCCACCATGGATTGAAATTCTGCTTCCTCAAGAAGGCACATGTACAGGAACATCTGAAGTTTGCCAATGAACATCTAACTGATTCAGAGAAGGATTGGCAGAAAGTGCTGTGGTCAGATGAGACCAAAATTGAGCTCTTTGGATCACCGTGTTTGGAGGAAGACATGCTGACTATGACCCTAAGAACACCATCCCTACAGTTAAGCATAGAAGTGGAAACATTATGCCTTGGGGCTGTTTCTCTGCTAAAGGTACAGGCCGACTTTGCCGCATTGAGGGGCCAATGGACGGGGCCATGTATTGTAAAATCTTGGATGAGAACCTTCTTCTCCCAGAATACTGAAAATGGAGCCAGAACACTGAAGATGGGTCGTGGATGGGTCTTCCAGCATGACAATGACCCAAAACATATGCCTAGCCAGTCTCCAGACCTTAATACTATAGAAAATTTATGGCGAGAGCTGAAACTTCAAGTTGCCAAGGAACAGCCAAGAAACCTTAAGGATTTAGAAGAGATCTGTAAAGAAGAGTGGACCAAATTCCCTCCTGAGATGTGTGCAAACCTGGTAACCAACTACAAGAAACCTTTTACCTCTGTGCTTGCCAACAAGGGTTTCTCCACCAAGTACTGTCATATTTTGCTTGAGGATCAAATACTTATTTTTCTTGCTGAACTGCAACTCAGTGTGTTTTTTTTTTTTCTGGATTTTTGGTTGATATTCTGTCTCTATCATTTAAAATACACCTACGATAACAATTATAGACCCTTCATTTCTTTGTAAGTGGGCAAACTTCCAAAATCTGCAGGGGATCAATAATTATTTTCCCCACTGTATAAAAACTATTTGGACTTTATATGGATGTTTAAATTTTTTTTGCATGTTTACTTAAATGCTTTTTGAGTTCCATGTTTTATTAGTATACATGTGATACAATATATTTTTGACTATTTATGTGACATTTTAACGCTGGAAAGCACTGTAATATAGTTTGAGGCTCCGTGCACACTAGCATTTTTAAGCTCCTAAAAGCTATTATCAGCATATTTTTTTTTCTGCTCTTGGAAGCTAAATAGTGTTATCCTATGCGTCCATGCACACAACTTTAGGCTATTAGCATTTTTTGAGCTACAGCGTCTAGGAGCAGAAAAAAACCACTCCTAAACATTACTAACAGCTTTTTTTCCCCCTCTACATGTACTGTAAAAACACTAATAAATGCTAAATCTCCTAAATGCTTCTGAACGCTACTAAAAACCCACTGGTGTGCACGGAGCCTGCTTTTGGCACTAGTATTTTGAACAGAACACTTGTAAGCACCACACATAGTGTTTACTGAATTTGACAGAATTAGTTGCAGAAGCATCTCCTCCAGCGATGAGATCGTTGCCCATTCTTCTTCCAGGTTTGGAGTCTTCAGCCATCTTAATTGGCTAAGGGAAAGAGAAAATAATATGATCCTGCTGCTAATATTCCCTGGACTGAAGAATTGGACGACTGATCAGTCCAAGTACACAAAACAGGTATATGTGATATCACCGCCTTGTGAGAAACCGCCACCTTCTGCCTCTCATTTTATTAATAGAACCTACTAGTAACTTCGGTCTAATTGCACCTTTAAACCTTTTTTTCCCTGTTCATGTTGAGGAACTGTGGAAATTTATGTTCTTTATCTGCGGTGCATCGGTAAAGTCTTGAGTGCGTTTTTATCTCTTTTACTGAATTGAATTTTATATGGAATACACTGTTAGTTTATCTTTTTACAATACTGGTGAATGGTTTGAACCAGCGAACAGTGCATCCCATCAGGAGGACTATCCCCAGAACCCAGGGAAAAAAAGGTTTAAAGGTGCAATTAGACCGAAGTTACTAGTAGGTTCTATTAATAAGATGAGAGGCTGAAGGTGGCGGTTTCTCACAAGGCGGTGAGATCACATTTACCTGTTTTGTATACTTGGATGGGACTAATAAACTCTTTAGCTATGAAGAACTTGTTACATATGAGGATTATGATATTTTGAATATATCACTGTGCCGGTTTTTATTGTTAATTGGCTAAGCTGATGTAAATCCCATGCAGGTTACAAAAAAACAAACAAAAAAACATGCACCAATAGAAGGAACATCAGACCAAAAAGTCCAAATTAATTTGCTGGTTTGCATAAACATCCATCATGCTTCACAGGCCAGAAAACATTTCCCCTTTTTCAGGGCTTCAGTTGAAATAAGAATAATTAACAGATGTTCGGTTGGGGGACGACCCCACAACATATCTTCTCCACTTGGCTTCCCTGTTATCCAAACGCTACAAACATTCCCTCCTTAAACATATGTTAAAAGCAGCCAAGGCCTGGATCCCTCTCTACTGGATTAATTCTTTCTCCAATAAATGTTTGGCTATGCACAATTTAAAAAATTACAGGATGGAGGAATTCATTGAGTCCTCAAAGCACAAAAGCAGTTTTGTATAACGTGGTTCTATTGGCTCGACAACACTTACTCTGCCAGTTACTTAGTAGACCTCGCCTCATGACAGGAAACCTAATACGACTGAGATACTATTACTGTTCATTTTGCACTACTATTACTTTGCATACCAGCTGTGCCATTTTTTTTCCTCCCCCTTACATCAGGGGTAGGTACACTCCAGGTATACGTACTCTACAAACAATAACAGGGCTTAGCGTCAGATGTATCCCTTTGACCTCTCTGTTCTTCAGGGCTGGGGTCAGTGGATGTATTTTGCGTCAGGTATGTTAAGAATCTCTGAACAGCTATAATGAACTTGCCCTTCTCCTGTATATTGCTTAACTTCTCAAGGGTTTATTATTGTGGGGGTTTTTTTAATTGCAGTTTCTCTCTTTTTAAATTTGTTAATGTCTGATTGATTGTCTAAACCCGGGTTCTAGTTTTTTTGGTTTTCTTTCCGTCTTTCTTATATACTATAAAATCCTTAAAGTGGTTTAAGGATCAAAGTTTATTTTTTTTAAATAAAAAAAAACCATGTCATACTTACCTGCTCTGTGCAATGATTTTTCACAGAGCAGTCTGATTCTCCTCTTCTCAGGTCCCCTGCTGGCACTTCTGGCTCCCACCCCATTTCAAGCCGCTAGCTATGGGGGCACTTATGCGGGCTCACTCCTGAGCTGGCTGTGTAAATAAGACACACAGAGCACAGTTCAATTCCTCACCCTGCACCATCCTCACAGGCTGTTAGCCAATTGCTCCTGCTGCTGTTTCTGAGCCAGTGAGGAGGGAGAGAGCCTCGCACATCGCTAGATCGAGATTGTATAGGTGTAAGGGGGGGGGGGGCTGCACTCTGAAGGTTTTTTCCTTAATGCAGAGATAGCATTAAGGTAAAAAAAAAAAAAGGCAGCCTTTACAACCACTGTAAAGAATTAAGAAAAAAAAAAAGGAAGCATGAATGGATTCAAATCATGGCTCTCCTGTGTAAATCTATGCAGGATTGTTAATTGCTGGTTCAGGGGAGTTTATTACCAATAGCATCTGCATGAGCAATCAGTCAAGAGAAATCCTGCACATACAAAAACATTGCATTTATTTTTTTTAAAAGTGAACATTGCCTTTAAGATGCCAGTATAACATGGAAGTCTTTACCTGTAGTTATAAAAAAAAAATACACTTAGCACTGGGGCTAGATTTACATCGTCACTCTGCCTTCTTGCCTCATGGCTGGGTGGAAAGAACAGAATTGACTGTGTTGATGTTCATTTGGAATGACACCCTGACATCACTTACCAGTATACTAAAACATGTAATTTCCAGCACTGCATCACACAGATGTGCACACACACACAAAAAAAAAAGGGTGCGTCCCTTGCCTTGCCAGCCTATTAAAAGTGTGCCAACATTCCACAAATGTGTGAAGCAGGCCTTCAGGACTGATTTAGAATGTGAGTAAAATGTGTAAGTGGAATTTTGCATCAGTATTGTCATGAAACAAATGGCCTAATTAACTGAGCTATAATGATGATTGCTTGCCACAATGATTATTATTTTCAGCAATTACAGCTGAAGATTGCAGTCACATGGCTGAAGATAATTATGGCATATAAGCTTACTTTCAAATGTCTACTTCTTTCCATAGGGTAACATTTCAGTGTCATGCATTGCAGATACATTACCATTCAGTAGGGTTATTTGCTGATGATCACGTGACATTTGATATTTCATGTGCCTAACTCTAAAATGACTGAATTTTGCATAGCCAACCTAAGTGGTGGTGGCCTAGGATAACAGAGGTCCAAGAGCCACCCGCATTACCATATGGCTGCCAGAAACATTTCCTGGTGTAATAAAGATCCAGAGTGCCAGCACATTCAAGCCAGATCCTCCTTACTGATTTATATATTTTTGTTGATGGATTAGTGTACAGTGAACTTGCAGTTCTCTTATTCTGGGGCTGTAGAACGATAATGAACTTAATAGCAAAGTAGTGCGATAGATTGCATAATACTTTAGGCGCTGGGTCTAGGTGTACTGACAGAGGGAATAAACTGTCTTTTTCCACCTTCGTACTTTGTGTGGCTACAATTTTTCCAGATTTCCCCTAGTAGAGGGGGGGGGGTAAAATGGCCAACAGGACTGGTGATGCGACTCAGTGCACATCTTGGCCCATGTATACATTCCTTGAAGGGCGAACATTGCTGTGTGAGATGTGAGCTAGTTGTTTCTCTGGAACCCCAGATCTTTGATCTAGAAAAGAAGGTGACAACACCTCGAAGCATTAACCTGGAAAGGAGCTTGGACATTACCCCAGCAGGTGCTGGCAGGGAGCAGTATAGAGGGGAGGGATGAATGGTGGTGCAGCAGGAGGCAGAGGTAGGTAGCTGGGTGACCATTAGGACTGTATGCTGTTGGGGATATCAGCTCAGGGGTAGCACAGCTGGAGCAGGCCTCTTCCGCTAGCTGCCAGGGGGAATGACTGCTCTGGTGAGGGGGGCAAGGATAAAAGCAGCAGTAGGCACATGCTGGTGGTAGGGGACTTAAATTATTAGGAGGACAGACAGGGCAGTCTGTCACAAAGACCACGATTGCCAAATGGTATGTTGTTTACCGGGTACTCAGGTTCCGCCTAGTGTGGATTAGATGGGGCTGGAGAGGACGCAGCTATCATGGTGCATATTTAGACCAGTGACATTAGAGGAAGGCAGAGTGTCCTAAAAAATTATTTCAGGGACTGAGGGGCCATATTGAAGAGAAGGACCTCCAGGGTGGTATTCTCAGATATACTGCCTGTACCTCAAGCCACAGCAGAGAGGCAGCAGGAGCTAAGAACTTAAGTGGTTGAGGAATTGGTACAGAAAAGAGGGTTTTGGGTTCCTAGAGAACTGGGCTGACTTCGCAGTCAATTACCGGCCCTATAGTAGGGACCTTAATGGGGAGGGTGCAGCTCTGGTGGGGGAGATGATGGCCAAGAAAGGGGAGGGGCCATGGGGAAAACCAGAGGAAGCAATAGCTAGCAGTGAGCAAAAGTAAGAGGGTGCTAATGGAGGCATTAGGGGTGTATAATCTGCAGCATTGAAGGTCCCAATGAGCACAGTGGTCTCCATCACCCATAAATGGAAGACACTTGAAACCATGGAGTCTTCCTACAGGGGGCCGCCTGCCCAAAATGAGCAATCGAGGCAGAATGGCCTTAGCCAGGGAGGTAACAAAGCACCCGATGGTCACTCTGAAAGAGTTCCAGCATATTTCTGCGGTGAGAGGATAACCTTCCAGAACAACCATCTCTGCAGCACTCCACCAATCAGGCCTGTATGGTAGTGATCAGATGGAAACCACATGCGCACCAGAGACTGACACAGTCTGCCATTTTGATAAAGAGTAGCATGCTATTCCCTCATTCTCCTTCCCCCTCCCTGCCCGAGGCACAGTGACAGATGTGTGTACTGTTTATGGGTCACTGGCCTGCCAAGGCATCTCCAGCTAGGTGCCGAGCTCTCTTTGAAAGCTGTATCCTTTCTCACCTAGGAAGAAAAGGCCAGCTTTCCCAAGAGAATTGCAGTCTCACTGACCAAAGTAACCTGTGTAATTTCACACCTCGTAACAAGATAACAGAGCCTTCCCAAGCTTTGAAAGGGACTCTGAGCTATTAACCTAGCTCATCGTAGGTGACAGAATTAGATGAACACTTCTCAAAGCAATTTTTCCCATGTCTCATATCTTGGAATATAAAAGACTTACATAAAAACCAGACACCTCGTCAGATTGCCAATGAGCATTCGCATGTTGGTGGCAACGATCTTGCACACCATCGCAGCCACTCAGTAAAGGCAAAACGGCAGCCTGCTTGGGAGTTTGTCAAAAGCACCTGAGGGACTCTCAGACCATGAGGAAAACTCTATAGTCTAAAACAAAGATTGAACTCTTTGGCTTGTACACCAAGCATCATGTCTGGAGAAAACCAGGCACCAATCACCTGGCAAATATAATCCCTACAGTGAAGTATGGTGGCAGCATCATGCTGTGGGGATGTTTTTCAGTGACAGGACTTGGGACACTAGTCAGGATCAAAGGAAAGATGAATGCAGCAATGTAGAGACATCCTTGATGAAAATCTTTTCCAGAGTGCTCTGGATGAATGACCTTAAACACAAAGCCCACATAAAAGAAGTGGCTACAGGCAAACTCTGAATGTCCTGCAGTAGCCCAGACTTAAATATCTCTGGAGAGATCTGAAAATGGCTGTACATCAATGCTCCCCATCCAACCTGATGCTGCTCGAGGAGGTACTGCAAAGAATAGAAGTCCCCAAAAATAGGTGTGCCAAGCTTATAGCATCACTCAAAACTGATGAGGTTGTAATTGGTGGTAAAAAAGGAACTTCAACAAAATATTGAGTAAAGGCTGTGAATACTTATGTACATGTGTTTTTTTTTATTTTGAATAAATTGCAAAGATTTCAAAACTAGCTTCTTTCACTTCATTCTGGAGTATTGTTTGTAGACGGGAGGTTTAGAGGGAATTAATTTAATCCATTTTGGAAAAAGGCTGCAACATAAAGTGTGGCAAAAGTTAAAGCACTGTGAATACTTTCTGGATTATATATGCACATCGATTGTTTACTAAAAAAGGGGAACTTATCCTTTGACACAAATACATCACCACCAGGACCAGATAGGTTATACCAGAATACTCAAAGTACTCTGTTGCTTTAAAGCCAGACAGCTATACCCAATTTATGGCCAACATACTAACAGGAATGGTGCCAGTACACTGGCAAAGGACCAATCTGATACCAATATTAAAAAAAAAAAAGCCAATGATATATTGCTGGAAACTATAGGAAAACTAACAATTGACAGTTTAAACTACTGGAGGTGGAAGATTTAAAAAAAAAAAAATTGTAATCAGCATGGATTTACTAAAGTATTTTTTACCAAATGAATCTATTAACATTCTATGAGGAAGTAAGCTGCCATCTAGATAAAGGGAGGCCAGTGGATGTAGTGTAACTGGATTTTGCAAAAGCATTCAATACAGCCCCCCATAAAACACTTAAATTTACAAACTAAAGTTTTTGTTTGCGGATAGAAAACCAGTTACAAGGGCATGACTAATTGGTGGTGGTAGCTAGTGAGTATTCAAAGCTGGTCTGGAGGAGAATGAGGTATCCCAAGGCTCTGTCCTAGGACCAATTCTGTTAAATCTATTCATAAATTATATATAGGTCAGTACAAATAGCTCAATCTCAGCGTTTGGTAACACAAAGCTAAAGTGGGGCAATAACTTCACAGCAGGATATAGAAACCTTACAAGTAGGCCTCAAAATAAAGAAATGGGCAAATACATGGTAAAGGTTTACTTTTGAAAAATTTAAAGTAATGCACTTGGGGCTAAATACATGAATGCAAGGGGGAGAATGCACAATTGCACATTTCCAGGTGAGGGGCGCACACACCACCCTTGCCAGCACCTGACAATCACTGACAGGGGAGAGACCTTGTGTAAACATGTCTCTCCTGCCAGCAGTAACATATTGCTGTGCATCTCTGCACAGTATGTTTCCCTAGTAAAACAGCACAGGTAACCCTTTGATTGTCCCAGATGTTAACCTCTTTCTGCCCAGTGCTTTTTATTAGCACTGATCACTGTACGAGTGTCAGAATTCCTACTGCAGTCCTGCTATGTTGCAGCACTGCCATTACAACACACTTGTAGACACTAACTTATGTAACATGTATTAGGATTTTTTTTTTTTTAAAAGCAAAGACATGCAGCAGAATACATTGTCCTAAATTTAGGATAACATTTAAACATTTTTACTGGATGTTTATTGCAAAAAGTCAAAATCATTGGTTTTTAAAATGGTCAATCTTTGTTATAGTGCAAAAATATTAAACAGATTATCAAATAGTAGTAAAAGAAAGCTGTGTGTGCGCATGCATGTGGTGGTGGGGGCAGGGGGACTGGCTATGGGACAGGAAGGGAAATGTCTGCAGGGGGACAGAATTTTGTTATAACCCTCCCCTATGCTAACCAAAAAAGGTAAAGTTTTGCTACTTTAACCCAGTTCCATACCTGGCACTTTTACCCCCTTCCTGCCCAGGCCAAGTTTCAGCGCTCACACTATGGTTACAATGTTGTATGACTGCACAATTGTCATTCAAAGTTTTTTTATCATTTTCTTCACACTAGAGCTTATTTTTTGCTAAACAAAAAAATTTGAAAAAACCTCTGGTTCCATTATAAAAGTTTGCAAATAATTGTTCTTCATAAACTTAGGCCAATATGTATTCTGCTACATTTCTTTGGTGAAAATAACCCAAATTAGTATTTATTATTTAGTCTGTAGGAAAGTTAGAGTTCAAACTATGGGATATATCTTAAAATTGATCAATCCTGAAGTATTGACAGTCCAAGAATGTTAGAACAGTACAGATATCCCTCAAATTACCCTTTTTGCAAAGTAGACAGTCAGACGCATTTCATAAACAGGCATGGTGAGTTTTTTGAAGTTGTAATTTGTCATAATTTTGGAAAATTAAAAAAGGTTTTTTTACATACTGTCACCAGTACAGTGACATCATACAACTGGTCTCCCAAACCTGTCACGGGCAGCTGTTCTGACCACCCAAACAGGTTTACCTGCATGCCTATCCTCCAGCTATGCTACCCATCACTTTGCTCATGGAATTTGGAGGCATTACCTACATATACATCAGAAAGATTTGCTTCTGTGACATTTACACAATCAAGTAATCTACAAGTGATGGCTGTCTGCACATTGTGGGGCCGATTGCAACACAAGCGAGATTTAAGCATGCTACTCCAATGTAGGCAATTTATAAAAACCTGTCAAAATGTTTGTGGTTTTCACATGTTGCTTTTAGATAACAAAGAAAATAGGTCACAGGTTGACAATTACACCCCCAATCCTCTGGGCAGCAGTACCAGAATGGACTAATACTAAGAAACCCAAATGAAGATACTGACAAGTTTGACAGGTAAAGATATTTATTCAGTCATGACCACCATCAGAAAATGCAGGAAGTTAAACCATTTTTCATTCTTCATGCATCTCAACTCCCTGCAACAGAAAATTGGGGGAAAAAAAATTAATCTTAGGGCAGGGCAAGGGGGGGGTTTACACATTGCATCAGACTGGTCTCAGTCCCATATCCGCATATCTCATCCAAACTGTCCACAATTTATGAGCTCATCACAGACCAGTAACATGCCTTCATTTAGCTAGTCTTGTGGCAACTTACCTTTTTTACACCAGCTGTAACCCTGCAATAAAAAAAAAAAAAAAAAAAAATTGTTAGTGGGGGAAAAAAAAAAAAAAAAAAAAAAAAGAAGCAATACAGATCTGAATCCAACCATGTGTCCTCTACCCTGGAAGCTCTGCAAGTCAGCATGCTAATATTTTTTAATGTTACAGACTAGCTATACATAGTTTTCCCTTGTTTTCTGAGACTGGTTAGTTTGGTTACTGTATTGCAAACAGGAAATCTGTATTTATACCCTATTCGGCTTGCACTAACATTTAGGCAGGGTATAAAGGCGTTTGTACAAAATTAGAACTGCCAAACTAATTTCAGAGTGGAAAATGTATCGTCAGTTATCGCATCTGACGGCACTTCCTATTCCAGAGTCTCATCATATTACAGTCCATTAGCACAAAAACTTTAGACTTCAGTTAAAATGTTGAATTGAGATAGGTTTGATAAACTTACTTTAGGAACAGAGGCAGAATTCCATCCTGGAAAAGAAAAAAGCAAACATTTAATAAAAATCAAACCTGTTCTCTTTGGCAGGGGGGGGGGGGGAATACAGAAGTGATATATTCAGAAAACAGCTTCTCAACAAGGGAGTTCTGCCGGTAATTCCAGCTATATTCAGTTTGTTTTCATCATGAATATCACCAATCCAACAGCAAAGGTAGATAGAGTAGATGGCAATTAGACCATGACCAGGTACACAGCACGAAAAAACAAATTCCCAGCTCATTTACTAACCAGCAGGCTTGCAAGTTTGCAGTTTGTTTTTGACATGCATCACCCTTCCATGTATTTATTGCTACAAAAGGTCAGTTATAGGTTGGGTGGTTGCCATTTGTTTGTACTGTTTGTTACGTTATCCAATGTGTCCACTCACAAATTCACTGACATTCTCTGGCTGGGTGTCCAGTGCATACCTATAGCTTTGAGGCTTAAAATGTATAGTTAGGACTGCAGATATACTGGGTGCTGTGACATGACAAACACAAGGGGTTAACTTTGTTTGCTGCAGTCTAGAAAGTGAGCAAGACATGCCTCGTCTTTCCATGTGCTTCTTGCTATGGAGAAGAGCTATAGGTTGGGGTGGTTGCCATTTTTGTATTCCAGGTACACAGCCTGAGTGTTACCTCTACCATATTTGACACCAGCTGTAAAATATGATTGCCACAGTAAACATAGAACCAAAAAGCTGCACTGTAGAACTGGTGACATAACAGGACTATTATGTTGGCTTCCTCTATGCCCAACCCCTTCCAACTATTAAAACCAACTACTGTCTTTGTTTTTTGGATAGAGTCAGGGAGGGTTATAACCCCTGTCAGTTTTTGCCATCTGTGTCCCATTGGGGAGATTTCCCTTCCTGTTTTGGCTATGGGACAGGAAGTGAAGGGACAGAAAATTCCTGTAAGGGAATACCAAGGCGACACCAGAACGGTTTAGCATCATTGGAAAGGCTCAACCTCCCTAATGGGGAACCAACCTGACTGTTCAAATCCCTTTCTATCCAAAACTAATCGTTCCACCTTCAGTGACATTTTAATCTGTATTGCACCACCACTCAAAACCACAAAACCAAGTTATACATCATATGCAGATAAGTTAGTTTTCTATGTCTTGGCCAAAACACATTTGTGTTTGGGCAAAGACAAGAATGAGTCTCATATGGACATGACGGTCCCAAACTTAACATGAGCCTGGAATGTTTGTGTTCTCTGTATAAAAACAGTGCGCATCTCAGGCCCATTTGCTCAGACAAGTGACCAACATTCTCCATCACCAGATGTGTATTCATACCAAGATGCTCAGAAAGGTAGCATTCCCCAGCCCTGAGCAGACCAGGCCATTAAGAACTTTCCTATCTGCTCCTGTTTTGCCAATTGAGGCAACTGGCAGGAAAGTGGCAAGGCTTGAACATAAAAAAAGGTCACTCAGACCTAAACACCTCTGTACCACCATTAATCTGTCATTTCACCAGTTACCACCAATCTTACACTAGTAAAGGTTTCAATTTTGGATTACCTTAAATGTAAACTGTTCTTTGTTGCATTAAATGCATTCAGCCTCAGTGCACAAGCTGCAGAAAAAAATATAAAATAAAATTAATCAGTAAAGTTTATGATAAAAGTTGATGAAAAGGCAGAGCTGTGAGAGGGTTGAGTGACAGCTTATGGAACCAGTTGGAAAACCGAACCTGTCAAAGCCCCTCAGTTTTTCTTGCATGCTGTTGGAGATCCTGCTGCTACGAGCTAGCTGCAGGCCTCGGTTTACATGCATTGACAGATTCTCAGCTTGCTAAAGACATTGCTCAGCTTCACAGCTACTGTAACCAGGACTCGTACAACCATGCTTTGGCTGTGTCTTTTGGTGCCCTTTGCCTCTTCAAGGGCCACAAATGCATGTCAGGCAGCCATAGTACCATGTTTCTGCACTATGGAGAGAGCCAGTGTCCTGTCTACTTGAGAAATCTGAGCATCTGGACAGCAAATGGTAGTGCAGCATCATTCCTTTGCAGGAGCATACAACTGTAAAGTATTGAAGCAGCAAGGCACAATCCAGCACCAGCTGACAGGAAAAAAAGTTGGCATGCTTCAAAATTAAAGGTCACGACAGCGATTGATAAACTAAAGCAGAGATTTTCTACAAAGGTCCAGCTTTATTCATAAATTCCTCCCACAGCTACTATAAAGTAGCTCTGCAACAGAGAACCTGACCCCAGCTGTCTAGTAAGACGTGCCTTGTTTTCAGAACTTTGCAATCTGTTGCAGTTTGCTGCATACATCGGTCTCAATTTAAATAAAAACACTCCCCAGTATGGTTGTCCTTAAAAGAAGCAGCTATAGCAAGATATGCATTCTGCCATAGTCTACTTCTGAAAATGCTAGATGCCTGGCTGTCATGCTGATCCTATAACCTCAGGCCTTACAAAGCCACTGACCCAAAACAAAGTATATGGGTTAAACTACATGTAATAAAGGCAGAGAGCATGTCAGCTACCATGTGAGGTCAGCAAGAGCAGCTTTTACTAGTTCTCGGTACAAGCTTCTGTTAGGCGTCACACACGTGTGGTTTTGGCACATCAGTCAATTCACAGCATTTTCTGGCACAGGTGCAGCTTGGCAAAATCTAGAACATGCTAAAACTACAGCAGTCAGTGAAAAGTCTGAAGCTGTACTCATTTAGGGCTGTATGTATTCAGGACCACATGCCTTAATTGCAGAATTCTGCTCTGTCCTCACAGCTCCAAATGAGCATACTAAAAACAAAGATCCATCCACTGTGCATTTTAGCCAGTCAGCGATGACAGTAGGGTTGGACACTGCACACCGGAAACACTGATATTTGACACAGATGAGCTAAACCACCCATGTGTTTGCATGTGGCCTTGGGACAAAATTAGTTCTGCTAGGTGAACAAAATCTAATTGTACTTTGGATAGGTAGGTTCTCATTTCTGATCATATGCAATTTTACAGTGTAATACAGGCCATACATGGGTCAAATTCTGAACACTTACTTTAGAAAAATAGCATATTGTGAGTTTTGTAATCTGATGGTACCACCATTAATTTTGAAATTTGGCAAACCAAGTCTTCAATTTCACCTCATGTTGCTAAAGAAAAGAACGTGGCCGGGGATCCTTTCTAGGTCACAGCCCAAGCTAATTTCTCTCTCAATTATATTTCACACAACTCCATAGATTAGAAATTAGTTTGTTTTTCAAAAACTTACGATCACTCAAATACGAAAAATTGGCTATTGCTGCGGCACACTAATAGGACAGAATTGGAAAAATTCCTCAGTTATGTTGGAATTCGACCCATGCATGGCCTGCATTAGCTTTTACACAACCTTACCATTTCTAGTGCCACTGGAAGTCTTGAGTGTTCACCTGGGGATGCACCATTTGTGTAGTTTGTCAGTGTACACCTAAAAAAAAAAAGTTTTGAATTAAACTCCAATCCAATGGGCAAATGTAAGCAGAACTGTAATAGATCTGGTTCACTAGTTAGGCAAAAGCCTGAAATTCACTTGCAATGTCTGTAAAACTAAAAAAAAAAAAAATTCAAATGAAAGAACACCTACATCATGCAAGTGTAATTTCCCAAAATGTTGCCAAGTAGACAAAAAACCCTAAATAGCGACCGTCAAGGAAATGTTTATCTAGGCTCACTACTATCCACAGCAGCAATAAGTGCTGTCATGGCTTGGATTAGAGCCAAACCTCAAACCTGGGCTAAGTAACTTGGCGTTCTTTAAAGTAGAACTTTAGTCAGAAAGTTAGTTCCTGCTAGATCACTTGGGCTGGCCCCTTTTACATATACAGTTACACAAAACAAAAAAATAAGTGCTTATACTGCTTAAAATCCTGTAATACACTGGGAAGTTATTTACTAAAGTCAAATATACCATGCACTTCAAATGCAGTTGCTCTAGATCTGAGGGGAAGCTCAGACGATTTTTATCATCCAATCACACCCAAGTAAAAAATTGCTGTTTAATTCTTACATATGATTGAGTATTCTTTGCAAAGAAAAGCTTCACCTCATTTACCAAGCTCTGGAGCAACTGCATAGTATATCTACCTTTAGTAAAATCAAATCCATTCTCACCCTGCTCTGCACATGTTCATTTGTGCTTTTTTAGCACTGACAAATCTAGAAGCTAATCTGCTGAGTCTGAAGATTTACTGCTCAGGGGCTCTAGTTCTCAGCAAAACAGCCTCCACCAAAAAGAAACCAGAACAATGCTGGAGGCAATTTACAGCACACCAATTTGGTAGGATCATTAACATGGAATGTATGATGCTGGCCAACAAGCTTTAAGTTATGGGTAAAGTTCCACTTTAAGACGATCATATAAAAGCTGGATGGCCGACTAGAAGAGCCAGCAGAATAATTTGAAGCCTAGCCTTTGCAGACAGGAAAAGCTATGTTATATAGTATCAGTGCTTACGACTTACACCCTACCCTCTAAAATATTGTCAGTCCTGTAAAAGTGACCATGTAGTGACAGGGTCACTTTAAAACAGATGTCCAGAGTTGCAGTAAATGCAAGCAGGCAGGCTTTTTGATGCAGAAGAGACATGCCATGTCTTTTCTACAAGACATCACTTGCCTGTCCACTCAGTTTTCTACTGAATCCACAGCTCAGTGTGCTTTCTGCCAGAAACAGACTGTATTGCATATCTTCCGCTAGTCAATCAAGAGGCCAAAACTCAGCACCAAGGAAGAACATGACAGTGGCCAGTAAGGGATCCAACTGCCACATTGCTGGAAAGTGAAGGCAAGTGTATTATGAGTTTTGGTTCTGCTGTAAAGCATAACTAAAGGGCTCAACACTCCCATTTCCAACGGTCCCTTACCAGCACCTTCTGTTATCTGCTGTTTTGTGGCCGATGTGGGATGACCTCACTCCCGCACACAAGCCGGAGCCAATCATTCCAGTACATAGGTATTGGATGGGCTGCTGTAAGCAGAGCATGCACAGCTCAATTTATGTGCCAGGGATTACCATGAGCAGGCAGGTAGGTAGGTGTGGGTCACTGCAGACAAGAAAGCATTTTGCAATGAACTGCCTGCCCACTCGAATGTAACATTAGTTCTGCTTTAACCGATTTACTATGTTCACACCAGAACAGATGTACATAAAATTTTACAACTCACCAAGAGCTCTGTACACAATGTACTTTCGGTAAATTTAGGCAGGAACGAAAATCTATAAAAAAAGAAAAGAAAGTGAACTAAGGCAAAACAGTTTGGCAAAAAGTCGCTCAAAAATACATATAAAATGTCACAGCACAAAAGTAAACCAGAAAGCGTAAAGGGAACCTATACCATACACATGTATGCCCATGAGAATGCACCAACTGGAGTTGGACTCCTCTGACCTCTCCTTATTGAGCACCCCTGACCTCACAGAAGTGCTTTGCTCCCCTCATACCAGATATACTACCCCACTACCTTTTTTCCCCCCATCAAGAGGAGGAATATACCAAGACTGAAGCAGCTGTGCACAGTAGCCAAACAGCTTCAGTCAAGTACTGGAAAAGAAAGCTAGAAGTCACTTGGATGCCAAGCACAGGTGCACCAGATCCTGTGTTCCAATCTTAGCAAGTCTCCCCCCCCCCCAGCACATTGCAGTACAGTGAAAATGTGAGTGTAAGTGGGTTATTGGCGCTCATTAGATAGTGCAGTGTTAGGAAACCCATTCAAAATTTAATGAGGAACTCCAGTCAATCTGGGATTGATTAAAAGTCAGCAGCTACAAAAACTGTAGCTGCTGCCTTTAAGCACACTCCTGTCCCAGGAACCAGCGACGTCCTCATCTGAGCCGTCCTCTCTCCCTTGCATCACCATCTCAATTGTGGGCAACCGGGTGTGAGCTTGTGGCTTCACAGCCAAGTTCCCACTGCACAAGTCGCTCTGCGCCTCCTAAATGGTCCAGCAGTCTACTGATACCTGTGAATTGTCCCTGAATATTGTGGGTGGCACTCCAATTTAATGGGCTGGGGGGGGGGGGGGGAAGAATGTATAGGGAGGCAGAAGGTACACAATATACATGCCAAGATGTGCTCCACTGCCTAAGGGCAACTTAGGATTTTTCAATGAAGTGTTATAACACCTATCAGTTTTTTCTTGCAATCCACGCCTTATGTCCCTTCCATTTCCTGACCCACAGCTACCAGGAAGCGAGGGGAAATGCCTCCAAAAATGAGTTGCCACTAGAACTAGTTGAAAGATGTTGAAAGATTTTCCCCTCCACTCGTTTTAGTGACAATTAGAGAGGATGAATCTCCTTAATGGGAGGGGGGAATCCCTCTAGTTAGGCTTGGTTCACACCTAGGCCATTTGTAGTGCATTTTACAGAAACACTACAGTCCATTTAACTTGGTTTCTCATGGGACATGGTCACAGCTATGCTTTATTCATCTGCCAAGCTTTTGGAAAGAGCCAAAAGCCTTTTAAAATGCAAAAGTGCATTTTTGGTTCAACTGACTTCAATGGATACGTAGCAACAAAAATACACAAGAAATTCTTAAGGACCCTCTGCACACTGGTATATATCCTTTCAGACTATGCAATAAATATTTGGTTCACACATATTGCAATACACATTTAAGCTGGCCAACTGCGTCAAAGTAATCCATCTATGGCCAGTCCTACTCTGCTCACGTGAATGCTACTGTGGACACAATGCTAGCTGTTGGGATTTGAGCACAGGGATCTCTTGTTTGTTGTATTGTTGGGTCAGTAGCCAGACCTGAACCTTGTAGCTCTCCTCCATTGTGTCTTTTCCCCTATGCTAGCATTGTGTCCACAGTAGCATTTGCGTAGGCAGGGCAGAGTAGGACTGGCCATAGAGGGATTACTTTGATGCAGTTGGCCAGCTTAAGCATGTATTGCAATATGTGTGAACCAAATATCCCTATTTATTGCATAGTTTGCTTGTAAGGGTATATACCAGTGTGCAGAGGGTCCTCAGAGTTTCTAGTGTTAATATGTGGTTACACCCCTTTAGCACCTGATGGATAAATGCATGCACTAGCTATTGGGATTTGAGCACAGGGATCTTATTTGTAACAAAAATACACACCAACGAGCAGGGCTCAGTTTCCTCTTGTACCAAATTTTATTGTAACTAATGTCTGCATTCATTTTGTAAAGCGCTTCACAAACTGTTGGTGCTATATAAACCCTGTATAATAAATCTCTCAAAAACACACACAACAAAAATCACCGCTGAAACAGCACAAGTGTGAACCAGGACTTATCCTTTAAAGCCTAGATCAGCTGCTTTTTTATTTTTTTGTTTTTAAGGGTGAAGACTAAGCTCACTCACCCAACCTTACAGAAAACCATGCTCCCCTACAGTCCAGCAGTGGACTGTTCCTGTCTGGAGCACACTGACATCAGGAACAGTCCATTTACAAGATTGACAGCCCGCGGGGGGGGGGGGGGTACAAGAGCCAAGAGGACTAGTCTTGTGAGAGGATGATCGGCAGGTCACGAGATATGATATAGCTTCGGTGTCTTACAGCAAAACCATCATTTAACCTGAGCAGTGCTGGCACAGCCCTTTAAAAAAAAAAAAAAAACCCACATGGATTTCGGCTGTAAACGGAATGGCAGCAATGAGAAGCTTCTATGGTTACTGCACTGCCCATACATGCACACAGCTCCCCATACAGTGCGGCGGTAGCAGAGTATGACTCGGGATGGGTGAGGTGAATAGACAGCTCCCTGCATTCCATGTACTAGAAGAGCGCCCCCTCCGCCTGCACTGTGTACACAGAAGGAACTATACAACGTGTCTCTCCCCTCAATGTTGCTGACCTCCGCACAGCACAGCAGGAGCAGCGACCGTCAGAAGAGAAGTGTACTCTGGGCCTCTGCTTGACCGCGCTAGTTACACAGCCACTAACCCGGCTTCGATCAGGGCCTCGTCTAGAACACTCCACTACACAGCCCCAATACATACCTCGCTCTATCAGTCAGGGGGCCAGGCGAGGGTAGAGGCCTCAACCCGGCACACATGAGGCCCCAGCCACGCGGATGGCTCTAGCTTGTCAACGTGCTCCATTGCGCTCACCAGCACGGCACAGCCGGGAAGAGAACGAAGGGCAGCACGCTGCTACATTTGTACTGCTCCACGCCTTCTTTATTCCCCATCTGATTGGCTGACTCTCAGTGGGCAGGACAACGCAAGGCAGGATGGGAGAGCTGCCGTGCTTTATATCAGAATGAATGAATGCCTTCAGTGATCTGTGTGGGCTGACTGCATGTTACGGATGTATCACAAAGGGGAGGGGAAGTTTCTACAGGGGACAATCCTCAATCATGTGATTGGGTAAGGGTTCTTTCACGTGACTTAAGAGTCTGAAGATGGAAAAGGGAGGGGCTTGCTTCAGAAGCCCTAATGGTGTGTCTGCTACAATGTGATAGGATGAAGGGCTCACTAGAGGTTACAATGTGTACAGTGGAGCTGGTGGTCACCATTTTAACCACTTTACCCCCTTCCTGACCAGGCCATTTTTTGTGATACGGTGCTGCGTTACTGTAACTGACAATTGCGCGGTCATGCAACACTGCACCCAAATGAAAATTACATCCTTTTTTCCCCACACAAATAGAGCCTTCTTTTGGTGGTATTTGATTGCCTGTGCATTTTTTATTTTTTGCGCTATAAACAAAAAAATCCTGACAATTTTGAAAAAGAAAAACAGTATTTTTGACTTTTTGCTATTAAACATGTCCAGTAAAAAAAATGTAAAAAATCAAATTTTGTCATAAATTTAGGCCAGAATGTATTCTGTATTCTTTGTTGAAAAAAATCCCAATACGTGTAAATGAATTGGCTTATGTGAAAGTTATAGCATTTACAAATGGTGGTATAGTGGAATTTTTTTTTTTTACCAGTAATGGCAGCGATCAGCAACTTGTAGCGGGACTGCAGCAGGCATTCTGACACTGGGGGGAACTGACTTGGTGTCACTGACATCCCCAGTGACACCAATACAGTGATCAGTGCTAATAAAAAGCACTGACACTGTACTAATGGCACTGGGCAGGAAAGGGTTAACATGAGGGGTGATCAAAGGGTTAACTGTGTGCTGTTTTACTATGCGGGCTGTGTGTGTGTTTCACTATAAGCACATTGCTTTGTATGGCTCTGCTATGCAGAGCCATACAAAGTAGTGTGCAGGAGCTGACGGAAGAGATCTGTATTGTTTACATACAGGTGTCTCCTCCTTCAAAAATCCTTGGGGATCACCGGGTGCCGGCGGGAAATCACTGGCCAGGACCCAGCAATTGACAGCCAAGGCTACAAATGGCGACGCAGGTAGGGCGCACACGCCCCCCTACCCAGAACTGCAACATCACGTATATATACACGTGATTTTGCACACCCGTGCTGCCCTGTAGCAGTATTTCTGCTATAGGGTGACGCGGAAGCAGTTAAAACCGAAGCAGTTAAAACTGGATCAGTGTAAGTAAATGCAGGGGTTGGACAAAATTATGGAAACACCAGGTAAAAGAATGAAATCGTTACCTAGTATGGTGTTGGACTGCCTTTGGCATTCAAGACGGCCTGGATTCCCCTGGGAACTGACAAATATAGGTCTTGGATGGTGGGTAATAGGATCTTATATCACTCTTCATGCAAAAATCTTTCCAGTTCTCGCAGAGATGCCAGAGGTGGAAAAGGAGCCTGAACCGTGCTCTCTATAATGAAATATAGTGGCTTTATGAAACTGAGGTCCGGCGCCTGCAGTGCCCAGGGAAGGTGCGAGACTTTGCATGTTCATCAAACCATGATTTGACACCAATTGTGAATCGAAGCAATTTTCATCTTGGTAAATGGTTCTGTCTTTGGGAAACATTGCCAGCACAATGGGGTGCACATGGTCGGCCAAAATTTGTACATTTTCGCTGGCAGTCCTTAACCACTTACCTACAGGGCACTTATACCCCCTTCCTGCCCAGGCCAATTTCCAGCTTTCAGTGCTGTCGCACTTTGACAAGTGCACGGTCATGCAACACTGTACCCATGTGAAATTTTATCATTTTTTTGTGACAGATAGAGCTTTATTTTGGTGGTATTTAATCACCTCTGGATTTTTTATTTTTTCTTAAACAAACCAAAAACCACTGAAAAGTTTGAAAAAAAAATGTTTTTTCTTAGTTTTTGTTATAAAATTTTGTAAATAAGTGATTTTTCTCCTTCACTGATGTGCGCTAATGAGGCTGCACTGATGGACACTGATTGGCATTGATAGGTGGCACTGAAAGGCAGCTCAGATGGGCACTGATATGTGGCATTGATATGTGTCACTGATGAGCACTGACATAAGGCACTGATGGACATTGACAGGTGGCACTGCTGGGGCTACACTGATCATCAGTGCCCTGATGATCAGTGTACATGTCCCCTCCACAGAAAGCCCATTACCTGCTCTCCTCTCGAGCTGTCAGCGTGACAGGAGGAGAGAACTACCGATAACTGTGATTTGCCGAAAGGAGTACAGATAGAAAAAGGGAGGAGGTGAAGGCTGTGCTCTCTGATCAGATTGTACTGGGCTTGATCTCCCACTATCTCCTTCCCACATTGCTCCTGTCCCAGCAGCAAAAATAGTAGGAGCTAAGCAAACCCTGCAAAGTTGATCGGAGTGTGTTCTGTGTTATCTCTGGTATACAGACAGGTGGGAAGGGAGCTGGAGGGGGTGGGGGGAGAGCACAGCCCACACCTCCTCCGGTTCTCATCGCCTCTTTGTCGCTGTCATTACTCCTGTAGTGATGAGAGCCATGTTGTGGGAAGAGACATTTTCTGATAAAAGGGGGGATTTGGAGGAGGGAGGACCCGGAGGGATTTAAAACCTACTGACCAAACCACTCTGCCTTACAATCTAGTTTAGGGCATGCAGTGTGGTAACACATGCAAATTCATACATTTTCCCATACCGCAAAAAAATGCACTCTCTTTTGCAGATGCAGGTGGGTGCCATTAAATTTCTTAATGACACTCCCACTCATCTAGCAAATATGCATAAATTGGTAACCATTAAAACATAGTACCGCAGTACCTTATCTTTTGATGCAGGACAATTTTTAAAAAATCATGCCAGCACCTTTTTTTTGTGTGTTTCATAAGCATAGAACAGCCTAATAAAAAGATGCACCGCCTGGTAACGCGCAAAATAAAACAAGCGCATGCGGTGTGAACAAGCCCTCAGACGTGTGCCCCAGGATTGTGCACAATTCTAAAAAGGTGACTTGACTGGGGAAAAAGAAAAAAAAAAAAAAGGTTGAACACCACTGGTCTGGATTATGGATGCTCTGATCTGACCCAGGAAGTCAGTGAGGAAGAACTATACCCGGCTGGCTGGATATGCCCCTCCAGAAGAGCTTCTTCCTGCTGATCTAGGCATCCCTTCATGTTTTCTTACCCCTTGTTCACATATCTGCGTTCCTGTGGTCTGCGTTTTGCATGGGCACAAGAGCTCATTCATTTGAATGGACTCCTGTGCCCCGGGACACGAAGGGAAGAAATCCCTGCACTTCTTCTGAAACCACAGCCCGCATGGGAACCTCAGTTCCCAGTACGGTTGCAATTTTCAGTGCGGGTGGCATGCCATTAGAATGGCACCCGCTCGCGGGTCCGCATTCTTCTGTGTGGGTTGTGTGGCTGCACGGATTTCTGTGCGGATCCACAGCTGCACCACCTGCACATATATGAACCTAGCCTTAGCATTAAGCCCTGCTGAACAGGCCCCTGGATTTCTTTCAGTAGACTGGTTCTCAGGCCACCAAGAGGAATTTTTTTTAATTCCAAAAAAACTGTATGTGCATTATATTATTAGATTTTACCTTTAAGTGTTTGTTACTCCAGCCTTTCATATACTTGATACGTGTCTATTGTACTTGGGTTGAAAAGCATCCTGTGCTCTTTGCATTGCTTTCTTTGTTGAAATATCTGGTGATCCTGCCAGTCCCACTGCTTTCCTATTGCACACTGACCATGCTGGGCATGAGAGCACATTCATTCTAGCATGGCTAATTTTCTGGCTGTGCTGTGCAAACAGCTTGGCTGTCCCCCAATGACCAGAACTTGTGCTGACAAACCTACTGCACAACTCCTCACTAGGAAAATCAGTGTATTGCAACAATTTCCCTGCCTCCTACTGATACAGCTGAAAACAGAGGTTATAGGATCACTATTTAAAATAATAAAAAAAAAAAGGCATTTAAAATCTATACCTATGGGTGGGTCATTCTACAAGGTGACGGTTCACTTATACTTTAAAGAAACTGTATCACACTAGGTCATTGTACTTACTTGCCATCTACTTTTATGACTTGCAAACTGCCATGCCTAATAAAACAAAAATGTGAGTGTGCATATATATTTATTTTTATTTAAATAGGCTTGACAGTTGTTTCCAAGTCATAAAAGCAGATGGCAAGAGAGCCTTTATCTTTGTTCCCATCGCACACATTCCTGGCAGTATGGCTCCATGGCTCCTTAATGGGAGGTGCTGTAGTGACTACCAGCTGGGACTGGAAACATAGGCAAACATACATATTCATCAGCACACCATGAAGCTCCAATATGGTCCAAAAAAAAAAAAAAAATCACATCGCAAAAAGATAGTGCAACGTTTTGGAACCGCGTAGGACCCCATCGTCAGGCACATGATCACATGCCTGACAAAGGGGTCCTGTGCGGCTCCGAAACATTGCACTTTTTGTGATATGATCTTTTTGCAATAAAAACCTTTTTGGACCATATTGGAGATCCATGGTGTGCTGGCGAATATGTACATTTGCCACAAGAGAGCCTGACCATCGATATTTGACTAAAGTTACTTTTCTAGTCTGGAGTCTGTTGTCCTGATTATTCAATCAAATGTTACTTTATCGATAATTTTCCAATACAAATTTGAATGGCACTGGGTACGTTTGAGAATCAGGAAGCATTTGCATTTTATAAAGGTAGACCCTGAAGGCAACATTTTTATTTACAGTTTAATAAAGTACACCTTGCATAGGAGAAATACATGCACCGCAGTTGCCGACTTCATAGCTAGCTGCCGGTTTGGCTGCAAAATGTCCGATTCTCTGGTTTGAAACAAGGACACAGAATATGAAAGTCACATCTCTACTTGTTCCAGGTCACTCACTGGAAAATATAGTACAACACACCAGGCAGCTATTTTCAAAATTCAACAATGATAGTCCCATATTGCTCTCATGATTTTTTTAACACAGTCATGTTGCTTTCAATTTATTTTTATATTCCTGTGTAAGATTTAAAAAAAACATTTGTCTATGCAGTTACAGCCTTGTGCCTAGGATTTAAAAGAGACTCTGCCATAGATAAAAGAAAAAAAAAATGCATGTATGAAACATAGGCAAATTGAGGTCTCTCAAACCCTCCTGTCATAGCCGAATACTGGACGTTCCGAAAGGCAAGGGTCATACACTTTCACAGAGTTTCAGAGCTTACTGCCCCCACAAATTTCTAATGAGCCATCATTATGATCAGCTGCCTTGCTGGTGATTAGGAATGTGCAGAAGGCAGGTAGGGGCAAGACAATCATGAAGTGTTGGGGCTTTGGCAGGGGAATTTAAGATGCTGCTACAGGTATGTGCAGGCACCTTCAGGTGACTTTTCGTTATCTTTGTGGAAGACATCTCTTTATTGGACACCTGCACACACAGTCATCTACTCACGTTTTGTTAGACCACTACGAAGCACCAAAAAGTGACTACACTTTGCAAACCCAGAAACTCTGCTCCCATGTCCAATCTCTTAGATTGTACACCCCTTGAGGCTTAGGGACTGATGTGAATGTATAATATATATGTAAAGCGCTGCGTAAATTAACGGCGCTATATAAGTACCTGAAATAATCTACTGTATGCTAATGAACACTGGCTGTACTTGTAATCCCATCCAAGCATCTTTTGTACCAGCCTTTTTCCATTACATGCACAAATTGCTGGCATATTAACCCTGTATAATAATTTCTGGAGTTCTGCTATTGTGTGATGACAAATAAGTTATAAACCCACTGAAATTATATTGTTTTTGCTTTTTTATTAATTTTAACTTTTTTTTTTTTATAAAGAGCTTTATTATAAAAAATACTTGATCAGACAGTTACTACACAAATGTACTACAAAATAAAAAAAAAAAAAAAAAAAGGACAGACCCAAGACAAAAGAAAAAGACAGTAATAATCAATGCCAGAATGTTTGTTTAAACATTAAGGGGCATAATTCTGGATGCAAAATGTAGCTACTTGTGCCAGAAAATAGCAATCATGATCTGACAAAATTAACATCAGAATTTGATGTTGGTGTACAAAACAGTTTGGAGTAACAAATCCATTAATACTTTGATGATCATCTTGGTTTGAAATACTTCAGCAGCCATAAATAGGTGTGTTCAAATGAAGAAATCCAGTCCAAAATTAAATCAATCCAATGTCCATCTATAGTTAACTACATGGTTGGTGCAGGACCCCCAGTGGTGGGTTGACGAGGTATATTGTACATGACACCAAGGAACTGATCAGCAATACGTCCTGCCTCTCTCAAACCACTCAGGAGAGCTCCATGAACTGTAGCTGGATAATTCCTGATGGTGTGC
This sequence comes from Staurois parvus, assembly GCF_062004578.1. Lineage (NCBI taxonomy): Eukaryota > Metazoa > Chordata > Amphibia > Anura > Ranidae > Staurois > Staurois parvus. The sequence continues at coordinate 185,707 of NW_028319936.1, forward strand.
TCACCAGCAAAGAACAAGCGAGGGATAGGCTAGAGAGAAAAAAAAAAAAAAAAAATCAAATCAGGTACAGTGTGGACTGACAGTTAAAGCGGAGTTGCAGCTGAAAAAAAAAAAAAAGTCAACAGCTCCAAAAACTGTAGCTGCTGACTTTTAAAATAGAGACACTTACCTTTCCCTCGGTGTCCTCCTCATGGCTGGTTTCACCAAAGGTGCCAATCCTTAAATGGGGAGCGGGAGACAAAGGCTTAAAGCGGAACCTCCCATTTTGGGTGGAGCTCCGCTTTAAGCATATTAAGAACATATCACCAAGTTTAGGTCAGTCCTCTTCCATATCTGTTCTACTTCAGGATTATTTTTAAACCTGCCTTACAGTAAAACCATTTTCTCCAATCCTTCCCTGCTTTATCATGCTAATATTAGGTAGAATGGATAGATTAGTATTCACTTAAATTCTTGTGACAAGACATGTGGTGCATGGTTTGGTTAAAATCAGGCCAGCCCTAAATTCTATGCAGGAAGGTAAAAAACCTGTGGGCAGCAGCCCCATTATATTTATCGGAGGCCCATAGTAATCCAGCAATGTGCACAACAGCCTCGGTTCTTCAGGGACTCTCCCTCCTCATTGGCTCCCGTTGCAGTCAATCACAGCCGGTGAGCCAATGAGTAGAGAAAGGGTGTGAGACCGAGCCGCAGCTGTGTGTGAATGGGCACAAGTAGCAGTTGCTCGGGAGCGAGCCTGCTTGGGTGCCCCCTTAGTAAGCTGCTTGCTCTGGGGGCACGAGGGAGGGGCCAGGTGCGCCAGCGAGGAACCAAAGAACAGGATCGGTAATGCAAAAACTACTTTAGAAACCGCACTGCAGAAAATCAGAAATGTGAAGACACTGACATTCATTAGATGCAATTTCAATTCCCAAATGGCACTGGTATGACCGGGCACTTAATATCACTTTAAATACACACTGTTCTGGGCATTTTCCAGTTGCCATAGTGACAAGGAATTGCTAAGCCTCAGCCTTAAGGGATATTGAGCGTCTTTAGGTGGGGTCCACACTGTTGTAGTGGAGCTTCATGTGTTTGTGTGCTGTTGTGCCATTCATTCTTAATGGCGTCCACAAGTACCTTACCAACGCAGCTTCATTTTAAGTGCAATACAATGCAGAGTGACACTGTGTGTTGCATTAAAAACAACTTTTTGATGCATTAGGTAGAATGGGCTGCCTTACCCCACTGCAACATTATGAACCCTGCTTTACTGTTTAGCTGTACTCACAGAGGGAGATTATGTTAAATGGACCTGAGCCTTCAACTCTATGAAGAAAAGTGAGGAACGTGGTACTATGCATGTGCTACTATCAGTCAAGTGAGAATAGCAGTGGGTCATGACTCTGGCAAGCCACATAAAAATTGTGTTTGATTTGGAGTTTGATTTAGAAAAAAAGGTTTTTAAATTAACAACCTATGCCAGACTTATGGAACTCTGAAACAGCCACGCTAGCTAATAAAGTATACATGGGAACATTTCTCAGCTTGCATCAACTATTCACACTGATGAAAAGGACTGAGTGTCCTTTCACACGGGAATTCCATTTTTTTCCATCAGTTTAGTCATGTTTTTTTCCAAGAAAAAAATGGAACAGTTCACATCAGTTTTTCATCAGTTTACATCCTTTACCAATGCAAAAATGGACTGTATATCCATATACAGATGAAACTCGAAAAATTAGAATCTCGTGCAATAGTTCACTTATTTCAATAATGCAACGTAAAAGATGAAACTAATATATGAGATAGACTCATTACATGCAAAGCAAGATAGTTCAAGCCGTGATTTGTCATAATTGTGATGATTATGGCTTACAGCTCATGAAACCCCAAATCCACAATCTCAGAGAATTAGAATATTACATGCAATCAATAAAACAAGGATTGTACATAGAACAATATCGGACCTCTGAAAAGTATAAGCATGCATATGTACTCAGTACTTGGTTTGGGCCCCTTTTGCAGCAATTACTGCCTCAAAGCGGTGTGGCATGGAAGCTATCAGCCTGTGGCACTGCTGAGGTGTTATGGAAGACCAGGATGCTTCAATAGCGGCCTTCAGCTCTTCTGCATTGTTCGGTCTCATGTCTCTCATCTTTCTCTTGCCAATCCCCCATAGATTCTCTATGGGGTTTAGGGCAGGCGAGTTTGCTGGCCAATCAAGCACAGTAATCCCACGGTCATTGAACCAGGTTTTGGTGCTTTTGGCAGTGTGGGCAGTTGCCAAGTCCTGCTGGAAAATTAAGTCAGCATCTCCATAAAGCTCATCTGCAGAAGGAAGCATGAAGTGCTCCAAAATCTCCTGGTAGACGGCTGTGTTGACCCTGGACTTAATGAAGCACAGTGGACCAATACCAGCAGATGACATGGCTCCCCAAATCAACACAGACTGTGGAAACTTCACACTGGACTTCAAGCATCTTGCAGTGTGTGCCTCTCCATTCTTCCTCCATAATCTGAGTCCTTGGTTTCCAAATGAGATGGAAAAGTTGCTCTCATCAGAAAAGAGGACTTTGGACCACTGAGCAATAGACCAGGTCTGTTTTTCTTTAGCCCAGGTAAGACACTTCTGACGTTGTTTGCTGTTCACGAGCGGCTTGACAAGAGGAATACGACATTTCAAGCCCATGTCCAGGATCCATCTGTGTGTGGTGGCTCTTGATGCACTAACTCCAGCCTCAGTCCACTCCTTGTGAAAGTCCCCAACACTTTTGAATGGCCTTTTCCTGACAATCCTCTCCAGGCTGTGGTCATCCCTGCTGCTTGTACACCTTTTTCTTCCACACTTTACCCTTCCACATAACTTTCTATTAATGAGCTTTGATACAGCACTTTGGGAACATCCAACTTCTTTTGCAATTACCTTTTGCGGCTTTCCCTCCTTATGGAGGGTGTCAATGATGGTTTTCTGCCCAACTGTCAGGTCAGCAGTTTTTCCCATGATTGTGATTCCTACTGAACCAGACTGAGAGACCATTTGAAGGCTCAGGAACCCTTTGCAGGTGTTATGGCTTAATTAGCTGATTAGAGTGGGACACTTTGAGCCTAGAATATTGCACCTTTTCACAATATTCTAATTTTCTGAGATTGTGGATTTGGGGTTTTCATGAGCTGTAAGACATAATCATCACAATTATGACAAATCACGGCTTGAACTATCTTGCTTTACATGTAATGAGTCTATCTCATATATTTGTTTCACCTTTTAAGTTGCATTACTGAAATAAATGAACTTTTGCACGATATTCTAATTTTTCGAGTTTCACCTGTACATCCATTTTTCGTCCGTTCCGTTTTTTTTCTTTACGGAAGAAAAATAATTTTCTTCCGTTCAAAAAAACAGATGTTAATGGATATGGACATTAATGGATGTAAACGGAAGATCATCCATTTGGATCCGCTAGTCCATGAAATACATGGGTGTCCGTTTTTCAACCGTAAATGGACAGATGAAAAAAATGGACATATGGAACGCCCATGTGAAAGAGCCCTTATATTGACACTTTCTACTCCATCAATTATAAAATCACATTTCAAAACACTTGCAGCACCTGTCAACATGCTACAAGCCAAATTAGTGACCAGAGGGGGTATGGCACATATCAGCCTAACCACTAAGGTTTGCACTTACAGGAGTTTTCCTATAAAGGCTAATTTGAGAGGTAGCATATTAATTGTATGACTTTTCTACACACACTCAGAGATAGAACATTTAATTCCACATGCAATAAATGTAAGGAACATGCATGGTTAAAACAGAGTGCATAGATTTCAGCTTTCATTGTGATATTTAACTCACCTGAGGTGCTCCAGGAATGGCAGGACCTGGAGTAATTGGTTGAGCCATTAAGTCATAATCATTCCCAGAAGAACCAGCTGCTACATAAGAGTAAGAACCACGGGCCCATGGATCAGCACGCCACCGACTCACAACAGTTTCCTTTGGCTAGACGGAATTATATCAAATCTCATTATTATTTATAAAACATTTATTTTTCCAAGTTAGGCTTAGTTACTTTTGTTTCAAATTTCCAGAGTAAGTGGAGGCTACTGGATACATGAAGATATGATAGTTGCTGCCCTGTCAACTGCTCATCCTCAATCAATATTCCAAAGCCTTTTTCACACTTGAATGTTGCGGTAACACGTGCATTACCACAATGCACTGATACATACCTGTTCCATGTGCCATGAATTTCCATTCATTCTGCCATTCACTCAACCCTACTTGATTTTCTTCCAGCAGTAGATGGGAAGTCCCTATTCTGCTGCTGGAACACAGCATTGTATACTGTATGTAGCCGATTCTACTTACAGTTTATACAGCGCAGACAGTGGTTATTTGAGCCAGCTTGGCCAAGATTAAGTATTTAAAATGAAAGAAAACATTGACTTAGGCTTTACAGAAAAATATATTTGAGCCAATAGTAATATTGTAATACTGAAATTTTTCACATTTGCACGGTAACAGTGAGGCTCAAAAGCTACATTTTTGTTTTCATGGTTCATACGTAGCTTGCATTTGGGGCTTGGTAGTCAAAGTGTGGTTTACATGATAACATGTATAAAACTTAAATTAGAACTAAAAGTGAAACAATAATTATCATTATGGATAGAGTATGAGAGAGTTAAAACCCCTGTTTCTAACCCCTGATGAGTCTGTATCCCACGGGGGAGATTTCTCTTTGTCTTGGCAAAAAATAAATAAATAAAAGGAAGTGAGGTGAAATCCCTCCAAAATAAAAAGGTATCCCTGGTTGTCTCCAGGGTCAGTGGAACTAGTGTTACCACTGGAAGATTGCCTCTCTAATCCCCTCTGATTCGAACCTAAAATTTGTGATTTTCTTTCACACTTGCAGTGATAATGGCTAACAGTACAAATACAGGAGGGTGAATCCCTAGACAGGTTTGAAAGCCTGACGGGTTCAAATCCATCGCCACTTTATCCAAAGCTTTAAAAAAAAAAAATGGTTTTGCCTTTAGTTATACTTTAACACATACCACAAACAAACACAAATTCAATATTTGGCTGTGAAAGATGTACCTGTGGAACTGCACTACTTCCAAATATCCCTTTGAGAATGGCTAAACAACGTCCGACTATAACATCATCACTGATATTTTCCATGATCCCAGCTGCTTCTCCTGCTACTAAGGCCAGAAGTATTGGTGCTGTCAAACAAAACCATCTTATTAAGGACAAAGAACAGCTGTTTTTAAACTGGATAGAATAAAAGTTAATGTACACTTTTAGAAACATAGAAGGGAAAAAAAAATCCCATGGGAAATATTATATTATTATACAGTATATAGCGCCAAAGGGTATGCTCAGCACTGTACAGTAGCAAGGGGGACAGAACATGAGACAAGACAGTAACAATACAATACACGAGGGGTTCGAGGGTCCTGTTCTTTCGAGCTTACAATCTAGGAGGGAGGGGAAGGTGGAGATGGCTGTGGGGGATGGAGTGGTGGGAGGAGTGGAGGAGGTTGTTAGGTGAGGTCAGGTGTTATGTGAGGTTGGGGTAGGCTTCCCTGAAGAGGAGGGTTTTCAGGGTGCGCCTGAAGGTGAGGAGGGTGGGTGACAGTCTGATGGATTGGGGTAGGGAGTTCCAGAGGATGGGGGAAGTCCTAGAGAAGTCCTGCAACCGGGCGTGGGAGGAGGAGACCAGGGAGCTAGAGAGTAGGAGGTCCTGTGAGGAGCGGAGAGCACGGGTAGGGTAGTATTTGGGTATCAGGTCAGTTATGTAGGTTGGGGCAGCGTTGTGAATGGCTTTGTAGGTCAGGGTTAGCAGTTTGAATTTGATGCGTTGGGCAATCGGGAGCCAGTGAAGGGATTGGCAGGAATAAATAGGACGTTTGTACTCGCCATGAAAAAACACTTTCTTGTCCATTGAGGCAAACAAGAAGCCTTGTGTTATACCAGCACCTACTGTAGGATTGAACACTAGCAAACAGAACTGTAGGACCATCAAAGATAACCCCTCTCAGTACCAAGATGTCTCAGTTTTTAGAAAAGCAGTATAGAGCATGACAAACACAGATTGGTATCCATCCATTAAGGAATCAGCTGCAGCCTTGCAAAAATTAGGGAATGAAGAAAAGACTAAGAAGCCATCACAATATTTGTACAGTGTTTTATTTTGTCAGAAAATGGTAGAACCCAATCCTTTAGACCACAAGCTTGGATGATAGTCTGTCTGATCTAGAGATGGGTGGAATAAGAAGCTGATGCACCCTTAAGGGGTCCATCCAGAATTACAAATAGGAAAATCAGATTCCTGAAAATAAGCAGGGGCTCACTGACTAAGCCACATCCAGGCAACAGAAGGAAATTGACTTTTGGTGAACCTTAGTCACATAGGACAGGATGAGGATGTCCTGGTTAAAGTGAAAGGCAGAAAATAACTTGGGCAAAAAGAAAGTCCTGGGCCTTAACATCTTATTCAAAACCAAAAATGTTTCCTTGCAGGATAAGGCTGTCAACTCAGATACTCTTCTCACAGAAGTGAAGACTACCAGGGTAAGACCAGAGAGAGAAACGTCTCTAATAGGTTTCAAAGGTAGTTTCCCTAAGCTCAGAGAGAAAACAAGATCCACATCCCACTGAATCATAGGAATAGGACAAATGTTGCTAAATGGGAGACCCCCTGTACAAAGGTCTTAATTAAAAAGAGTGAGAAGCCAATGGTCTCTGAAAGAGTAGAAAGAGCAGAAACCTGACCCTTGATAGAACCGAAGACCCAGACATTGGTGCACACTCTGCTGCAGAAAGGAGAAAATTGATCCCACATGGAAACTGTGTGGTGAAAGTCCCAAAACTCATACGAAGTGAAATATGCCATCCATGTCTGATGATTGACTTTGCAAGCAATAAACTCGAAGTCCTATGCTGTTAAAGCCAGTGACTTAGAAGCATGATGGTGCATTGGTCCTTCTCAACCAGGCAAAGAAAATGAGAAAGACTTTTAAGGGGAAGAAAAGGCACAGATCAGGGTTTACCAATACAAAAGAATCACCAGAGCAACCACAGCTTCCATTAGAGAATATCTGTACCTGGAGACAAACCCATCTCATTTTGTTGTTGAACCAGGAGGTCCTTGGTCCCGGAACTCATGGTATAGGGACCATGGGTGCAGATGCTGTCAGCTGAGAAGTCTGCCTGCCAATTGACTATGTCTGGAATGTACATGGCTGACAAGGCTGGAAAAAAGAAGTTCTGCCCAGGACAGGATCCAATCTACTCACTTGCAGAGGGATCAACCACAGCAGCAGTTAAATGTCCTAAAGGATTTACATAATTCAGACATGGTTTGACAAACTACGTTCATAGCCAGAATCATACAAAAAGCAAGACCAGATAGAAAGGGCTTACAATGGTTTTTCATCTGGGTCCTTAACCATTAGACGCCAGGCCAATAGCCGCTTGCGGCCGGCAAAATGCTTTAGCTTTCCGGGTGGACGCCGTACGGCGTCCTCCCGGGCATGCGCAGTTTGCGTGCTTGCAGAGCCGCGCAGTGGCACGATCTGTCACCGGCTGTGTACCTCGGACACGGACGATGACAGATCTGAGTACCGGCCCCCGTTGCTGGTACCATGTGACCTGCTGTGACCAATCACAGCAGGTCACATGACAGTTGTATACAATGGATGGCTTCATTCATGCCATCCATTGTATACTAGTGTCTAGCTGTGAATGGTCACAGTGATCACATGCACGTCATGTGATTAGCCGTGGTCAAATCACAGCTAAGCACGAGAAAAGAAAGAAAAAAAAAAACCCTGAATGAATCGATGTCATTCAGGTGAATGCTTGCTTATAGCAAAGTAATTCTTTGCTATAAGCAAATTGTGTAAAAAAAAAAAAAAAATACTGATCACTTCCCCAAAGTAGCACAATGTTACTATGGTAACATTATACTACTTTGGTCATAGTGAAATATGAAAAAAAAAAAATCTTTAAAAAAAAAAAAGTAATAAAAACTTAAAAATAGTTAAAAAAAATGCAAAAAAAAAATTATATATAATTTTTTTCGTGCTGTCACCAGTCAGTGTCCCTGATCACTGCCATGCCAGTTATATGATGATGACGCTGTACTGCACTGGTGACAGTATGTAAAAAAAAAAAATAGTGAAAATTATTTTTTTTATTTTTTTCATTTTCCAAAACATTATGAAAAAAAAATACAACTTCAAAAAACTCGCCATGTCTGTTATGAAGTACGTCGGACTGTCTACTTTGGAAAAAGGGGTCATATCTGTACTTTTCTGACATTTTTGGACCTCAAGAAATTAGATTGGCTGTCAGTACTTCAGGATTGATCAATTTTCAGATCTATACCATAGTTTGTGAACTCTATAACTTTCCTAGAAACTAAAAAATACATCCTAATTTGGGTTATTTTCACCAAAGACATGTAGTAGAATACATCTCGGCCTAAATTTATGAAGAACAATTATTTTTTTACAAACAAAAACTTTTTTGCAAAAAGAAAAACTTTTTTTTTCAAAATTTTCGGTCTTTTTTTGTTAATTTAGCAAAAAATAAAAACCCCGGCAGTGATTAAATACCACCAAAAGAAAGCTCTAGTTGTGTGAAGAAAATGATAAAATTTTAGTTTAGGTACAATGTTGTATGACCACGCAATTGTCATTCAAAGTGTGAGAGCGCTGAAACCTGAAAAATGGCCTGGGAGGGAAGGGGGTAAAAGTGCCGGTATGGAAGTGGTTAAAGAGAGGTGCACCTATTACCAGAATAGTGAGGGCCTTCTTAAAGCTGAACTAAACTCACCAATGTAACTGTTGCCCAAAACCTTGAATGAGAACGGTTACAGTTTCCAATGTCCATATGTTGACTCTACAGTATCAAGCCATCAAGTAGCTGGTGTCATAACTAATGAGATAGATAGATATATATATTTGGCTGTTAATTTCTGTGTTAGTTCTGCTTAAAAGAGAAATATGGGCTTTTTCTTTTTTTTTGCTCAGTTATACTTACCTAAGTGGATGCAGCATCGCCCTAATGGTGCATCGGTCTCCCACTGACTCCAAGGGTGAGAACTCACTCTCTGCCAAATCTAGGATCAGGGACGGGAGGGAGGAGCCCGAACATGGGGGCCGAGGAGAGCGTGAGGCACTAGCATTCTGCTAGGCTCCGCTTTCCATCCTTCCCAGGGACCCTCTGAAGCAAAAAAATGAAGGGGCAGACTCACCGGAGTTAGGTGGGCCGAGGAGGAGAGGTCGGAGAGCAGGGGAGGTGAGTAGCCCGTGAAGAGAGGCAGGAGCCTGGTCAGCCGGGAGACGAGGAGACGCGGCGGGACCATGTGACTAGCCGCGGAGGATCTCTGGGAGGAGGTGAGACCGGCCGGCATCCCGAGCAGAGAGGGAAGTGCCGGCTTACTCCTGGCCTCGCTCCCCGGCGCGCAGACTAGCCCTGGACCCTGGAAAATTAGGAGAAGCAGCCTGTTGCCTTGTGATGACCCCCAAGTGACCGAAAAGCCAAAGGAGACCCGGAGGAATCCCCCTAGGACTGAGAAAAGCCCTCTACCCGATGACCAGAGCCTCTTACAAGTAAAGAGAAGGGTGAGTGAGAGCGGCTGGGGCTTTTTACATACTGGAATATTGTGTGTGTACTATAATCTCCTGTGGCAGAGGGGAGGAAAAAGGTGAAGGAGAGGAGGGGGGATTCCCAAGGGTCAAGAAGAGGTGGAGAAGAGAAGAGGAATAAGGAGACACAGAAAAGTAAAATAAAAGGAAAAATAGCAAGGCAAGGCTGGGTTAACAAGCCATAGACATATGACATACATTTGTATAAGGGGTCATAGAAGAAAACAAGACCCATAGAGGACATGAAGAATAAAGGAATTAAAGGAGCAGGGCTCAAAGGGTCCCAAACGGGAACGATCAAGAAATATACTACTCAAGGAAATAGTACTCCAGAAAGGCCCCAAGATGCTAGTGAAAAAGGTGAAATGGAAATCAGTTTGGGTAGTAACCCTAGATTATCACTGGACATGAATAGCAGCTGTAGTCAACAAACGGTGGAAAGGCTGGAGAAAAACGAACCTGAGGGTGAACTACATGTACCAAATAAAAAAGAGATGATAGAAATGTTTCAAAGTCTGGAGAAAATGATAAAGCAAGAAATGACATCTATTCGGAATGATTTGGGGCACCTGTTGCTGAGAGTGGAGGAAACAGAGGAGAAAGTTAAAAATCAGGCCCAAACCATTGTTAAACTAGAAAGGAAGATAATAAATATGGACTTTATTCAGAAAAAACTTCTTTATAGGATGGAGGTTCAAGAGAATAAAGAAAGAAGGAGTAATCTTAGGGTACGAGGAATCCCAGATTCTGTAAAAGGGGAATCACTGTATGAACTAGTTAGTAAAATTCTAAACTCCATAATGGATAGAGCGGAATCTGAAGGGATTAATCTGGATGGAGTGTTCAGAACAGGAAAGTTCAAACAGATCATGGGGAAGGAGAGACCGAGGGACACAGTTGTTCAATTTCAAAAATCTGGGGACAAAGATAAGATTTGGAGGAAGATTAAAGGAAGATCAATAATTAAATATAGAGATTTAGATATCCAAATCTATGCGGACTTAACATCAGAGACCCTATGGAGAAGAAGATCCTTGAGACCTTTATTGGAACAAATGAGAAAGCAGAAGGTTTGGCAAAGAATATGAGATTTGAGCTGGAGGATAGAAGAACCGACCCGGAGGGGAGGTTTTTATTCTTAAAAGGTAGACTCCAGGGGATTGAGTGTACTTTAACCAATATATACTGCCCTAATAAAAACCCGGAGATGTATATGAAGGGTCTGCTGAAAAAATTAATGGAATTTAAAAAAGGGCGCTTGATAGTAGCTGGAGACCTAAATTTCTGTATGGACCCACAAAAGGATAATACCTCTTCCGTGCAAAGAGAGGGGAGTAGGTCTCTGAGAGCTCTGAAAAAAGTGATGCATGAATATCAACTAGTGGACACTTGGAGAATAAAGCATATGAAAGACAGAGACTATACCTTCTTCTCTAATGCACATGAGATATACTCGAGATTAGATTACATCTTAATAGACCATCAACTTATAGATCATCTGGTTAAAGTTGACATAGAGACAAGGACGTTCTCGGATCATGCTCCTGTTGTAATGAAAATGGGATGGGGAAGAAGGTGGACAGGAGGATTAGGGTGGAGGTTAAATGAGGTTCTTCTTCTGGATGAGGATGTAGTTCAGAAAATCGAGAAAGAGATTAAGGTATACTTTAAGGAGAACGAAACAGAGGAAGTATCGATAGCTACAGTCTGGGAAAGCCACAAGGTATTCATAAGAGGAATCTTGATTGCGGCAGGAGCAAGGAAGAAAAAGGAAAGAAGAGAGAGGGTCAGTGGGCTCTTAAAAGAAATATTGGACTTGGAGCAGATCCATAAGAAGAAAATAACAAAAGATACGAGACAGAGGTTATTGGATAAAAAAGATGAGCTAGAGAGGTTGATGGATGAGGAGAAGAGAAGAGTATACAACAGGGTTTTGAACGAGAGATATAGATGGGGAGACAGACCAGGAAGATATCTAATGAGAGCTTTGAATAAAAAGAAAAATAGGAACTATATAGAAAAGATAAAAAGTTCAAAGGGGGAGTTGGTCCACTCAAATAAAGAGATTATTAAAGTGTTTACGGAGTATTACAAAAAGTTATATAATATTAGTCCCCAAGGCCCTCTAAAAGAAGCCAAGGGTGAGAACTCAGTGATCACATGACCACTGATTGCTGGATTCTCACAGCCGCTCTGAGCAGATAGCAGGACTGTCAGTCACCACTCTCTGCTTATCCAGCGTTCACTGTAGTGCTGGGCTGTGGAGGGGGAGGGAGCAGCTGGCTCGGAATTTAAAGTCGGATCTTTCCCCAGCCTGGACCGGCTGAGTGACTTCAGCACACTGTCAACTGAAACCAGGTCACAGGAGTGCAGAACAAACTGCACTCCTGTGATCCACAGAAGTAGTACAGCGAAAAGAGCTTTGGCTTGGGGGGTGGTGGAACCCATCATGCAGGGAAGTTACCCGCACCGCTCCAGTGTGAACTCAGGCTGAAGTCACTACGACAAGCCTGGGACACAGGAGCTGTGCAGGAAACTGAATAGGATTTGGACAGGAATTGCACCGCATTCATGTTCAAATTGCATGCAATTCTTTGCAGTGTGGTTTGAGCCCATTCATTTTGTAAGGGCTCAAATCGCACCACAAAGACATCGGTGAGTACTTGACCAAAAGCATCGATACTCGCACTCACTGGTAAAAAAAAAAACAAAAAAAAAAACAACAACAGCATAGGTGGAACCCTAGCTAGGACACTAGCAAAAAAAATTGAGGCATGCTGGTAGTGGGAGAGGTTATCCTGGGCAAATATGGGGGTAACACATACGCCTCTATTGATGACGTTTCTTGAACCTTAGTTGCCCACATGTCATGCCAATCCTCATGGCCTCAATTTCTTGGGGACCAATCTGGCATAAGACAAGCAGGTAGAAATGACAGCCAAGCAATTAGCATTTTCAGAAGGCAATCCACATGAAAGCACCCATATTTCTCTTCTATAGTTATTCTTCAATAGCATTAGCCCTGGCCATGTCTCAATGTATTTTTCAATTAACCCTGTGTATCGGAATTCCTTGTTTATTAATATTCTACAGTGTCTTTCACTAGCATACAAAAAAAAAGGCTGCATAACAGCAGCTTTACAAGCAATGTCTGAAACTTTCCAGCTTATAAGATTTGGACTGTTAGCAGGCAATTAACACCTTGTTGACAAATTGCTCAAAAAATACATTGTTAATGATGAAAGAGTGAAAGAGCTAAAGTAGACCAAGGCTGCAAGTCAAAGAACAGCATTTTGTTTATTCACAGCAAGAGGTACAGCCCTATTTAATCATGTAAAGTAGCAATTTTTATTAAAGGTCACAAAACATGCTCACTCACTGTATACCTTTAGAGCTTGTATAATTAATAAGTTTTATCCCAGCAGTTGTTCATCAAGGGTAATCATTACACATTTGGTATACAGGTATGCACTAGAGGTAGAATTTAAAAAGCTGTATATGAAATACAATTGAGGAACAATTGAACAGCAAAAGCATGTAAAAGTTGCAGCAAGAATTACTTTCAGGCAAACATTAAAAAGAGTTTGGATTACAACATATAAAACTCCGACTTTCATGTCATGTGCTACGTTTGAAAAAGAAAAAAAAAAGTATGAGAAAGACACTTAGCCTAAAATATAAAGTAAAAATGTATTACCTTTATACAGATTCCAGAAAAGAAAAAGCTCCCCTCTGCTGGCAGTCGTACTGCCTACATGACCAAATAAATTCACAGTAGGGTCCCAAAATACTCTGTCAAAACAGAGTACCACCTGAAAATAAAACAGAGAAATGGAAACAACTAAATAAATAAATATATATCTCACAAGTCCGTAGCATGGACTTGTTCTACATGATACGTTAGCATTATTAGAACCCTGTGCTTACTGAATGCCTACCTTATTTAAATTTCCAAAACCCATTCTTTGAACAGCAGAGGTCTTCCATTCTGGAAGTGGAGGAACAAACTGCACAGCAGGAGGTTGTTGTTTCAATACACCAAGAGGCAGAGTGCAGAGGACAGCATCACACTTATAAATAAATGTCTGACTAGTAGAGCGTGTGTTCACTGCTATTACTTCACATCCTAGAGTAAGCAAATCAAGAAAAATATATTATCAGCCATATAACCTGAAAACAAGTCTCAGTGTCATATGCACAAATTCAACCTCATGATCCAGAAACACTAAGAGAGTATGTAGCTACAGTGCATGCAGAAAGTATTCACAGCGCTCAACTTTTGCCACATTTTGTTAGGTTACAGCCTTATTCCAAAATGGATTAAATTAAATTTTTCCCGCAACATTCTACAAACAATACCCTATAATGACAACCTGAAAGAAGTTAGTTTTGAAATCTTTGCAATTTATTAAAAATAAAACCAAAAAAAAAAAAAACACATGTACATACAGTGGATAGAAAAAGTTTACACACCCTTGTTAAAATGTCAGGTTTCTGAGATGTAAAAAAATTAGACAAAGATAAATAATTTCAGAACTTTTTCCACCTTTAATGTGACCTATAAACTGTACAACTCAATTGAAAAACAAATTGAAATCTTTTAGGGGGGGTTGAAATAAACATAAAAAACTAAAATAATGTGGTTGCTAAAATGTGCACACCGTTTTATAACTGGGGATGTAGCTGTGTTCAGAATTAAGCAATCACATTCAAAATCATGTTAAATAGGAGTCAGTACACACCTGCCATCATATAAAGTGCCTCTCATTAAACGCAAATAAAGCCCAGCTGTTCTAGTAGGTCTTTCCTGACATTTTCTTAGTCGCATCCTACAGCAAAAACCACGGTCCGCAGAGAGCTTCTAAAGCATCAAAGTGATCTCTTTGTAAAAAGGTATCAGTCAGGAGAAGGGTACAAAAGAATTGCCAAGGCATTAGATATACCATAGAACACAGTGAAGACATTTATAAAGTGGAGACAATATGGCACAACAGTGACATTACCAAGAAATGGATGTCCCACCAAAATTGATGAAGACAAGAAAACTGGTCTGCCAAGAGGCTTACAGCAACATTAAAGGAGCTGCAGGAATATCTGGCAAGTACTGGCTGTGTGGTACATGTCACAATCTCCCGTATTCTTCATATATCTGGGCTATGGGGTAGAGTGGCAAGACCGAAGCCTTTTCTTAGGAAGAAAAACATCCAAGCCTAGCTAAATTTTGCAAAAACACATCGGAAGTCTTCCATAAGCATGTGGGAAAAGGTGTTATGGTCTGATGAAACCAAGGTTGAACGTTTTGGCCATAATTCCAAAAGATAAGTTTGGCGCAAAAACAACACTGCACATCACCAAAAGAACACCATACCCACAGTGACGCATGATGGAGGCAGCATCATGCTTTGAGGCTGTTTTTCTTCAGCTGGAAATGGGGCCTTAGTCAAGGTAGAGGGAATTATGAACAGTTCCAAATAACAGTCTATATTGGCACAAAACCTTCAGGCTTCTACTAGAAAGCTGAACATGAAGAGGAACTTCATCTTTCAGCATGACAATGAACCAAAGCATGCACCCAAATCAACAAATGAATTAATTCACCTGAAGAAGATTAACGTTATGGAATGGCCCAGCCAGAGCCCAAACCTGAATCCAATCGAAAATCTGTGGGATGATCTGAAAAGGACTGTGCACAGGAGATGCCCTCGCAAACTGATAGATTTAGAGTGTTTTTGCAAGAAAGAGTCGGCAAATATTGCCAAGTCAAGATGTGCCATGCTAATAGTCTCATACCCAAAAAGACTGAGTGCTGTAATAAAATCAAAAGGTGCTTCAACAAAGTATTAGTTTAAGGGTGTGTACACTAATGCACCCGTATTATTTTAGTTTTTTATTTTTACTTCCCACCACCTAAAAGATTTCAGTTTGTTGTTCAACTGAGTTGTACAGTTTATAGGTTACATTAAAGGTGGAAAAAGTTCTGAAATTATTTATCTTTGTCTCATTTTTTTACATAAAGAAACCTGGCATTTTAAACAGGGGTGTGTAGACTTTTTATATCCACTGTATGTACATGTGTTTTTTTTTTTGTTTTTTATTTTTAATAATTGGCAAAGATTTCAAAACTAACTTCTTTCACATTATCATTATGAGGTATTGTTTGTAGAATGTTGAGGAAAAAATTAATTTAATAAATTTTGGAATAAGGCTGTAACATAACAAAATGTGGCCAAAGTTAAGTGCTTTGAATACTTTCTGGATGCACTATATAACACAAAGCAGAAGGCCGTCCTGATAAGACTGCTACCAGAATTCCTCCTAATGTGCACACTGATGAGATAAAACATTATTTACACATATATATGCATGCACACACATACAGTCATATAAAAAATGAAAGCAGTATTAAACCCAAAAGCAAACATTATATTGCAGCTTACCTTTTTATTTTTTTTCACCTGGTGATTTGACCAGCAAGTCTATTATTTTTAAACAGAACAAGCCATCTTGCAGAAGTATTAGAGGGAGGAGATACCATTTACCACTGACAGGGGTGCTTACAATGATCAGCGTTTAATTCATTTATGTAACACCTTTATCTCAAAAGACATTTTTTTTTACTACTTACAAAGTTGGAGCTGAAGCTTTTCTTCAATTTGTTCTTGTATTTAAACCTGCTAGTACATCTAACACTCCCCTCCCCCTGATTAACAATGCTGCTGTCCAAAGGTGCCCCTGTGCTCCTTCATGCAGAGTGGGTTCAATAATAGAGGAGGTGTGCTGCTGGCCAAATCACTAGGGGAAAAGACAGCGGGCAAAAGCCTAAAAAAAAAAAAAAAAAAAAAAAAGGAACAAATGCAGCCACCACATCTGATTGGTAAGCTGCAATGTTAAATTTTTTAGATAAACAGAGGGTGCAGCGCTAATAATCATACACACAGTAAACATAAGCAGCTATATGGTTAATCAATCTTGTGACTCCGTGTGCTCAATAGTTTCTATTAAAACTACATGTAACACACCATAGTGCATAAATAAACTGCAAAAAGAAAACGGTCCACACATGTATTGATTATCCGTGTCAGTATGCCGTGACTGTTGAATATTACATGTAAGTGTATAGTCCACAATATCCCAGCAGATGTAGTGCTAAAAAGATCACAAGGATCCTAGTAGTATATTCAAAAGGTGATGGTGTCCAAACTGATAAAAGACTGCGCACTCACCAGATGCACAATCAATGCGTATACTGATTGTGCATCTGGTGAGTGCGCAGTCTTTTATCAGTTTGGACACCATCACCTTTTGAATATACTACTAGGATCCTTGTGATCTTTTTAGCACCACATCTGCTGGGATATTGCGGACTATACACTTACATGTAATATTCAACAGTCACGGCATAGTGACACGGATAACCAATACATGTGTGGACCGTTTTTTTTTTGCACTTTATTTATGCACTATGGTGTGTTACATGTAGTTTTAATAGAAACTATTGAGGACACGGAGTCACAAGATTGATTAACCATATATCTGCTTATGTTTACTGTGTGTATGATTTTTAGTGCTGCACCCTCTGTTTATCTAGTTTCTTTGAGGTTGTTTGGTGCCTTTTGGTGTTCAGCAGCTGTAACAACCTTTAGCGCTCACTTATCTTATTACATGTTACATTTTTTGTTTTGGGTTTAAACACTTTGAGTACAACCTATGGACACTTAACTTTTTCAACATATTCTAAACAGGCATATATTAGTTCTTTTTTTCAAACAGCAACTACAGATAAAGAGCATATACCCAAATAGGAACACAAAACAATTTGCCTTTTCAATAAATTAGGAAACACAAATATAAAATCGATGTAATGATGTACTGTGGGAAAAAGTAAAAACACCCTTGGCATCAAAAGCAGATAATCCCCTCTTGATTTCTTGTATGCATTTTGTACAACTGTCCACCAGTCTCAGACTTCAACCCTGAAACATATAGCCACTTTTCTATGCAACTTACTTCAGATGCAAGGGGTTTGTGGATTGCCTTGCATGAACTGCCTGTTTGAAAGTCCCCTTACAAAATTTCAAAAAGGATTTAAAATAAGGCTTTGACTGGGGAAGTCCATCACCATATTTTTCTTAGTTTTTTTCTAGTTTCCATTGGATCATTATGTTGAAGGATTCAGTTCAATTTCAAATTCAACTTTCAGACAGAATGGCCTCACATTCTAAGCAATCACACTTTGATGTGATGCAGAATATATAGTGGACTTGATGACTGCAAGCTTCCCAGGCCCCGGAGCTGCAAAGCAACCCCAAAAAAATAGCATTTCCACCACCCTTCTCCACGGTAGGTAATCTCACTCCTTTTTCTCAACAACTCTCATGCAGGTTGAGTCAGTGCAAAAGTCAAGTTTTCATTACCATTTGCACGCATTGTTTTAGGCACAGATTATTGCACCTGCCAAACAAAAAAGGCTGCTACCACATACATCTCCTGTGCTCTCCACTGATCAATGTACTACCTTCTACTACACACAGTATCTACCTCCTACAAGATGCAGGCCACAGCTGAATAACCAGTGGCTAGCAAAGAAGTATAGCAGTTTTTTCTCCTAACAGTATAAATTGTTGCCCAGTGTCCCAAATGGACAATCCGAGAAAAGCACAAGTTTCTTTAGGACAGGGCTTGAAAAAGCCACTCGCCAAATGCGAGGAGAAATTCCTCTGTGGTGAGCAGCGAGCACAGATGAAGCATGGAGCACCTGCGCTCCAAGCCTCATTGTGAAGCAAAGTTCTGGTTTACAACTTCCGGTTTCCAGCTTCTGTGGCACCGCCGCTGAGGGGACAGGTGCAGGAGAGGTCCGCTCTCCTCCGCTGAGAGGAAACACCCTCTCCACCGCCGCGGGGGATTCGGAGGGACTAGGAGTAAGCACTGTATACAACATGTCATATCACTATAATGGAGTACAGGGGAGCTGGGATATACATTACTGTGTACAGTTTTATATTTTGGACTCTTTATTCTAAAGAAAAATGTAATTTCATAAGCTTTAAGGGGGCGTGGTTGGGGGAGGGTGGGCCGGGGGTGGGGTTTGGGGCGGACCTGGGCAAGGTTGGGTGGAGCAACTGGTGGAGAGTAAGTTTTGTGACCGGCTAGTAGGTCTGGACTCGAAATTTTAACCCCTGCTTTAGGACACAGGTGATCAGTTAGATAACTCACATAAGCTAAAGTCCAGACAATATAGAGCTTGTCATTTGTTCTTTTCATAAACCTCAGATTCTAAATTAAATTTAAATTTTAACAAGTAGGGAGTATAACTAACATTACACACATTTTACTGCCCAGTTCGCAAAACAATACGTACCAGAAGCAGTGTATCGCACTTGCCGGACAGCTGTATTCAATTTAATATCCAGTCCTTCTGCCAATGCCACTGGAACACAGGAATAGCCATTCCGAACAGTTAAATGACTGCCAGTAAATTCAAAGTCGTCATCCTAGTTAAAGAAAGGAAAACAAAACAAAAAGAAAAACCAACACACAAACGATAACCAGTTAGGGTAGAGTAAAGCAGAGAAAACAGGTGAAAAGAAATGCAGACATCTTCAGGATGCCTTACCTGGTCCCAATGTTTTAGAGAAAGTGTAGACAAAGGAGTTGCATTAGCAAACTCTAAATTTGCAAAATGCCAGTCAAGTATCTGTCTGTCCCTGGAGGACAAGTAAACATCACTGGAATGACAAAAAAAAAAAAAAGGAAAGGCGTTGCATGAAGCTGCTCACTGGGCTCTGCTCTATTCTAGAGAAAAGACACACAAGAAAATACCTTGGAGGATTGGCTTCAAGTTCTTGCAGTTTCTCTTCAAGTTTTGCTTGTGCCTCTGCTAACTGGTCATAATCCTAATTTCAAAAGAAAAAAGTAACATTGGACAATCCACTCAAAGGCATTAATGCAATAGACAATTACGCTATAATGCCAAAAGTATTGGGACACCCTCCAAATCATTGGATACGGGTGTTCCAATTACCTCCATGGCCACAGGTGAATAACATCAAGCACCTAGGCAAGCAGACTGCTCCTACAAACATTTGTGAAAGAATGGGTCGCTCTCAGTGAATTCAAGTGTGGTACCATGATAGGTTGACACCTGTGCAATAAGTCCACAAGTGAAATTTCCTTGCTACTAAATATTCCACGGCCATCTGTTAATGGTATTATAACAAAGTGAATGCAACTGGTAAAATGACAGAGCGGTGTCAGCACATGCTGAAGTATGCAATAAGTCCATCCGTGAAATTTCCTTGCTACTAAATATTCCACGGTCTACTGTTAGTGGTATTATAACAAAGTGGAAGCAACTGGGAACAACAACTCAGCCATGAAGTGGTAGGCCATGTAAAATGACAGCATGAGGTCAGGGCATGCTGAATCATACAGTGCGCAGAATTCACCAACTGTCTGCAGAGTCAATAGCTAAAAACCTCCAAACTTCGTGTGGCCTTCAGATTAGCACAACAGTGCATAGAGAGCTTCATAGAATGGGTTTCTATGGCCAAGCAGCTGGATCCAAGCTTTACTTCACCAAGTGCAATGCAAAGCGTCAGATGTAGTGGTGTGAAGCACGCCACCACTGGACTCTAGAGCAGTGGAGATGTGTTCTCTGGAGAGACGAATCACGCTTTACTGTCTGGCAATCTGATGGACGTATCTGGGTTTGGCAGTTGCCACAACAGTACGTGCCTGACTGCATTGTTCCAAGTTTGGTGGAGGGGGGGTTATGGTATGGAGTGGTTTTTCAGGGGTTGGGCTTTGCCCCTTAGTTCCAGTGAGGGGAACTCTTAAGGCATCAGCATACCAAGACATTTTAGACAATTTCATGCTCCCAACTTTGCGGGAACAGTTTGGGGATGGCCCCTTCCTGTTCCAACATGACTGCGCACCAGTGCACAAAGTAAGGTCCATAAAAGACATGGATGAGTGAGTTTGGGGTGGAGGAACTTGACTGGCCTGCACAGAGTCCTGACCTCAACCTGATAGAACACCTTTGGAATGAATTAGAGTGGAGACTGCGAGCCAGGCCTTCTCATCCTCCATCAGTGCCTGACCTCACAAATGAGCTTCTGGAAGAATGATCAAACATTTCCATAGACACTCCTAAACCTTGTGGACAGCCTTCCCAGAAGAGTTGAAGCTGTTATAGCTGCAAAGGGTGGGCCAACTCAATATTGAACTCTACGGACTAAGACTGGGATGCCATTAAAGATCATGTGTGTGTAAAGGCAGGCGTCCCAATACTTTTGGAAATATAATGTATATTAATGTAATTCTACCTTGCAGAGGGCTGTCAGATCTCGGTGCTTGCTTTTCACTAAAAACTCGGCAGTGATGTCTCTGGGAGGCTTTACTTCAGAAGCCTCCTTATATTGCTGATGAAGTTCCTTTATTTTCTCCTTTAAATTCACCATCTGGTAAAACACAAAATATAGAGAGTGTCACAGTTTTGTATCGACTACCAAAAGCACTGAAACCCCCGACCCAACTACAATCTGAAAAGTGACAGTGAAACCTTATATAAATTATAAAAATGAGCAAACAAGTGAGATTTTTAATGCAGAAGAGACATGCTTTGTCTCTTCTTCATTAAGTTTACCTACCTGTTCCTCCGCCACTGTACAGTGAGCTGCACATGCGCAGCTCACTGTAGAGATCCAGCTATGCCTGCAAACCCCGGACCCAACTACAATCTGAAAAAAAGAGAGATAGAGGTCCCATAATTAAAGTGGAACTTTATGTAAATTATAAAAATGAGCGAACAGGTAGGATTTGTAATGCAGAAGAGACATGCTTTGTCCCTTCTGCATTAACCTTACCTACCTGCCCCTCCGCACGCGCAGCTCAGTGTAGAGATTCAGCAATGCCGAAGCCAAATGAACTCCCACACACATGCAGAAGTGACATCATATCGGCCCAGTCAATGAAAACGGACAGTACTCGATACCTGGAAGACAGCCGCTCAAAGATGTCAGTGGCCGGTGGGGAGCTCCAGGATGTCACATCGCTGAAGCCATGGTGAGTATAGTTCTGCTTTAGGTATGTTTCTTTGAAGCTTTGATATAGTTATCCTATTTTTTACAAGGTGGAGAAAAACTATTACTGGCACAGTTTTTTCTCGAGAAGCTACAAGGATAGGGTCAGAAGAAAGTTGTGCCATGTGAGACATGTAAAACAATTTGTGCGCTATCAGAAGACCAGATAAAATCCAGCCAACTGTTCCCCAACCTAACCCGCTAACATTGCCATAGAAATTCAGAAAATAAATATTCAATGAACGCATAACATTCTGCACAAACGTTTTAACATTCAACTCAAGAGAGCCCTAATCCACATTTGGTTCAATTCACAAAAGCATAACAAATATGGTATTTTATTTTTTGCCAGTCTTTCAGGCCAGTTTTCAAGTGGTAGTAAAGTCAGTTTTTGTACTTGTACCTACAGGTAAAAGCCTATAAGACTTACCTGTAGGTCCTGTGAATATCTCCTAAACGTGAACCGTTTAAAAGATATGTACTTGTGTAGAGCACCAGCACATGCGCTCTGAAGGAACGGCATTCCCGTAAAAAGTGACATGCGCGGGAGTGATGTTATCGCTGCTCGGCCATTCAAGCTGCTGGAGCGTGAAGATGGAAGCTCTGTCAGCGGTGATACACGTGCCGCTGGAGGGCTTTGTTTTAAGGTTAGTTTCACATAATGTACTAGTATGTGACACTGTCTTGCTTTTTTTTTTTTTTTTTTTTTAAAGGTTGCGGTTTACTACCACTTTAAAAACTTATTCTTCCATCTTGGATGAAGAGGAGGAGCGTTAGAACTTGCCAAAGTTACTGCTCGATGCTGGGGAGATATCCCCCTCACCTGCAATCAGAGTGGTGTCAACTGGACAGAAGGAGAAATCTCCAAAATACCAGACATCAGTAAAAGCACACACTTTTAGAAGGGTAAGGGAAGCTAGTACTCCAGATTTTTATTAGTGAGGTCTGTGTCCTTGTTTAGCACTGAACAGAAATGAAGAAAAAAAGATCTCCCAAACAAGGCCTGAGAACATCAAGAAAACCTGAAAGAGGTTTTCCCCCTTCCCCAAACCATCCACAATTAATCCTGGGTTGGAGTAACACTTAAAAAAACTACAAACCTTATTTAACAATTCTTTTAATTCTTCCTGTGTTTTTACAATTTTTTTCCAATGCTCAATCTGTTCATCTTTTACATGTTTCTCTTGAAGTCTAAAATAGAAAATTTACTCTGAAACAAATCTTTTCCGTAATATGTACGTACATAAATAGGCAGCTACATAACACTTGGCTAAAGAATATAGTTAAGTCCCGACTTACTGTATAACCACTTCCAATGCCTGACCTAGCGAAACAGGTTTGTTATTAAGAACATTGAAGTCTAGCTGATGGCTGAGGTAGGAAGTCGCCTCCAGCAAACGGTTAAATTCTTGCTCCACCATCTCATCTTTTTCTTTTGGTACCTGAAAAAGATGACCACAAAGCTGAATTACTCAATGTTAGCCTAAGTTAAGCATAAGGGCCTAAAAGACATGGCTAATTTACTGTGAAGTATGATATGCTTCAAATATCTAATTGAGTGTCAAGATATTAGAAACACAGAACCTTTTTCTGTACATGACTGGATGTTCAAAGCCAACTTCATCCCATGTGACCAGCCCAGAAATATGATTCTGTTGGGTTAAAACAACCACATATGCTTTAAACTGAGCCCTTTATAGCAATGGAACTTACACCTTGACCATTTGCTTCATAAAGGGGGCACTTTTGCTTTATTTTTGCCAGCTCCATGTTTACTTGCTTGCTGATCACAGCCATTGGATTACCTCCTAAACCAAAACACACAAAGATAAAAAGGTAAGAAAGCATCACTTTGGAAAATATGTTGGGCACAAAACATCTCTCTATGAAAGAGAAACCATCAAAAAAGCCACTTGAAACAGCAGCCTAAATGTTAACTGCTTCAACTCTCACACCTGTAATCTGAATTCAGCAATAACTTAGTTACTATTTGAAATAAAAGTAATAGTTTGGGGAAGGGGGGTTGTTTTTTGGGGCAAACTAGGCTTTTTTTTACTTGATATTGTCTTGTGAAACATAGGTTATGCTTATTAAAAAAAAACCAAAAAAAACCCAAACTTTTTCTACTTTAATTGTTAGAAAGAAAAACAGGAATCAGTTTGATTGAAAAATAAAGTTACACTTGTCAGGTTGCTTTAGGCCTCATTCACACCATATGTGCAGAAAAACTGCTGAAAACTGCTGCACAGATCTCACTTGCAGAGACATCAGTTTTCATGCACGTTACAATAATCTGCACATGATACCAGTGTTGTGGTGTGAGCTGGGCACATAGAGGACAATTTTTTTTGTTGTGCCCCTGCAGAAAAACTGACGTCTCTGCACCATGGTGTGAACGAGCCCTTAAAGTGGAACTAAAACCATCAATTAACCACTTGCCTACTGGGCACTTATACCCCCTTCCTGCCCAGGCCAATTTTCAGCTTTCAGTGCAGTCGTAATTTAAATGACAAATTGCGTGGTCATGCAACTCTGTACCCATATGAAATTTTTATAATTTCTTTCACACAGATAGAGCTTTCTTTTGGTAGCATTTACTTGCTGCTGGGTGTTTTATTTTTTGCACTATAAACTAAAAAAAAAAAAAAAAAGAGCAAACATTTTGGAAAAAAAAAGGTTTTTCTTTGTTTCTATTATAAAATTTAGCAAACAGGTCATTTTAATCCTTCATTGATATGCGTTGATGAGGCTGCACTGATGATTGGTGCCGATCCATCCTCTGACAATTGCTGGTTATCAGCAGTACTTTCCTCACGCTGTGACAGCGTGAGGAAAGTGCAGCCAATAACCGGCAACTGCATTTACCCGGTGATCTGCTGTGTCATTGGACAGAGCTGATCACATGGTAAAAGGCCGCTGTGATTGGCCTTTTACCACATCACGTGATCAGCTGTGTCTGTAGGAGATCGCCGGGTGCGCACGTTCTGAGAGGACGTCATATGACGCCCTCCAAGAACTGGACAACCGCACTGTAGCCGTCATTTGGCTATAGCGCGGTTGGCAAGTGGTTAAACTGTCTAAAAACACAGTTACTTTCTGGGAATGAAATGGTCACAATTGGTTGTGCTTTCCAGCAAACTGTCAAAACATTAAATTGCTGGAGTCATAACTAATCATATGTGCAGCACCTTGACAAATCATACAGAGGCCAAGATGGCAGCCTCCTTGGCTGAAAAGGATAGGACGGTTTAGTTCCACTTTAAGGTCTCATTCACACCATATGTGAAGAAAAACTGATGGAAAAAAAAATGTGCTTATTTCACTTGCAGGAATATAAGTTTATATCAGTTTTCATGCGTGTTTCGGCAAGTTTTATACACGTTGCAGATTCCTGCACAGAAATACTAGTGTTGTGGTGCGAACAGGGCACACAGAGAACAGTTGTTTTCTTTGTGACCCCTGCAAAAAGCATGCAGAAAAACCCAGGTCTCTGCACATTGTTGTGAATGAGGCTTAGATGTCAGATGCAAATCAAAGTACTCTCCCCTTATCTACACATAAATGAAACCAAACAAATACAAAAGCAACAATGCTACTTTGTATCTCTCACTCTCCACTGAACAGTGTTTATAAAGAACACGTCAGGTCATTTTTTGACAGCAGAGGTTGCAAGCCCTCATTCACACTTGAGCTCACTTTTCAGCTAGTTTCCCCAATGCTTTACTGCACTCAGCATGCAGAATTATGTTCTTTTCAACTGCCCGTTTACAGTTGTAAACTTAGTCCCCCCGTGCTGAAAAAAGTACAAGCACTTTATTTTTTAGGGAGAGTATTCAGGTTTTTTTGCCTCCCATAAACATCAACACGCATTTTTGTCCATGTTTTTACACCTTAAAAACTCCTGCTACAACTGCTCTCCTCGCCTCGCCCAGCCCAGGAAGCAAATGCGTGAAGCTTGATACAGGTGCAAAAACACTTGCACAACGTTTGTAAAATGCAGGCCAATATAAGCTGCATTTGCAAGGCTACTACATGTTTTCATGTGAATGACAAAGGGAACTGTGGCCAAAATGCAAAGGGGAACGGCAGCAGCATAGAAAGACTGAGGAGTACTGCACATGCCCTATGCATTTTGAAGTTTTTTGGCTGTGCGTTGCTCACATAAGGTCCACAACTATAAACTATTGAGACTGATGACAACTGATATACAACACTACGCAAACAGATTGGTTTCTCCTCTAATGCTGTCCATACACACTGTGTTGCACAGTACTTGTAATTTTGTCTTATAGGGCCCCCAAACTACGTAAAATTACATGTACTAGGACAGGCCTTGAAATTTCCACTCACCTGCTCGCCAATGGCGAGTGGAAATTATGGTGAGGGCAAGTGTGTCCCCCAGGGCCATCTTGCTGAGCAGGCTCAGAGCTTAGGCCGGATCTGTCATTGGCACTGGGAGCCGTCAGACTGCAGTGAAAGCAAAGGAAGGAGTATGTGATGTGCTCTCTCCCTCCCCCTAGAGTGCAGTACCCGGCTCTGTGAGTGAAAAACGAAGTACTGCAACTTTTTAAAGGGGAGTGTGTGTGTGTGTGCGCGCGTGTCTGTGTATGCATGTACATGTCTCTGTATGTACATGTGTGTATCTGTACATGTGTCTGCGTGTGTACATACATGTGTCTGAGTGGACATGTGTCTGTCTGTGTATGTATGTGCATGTGTCTGTGCGTGTGGACATGTGTCTGTGCATGTGTATTTCTGTGTATGTACATATATCTGTGTGTATGCGTGTCTGTACATGTTTCTGTGTGTGTGTACAGGTGTCTCTGTTTATGTGTGTTTGTTGGTGGCGAGTAACTCTTAAGGCCTGGCTAGAAGCTCAGGACTTGAAATTTTAAGCCCTGACTAGGAGTATACTGTTGAAACAGTCATAGAGCAGTATTAAACCCAAAACCAGAAATATAATATATTGCAGCTTACCAATCATTAGATGTGGAGGCTGCATTAGTTTTCTATTTTTTAGGCTTTTTCCCTTCTGTGTTCACCTGGTAATCTAGCCAGTAATACACCTCTTGTATTAAGAGTGTCCCCACTCAGGAGGCACAGAATCACCTTTGGACAGTAGAATTGTCAGTCTAGATGGAGGGTAGTATAGATGTACTAGCAGCTTTAAATACACTAACAAATTTAACTCTAAGAATTGGTAAGCTGCAATATAATAAATCTTTGCTTTTGGGTGTAATATTGCTTTAAAGAAGTTATAAGGGAAAATGTTTTTTACCTTAAAGCATTCTCTGAATTAAGGTAAAAAAAAAAACCCAACATTTTGCCACTTGCTGTGCTCCCCCATACATCTGGGGTTCATCTTGGAAATTAAAAAAAACTTCAAAGCAAGATTGAGCAATGTTTTGAGATTGTTGACATGAAACTCCCATCTGCCAAGTATACTATATACAGTATGCATAAATGACACAGAATAAAAAACAACAAAACTTACCAAGTCCTGTGACCACCATTGCACCCAAGTCAGCAACATAATTTCCCTTCCGGAATGTGGCAACTCTTCCTCCAACACGGTCCTATTTAACAGAAAGTTATAATGTTACCACTTGCAAGAGTCATGTGTAGAACTGGCCTGCCAAAGAGAACCATCATCACAGCTCTGTAACCTAAACCTTAAACCTCATACACAGGACGAGAATATCAGATGAATGATCATCCATCAGAAGTGATGCGATGTAATGCATGTTTTTCGTTTTCGAGCATGAGCAGTCTTGGTCAATCGATTTTTTACGGATGAATACCGTACTGATTAAACGAAAATCGTTTGTTCTGTTATCTTACCAGAAATTCTCGTGCTTGTCCCTTCAAGTGATTTCGCATGAATCATTGTGATCGGTTGTGAGATTATTGGACAATTGCTCCGAAAGCGGTATATTCTCATCGAGTGTACGAGGCTTTAGAACTCGTCCTGTCAGCTGAACTGAGTTGTCAAAGTATGGGGACACAACAATTCATAGTCTAGACAGAACGAGAAGTCTTCAATCACAGACTTCTTTGAGGCTCTATAGGTGCTATTTCAAGTCTATGACAGAAACCTTGTTCACTCTGCCAGGACCCATGTCGATCACTCTCCCACTAGGGCTTCTTCTGTCAGCCTGCATTCACACCTAGCCTATTATAAACATGCATTTCTTTGTATGACAATAGGGCAGCCCACTGATTTCATGGGCTGCCCTATGCTTGGCAATGTAGCTCATGGAGCTTTTTGGCATGTTCCAGTTTGCACATTTTTCTTTTACTGGTTTTTACACATGGCAAGACATGTATCTGCCTGCCACATTTAGGGTGCCATTAATAATGAATGTCAGCGTAAACGCAACATGCAGTTTCAGCACGTTTTAAAAACTATGAATTTGCGCATGTTTACAAAATGTGCAGGTGTGAATGAAGTGTAGTAGTACAGTATGGTATCACAGCAAGTCCTGACTCTTAATATTCCAGTATTGATCTAAAGGTCCACTAATATGTATTTCTGATAAAAAAAAAAAAAAAAAGAGAAAATAAACAGGATTAAAATACACTGCATTCAGATTTGTAACATGCACACTTCTTACAGATCTGAACACAGCTGTAAGTTATATTATGGGCCCATGCGGTGTTAAAAAAAAAAAAAAATATGGAACACATTTAACGTGGGTATGTAAACATTTGTGTCAACATTTACATGTGCACAGAAATTATGGCTCTCTGCTTCAAGGCAACCGAGCACCAAAGGCAACACGGACTGCATGTGTCCTAGCAATCGAGGATGATAGGTGACAGGAGCTGCCTACATCCTAACAAATGAAGTACATTTCTATATGGTTGTATAGGGACAAGATCCAACATCCTAAAGTCATATGTCTGTATGCATGAGCTCCAAATCTCTAAATTCACCAACCAATCCAATGTCTGTCAGCCCACAACAAAAAGGGGAACACGAGTGTCCCCAAAGTCTACAGTGGGACTCCTTAATAGAGAATTTTTTTTTAATGATGCTTACCTAGGTGGATGCAGAATTGCTCCGGTGCTGCATCTGTCCCCGTCTACTCTAAGGGTGTGACCTCAGCAATCACATGATCTCTGAGTTCTCACCACCACTGTGAGCAGAAAGCGGTGACTTTTCAGTTACTGTCTGCTCCCCCACCAGGTGCTCACTGGAGCGCTGGGCTGTGGAGGGGGATGGAGCGCTTGGCTCAGGCTCTCAGTGGCTTGCTGAAAGGCTAAGTCAGGTGCCACTCCAGACTCAGGATTGGGATCTTTTCGGCAGTGAATGTCAAGCGGCAGCGGGTATCAGCCCGCTGTCAGCCAAATATGTGTCACAGGACTGCAGAATGAACTGCACTCCTGGGATCCACAGGAGAACAGCCAAAACAGCTTTGGCTGTACTTCTCCTTTAAGCTCACACAGTAAAACACAAACTCCTATTAAAAGGTCCAAGGCAGAGGCAAACGTCTATACTGCAAGCAGCACAAATAGGATTAAAAATCTGTTTTTGAACTTATTTCTAGTGTAAAGAAATATACTTCACATACTAAAAAACAACATTTACTACTTACCCTTGCCTCTAAAACGGTAACATCCATACCAAAACTTTGCAACTGGCGGGCTGCAGCCAATCCAGACACTCCGGAGCCAATGACTATTACTTTCCCCGTTTTCTTCGCTAATGGATTTAAGAAAACAGCAATTAAACCTCACAAGCATAGGTGGGAGTACAAGAAGCAATGTCTCATTTTTGAAGAATTTTTAATAAGAACTTGGCTCTGAGGCTAGATTCACACTATTCCATGTGCGGTGCAGCGTATGTGGTAACACACACAAACAGGCGTATATAAGCCTGTATAGTGCATTAAAATAGTGAAGCGCTCCCAAATTATCTAAAAAATTATTCAATAAGTGAAGAATTACATAAACACTTCTAATAAATACCCATATACTATTAACTCATAATAGATCTGTGATAAAAATACCAAAATATACAATTCATAATATATACCCAAATAACAGTGATAAAACCAATTGACATAATACTGCTGATTCATAAAAATGTGACAAATCGTGATACTTGTGACACAACTGAATATCAAAAAAAGATATATAGTGATACTGCGATAAGTAAACACATATATCTGTGGTGAACCCTATAACAAATTAGAAAAAATTGCTTCTTAGATCAAAAAAAATTTTTTATAAATAAATAAATAAACTCAGTGTTTCAAAAAAACTCAAATAATCCATGCAAAAAAATGTGAAACACTCTGTGATCTTCACTTCTAGTGCTCAAGAAAGGAATCCTCCAACGGCAGAAATGCCTGCTCACCTCCCCTCCTCGACCCACACAGGGCCAAAAGGCAAAAAGGCTCTCCTTAAAGGCAATCCTTTCCTCCAGGCAACTCAGGCAGGAACCTCAGGACTTCCACTCCACCTCCTCTCACCACGTCATATAGGGCACAAACAGAAACTTCCCATAGTATAACACCGTTTATTGTAAATAATATGGCATAACAAACTTTCCAACTCACATGGTAACTTTGGATACAGCGCTTTTTCACCTCACATCATGGGTGTACTCTCATGCAGGGAGGGAAACCAATATGGCCGCTGCGTCCGGACAAAAACGTCCCCACGTGACCGGAAGTGACGTAATATCGTGCTGGGAATGGCGTTCCCAGCACGATATTATTTGGGTATATATTATGAATTGTATATTTTGGTATTTTTATCACAGATCTATTATGAGTTAATAGTATATGGGTATTTATTAGAAGTGTTTATGTAATTCTTCACTTATTGAATAATTTTTTAGATAATTTGGGAGCGCTTCACTATTTTAATGCACGGTATTTTTGACTTGTTGGTTGAGTTTGAGTGATTGCAGCTAGTAGATAGGGACCTACCCATATTAAGCGCAGGAGGATATCCCCCCTTATAAGCCTGTATAGTTGCCCATTCACACTAAATGGCAGCACAAAGTGGAGATGTCAACCAGCCTCTTGGGAAAGAATGGGATTTCAACTTGACATGCATTTTATACAGCAAAATGCAAGTTTGTGAATGTGAATAGGCCCTAATAGTTTACCTAGACACACTTGAGAATTATAATGCATATTAACCCTTGTCTACTTGCACCAATTGCAATGTGCAGTTAGGCACTAAACACCCTGAAAAGGCACTTGTACCTATCAGCTTTAAAACATCACATTGACAACACAACATACAGTTGTGTCCAAAATTATTCAACCCCCAATGCTGTAAAGGGGTTTAGGGACTATAGTGTACATTTGGAATTGTATTCAGAATCAAATCCTACAAGGACGTTGTAACTACCCAAATGCAACTAAAATGACATCAATTGTTTATGTAATACAGTAGTAAATGGTTCTTATGTGGTTTCTTCATTGCCACAATTATTCAACCCCTTAAAGACTACCACTCTGAAGAACAGAGGTTCATACAGGTGCTTTCCATCAGGTATTGAAAACACCTGTGGATGTCACCGAGCAGCAATCAAGCATAATAAGCACCAATTAGGCAGCTTTAAAATGACTGTGATACTCAGCTCCTTCTAGACATTTACTGGTGTGGTTACAAACATGGTGAAGGCAAGAGAATGGTCCAGGAAGACAAGAGAAGAGGTGATTTCTCTTCACAGGAAGGGCAATGGCTATAAGAAGATTGCAAAGATGTTAAACATACCAAGAGACACCTTAGGAAGCATCATTCGCAAATTCAAGGCAAAGGGCACTGTTGAAACGCTACCTGGTCGTGGCAGAAAGAAGATGCTGACTTCGACTGCTGTGCGCTACCTGAAGCGTAGAGTGGAGAGAAGTCCCCGTGTGACTGCTGAGGAACTGAGAAAAGATTTGTCAGATGTGGGTACAGAAGTTTCAGCCCAGACAATAAGACGCACACTGCGTAATGAAGGCCTCCGTGCCAGAACTCCCAGGCGTACCCCCTTGCTGTCTCCAAAGAATAAGAAGAGTCGACTGCAGTATGCCAAAAGCCATGTGGACAAACCACAAAAGTTGTGGGATAGTGTTCTGTGGACTGATGAAACAAAATTAGAACTGTTTGGGCCCATGGATCAACGCTATGTTTGGAGGAGGAAGAACAAGGCCTATGATGAAAAGAACACCTTGCCTACTGTGAAGCATGGTGGAGGGTCAATCATGCTTTGGGGCTGTTTTGCTTCTGCAGGTACAGGGAAGCTTCAGCGTGTGCAAGGTACCATGAATTCTCTTCAGTACCAGGAGATATTGGATGGAAACGTGATGCAGTCCGTCACACACCTGAGGCTTGGGAGACGTTGGACCTTTCAACAGGACAATGATCCCAAGCATACCTCCAAGTCCACTAGAGCATGGTTGCAGAGGAAAGGCTGGAACATTTTGGAGTGGCCATCGCAGTCACCAGACTTAAATCCGATTGAGAACCTCTGGTGGGACTTAAAGAAAGCAGTTGCAGTGCGCAAGCCTAAGAATGTGACTGAACTGGAGGCCTTTGCCCATGAAGAATGGGCGAAGATACCCGTAGATCGCTGCAAGACACTTGTGTCAAGCTATGCTTCACGTTTAAAAGCTGTTATAACTGTAAAAGGATGCTGTACTAAGTACTAAGATTGAATGTCACTTGGGGGTTGAATAAAACTGATAATGCTGTGAGCACAGAAAAGACATTTGTGGTTATTTCATTATAACTGTTATGTTATATTTGTCTGACCTACAAGTGCCTCTTTAATGTAAATGTAAGCAAGATGACTGAATGATCAAAAGCAATGTCAAACTGGCCAAAACACTCAATTTCAGTGGGGGTTGAATAATTTTGGACACAACTGTACATATCCTCTTGCATAAAGACAAACCTGTGCTGAGGAACATGAAGGCTGCTATCATGGCAAACCATACCTGCAGCATGCAAAGGTTTCATTTCCAGCATTAGCAGACTGGGGTAGGAACACAAAATTAAAGTGGAGTCTTTTTTTTCTTCTTCTTCTCAACAGGAAAAGGTTAGAGTTAGAATCTCTGTCAGGCTTTCCCATGGCTTTAAGTACCATCTCTATGCTGATGACACACAAATCTATCTTTCTACCCCTCACCTCACCCCTTCAGTCTCCTCTCGCATTACTAACCTACTAAGTGATATATCGGCATGGATGTCACGCCACTTCCTCAAACTCAATCTTTCCAAAACTGAGCTTTTGTATTCCCCCCATCCCGTGCCCCTTCCCCTGACTTCTCCATCAAGATCAATAACACAATCATCAGTCCCTCCCCTCATGCCAGGGTACGAGGTGTAATCCTTGACTCCCATCCTTTCACCCTCAAATCCAATCACTGTCCAAATCTTGTAGACTTCACCTCCGCAACATCTCCAAGATATGCTGTTCCTAACCTCGGAAACCACTAAGCAACTTATTCACTCCCTTGTTATATCTCTCCTTGACTATTGTAACTCCCTCCTCATCGGCCTACCTCAACGCAGGCTATCCCCTCTTCAGTCTATCATGAATGCTGCTGCCAGACTTATCCACCTTACTAACCGTTCTGTATCTGCCACCCCTCTCTGCCAATCCCTCCACTGGATTCCCATTGCCCAACGTATAAAATTCAAAACATTAACAACATATAAAGCCATTTATAACTCTGCCCCAAATTACATCAACGATCTTGTCTCCAAATATCGCCAAACCGTACTCTCCGCTCCTTGCACGACCTCCTGCTGTCTAGCTCCCTTGTCTCCTCCTCCCATGCTCATCTCCAGGACTTCTCCAGAGCTTCCCCCATCCTCTGGAACTCTCTACCCCAATTTATCAGACTATCGCCTACTCTGCTCACTTTTAGGCGATCTCTCAAAACCTCTCTCTTCAGTGAAGCCTATCCTGCCCTCAGCTAATAATGGAACCTTCTACTCTTCCAACCAGTCCATCCCCCACAGTTACTACCTTTTGAACCACTAGCCGCTCCCTCCTAGATTGTAAGCTCCGAGGAGCAGGGCCCTCCTATCCCTCTTGTATTGAACTGTATTGTCTCCCATTATATTGTAAAGCGCTGAGCAAACTGTTGGCACTATATAAATCCTGTATAATAATAGTAATAATAATGTATTTTTGGGTTGATTTGCATTAATTTAGTAACTTTGTCTAAGCCATCAGGGTTCTATCCAACACCAGAAATATTTTGGAAGGGGTACTAATTTGAGTCAGCACAGACAAGCTGCTTCATTTATTGATGTGGCAAGTGCGAAATAGGTTCTCCAAAAGACTTGTAAAAAATATTGCTAATCAGGTAGTTTTTACAGCCATGCGCCAATCACTTCTACCACACAGGCAGCAAGCAGGAGTAAATGTGTGTACATGCCAACACTGCCACCAACATAATAGTAAAGTTGGCAGCAGCAAAAAGGGTTAAAGGACATGTACAGTGAACATGTTCTTCAATCTTTTTTGTGATGTGACAATCACATGCTTGTTCTTTTATTCTGCAGTGATTGTATTCAATGTAGAGATTTATAAATTAGCCACTAGAGGGAGACAAGATTTACCATTACTATCAACAGGCTCAATTTTTTTTCATAATATTAAAAAAAAAATGTAAAAAGAGGTTTATACTTACTTGCTCTGTGCAAGGATATTGCACAGAATGGCCCCTTACCTCTTCTTCTAGAGTCCCCCACCAGCACTGTTCGCTCCTCCTCTTCTAGTGCCACCATATCAAGCCCTGTGCTATGGAGGCATTTATGTGAGCACGCTGCTGAGCCAGGCTGTGTGCATCCATAGACACACACACAGCACAGATCACCCCCCCCCCCCACTCCCTCCTCACAGAATGTGACTAACAGCAACAGGAGCGGGTCCCACTGTTCTCAGTGAAGCTTGTGAGAAGGATAGTTAGTGGGGTGTTTTTTGTTTTTTTTTACCTTAAGGTTGAACGTCACTCAATATTGACTATTTTGAATCCTTATGCTGCTAGATATAGTAAATAGATAGGAATGTATATCATATTTACTTGTTCTAAACTGTTTTTTACATTTCTTTACTGTAAATTACTTCCTAGTTTCCATGCCTAGTCAAACGTCGTACATCCCAAGAGTCTTCAGGAGGAGAGGAGGGGTTTTCTCACCTAAGCACACCCTACTGCCTGTATGCCTGAGCTAAGGCAGATGTATTCCAGGAAGTAAATGCTACAGGAATCAAGTGATTTCTCAGTAAAATAAAGCATGGTAATATGGATGGATATTTGAGCTTGCTTTGAATTTAAAAATAATTAAAATCATGTTTTTGGTTTGTAACACTCAGATACAGTGTAGTCTCACCGCTCTGCATGTCCACCCTCATTCGCTCCTGCCGCTGTTTCAGCCAATGAGAAGGGAGAGTCCCCAGACAGCCAAGGCTCTTGTGATCATCACTGGACCAAGATGGAGCTTAGGTAAATATTGGGGGGGGGGGGGAGGGGGCTGCTGCACACAGAACGTTTTTTACCTTTATGCACAGAATGTATGAAGGTAACAAAACCTTGAGCCTTTACAACCACTATAAATCCTGTGGCTCTATTATGAGCTGAAGAATGCACACTGAAATCTGTGAAATATTAACACTCCTGGTCCCAGCATGACACAAAAAGGGAAAATAAGGGGCCAACTACTCTGCTTGGCCTCAGATTACCTTATGCAGAGCTAATCTTTTTATTACTATACGTGGTCAACACGTGGATTGTGGTGTGCCGACAGCAAAGATAACATTTTCCTATTGCCTAATAAAGAGATGGAGAGACAGGAGAAAAGGAAAGACAGCTGATAATTTCGACTACTTACCAGGCAAAGGTTTCAGTCTTTTGTAAATACCAAAGTTGATTAAGCCATGCCTTTCAAGATAGCAGTGTATTCTGTGAACCAGCACAGAGTCACCTAAATAACACAACCCCGTTAGTCTATTGAAAATGTGCACTGCCTTTTTCAAAATGGGTTAATTGCAACTTACTATTATAAGGAGCTTCCAGCTGCTGAAGGGTTGCCTCAAACGTCAGCTGAACTTTTGGATTGTCTAACCACAGCTGCAACTTTAATAAAAGAGAAGAC
The DNA here is from genome assembly GCF_062004578.1 of Staurois parvus. NCBI lineage: Eukaryota > Metazoa > Chordata > Amphibia > Anura > Ranidae > Staurois > Staurois parvus. Next base: position 221,550 of record NW_028319936.1, read on the forward strand.
AAAATGGAATGGAAGTGAGAAATAAGCCTACTTGTGCATCTATTACAATTAAAAAAAAAACAACCTCTGTGGCATATACAGATGAGAGCTTTTTTCCCACTTACTGTGCGATTCCGGATGTAAAGGAAGACCTTCTGAGTTGGTTGTGGGCCGCTGATGATATCTGGGAAGCATGCCGCCTCTTGAGATGTCATTCTGTCATGTGGAAGTCTGCTCTGAAAAGCTGCACCCTCTACACCTGAATATACTAAATAAATGTAGTCTGCATTGAGCAATTCAATCTAGTTACCCATGGGAAAGCATGTTTTTCAGTAGACAAACAAAGTTAATTATTCTGTATTTATGTAAACATTCTTTCTAAATACTGATACAGGGATGTTGGATTCCTATCGCCTGACGCCTGGGACATGTAGTTCTGGGCGCCGGTCAGGTAGTTTCTTTCTACCTTTAGCTCTGCTGCGGGCAAGCAGCAGGGCTCACCAGTCAGTTGAAACAATAGGCGGCAGCGCTGCCACTGATGGCTTCCACACAGTGCCAGCTTCTCTGCGCCCCTGGTGTGAGGTCTCCGCTTGCCCATCTGCGGGCCCAGCTCGCAGTCGGCTAGAGGGGAGGGACAAGTCTGCTCCCCTACCCTTCTTGTGCTGACCCGGAAGAGACATTATGATGTCACTTCCGGGTCCCCGGTGAAAGATGGTAATGCAATCCCCGGGAAAGAGCAATTTCCAGTGGAGCAGAGGGGAGACATCCAGGGTCTTTTAGACCTTGGATGTCTCAAAGAGAACCTGTCACCAAAAATCATCACATAGGGGATTTTGTCCCCTATGTGATGGAAAAAAAGTTTTTTTTTGTTTTGTTTTTTTAATTGGAAAAAATGAAAGTTACAACCAAGCACATATCATCACCCCCCCCCCCCCCCCCAAAAAAAACATTGAGGCCCCCAAGGAGCTTTAAAAAAGTGGTGACCTATAGAAAATATAGGGTACTGAAGTTCGTCACCATTTCTCGAGCGCGCACAAATTTAAGGTTTGACAAGTTGGATATCTATTTACTCTCTGCAACCTCATCTTTCATATTTTACAAAATAAAAAGGCAATTTATTGCTTTTTTGTGCCCTAAAATTAACTTATATAGTATTTTTTACTGACCCCTCCAATGTATTCAGTGGAGTTCTTAGTTGCTCTTTCACATAGGGGGCTGAGCTGTATTATCTGCTCCCCCCCACCCCACACACAAAAATGCTAAATCTACATCCTGACAGGGTTGTACAGATGCTGTGGGCCACAATGCTTTGCCTTGCAGCAGCAGCAGCATTATAAACCCAAGCACCACCTGTCAAAAACAAGAAATTCCCAGATCAATGGGAGCATACTGCAATCATGTTCCCAAAATCACCCTTGGAATTTGAAGAAAAAAAAAAAGAAGGACAGACATTCAGGAGATGACAAGTTGTCCTCCTGAATGCCTGCCAACTGCTGCTATACCACCCTCTGAAAAGTGACCCGAGGATCACTTTTCAGAGGGCAGTAAGCGTTGCCACCTGCCTGAAAGAAGCCTTAGTAAATCAAAAAGGAGTGCATTGTTTACAATCAGTAAGCTGACTTACTCAGCAATGCACAACTACTGGATGCAGGTCAGAAAGACCAAAGCAAAAAAATATAAAAAATTATATATATATATATTTGTATAATTACAAACTACATACAGAAACAAGGTTTTTAAAATCTAAACACAAATTGATAAGACTTACTTCAAGCTGATCTCTTTAATATGCATTTCTAAAAAGAAAACATTCAAAGACTATACATTCAACTTTAAACAATGTCCCATCAGAAATCTTAAATTTTAAAAGAACGGACTATGAAGGTTACTAATATGTTTTTTTATGACAAAATTAATGTCTGTAAAAACATTAGAGTAGCTTCACAGAACAACTTCTAATAATCATACCCCTTTATGAGTCATCTGTGTAAGAGGGAAACCGATCAGTCTTGCCTTCATGCAGCTAGGTCTTCAGGAAGAACTGCTTTCCCCCCACCCTATAGCAGATATGCTGCTACAAGGCGGTAGGGGTGCGCAAAATCACACACACACACACACACACACACACACACACACACACACACACACACACGATTTTGCATTTCCGGGCAGGGGGCACGCTATAACTTTCACGTAAACCAATTAATTTACACATATTGGGATTGTTTTTAGCAAACATATGTAGCAAAATACATTTTGGCCTAAATTTGATGAAATTTGATTTTTTAAAATTTTTTTACTGGACATGTTTAATAGCAAAAAATATTGTTTTTTCTCAAAATTGTGGGTCTTATTTTTTTGTTTATAATGCAAAAAAATAAAAACCGCACAGATGATCAAACACCACTGAAAGAAAGCTATATTCGTGGGGGAAAAAAGGAAGTAAATTTCATTTGGGTGCAGCGTTGCATGAACGCGCAATTGTCAGTTAAAGTAACGCAGCACCGTAACGCAAAAAATGGCCTGGTCAGGAAGGGGGGTAAATGGCCTGGTCAGGAAGGGGGGTAAATGGCCTGGCCAGGAAGGGGGGGTAAATGGCCTGGCCAGGAAGGGGGGGTAAATGGCCTGGTCAGGAAGGGGGGGTAAATGGCCTGGTCAGGAAGGGGGGGTAAATGGCCTGGTCAGGAAGGGGGGTAAATGGCCTGGTCAGGAAGGGGGGTAAATCCTCTGGAGGGCAAGTGGTTAAGTCTAGGTTCACAGTGTGGTGTAATTTAAGATTATTCATTTTTATTGGGCTCAAATCGCACCAAAGTAGTGCATGCACCAATTTTAGAATCGCAATGCAACTGGATCACATGGTTGACTTGCACCACGCAATCCGGAGCAAGCAAATGCATTGCATTTGGTGTATCAATAACACTGCACTAGCACCCGCCGCAGATGGCAAAGGCAGTGTGACTAGGAAGTAATGCGGGAAAAGCGCACAGATCACAGGTTTACCACTCAGCACTCTAGTGTGAGCTGGGGCTAAACATATGTTGTATGGGCTCATGTATGATGTACCATCTGACCAGGAAAGAGAACAGCAGCATTCCATAATGCATCTACTCAACAAGTATGTTTGTGGAATCTATTATAGGAGGATAGAGTTCCTTTGGTTAAAGTGGTATTAAATTCAAAAACTTTCCCTAAATCAGATAAAGATAACTTAAGTCGCATGCATCTGAATGTCCTCCACTGAGCTCATAGAATTGTCCCCTGGCCATACTGCTATATTCCAGTTTTCTCTGTGTCACCAGCACCTATGGAGTCTTATGAGTGTCCGCAGGGTACGCACTTCAGCACTGTACTACATCTCACACACACAATCAACACGAGAGGGACACAGAGCCACTGCCAATCATCACTGTGAAGGAGTAAAAAGTGTGGATTTTGTTCTTTGCCACTCTTGTCCTGAGGCTGTGTGTGTGTGGCATTGGGAACAGCAGCACGGAGAGTTGTAGTACAGAGCGGGAGTGCGCACACTGCTGAGCCTCACACAGGACTCCAAAGGTCCCGGCGGTGCAGAAAGAACAGAGTATAGCAGCACAACCAGAGGACAACTGAAAAAGGGGACACCGATGGAAGAAAAAAAAAAAAACAAAATCGCACACGAGTTATGTTCTTTTTCAGGAAATAATAATGAATAATTATACCACTTTAACTTGTTATATACTAGACTCTCTGATGAACAGTAAAAGGCATCGGTCACTATGACAAAATAACATCCAGTTAAGTATTACCTGAGGGCTCTTCAGGCTCACTTTCAATCTCTTCCTCTGGAGGAGCTTGGGGAGGAGGTGGGGGGACCTTTTTCTCCCTCTCAGCCTTTGCATTCCTCTCCTCTTCTGAATAATACTCATCTTCTGAGAGATTGGCAAGACTCTCGTCCATCTCTCTGTACTCAACCTGCAAAAATGATTGCATCAAACTGTAATACTGCTGTTTAGTGAAATGCCAAGCTCTTTTTGTTTTTGCCTTTTTTTTTCCTTAGAAGTCTAGTTCCAGTTATCAGTAGCCAGACGTCAGGACTGGGAGGTAAATGAATCCAAGATCTCAAAAAGTACCATGAGGGAAAACGACTATAAAAAATACATTGAATTTAAACACAGCAAAACAAAAACAAAAAAATACAACCAAAGAAAATGCCTACCGATGTAACCTTTGTAAAACTGCCATTCAAACCATTTTGTGGTTTAATATTGATATAAATCACTTTTCTGTCCAATCTGCAAAGTAATATTTTTTACAGGTATTTATATAGCGCCATCATTTTACGCAGCGCTTTACATATATATTGTATATTCACATCAGTCCCTAACCCTCAAGGGATGTACAATCTAAGGTCCCTAACCCTCATTCATACATGCACATACTAGGGCCAGTTTAGACAGGAGCAAATTAACTTACCAGCCTTTAGAATGTGGGAGGAAAACCGGAGTACCGAAAGAAACCCATGCAGGCACAGGGAGAGCATGCAAACTCCAGGCAGGTAGTGCCATGGTTGGGATGTAAACTGGTGCTGCTAGGCGGAAGTGCTAACCATTTAGCCACCGTGCTGCCCAATGCCGTCATTCTGTAAAATTGTCAAATGTCATTTCTGCAGGCATCCTGGGGTGCTCACCCTTTTGAAGAGTGAGGTCCACTTAAGTGATCTGTTAACCAGCATCGGCCCTCACTGTCCTGAGCCCCTATACGGCTGCTTTCACACTGATACACTGCGGTTTAGCCACACAGTGGGTATACCTGCATCTTTCCTGCATGTTAGCTGAACTTTGCCATAGACTTCTATTATATCTTGCAGGTGCGGTGCACTCTCAAAGCACACCAAAACTCCTGCATTCAGTTTGATGTCGAGGGCCACCTCAGAGGTCTCTAAAAAGGGCCACAGGTTGAACACCCCCATAAATCTACTTTCTGTTTCTTTGGCTCAAGGCTTTTTCCCCAAAAGTCTGAGATAGAAGTCAGGCATAACATAACACTGGCTGTGCCTAGGTGGTCATCATTTAATTAACTATATTATGTATTATGCTTCTTCATATATCTTTAGAAGGACTCTCCTACTCAGAATGCACATGAGAAAAGACATTTTTGTTTTCACAATAGAGAAAGGGAAGGATCTGCTAAATGTTTTGTAACTCTGAACAATGCATTATTTCATCTACAGATGATTTTTTATTTTTAGGTGAAGTTGCATTACAGTAGTATTAAAACCAAAAACTAAATTTTTATACATTGCAGCTTACCAGTCCTCAGACGTGATGGCTCCATTAATTTTCTTTAACCTGAAGCTTCTGCCAATAACAATTCCAGTCCTAAGGTGGCGATGCTCTTTCATTGTTTGATACCCATTAATAAGCAGTGTTGTCACCCTTGGACAAGACTACATAACCCCTCCCCCATCTCCTCCACAATATAGTCCTGTAGTCCTCACAGAAGCAGACAGCACAGGAAGCTGTCAGCCAACAAGAGTTCTATGAGCCCAGTTCTCACCACAACACTGCCTTATGGTGGGTTGCAGTGCTTTACAGGCACATTGCAATTTTCTACAAAGCACCCCAGATCATCTGAAGTGAATGTTGGTCACTTCACCACAGCAGAGCATTGAAATTAATGAAATGTCAGTTGTGTCATTTCAATAAAGTTAAAGTGGAACTAGAGGGGTTAACGTTACCTTGCCAACTGTCACTCGCTGGCATCTACTTCTGACTTTGGCCATCTTCATTCGCCAGCACAGTAGGACGTCATCCCGGCAAACAGAGACCGGTCCGACACTGTAAGCTGAGCTGCGCATGCCAAGTTAACATTGCTGGAAAACACAGGGAGCAGGCAGGTAGGGGCATTTAATTTCAGAAGAGACTTTGCATGTCTCTTCTGCAATAAAGAGCCTGCCTGATTGTTACAGCAGCACTTCAGTTCTGCTTAAAATATGTTAGCTGTACCTTGCTACACATCACAAACCAGCACGTATGCTAAAAGATTGTTTTAATATGCAGGCTCGTGTGAATAAGCCCTTAATGGTTTAACCCACTAGAGCCCCTTGTACAGGGGGCCATCCAGCTGCAGCACGTCCCTTCCAGAATTTTAGCATCCAGGATGGAGACATACAATATTCCGCCCTGCTGCATGCAGGCTATCAAAGTCTATGGCAGGTTGCATATGGATGGGGGTGAGCCCTGTATCACGTGGTACCAGCATTTAGGGACCTGTCCATTCAGGGATGAAGATCTGGAATGCAGAAGACCAACACTTCTTGAAGTGGCAAATACCTGTGCTCCATCCTATGCTCGGTGGTTCCTCCTGCTGACCCCCGAAACACTACTGTGTCCTGTACAACTACCCACTTGGTTTTTTTTTTGCAAGGATCTTTATTTCAGCAGAACTAAGCAACAGATTTGCTTTGAAGCTGATCTCTGGCCAGAATATTATTTGGACATTTAAAATCAAATTAGCACTGATGAAGTGTGTGCTGTGTGTACGTTGCAGTGATCCGTAAAAGCTTTTACTCTCATTCACCCCAACAGAATAGTAAGCAATGAAAATCTGGCACGGAGACTTGTAGTTCTGCCTGTATAACAGACATCATAGGCGGTCGGTCGGCACCTCCCGATTCACAGAATGCAAGGGGTTCTGTGACTGAAGGAGACATTTTTTTCTCCGTTTACAGAATATGCTTTGCATGGTCATAGAAGAGGTGCGTGTACTGATGTAATGTTAGTTTGCTGGCTGTCATGCAGAGGGTTTGCCTTCAATACTTTAAGGCACAGGTGTCAAACACAAGGCCTGTGGGCCGAATCTGGCCCTCCAGGCCATTTCATGTGATCCTTGCACCTCTCCTGCAGGTACCCCCTTGTCTCTGCCCCCACCTTGTCTCATCAGTTGGCAGCAGAGAGAATAGAACTCCTCTGCCAAATCCTGCATTTCTCAGCGCAGCTGCAGCACCCTCTCATCTCTGCTTCCCCTGGGCTCAGCATTCAGCAGACTCTGGTAACTGACTCCACTCCTCCCCTGGTCCTCCTCCAGACCCTGCACTTTCTGCTCTCCAGCTCTGCCCCCAAAATGGGTGCAAGTTGATGTTAGGGAGGGTGTGGGATTCTTGACATCTGATGTAATGTGGGGGGCTCTGGACATCTAGCCTTACAGATACAACCGACCCTTTGAGGGAAACCATAATGCTGGTATGGCCCGTGATGAAATGAAGTTTGACACCCCAGCTTTAAGGCACTTGACCTAAGACAAGTCTATAGATAAACTCTGACTGTTCACGGACATTGATTTGGCATGCAATTGTGCAGCAGAAATAAATAATAATCTAGATACTGCTAGTGAGCTATCAGGACACCAGCAACAGCAGCCCATTTTTCTCCAAAAAATTATTTTGGTTTCATTTTATTAGCAGTCACATGATCAATATATGCCTTATTTCCTGAGCTTCAAGGGAAGGTCTTGGAGACTCCTAATAAATATTGGCTACTGCCACAATTCCCTGCCAGTAGACACTGTCAGCTAGGCTCCATCACACTGATGTCACGTGATCTTACAGGCACAGCATGTGTTGATACTGTATAATGTAGACCCAAAGGGACGCAAACTGACTACACTAATCTACCAGTCAGCATGGTCGGTAACCAACAGGATGCAATGCATGGAGGATGGAACTGGCAGGATCATTAGGTACTTTGGGTTTTAGATCATGCATAAATGAAAGGCTCCATTATATCACCTGTGGAGTGCAGAGGCTAAGGTTTCCAATTTTAGCTTTACACACATTTTTTTTTTTAACTGTAATTAACTGACTTTTTCCACATTAGAGGTCTGATTTAGGATTTCCCTTCAAATTTTGCAAGCATTCTAATATTGTAACATCAGCACAAGGGATGCTACAGCATGACTGGAAAAGGAAATCCTTAGCACAGGATATTTCAAACAGTAAACAAAGGTAGCATAGAGCCAAGCTGTAGTTACATCCTTAAAGTCTCAGAACTAAATCCATCAATTTAACAGTTTAAAAAAAAACAAACAAAAAACAAAAAACCCCAGTTGCCTTCCAGCCATGCCAGAAAAGCTAACTGTCAAATTTGCTAGTACTTTCAACCAAACTGTCAAACCATCAGCATCTGGGCAGTTGGCAGGGCAGCATCAGATCAAACAGAGGCTAAGAGTGCAGCTTCCTCGGCTGAAAACAATAGGAGGGTTTAGTTCTGCATGCAGACAGGTATATTAAAGTGGAACTAAACGCTCCTCTCCATTTTAGCCAAGGAAGCTGCCATCTTAGCCTCTGTTTGATCTTCAGCTGCAATGATGCTGCATATGTGATCAGTTATGATTCTAGCCATTTGATGGTTTGACAGTGTGATTGAGAACACAAGCAAATGTGACATGCCAGGAACGGAACTGTTTTTTTTAAACCATTAAACTTGATGGGCTTAGTTCCACTTGAAGAATACATACTTGAATAGATTTTTTTTTGTTTAAAACCAGAGTTTAGTGTCACTTTAAGCCCGGGTTTACGTCAATGCAGCGCAGAAAATGATGCGAATCCTGTGTTTCCTGCATTGCAATCGCATCCATGCAATGAGGTGCGGGTGTCCATGATAAATTTATGACACTCTAAAACAGATCGCAAAATGCAGTGCGATTGCCAACAATCGCATGGGTGAGGAGAACATTTATGTGATGCGATTCAGGTGCAGATTTAAAGCAAAAAAGGGTCTTGCACCTTTTTGGTGCGGATGCAATGCGATTTGAGTAATACAAAATGTATGGCATGTAATTTGCACTGAAATGTTGTGCGATACCTGTGCAAATTACATGTGGTGTTCCGCACCACATAATGTGAGCCCGGGCTAAGGGCTCATTCACAGACGTCAGTTTTTATGCAAGCATTCTGAAAGGGCACAACAAAATCAATTGGGTGTCATACATTTATCATTGACACCCACACCTCATTACATGAACGCAATGCGATGCAGGACACACAGGATTCGCATCATTTTCTGTGCTACATTGATGTGAACCCGGGCTTAAAGTGACAAACTCTGGTTTTAAACAAAAAAAAAAAAATCTATTCAAGTACGTATTCTTCAAGTGGAACTAAGCCCATCAAGTTTAATGGCATGTCACATTTTCTTGTGTTCTCAATCACACTGTCAAACCGTCAAATGGCTAGAATCATAACTGATCACATGTGCAGAATCATCTCCTAGATTGTAAGCTCCAAGGAGCAGGGCCCTCGAACCCCTCGTGTATTGTATTGTTACTGTACTGTCTCGTGTACTGTCTCCCACTATAATGTACAGCGCTGAGTAAGCCGTTGGCGCTATATAAATACTGTATAATAATAATAATAATAATTGCAGTTGAAGATCAAACAGACGCAAAGAAGGCAGCTTCCTTGGCTGAAATTGAGAGGACCATTCTGAAAGGGCACAACAAAATCAATTGTTCTCTATGTGCCCTTACAATACTGGTATCATATGCAGATTTTTTCTGCAAAGAAATCTGCAACATGTACAAAACTCATTGAAGCGTGCATAAAAACTGATGTCTCTCTAAGTGAAATCTGCACGTCAGTTTCCATCCGTTTTTCTGCACGTATGGTGTGAATGAGACCTTAATCAACTCTAGGAATTACAAAAAAACAAACACTACTATCCTTGCAGAGCCCCACCCCCCACAAGGGTTAATGCTCATCAAGTCTAGGTGTAATAAACTGGAATGCTTATCCATTGCTCTGCCAGGCTTCCTCCATTGGGGATACTGGTCCCTCGGAGCTTGTTCTAGAAGATGTTCTGGGCCACAGCTGCACAGTGATGTCATCAAGTACAATGCATAGCCAACAACCCTGCATTGTACCTGAAGACTGCGAGGAACAACCCACAACCAGAAGCTGGTGGGAGTGTGAAGTAGGTAAATATCACATCATCATCCTGATCCCCTAACGCACAGATGTCAAACTGGCAGCCCTCCCAGCTGTTGCCAAACTACAAGTTCCATGAGGCATTGCAAGACTGACAGATACAAGCATGACTTCCAAAGGCAGAGGCATGATGGGACCTGTAGTTTCGCAGCAGCTGGAGGACCGCCAGTTTGACACCCCTGCCCTAGCATTACCAAGTGTTTAAAGGGTAACTCCACTTTTGTGAGAATTAAATAAATAAATAATAGAGAGTGTAGAATTGTGACACAGGTCATATCGTACTTGAATGTTAATAAAAATTACCTTTCCTTTTCAATCTGCAGCTCTGCAATTTTCAGTAAAATGCAATACAATATAGCAACCTGGAGGTGTTTGGTACAGGACGCCCCCCCCCCCCCCCAGAAATGTAATTTCCTGCTTATGTAATTGGCTTATTGATATTCCCAGAAGTCTGCACTAAGATACAAGTAAGTCACTCTGCACATGGACACAAACAGCTATTTCTTCAGAATAACAAAAGGTAGGAATCTGCACCAAAGTTTGTTAACATCCTTACAATATACATAGATCACCTAGAGGGGAAGGGTTTTTTTTCCTCTACAAAAGTGGAGTTACTCTTTAACCTTTGCAGCGTGGGGAAGACTTAAGTTTTTTTTTTTTTTTTTTTTAATTCCGGGAGGAGGGCTTTAAACAACATTTACATGTTAATCCCTCCCTTTCCTAGATTTCTATGTATACCTGCTACATATATTTAAAGTGGTTACAAATTGTTTAGGCATCAGAATCCCCACTCTCCTCCTCTTTTACTTACCATCATTCTATCCAGTGCTGTGCTCATCTGCAGCTCTTCACTCCACTCAGTTCCTGGTCTCACAGACTTGGCTGGGACAGCAGGAGCCATTTGCTGTCAATCGCAGCCAGTACCAAGGGAGTGGCCAAGCCCCACTGTCAGTGATCATAGACATCAGAGCTCAGAAGCGGGTCCACACAAGTGCCCCAATAGGAAGCCACTTTCTATGGGGGAGCTGGACAAGGAGAAGGAGCCAGGAGCACTGGTGGGGGACCCAAAAAAAAGTGGTTCGGGGCTGCTCTGTGCAATTCAATTGCACAGAGGAGACAAGCATGAACATGTTTGTTATTAGGCTTCATGTACACGGGACGTTTGGAAAACACTTCTGGAAACTGACTGCTGGAAAACGTAGATTAAAAAACATCTGTTTAGCCGTGTTTGCATACCACGTTTATGCGCGTTTGCATTTAGAAGCGTTTTTTAAAGATAACCTCAGGAGACCTTCCGAAATGCTCAGAATGTACTGAAAAATAGTAACAAATTATTTCAGACATTTTGAGAGAAATAGAGAAAGCAGTATGTGTTGAGATTACCTGTCTTTCTGGTTGTATTCACTATGGATCCCATCATGAACATAATGCGGCACGTTCTACCATTTTTTCCTTCACACAAAACCTGGAACTGACTGCACTGGTGTACTGAGTCCATTTGAATACATGGGAAAACACATTGCATGCATTTCTGATGATGAAAAAAGGCTCTGGACAGCATCTGGATATGAAGCAGTTAAACGCTTCTACATGCAAACGCTTATAAATGTGGTTAGCCAAGTTTACAAGCGTTTGAAATGCTGATAAAATCTACTCCTGAACGAAAGTTTGGTGCGTTCAAAAAAAAAACGACGATGTGTACATGGACACATAGGAAAACATTAAGGAGAGTTCAGGGGCTGCTAAAAAAAAAAAACAAAACGCAGAAAAGCTCCTGAATGTGCGTTTATCAGCTGCAGTGTACATGAACCCTTAAAGTGGAGTTCCAGCCATTTTGTGTTTATTAAAATTCAGCAGCTACAAAAATTGTAGCTATTGACTTAACAAAAAAAAAAAGAAAACAACACACACTCACCTGTCCCAGGGTCCAGCGGTGTGCTCACCTGAGCCGTCCCTTCTCTGTCTCTTCTCTCCCCAGGATCTCAACTGTGGGCACCAGGATGTGACAGCTTGCGGCTTCACAGCCAGGTGCCTACAGTGCATGTGCGAGTCGTGCTGCGCATCCCAATTGGTCCGGCAGTCTTCTGGGACCTGTGAAGGGTCCCAGGAGACTGTGGAAGGAAGGAGGGGGGCCAAACTGCTGGCTCACTTTGCCACAGCGAACTGAGCCAGAAGATGGGAGAGGGTACCTGTCAAAACCAGGTATCCGCCCCCCCTCCCCCAATAGGTGCCAAATGTGGCAGTGGAGGGGGGAGGCAAACAAGCAGAGCTTCCACTTTTGGGTGGAACTCCGCTTTAAAAAAAAAAAAAATTATATCAATAAATTTACAACCACTTTAAAAAGTGTTACTATCCCAGGACCCTGCATTCACTCTCTCTGGCCTCCCACAGTACACAGAACATGGAAATGCAGTTATTTTAGTAAATATAAACTGCTAAATACCTTTTGTCATCAGCAGTCTTGTGACTTCTATCAGCATCCAGCCGTGCACTGGTTAACGCTTGTAGGAGTAGTTTTCTTTCTGCTCTAGGATGCAGGACCCCTGATCTTTGTCTGGACAGTGCTGATTGGCCCTGTGCTGATCACATGCACTCTCCCAAGAAAAAGAAAAAACTCTCTAGTGATAGACACCAAACTGAGCATTTCCTGAGTGACTCCACACAATATGTCTTATCAGGAGATAAGAGGGGGACATTGGAAGAAGGGGAGGAGACAGGATCAAACCGCCTTTTTATACACATTGCAGAGGATTAACCCCTTAGGTTCCACAGTGAGTATAACAAGCATGCTTCACTGCATATACAGACGGATTTTACTGTTGTGGGTTTGGGTACACTTTAAGCTGGGTTAGTTTTTTTTCATTCAGCCAGTAGGTTCCTCCATTCATGGGGGGTGGGGGAATCCATTGTTTGTCCCCCCCCACAATGGAACATTGTATTCTGACAGTAGGACCCCTCTACTGTCACATTACACTGATCAGTGGCTGCAGCTGCTGTTTGACGAATATTTTCCAGCACGGCAGTTCATCAAGAATGGCCCTACACAAGTCCCTGGTGAACCAGCTGAATGTCAATCTGTCTTTACCCACCTTTACACTCCAGTCACACTGATCCCGGCTTTGAAATTGAGCGACTTGCAGTGAAGTCGGATGACATGCCGATTTGAGGTGCGATTTGCAAAGACATCTGACACAGTTGTCGATGCAAAAATTGCACCAAAAGCAGTGCATGCACTACATGCAAAATCAGTGACCAAGTCAGAACAGATATGACTGCTGTATTTGTGGACAATAGGGCGCAACTTGCCATGCGGTTTACAAGTCGTATGGCATGCAAAGTCGCACCCAGTATGACTGGGGACTTAGCGATGTCCTCCACTACACCATTACAAGGCTTCAGAGCTGGGTTTGGCCCTCCTGTGGGCTGGATGGACTTCTTTGTGTCTTTCCTTTTTATTGTTACATCTGCATAATCAACAGCTACCTGACCACCAATCCCAGCCCTCATAACACAGTTCTCTGCCAAGCAGCACTGACTGGGCCACAATGACTTATATGCACGGTCAGGGGTGTTGAATTCCTAGCGCCCAACGCCTGGGACATGTAGTTCCAGGCGCCAGGCAGGTCGATTTTTTTTACCTTCAGCCCTGCTGCGGGTAAGCAGCAGGGCTCACCTGTCAGGTGGAAGCAATCGGCGGCAACACAGTTCTGCCCCCCCCAGGTGAACCTCCCCTCGCCCACTATCTCCCAGGCTGCAGTTCGACAGCTAAAGTGGAGGGAGGAGAGGGGACATGTCCCCTCCCCTTCTTGTCCTGACCCGGACATGACATTATGATGTCATTTCCGGGACCCCTTTGAGAGAAAGAATGTAATGCAGTGCGATGTGCACTGCATTACATTCAGTGGAGCACATGGGAAACATGCAGGGTCTTTTAGACCTTGGATTTCTCAATAAAGAGAACCTGCCACCAAAAATCATTCCCTATGTGATGAAAAAAAAAGAAAGAAAAAAAAAAAATTTACACCTAAGCCTCCGCATGAAAACGTTGATTGCGATACATATTACATATTTCCGTGCACACCAGAATGAGAGCAATAATTCTATCACCAGACATCCTCTGTAACACTAAACTGATGACCTATAAGGGGCTTTAAAAGGATCACCTATAGAAAATATAGAGTACTGAAATTCGTCGCCATTTCACGAGCGCACGCAAATTTAAGGTTTGACAAGTTGGATATTTATTTACTCGATGCAACCTCATCTTTTATATTTTACAAAAATATAGGGTAATTTCTTGCTTTTTTTGTGTCTTACTTGTATTTTTACTGAAATTTTAGGGTAATATCATGAGATATTAAAAACTGCCACTTATTCTCTAGGGTCTCTGCTTTCAGAAAATATATCATGTTTGGGGGTTTTATGTAATCTTAAGGCCGAAAATGATTTTTTTAACCTTGTGCAAAAAACACAAAAATGGCTCTGGCAGTGAAAGGGATAAAGGATAAGCCTGACACTCCTCTTTCCTGAGGAGCAGCCAATCAGTGCTCCTTACACTGCAAGGTCCCTCCCCTGAGGAGGAGATAAACAGCGCAATGTTAAAAATGTTACACATTTAAGTCGCCATAAAACCCCTCTTGTTTTTAAAACAGTCCTAAAATCACCTCTGATTTAAATTCAGTTTTGGTTAAAATTTATTTTTTTTATCTAGACAAGTAGATTGTCATGAGGGACAAGTAGATTGGGACACCGATTTAGTCCCTGGACAAGTAGTTTTTTCAAAGATTTCCACACCCCTGCTGATACTTTTCTAAAAAGTTACTTTATTAAATCAGTCATTAGAAATCAAACTGGAAATGTTTTCCACTTTGAATACACAAACACGTGTAGATGAAATAAACAAACAGGAAGCCACTTGACTGGATAACTGAAGTGAATAAAAATCGATGATCGTCCATAGATGTCGTCCCAAAACTAGACAATGGTGCTGTAGCCGTCTTTCAGCTTTAGCGCAGTAGGGAAGAGGTTAAATCAAATACACCTGCCTGGAGTTAAAATGTTCTCCCTGTGCCTGCGTGGGTTTCCTCCAGGTACTCCGGTTTCCTCCCACACTCCAAAGACATGCTGGTAGGTGAACTGGATCCAATCTAAATTGTCCCTAGTATGTGTATGTATGAATGTAAGTTAGGGACCTTAGATTGTACGCCCCTTGAGGGTTAGGGACTGATGGGAATGTACAATATATATGTAAAGCAGTGTAAATTGACAGTGCTATATACGTACCTGAAATAAATATAATATAAATATAATATAAATATATATATACACCATATTTTTTCCATAAGATGTACTTTTTTCCCCCAAAAAAGGGGGGAAAATGTCAGTACGTCTTATGGAGCGAATATAAAGCGACCGGTCCGGTATTTCCGCCGCCACCATGTCAGAATACCAGGCCGGCCGCTCAGCTGTTCTTTGCGGCAGGAATTCACCTGTTCCTCGGTCCAGCGCTGTAGTCTTCCTGCGCTGGCTTCTTTCCGCCCCGGCATCTGTGACAGGTGGGTGCCCACTGCGCATGCGTGAGAAGCGCTGCGCTTTGTGAATGGTCATGTGTCTTCTGGGACACGACAGGTCCCAAAAGACGCCGGGCCATTCACAAAGTGCAGTGCTTCTCACGCATGCGCAGTGGGCACCCGGCTGTCAAAGTCGGGTGCCCACAGTATAGGAAGGAGAACTCCGCGGAAGTGGGAGCGGGTACCTGTCAAATTCAGGTACCCGCTCCCCCTCCCTCCTTAAAGGTCCGCAGACTCTGGTCCATCTCCTGTCCTGTGTCCGCAGTCTCTGGTCATCTCCTGTCCTGTGTCCGCAGTCTCTGGTCATCTCCTGTCCTGTGTCCGCAGTCTCTGGTCATCTCCTGTCCTGTGTCCGCAGTCTCTGGTCATCTCCTGTCCTGTGTCCGCAGTCTCTGGTCATCTCCTGTCCTGTGTCCGCAGTCTCTGGTCATCTCCTGTCCTGTGTCCGCAGTCTCTGGTCATCTCCTGTCCTGTGTCCGCAGTCTCTGGTCATCTCCTGTGTACTGTGTCCGCAGTCTCTGGTCATCTCCTGTGTACTGTGTCCGCAGTCTCTGGTCATCTCCTGTGTACTGTGTCCGCAGTCTCTGGTCATCTCCTGTGTACTGTGTCCGCAGTCTCTGGTCATCTCCTGTGTACTGTGTCCGCAGTCTCTGGTCATCTCCTGTGTACTGTGTCCGCAGTCTCTGGTCATCTCCTGTGTACTGTGTCCGCAGTCTCTGGTCATCTCCTGTGTACTGTGTCCGCAGTCTCTGGTCATCTCCTGTGTACTGTGTCCGCAGTCTCTGGTCATCTCCTGTGTACTGTGTCCGCAGTCTCTGGTCATCTCCTGTGTACTGTGTCCGCAGTCTCTGGTCATCTCCTGTGTACTGTATCCGCAGTCTCTGGTCATCTCCTGTGTACTGTGTCCGCAGTCTCTGGTCATCTCCTGTGTACTGTGTCCGCAGTCTCTGGTCATCTCCTGTGTACTGTGTCCGCAGTCTCTGGTCATCTCCTGTGTACTGTGTCCGCAGTCTCTGGTCATCTCCTGTGTACTGTGTCCGCAGTCTCTGGTCATCTCCCGTACTGTGTCCGCAGTCTCTGGTCATCTCCCGTACTGTGTCCGCAGTCTCTGGTCATCTCCCGTACTGTGTCCGCAGTCTCTGGTCATCTCCCGTACTGTGTCCGCAGTCTCTGGTCATCTCCCGTACTGTGTCCGCAGTCTCTGGTCATCTCCCGTACTGTGTCCGCAGTCTCTGGTCATCTCCCGTACTGTGTCCGCAGTCTCTGGTCATCTCCCGTACTGTGTCCGCAGTCTCTGGTCATCTCCCGTACTGTGTCCGCAGTCTCTGGTCATCTCCCGTACTGTGTCCGCAGTCTCTGGTCATCTCCCGTACTGTGTCCGCAGTCTCTGGTCATCTCCCGTACTGTGTCCGCAGTCTCTGGTCATCTCCCGTACTGTGTCCGCAGTCTCTGGTCATCTCCCGTACTGTGTCCGCAGTCTCTGGTCATCTCCCGTACTGTGTCCGCAGTCTCTGGTCATCTCCCGTACTGTGTCCGCAGTCTCTGGTCATCTCCCGTACTGTGTCCGCAGTCTCTGGTCATCTCCCGTACTGTGTCCGCAGTCTCTGGTCATCTCCCGTACTGTGTCCGCAGTCTCTGGTCATCTCCCGTACTGTGTCCGCAGTCTCTGGTCATCTCCCGTACTGTGTCCGCAGTCTCTGGTCATCTCCCGTACTGTGTCCGCAGTCTCTGGTCATCTCCCGTACTGTGTCCGCAGTCTCTGGTCATCTCCCGTACTGTGTCCGCAGTCTCTGGTCATCTCCCGTACTGTGTCCGCAGTCTCTGGTCATCTCCCGTACTGTGTCCGCAGTCTCTGGTCATCTCCCGTACTGTGTCCGCAGTCTCTGGTCATCTCCCGTACTGTGTCCGCAGTCTCTGGTCATCTCCCGTACTGTGTCCGCAGTCTCTGGTCATCTCCCGTACTGTGTCCGCAGTCTCTGGTCATCTCCCGTACTGTGTCCGCAGTCTCTGGTCATCTCCCGTACTGTGTCCGCAGTCTCTGGTCATCTCCCGTACTGTGTCCGCAGTCTCTGGTCATCTCCCGTACTGTGTCCGCAGTCTCTGGTCATCTCCCGTACTGTGTCCGCAGTCTCTGGTCATCTCCCGTACTGTGTCCGCAGTCTCTGGTCATCTCCCGTACTGTGTCCGCAGTCTCTGGTCATCTCCCGTACTGTGTCCGCAGTCTCTGGTCATCTCCCGTACTGTGTCCGCAGTCTCTGGTCATCTCCCGTACTGTGTCCGCAGTCTCTGGTCATCTCCCGTACTGTGTCCGCAGTCTCTGGTCATCTCCCGTACTGTGTCCGCAGTCTCTGGTCATCTCCCGTACTGTGTCCGCAGTCTCTGGTCATCTCCCGTACTGTGTCCGCAGTCTCTGGTCATCTCCCGTACTGTGTCCGCAGTCTCTGGTCATCTCCCGTACTGTGTCCGCAGTCTCTGGTCATCTCCCGTACTGTGTCCGCAGTCTCTGGTCATCTCCCGTACTGTGTCCGCAGTCTCTGGTCATCTCCCGTACTGTGTCCGCAGTCTCTGGTCATCTCCCGTACTGTGTCCGCAGTCTCTGGTCATCTCCCGTACTGTGTCCGCAGTCTCTGGTCATCTCCCGTACTGTGTCCGCAGTCTCTGGTCATCTCCCGTACTGTGTCCGCAGTCTCTGGTCATCTCCCGTACTGTGTCCGCAGTCTCTGGTCATCTCCCGTACTGTGTCCGCAGTCTCTGGTCATCTCCCGTACTGTGTCCGCAGTCTCTGGTCATCTCCCGTACTGTGTCCGCAGTCTCTGGTCATCTCCCGTACTGTGTCCGCAGTCTCTGGTCATCTCCCGTACTGTGTCCGCAGTCTCTGGTCATCTCCCGTACTGTGTCCGCAGTCTCTGGTCATCTCCCGTACTGTGTCCGCAGTCTCTGGTCATCTCCCGTACTGTGTCCGCAGTCTCTGGTCATCTCCCGTACTGTGTCCGCAGTCTCTGGTCATCTCCCGTACTGTGTCCGCAGTCTCTGGTCATCTCTCTTATTGAGCGAGAAATACGGTATATATGTATAGTGCTGTGTAAATTGACGGCGCTAAGTACCTGAAATAAATAAATAATATTATGGGACCAGTGGGGGCGCTCACGCAGCAATAGATGTGGGGGTGGGGGAGGGGAGATGACCAATCCAAGTCCTGGTGCCTGCTGCCATAGAAAAGCCTTGAGACACTAGGTTCTCTTTCTAGGATGTGGAGGGCCCCATTATATCAGGAAAATGCCCCCCCCCCCCCCCATCCCTAAAATATGAGACACGCCGCCATGGATTGTCTGCTAAAAGCTGTCAGCTGTCTGCAGGCCTGGGCCTTTGTTAGACTGCCTCTCCCCCTATGGGCCCATTGTTCCTTGCAGCAGATGGTGTGCAATGCACTGCACAAAGCCAGGAAGTGAACATCGCCACGGCTGCTGCAGTGCTATGACATCATCACACAGGACCCAGCAACTGCCCGCCTCATCTACAGACACAACCAGTTACCCGTAGCAACCACACTCCTGGCTCCTATGAACGATGATGACAGCCTACCAGGGGTGGGGGGTGGGGACACCTTTCTTCTATGATTAAGCTGATCACACACCATGCAATCTGATTCTACAATCACTGGCCACACAAAGAACAATTTGTCAATTTACGGTCCAACAGAAAAATAGGATTGAAAAAGATCGTTTGATGCTCCATAGACTAAACGATTGTACCGACTGATCGCTCTGCTTTCCTATATGCAGATTTTCCATCCAGGCCAATCAGAATCTTTTCCAGGAACTAGAGGCATTTTGCTCACAATCGATTGAGTGCACCGAACGTGACTTTCCAACCATTCATAGACTCCATCTTATTGTACAGGAGTTATAAGCGCCGACAGTTTGGCCAGCACATGATGGCAGACATTACCGTTACATGAGGAATCAGACGGCCCCGCTCATTACATCATACTGGGAAGAATCGTTCAATCAGATCACTACGTGTATGGACATCCTAAGAGTTACCAACACTATGCAAGGACAAGGCTAAACACCACGTTCAATTACTATACAATCAGGAAGGACCTTCCACAGCACAGCGGATGGCAGATCTAAAGGAGATTGTATTGTGTATGGCCAGCCAAATGGTGCTCATACATGAGTGTCAAACCCAGGCAGTACAGTGGCTAAATGGTTAGCACTTCTGCCTGGCAGTACTAGGGTCGTTGGCTCGAATCCCAGCCACGGCACCACCTGCCTGGAGTGTGTAAATTGATGGCGCTATATAAGTACCTGAAATAAATAACTGGAGGCCCTCCAGCTGTTGCCAAACTACTACTCCCATGAGGCATTGCAAGACTGACAGTTACAAGCATGAGTCCCAAAGGCAGAGGCATGATGGGACTTGTAGTTTCACAACAGCTGGAGGGCTGCCAGGAGTCCATTGGCTGATTGATGTGTGATTGAATCAAAACGAACCAATAGCCATACCTCCCCTCCTGAGTGATAGGGTCAGATCCCATCAACCTGAGCCAATCGACCAGGGCGGAATATTATCGACCAGTGGCAGCACTGAGATCCTTTGTTCATGAATACAGATTTCAGTCCGAGTGACAGATTGCACGGTATCGATCACCCCCCTTCATAAATTACAATGGTGTCCCGACAATCAATCAAAATCGATTTCTCTTTGTGTGTAGAAGATCAATCAAATGGCTCTAGATTGATTATTACTATCAGAAGCGATAGATCAGGAAAAAAATTGGTCATCAAAGGACATATGGCCATAAGTGATATATACCATCAGATCAGCATAATGGAGACTGTACAATCAGATTGTATATCGTATGATCAGCATAATGCAGACTGTACAATCAGATTGTATATCGTATGATCAGCATAATGCAGACTGTACAATCAGATTGTATATCGTATGATCAGCATAATGCAGACTGTACAATCAGATTGTATATCGTATGATCAGCATAATGGAGATTGTACAATTAGATTGTATTGCGTATGATCAGCATAATGGAGATTGTACAATCAGATTGTATCGCGTATGATCAACATAATGGAGATTGTACAATCAGATTGTATCGTGTATGATCAGCTTAATGGAGATTGTACAATCAGATTGTATATCGTATGATCAGCATAATGGAGATTGTACAATCAGATTGTATCACGTATGATCAGCATAATGGAGATTGTACAATCAGATTGTATCACGTATGATCAGCATAATGGAGATTGTACAATCAGATTGTATATCGTATGATCAGCATAATGCAGACTGTACAATCAGATTGTATATCGTATGATCAGCATAATGGAGATTGTACAATCAGATTGTATTGCGTATGATCAGCATAATGGAGATTGTACAATCAGATTGTATCGCGTATGATCAGCATAATGGAGATTGTACATTCAGATTGTATATCGTATGATCAGCATAATGGAGATTGTACAATCAGATTGTATCGCGTATGATCAGCATAATGGAGATTGTACAATCAGATTGTATCGCGTATGATCACCATAATGCAGATTGTACAATCAGATTGTATATCGTATGATCACCATAATGTAGATTGTACAGATTGTATTGCGTATGATCAGCATAATGGAGATTGTACAATCAGATTGTATGGTGTATGATCAGCATAATGGAGATCGTTCAATCAGATTGTATCGTGCATGATCAGCATAATGGAGATTGTACAATCAGATTGTATTGCGTATGATCAGCATAATGGAGATCGTACAATCAGATTGTATAGTGTGAGGTCATAATGGAGATTGCACAATTGGATTGTATAGTGTGAGGTCATCATAAAGCAGATGAAGATTGTACAGTGTATGATCAGCATAAAGGAAACTATACAATCTGATTGTACAATTCTTCTTTATGCCACACAACTCCTCCGGTCACCCCCCTCCATCCTATGCCCTCATCACATCTTCAATCTCTCCCTCTCTACTGGTGTCTTCCCCTCCCCTCTAAAGCATGCACACATCACTCCCATACTTAAAAAGCCCTCCCTGGACCCCACCAACCTGGACAACTTAAGACCCATCTCCCTGCTCCCGTTTACCTCTAAACACTTAGAACAATCGCCTGAGCTCCTACCTCACCGACAACAACCTCCTCGATCCCCTATTCCGGCTTCCATCCCCTACACTCCACTGAATCCGCCCTACTAAAACTCTCCAATGACCTGCTAACCGCCAAAGCTAATGGCCACTATTCAGTGCTCCTTCTCCTTGACCTCTCTGCGGCCTTCGACACAGTCGACCACCCCCTCCTCCTCAAAAAACTACACTCCCTCGGCCTCAGAGACTCTGCTCTCTCCTGGTTCTCTTCCTATCTATCGCAGCGCTCCTTCAGTGTTACCTATAACTCTGGCTCCTCCCTCTCACTCCCCCTCTCTGTAGGGGTCCCTCAACGCTCTGTCCTCGGGCCCCTTCTCTTCTCCATCTACACCTCCTCCCTTGGCCAACTCATACACTCTCACGGCTTCAACTACCATCTCTATGCCGACGACACACAAATCTATCTCTCTACCCCTCACCTCACCCCCTCAGTCTCCAATCGCATCACCAGCCTACTAAGTGACATATCGGACTGGATGTCACTCCACTTCCTCAAACTCAACTTTCCAAAACTGAGCTTCTAGTATTCCCCCAGCCTGTGCCCCCCCCGACTTCTCCATCAAGATCAATAACACTACCATCAGCCCCACCCGCCAAAGTCCTAGGTGTAATCCTAGACTCCAATCTGTCCTTTCATACAGGAGATGGTACAATCAGATTGTACGGTGTGTGCGGTCATCATACAGAAGACGGTACAATCAGATTGTACGGTGTGTGCAGTCATCATACAGGAGACAGTACAATCAGATTGTACAGTGTGTGGCCATCATACAGGAGACGGTACAATCAGATTGTACAGTGTGTGGCCATCATACAGGAGACGGTACAATCAGATTGTACGGTGTGTGTGGCCATCATACAGAAGACGGTACAATCAGATTGTACGGTGTGTGTGGCCATCATAAAGGAGACGGTACAATCAGATTGTACAGTGTGTGTGGCCATCATACAGAAGACGGTACAATCAGATTGTACAGTGTGTGTGGTCATCATACAGAAGACGGTACAATCAGATTGTACAGTGTGTGTGGTCATCATACAGAAGACGGTACAATCAGATTGTACAGTGTGTGTGGCCATCATACAGAAGACGGTACAATCAGATTGTACAGTGTGTGGCCATCATACAGGAGACGGTACAATCAGATTGTACAGTGTGTGTGGCCATCGTAGAGGAGACGGTACAATCAGATTGTAGTGTGTGTGGCCATCGTAGAGCAGACGGTACAATCAGATTGTACAGTGTGTGTGGCCATCGTAGAGCAGACGGTACAATCAGATTGTACGGTGTGTGTGGCCATCATACAGGAGACGGTACAATCAGATTGTACGGTGTGTGCGGCCATCATACAGGAGACGGTACAATCAGATTGTACAGTGTGTGGCCATCATACAGGAGACGGTACAATCAGATTGTACAGTGTGTGGCCATCATACAGGAGACGGTACAATCAGATTGTACGGTGTGTGCGGCCATCATACAGGAGACGGTACAATCAGATTGTACGGTGTGTGCGGCCATCATACAGGAGACGGTACAATCAGATTGTACGGTGTGTGCGGCCATCATACAGGAGACGGTACAATCAGATTGTACGGTGTGTGCGGCCATCATACAGGAGACGGTACAATCAGATTGTACGGTGTGTGCGGCCATCATACAGGAGATGGTACAATCAGATTGTACGGTGTGTGCGGCCATCATACAGGAGACGGTACAATCAGATTGTACGGTGTGTGCGGCCATCATACAGGAGACGGTACAATCAGATTGTACAGTGTTTCGTCTTCATACAGGAGATGGTACAATCAGATTGTACAGTGTGTGGCCATCATACAGAAGACGGTACAATCAGATTGTACGGTGTGTGTGGCCATCATAAAGGAGACGGTACAATCAGATTGTACGGTGTGTGCGGCCATCATACAGGAGACGGTACAATCAGATTGTACAGTGTGTGGCCATCATACAGGAGACGGTACAATCAGATTGTACAGTGTGTGGCCATCATACAGGAGACGGTACAATCAGATTGTACGGTGTGTGCGGCCATCATACAGGAGACGGTACAATCAGATTGTACGGTGTGTGCGGCCATCATACAGGAGACGGTACAATCAGATTGTACGGTGTGTGCGGCCATCATACAGGAGACGGTACAATCAGATTGTACGGTGTGTGCGGCCATCATACAGGAGACGGTACAATCAGATTGTACGGTGTGTGCGGCCATCATACAGGAGACGGTACAATCAGATTGTACGGTGTGTGCGGCCATCATACAGGAGATGGTACAATCAGATTGTACGGTGTGTGCGGCCATCATACAGGAGACGGTACAATCAGATTGTACAGTGTTTCGTCTTCATACAGGAGATGGTACAATCAGATTGTACAGTGTGTGGCCATCATACAGAAGACGGTACAATCAGATTGTACGGTGTGTGTGGCCATCATAAAGGAGACGGTACAATCAGATTGTACGGTGTGTGCGGCCATCATACAGGAGACGGTACAATCAGATTGTACGGTGTGTGCGGCCATCATACAGGAGATGGTACAATCAGATTGTACGGTGTGTGCGGCCATCATACAGGAGACGGTACAATCAGATTGTACGGTGTGTGCGGCCATCATACAGGAGACGGTACAATCAGATTGTACAGTGTTTCGTCTTCATACAGGAGATGGTACAATCAGATTGTACAGTGTGTGGCCATCATACAGAAGACGGTACAATCAGATTGTACGGTGTGTGTGGCCATCATAAAGGAGACGGTACAATCAGATTGTACAGTGTGTGTGGCCATCATACAGGAGACGGTACAATCAGATTGTACGGTGTGTGGTCATCATACAGGAGACGGTACAATCAGATTGTACAGTGTTTCGTCTTCATACAGGAGATGGTACAATCAGATTGTACAGTGTGTCGTCTTCATACAGGAGATGGTACAATCAGATTGTACAGTGTGTGGCCATCATACAGAAGACGGTACAATCAGATTGTACGGTGTGTGTGGCCATCATAAAGGAGACGGTACAATCAGATTGTACGGTGTGTGTGGCCATCATACAGAAGACGGTACAATCAGATTGTACGGTGTGTGTGGCCATCATACAGAAGACGGTACAATCAGATTGTACAGTGTGTGTGGTCATCATACAGAAGACGGTACAATCAGATTGTACAGTGTGTGGTCATCATACAGAAGACGGTACAATCAGATTGTACAGTGTGTGTGGCCATCATACAGAAGACGGTACAATCAGATTGTACGGTGTGTGTGGCCATCATAAAGGAGACGGTACAATCAGATTGTACGGTGTGTGTGGCCATCATACAGAAGACGGTACAATCAGATTGTACAGTGTGTGTGGTCATCATACAGAAGACGGTACAATCAGATTGTACAGTGTGTGGTCATCATACAGAAGACGGTACAATCAGATTGTACAGTGTGTGTGGCCATCATACAGAAGACGGTACAATCAGATTGTACGGTGTGTGGTCATCATACAGAAGACGGTACAATCAGATTGTACGGTGTGTGGTCATCATACAGAAGACGGTACAATCAGATTGTACGGTGTGTGGTCATCATACAGAAGACGGTACAATCAGATTGTACGGTGTGTGGTCATCATACAGAAGACGGTACAATCAGATTGTACGGTGTGTGGTCATCATACAGAAGACGGTACAATCAGATTGTACGGTGTGTGGTCATCATACAGAAGACGGTACAATCAGATTGTACGGTGTGTGGTCATCATACAGAAGATGGTACAATCAGATTGTACGGTGTTTGTGGCCATCATACAGGATATGGTACAGATTGTACAGTGTGTGTGGCCATCATACAGAAAACGGTACAATGAGATTGTACAGTGTGTGGTCATCATACAATCAGATCGTCCAGTGTAGAAGGGATGTGATCTGTGCCCGATCGTTGTGTGTATGGTGACCTCACCTTGGCCCTTTTCCTCCGGCTGGTCCTGCGGCCCTCAGGGGTCTCCGGTTGTCCCCCGTCCCCTCCCCCCCCCGCCATGATCCCGGGAGCGGAGGGGGGCCCATGCTCGGCCCCGGGGGAGGCTCTCTCCTTCTTCCTGGGGGTCCTCTCCAGTGAGGTCCCGGTGTCGGGGGAGGCCATGATCCCGGAGGAGGAGGAAGACGAGGAGGAGGATGACGACGAGGAGGAGGATGAGGCCGATGAAGGCACCGGGGGCTGAGACTCGGCGCCGTTCTCTCCGCCGCCCCCGCTGGACTCCGGCTTCTTTGCAGCTAACATTGGGATGAGATGGCGGCGGTGGCGGCTGTGGAGTGGGGGGGGAGGGCCAGGGGGAGCAGGGGGTGGGCTCTGGACACGGATGATGGGTGGAGTAGTACACACTGCGCTCTACACACCGGCGGCCGGAGCTTTGTGTCTGCGGGACTGCGAGCACACGGCTGTCTGGAGCGGGAGCGGGAGCGCGCAGCCCGGCCCCACACCCCGCCCATCCCACGCTCCGCCCATCCGCGCTGTGCGCCGTTCCTCACCTGCAGTCTTCGCTGTGCTTGCCCCTCCCCCTCAGGGTAACTGCGGCTCTGCACCACGTGACTGGGACTAGAAGCTGCAGTACTCTCAGTCACCTGTAGTGGGCCGTGTGGCGTGTGAGATCCTAGTTCTGCAGTCCGGGGTTCGGCTCGCAGGACCCATTATATGTCCATTGTAGTGTATACAACTCCAGACGATTCATCCTCTGGCAGGTTTTTACTTGCTGTTTCTGTTTGGGGGGGTAAATCTACTTCCTGTCCCAGAAACAAACAGGAAGTGAGAGGGAAGTTGCCTCTGGAACTGGAAGAATCCCCATTGGTAGATTCCCCATCACCTACATGGGATTCACTTGCTTGTCTTCTGCATCCAAAATGCACAGAAAGTAGGTGATATGGTTGTCAGTGTCATAGTTCACATGAGTGCTTGCAGTTCCAGTGCGTTCCAGATGCAGAAAAAAAAGTAGAACCGGCTGCATTTTTCCTGCACAGAACTGTACTGGAACGTGGTAAAACGCAACAGAGACTCACTGGAATGCACCAAAAACGCACTGGAACGCACATGTCCCTATTTCAATGGAAGAAAAATAGGGGGGGGGAAGCACTGGAACGCACATGTCCCTATTTCAATGGAAGAAAAATAGGGGGGGGGGGAGCACTGGAACGCACATGTCCCTATTTCAATGGAAGAAAAATAGGGGGGGAAGCACTGGAACGCGTAAAAAATGCACATGCAAAAACGCATCCGGAACGCATCTGGACTGCATTTGTATAGTGTGAACCGGCCCTAAAAGATATTTCTGTCACTTTCTGTGCCTGTGATCATGTTCACCAAGACAAATAACCAGATGTCAGGGGTTCTACTCCTTTCCTGCACTATACTACGCTGAAAGGTTGTTGTTTCAGCTTTGGTCAGAGATTCTAGGGTTGGGAAGGGGTAAAACCACCCCTATTCCTGTTCTGGTGACAACAGTAAAAAAAAGTTTAACTTCCCGTCATTTCCTGTCCATAGATGATGGTCTTCGGGAGAGTGTGGTGGTGCAGGCATCCTTCTGTCCTGTAGGTGGCACTGTGCTACAGGGGAAAAGGTGTGCTGTAAGAGAATAGCTCCTTCCTCTCTAGGGAAGATAGGTATCTGATTATTTATTTCAGGTACTTATATAACGCCATCAATTTACACAGCGCTTTGCATATATATTGTACATTCACATCAGTCCCTAACCCTCAAGGGGTGTACAATCTAAAGTCCCTAACTCACATTTATACATACACATACTAGGGAGGAGCCAGCGTTACGACTTAGAAGGATCAAAACTTTATAAAGACACTTTATGGTTTCAGAGCTATTAGGGACTGAAAATGTGTACAAAAGATGGCACCCATAGTTTATTTTATTTACTTATTTCAGGTACTTACACAGCGCTTTACATATATATATTGTGCATTCACATCAGTCCCTAACCCTCAAGGGGCATAAAATCTAAGGTGCCTAACTCACATTCATACATGCACATACTAGGGCCAATTTAGACAGGATCCAATTAACCTACCAGCATGTCTTTGGAGTGTGGGAGGAAACCGGAGTACCCAGAGGAAACCCACGCAGGCACAGGGAGAACATGCAAATTCCAGGCAGGTGGTGCCGTGGTTGGGATTCAAACCAATGACCCTAGTATTGCCAGGCGGAAGTGCTAACCATTTAGCCACTGTGCTGCCCACAATTAGATATTACATTCCTGCCAGAGTTTAGGTGGCCATCTTACCTAGGGGGATCAGTAATTCAAGAGAATGTCCAGTGCTTCAGGAGCAATTATGAAAGGTGAGTGTTAGGCTCCATGTACACTGCAGCTGATAAATTCACGTTTAGGAGCTTTTCTGCGTTTTGTCCAGCAGCCCCTGAACTCTCCCTGATGTTTTCCTATGTGTCCATGTACACTATATCATTTACAGTCGTTTACAGGCTGTTGAGTTTACTGTCGTTTTTTTGAACGCAACAAACTTGCTTTCAGGAGTAGATTTTATCAGCGTTTCAAACGCCAAACTCTTGTAAATGTGGCTAACTGCGTTTATAAGCATTTGCGTTTGGAAAAGAGCCTTTTTTCATCATGAAAAATGCATGCAAAGCATTTTCCTGGTACTCAAATGGACCTGGTACACCATACTTTGAGGTTTCCCATGAAAGAAAATATATTAGACACTGCTGCAATAATTTCTGTACAGAAATGAGCTGGAACACATCCAAACACCACAAAAAAAAGAAAAAAAAAGACAGCTAATCTCAACAAATACTGCTCTCTCTGCTTCTACTCTCTCTATTTTTTTTTACTGTTTTTCAGTGCATTCTGGGTATTTTGGAAGGTCTCCTGAGGTTATCTTTAAAAAAACGCTCATAAACACAGTATGCAAACGCGGCTAAACAGACGTTTTTTAAGCTACATTTTCCAGCAGTCAGTTTCCATAATTCAGAAGTGTCCCGTGTACATGGAGCCTTATCCTGCAGATGACTTTCATCGAAACATAGAAAACATAGGAAAACGAAGGCAGAGAAAAGACCAAGTTGGCCATCAAGTCTGCCCATTTTTTCCGGTTCCCCAAAATCTATGTGTTTCCCAAGCATGTTTGAAGCATTTACTGTTGGCTGGCTCACTGCCTCTACTGGAAGTTTATTCCCAGCATCAACTTCTCTTTCAGTAAAATAATAATTTCCATGACTACTTTTGAACTTTCCTCCAGTTAGTTTGAGGTCATGTCCCAGTATTCTTGATTTTGGTTTCATATTGATAATCCTGCGCTCCTGAACCTTACTCCCCTCCTTGTTGTATTTAAAGGTTTCAGTCATTTCTCCCCTTTTCCTTTTTTCCCCCAGACTGTACATATTATGTTCCTGAAGTCATATGATATATGATATAATATGTTTTATCCCCCACACCTGTCACCGTTTGTGTTACCCATCTCTGGACTTGTAAGCAGGATGTATTTGATTTAAATCAAGTTGATTTAAATCCCAATTTAAATCACTAGTGAAAAGGCTCAATTTAACCGCCTCCCGCCTGCCCGCCATATAGTAATATGACGGACGCAAAGCGGTTCTCTTGTTCTGGGAGGACGTCATATGACGTCCTCCCATTCTATCCGCGAATGCATGGCTCCCGGAGCGTGCGGCAATCGCCGGTGCGCTGTGTCCCTCGGACACAGCGGATCACCGATCCATGGAAAGAGCCAAAGATGTCGGCTTGTTCAAGTGATCAGCTGTGTCCAATCACAGCTGATCACATGTAAACAGGGAAATGCCGGTTATCGGCATTTCTCTCCCCACGAGCTGTCACGCCGACAGCTCGTGAGGAGAGGAGAGCCGGTAATCGGTATTCCGATTATCAGTGTGCCCTGATGATCTGTGTAGCCCCAGCAGCACCACCTGTCAGTGTCCATCAGTGCCAGCTCTCAGTGCTCATCCATGCCACCTGCCAGTGCCCATCAGTGCCACATTTCAGTGCCCATCAGTGCCACATATCAGTGCCCATCTGAGCTGCCTTTCAGTGTCGCCCATCAGTGCCAGTCAGTGCCACCTATCAATGCCAGTCAGTGCCACCTATCAGTGCTGCCAATCAGTGCCACTTATCAGTGCCAGTCAGTGCCGCCTATCAGTGTGCGTCAGTGCTGCCTATCAGTGCCCGTCAGTGCTGCCTATCAGTGCCGCCTAACAGTGCCAGTCAGTGCCGCCTATCAGTGCCACCTATCAGTGCCGCTTATCAGTGCCATATATGAGTGCTGCCTTTCAGTGCCCATCAGTGATGCCTGTCAATGCCCATCAGTGCCACCTAGCAGTGCCTCCTCATCAGTGCCCATCAGTGCCACCTATCAGTGTCCATCAGTGCAGCCTATCAGTGCCCATCACTGCAGTCTTTTTTTATTTACATCAGTGAAGGAGAAAAATCACTTATTTACAAAATTTTATAACAAAAACGGAGAAAAAACTTTTTTTTTTCAAAACTTTTCAGTGGTTTTTGGTTTGTTTAAGAAAAAATAGAAAACCCAGAGGAGATTAAATACCACCAAAATAAAGCTCTGTCACAAAAAAATGATAAAAATTTAATATGGGTACAGTGTTGCATGACTGCGCAATTGTCATTCAAAGTGTGAGAGCACTGAAAGCTGGAAATTGGCCTGGGCAGGAAGGGGGTATAAGTGCCCTGTAGGCTAGGGGTTAAATCCTAATTTTTAAAGAGTAACTGTCATCTCTGTCCTGCAGCGGTTCCTCCTCTGACCCACTGTTGACTCACCGACAGTCCCATTCACTCTAATGGGATGGCTGGTGCTGTGGCAGTGACACAATAAGGTGAGGGACGTGGCGGCAGCAGGGGAGTGGATACCTGCTAACAGGCGCTGTCATGATATATCTAAAATGACAGGTGCTCTTTAAATATAAGGAATTCAACTCATTCTTGCTGATAGTTTGAATCTTTAATATTTGCAAACCAAATGAAGGTTTCCTTTTTAGGATAATGGGCTGTCAGGTTAGTAAAACAGCGATATCAGAACTGATTTTAGGTTAATAGGTTAATCACACAGCTGGAGAACGACTCAAATTCTTTTATTTCATGTTTTTTCTCATGGTTACTGTGACATTGTGTGAATGTATCAATGCAGTGCATGTTATCTCAGCGCAGCAGAGCCTGGATTCAGTGAATGAGTTTACCAAAAATGTAAATGTTGCAGAATATACAGCCTCTTGCTACTTAACTAAGCTCCATCTCATGCTGAATCAACTAAATTACTAATATATCCTAAATAGAAAAATATCTTTAGGTGGATTTTTACTCCAAAAGCATATTATTAAAATAAATTTGATCAAAATAAAAAAAAATCTGATTTAAATTTTAAAAAATCCAATTTTTTTTTCGTAAATCATTGATTTTTACCCACCCTGCTTGTAAGTGAGTCTCCAGAACTGGACACAGGATTCTAATTGAGGTCTAACTAAAGATCTATAAGGGGAATCAGGACCTTCTTCCTCCTGTTGTTGATCCCTCTAGTGGTGCATCCTAGAATTCTATCCACTTTTCCCACTGCCTGGTCACACTGCTAGCTCATTTGCAATCATCTGAAATAAGTTTCCCCAATTCCTATTTCTGTGTAGTGCTGACCAGGGGCAGACTGACCATTTGGAAACTCGGGCACCGCCCGAGGGCCCGGGGTCAGTAGGGGGCCCCATGAGATACCCCTGGTACCTTTTTCATAGGCTTTTTTTTAGTTTGGGCAAGGACACCGGGGCCCCATGATCCCCTATTGCCCGGGGGCCCCATGAGTTGTCAGTCCGCCCCTGGTGCTGACCAACAATGTGCCCCAATGTTGTACTCTCTCAAGTTATTATTTTTCCCCTAGGTGCATTATTTTACATTTAGAAACATTAAATTGCAGTTTCCACTTTTTTGACCAATATTCCAGCAATGCCAAATCATGTTCCATGTTACAAACACCTCCAGGGATATCGACCCTATTGCACACCCTTGTGTCATCAGCA
The DNA here is from genome assembly GCF_062004578.1 of Staurois parvus. Lineage (NCBI taxonomy): Eukaryota > Metazoa > Chordata > Amphibia > Anura > Ranidae > Staurois > Staurois parvus. The sequence goes on from NW_028319936.1 coordinate 253,289, forward strand.
AAAAGACATACCTTACAAAAAACCCTTTAGTTATATCACTTACATATAGATTAAATAGAACAGGACCTAATACAGAGCCCTGTGGGACACCACTAGTGACTGGTCTCTTTTCCGAGTGAACTCCATTTACAACCAAACTTTGGTATCTATCCTTTAGCCAGCTGCATATCCACTGAACCACACAAGTGCTAAGTCCTAGCTTGTACAAATGTTGTATTAGTCCATTATGTGGAACTGTATCAAATGCCTTGCTGAAATCAAGATATGCTATGTCCACAGCACCACCCTGGACCAAAACATTGGTAATACGGTAAAAAAATTTGGCATGATCTGCCCTCAGTAAAGTCATGCTGCGTTGTATCCAGCAAATTGTGTGTTTTTAAGTGATCATTGATCCTTCTTTTCAGGAGTGATTCCATTAACCTGACTACAACCGTTGTAAACTCACTGGCCTGTAATTGCCAGCTTCTACCTTGCTGTCCTTCTTGTGGATAGGTACAGTATTGGCTGTCTGCCAGTCATGGGGAAGTTCGCTTGTTAGAAGAGATTGATAAAAAAGATCTGTTAATGATCCAACAACTATAACTCACTGTTGTCTTAGAACTCTGGGATGAATACCATCAGGGCCCATTGCTTTATTAATCTTTAACTGAGCCAGTTCCTCTGCTACCTCTCTCTCCGGAAATCCTAAAAATTAACCATCTTTACTAGATTTACTGTCTTTCCAAGGCTTTCCAGAGGCTTTCCAAGCCTCTTACCAGATTTTCAATCCACATATGCCAAATGGGTCCAATAAACTGTCAAAATCACCAACTGTGTGTCTCCTCCTTTATTCACCTTTTGTTCTGTATATCATCATTGTGTTGAGTAGGGAGCCATCTATTGGGCTTTCACTGCAATTGAACCTATATGAATAAAGAACAGGAAGTTTCTAATGTTTGTTATAAAGATTTGTCATAAACCACTGCAGCCTTTTTAGCTTCTAGAAGGACACCAGTAAAGGTCTCCTCCAATCTCCCTTTGATACACATATAACTGTAAGTTCTTTCATTGTGTTTTTTAAAGTCACATACAGTTGTGCTCAAAAGTTTACATACCCTGGCAGAAATTGTGAAATTTTGGCATTGATATTGAAAATAAAACTGGTCATGCAAAAAAATGCTCTTTTATTGAAGGATGATGATCATATGAAGCCATTTATTATCAAATAGTTGTTTGGCTCCTTTTTAAATCATATTGATAACAAAAATCACCCAAATGGCCATGATAAAAAGTTTACATACCCTGAAGTGTTTGGCCTTGGTACAGACACACAAGGTGACACACATGGGTTAAAATGCCAATTAGAGGTTAATATCCCACATCTGTGGCTTTTTAAATTGCAATTAGTGTCAGTGTATAAATAGTCAATGAGTTTGACGTGGAAGCACTGACTAGGCTAGATACTGAGCCATGGGGATCAGAAAAGAACTGTCAAAAGTCCTGCGTAACAAGGTAATGGAACTTTATAAAAATGAAAAAGGACATAAAAAGATGTCCAAAGCCTTGAATATGGCAATCAGTACTGTTAAATCACCTAAGTGGAAAGTTCAGGGATCTCTTGATACCAAGCCAAGGTCAGGTAGACCAAGAAAAATTGCAGCTGTTTGTTCAATGTATGCATTTGTGAGAGACATGTTTACAAGCATATTGTAACTTAATTTTCTGTGTTTGTATTGCAGTTTTACAGAATGATTCACAGAAGTAAATTCAGTTTTGGAATGAAACAACGCTGCTTCTGTCAGTTTTGTTAGCTAGCTGTTGTTAGGACAGCATACCTTTGATTATCAAATTTCTTCAACTCATCATCATGTGAAACTCAAAAGAAACTCATATAGTGCATTATTTTGTAAATAAATGGAATCAAACATGACTATATTGTGCCCACATGTGAAAATACCAACATCAGTGCTCCACCCACCACTTATGCAGACTCTTACCTAATAATCAAATTAAAACTGCACATCATTCCATTCCAGGTAGGTCAGCTGATCAACAGTCCTTGTTGTTCCTTCTCTTGGTATAACAAAATGGATCCTTAAAAATAACAGCGAATGGTAATCTAAACTTCTCTCCCAGTCTTCTCAATATTCAGCCTCCCTATAGATCAATATATTAAGGGCTGGTTTACACTATACCCTTATATGAATTGCACAGGAACACGCTGTGCACCTCTCCCCATCGATACTTTATTGTGGATCCCCTAAGAATAGGAGGTCTATTCTCTGCCCCACGCTGCCCCACTCATTGAATCTCTGGGATTCTACCCACAAACAGGTGGCTCTTCACTCCCCCCATTCTTCTGTAGCGCCAATATTTGGCAACCCCGTATTTCCCTGGTCACCCATGGGAATTCCAATGGTGGATAAATAAAGACTTGTATCGTGTGGGACACTTCCTGGACCATAGGGGGATACATCCCACTACGTATTTCTCACAACAGCTTGGGATGCCCGCAACTGAACTTTACCGTCTGCAGGAAATCCTCCATTTCATTCGCTGCTTGCAAAGCAATACCGTTGACGTTACCACACGAACAGCTTTTGAAAGCAGATGTTTCTGAGGTTCAGAAAGGGGGCATTTTGAGCCTATATATGTGACGGACGTGGCGTCAGACCCTGGCACTTCCCACCAACTTGCGATCGAAGGACTAGCCAATCTAAAACTGCGCTGCCACTTGTGTAACAATGCCACTCTCTGCTGCACCCTGCACAAAGATTTTCCAGCTCACTGGACCCCAATCTAGGTACCAACAGCCTGAGAGCGATTGTTACTGGGTCAGGTAAATTACGCAATTAACCCTTCACACTGCTACCACTACCTGTCAGGGCTCCGGGTATGACCAGAGGTGTGTGGACTGACACAGGGAAACGCAGGCTTCAGATATAGTATAAACAATATAATTTATTTAAGACTAAACAATACATAAACACAGTGCAAGACTAAACATAAACACAGTGCAAACAAACCAAACCAAAACCCCCAACAGATAACAAAAGAACAATACTAAGCATAGTCGGGCAGGCCGGGTCGGTAGCAAACGGGCAGACAAGGTACAAAGGAGCAGGCAGAGCGTAGTCAGACGGGCCGGGTCAGGAACAATCAGGCAGACAAGGTACAAAGGAGCAGACTGGAGAGTGGTCAGGAATAGCAGCGGTCAGGACAGGCGAAGTTCAATCAGAGTCAGGGATCAAGCAGGATCAGACAGGAAGCAGACAGGATGCAGGTACAGGGGCTCTTGGGAAACATACACCAAGGCCCAGATCACAGGCCTGGTCATTCCTTATATGCACCTTCTGCAATCAGCCTCAGGTGTTTTGGCTGACTGCAGGAGTGAGCCTCTGGTTGCTGAGAGCACCCGCTGGCCAGTCCTGGTACTGCAACCCACAAGGCAGGTGAGTCCCACCACTATTGGCGAGTCCATTCCTGACACTACCTTTTTACAGAGAAGGAGGAAACTCACAAATCTTAGCAGTAACACTATGATGTTTGAATAGGCGTCTGTATACACACTGTCACTGCAGACAGATGTATCCAGAGGTTTTAAAACACACAGTAGCACTCTTCAGAGACAGAGATTCTTAGTTTGCATTAAAGAGCTTTAGAAACAATTCAACACTTTTCAGAAAATAGGATATATTACTAAAAAGGTCAAAATGGTGCAACTAAAAATATTTACAGAAAAGATGTAACCAATATATATATATAAATAGAGAGAGCAATAACACAACAGAGAGATAACAGAAATAAGTTTAAGAAGATAGAATACTTGCAGAAGTCCTGGTTTAAGCAGAGTTCAAGTGTCCTGAACAAAAGGGTACCTTTTCTCCCGAAGTTGGTTCCTGATGTTAAAAGGGAGAATCTCTTCATCTCCTCTCTCCAGGCATGACAGCCTGTTTTCTAGGAACCCAGCAGGGTGTCTCCTTAAAGCAGAGAACCAATCGCCTCATTTGGGGAGGGGTGTTTAGGCGGAGACCCAGGCTGTGACCCAAATCCCTCTCAAGTTTATACCATGGTCAATAACTTTCCATAGGTGCATGCAGCAGCCTAGCCACTGGCAGGTTAATATGCAGAATGATATTCTGAATGTCCAGACATCAAATATGACATATCTGGCTGTGACGGTTAAAGAGATATTGCTTTATACTCTCTGGTAGACGTTATCTAGGGGTGTAAGGTATCAGGTGACTCTCATTAAACTGACCTATCTGAAAATATGCTTTGTTTTATTGTATCTTGTTCCTGCCAGGATTTATGAAATTGTATGAAAAAGTGGTTTCAAGTTGGATGTATGTTTTACTGCCCCTCTGGAATGCTTTCATGTCCAGTGACTGACTGGTTTCTAGCTTTACGACCAGGCCAAGGCAAGAGCCTGACCGACCTCATGGAACCAGCTAATTAGGGTTATAACCATGAAGCGTATCCAGCTGTGCCCTGTGCACTCCTGAACTCAGCACACAAACAGACCACATTCCATTCAAAGATAAGGAGGGGGAGAGAATGATTTGGAGTGAGAATGACATTTGCAGAGCATGATCCAAATTATGGTTGGCATTGTCCATATCTGTGCGCACAATTATCACAATATAAATTGTTTGTTTCTATTTCAGGCAGACTCCCGCATATGCTTGCCTGGGAAAGAGACATGGGTGAGGAGCTAGGAGAGGAGGACTGGAGAGACTGGTCCCTTAGAATACACAAAGGCATTATGAATGTCTCCCTCATAGTGGCAGGCTATAAGGTCCTCTCGTGGTCTCTGGTCCCAGAATGATTGTCAAGAATGTACACTGGTTCCTCCTCGCTTTGTTTCCAAGGATGTGGGCAAGTGGGAACGATGTTCTATGTATTGTGGACATGCCCTAAGGTTAGAAGGTACTGGATACGAGTTCATTCCCTGATCTTCACGGTGACCATGATTAATGTAATTAAAAACCCTAGAACTGCGCTGCTTAACCACTTCCCGTCCGGCCATTGTATATAAACGGCCGGACGGTGCCAGTGCAGGGTCGGGTGGCCATTTATAAATGGTCTCCCCGCACCCTGCTTGTGCGCGCTCCCTGGGAGCGCTCAGCACCGCGGTCCTCCAGACACAGTGGAACATCGATCATCGTACGGGACCTCTCTGCGAGGTCCCGATCATGTGATCACTGATTACCCAATCGGTGATCACATGCAGAGTAGTAAGCAAGATGTCATTTCTGATATCATTGCTTACTACGTGTGAATTCTGTGAATGCTCACAGAGGTTACATGGTACAAGGCTATTCACAATAGCCTTGTACCATGTGACAAGCTGTGACCAATCACAGCTCACACAGTAGTTCTCAATGGCTGCAAGAATGCAGCCAGAGAGAAGGAGAAATTATTGCTTTTACAGCCTATATGGGTATAAAAGCAATCAGTGTAAAAAAAAAAAAAAAAATCTTCATCACCCCCCACAAGTAGTACAGTGTCACCATAGTGACACTGTACTGCTAGGGTGACCATATGTTAAAAAAAAAAAAAAATAATGTAATAAATAATAATATAAAAAAATAAAATAAAAATGTAAAAAAAAGTTTAAAAATTATAATTTTTGGTTATAAACTAATTTGGGCTTTTTTTTTTTTTTACTAAAAAGATAACTGAATACATTTTGGTCAAGATTTATGATGAAATATTATTCATTTGCAAAATTTTGTAAGAAAAACACCTTTTTTTCTACATTTTTGGACTTTTTCACTTACATAGCAAAAACATTGCATGACCGCGCAATTCTCATTCAAAGTGTGATAGCACTGAAAGCTGAAAATTGGCCTGGACAGGAAGGGGGTAAAAGTGTCCAGACTTGAAGTGGTTAATGAACCCATCGCTGGAGTTTCCAGATCTGATCAGACCCTAATCTATTTCATGTTCCTGGCAGCCAAAATTGCGATCGCAATTGCCTGGAAGAACACGGTATTGGACTTAGCATTAATGAAACAAATTTCAATGATCAATGAGAAAATGATCAGTATCCTGTGTGATACTTCTACAAAGTTTGATCGAGTTTGGAACCCATGGATTAGCTACCTGCAAACTACGTCCTAATATTGCTTCCTTTCTCTGTGCTGGCTTGGGCAAGCCAGTCTTGTGGGTGGATTCTGTCTCTCCCCTTGTTCTCTCTTGCTTCCCTTTTTCTTTTTTTCTCTCTATTTTTTATTGCTCAGTTGGCCCTTTGATGGCTCAACGCCATATTGTAATTTAAAGAAACTTAGTACAGTACTCCGTTTTTCTTGTGCCTGTTACAGAGGAATACAGACCTTGGGCTTTGGCACATTTGGATTGCTTCCACAGATCTAACATCTCCACCCCTCTGTACCTGCTGTTGACCAATTCTAGTACTTCCTGTTCCAAGGTGGATTAGGATATCTGGACTTGCTACACTCTCCTTATATGTCGCTGATGTATATTACTTTTATGTCATTTCTGTGTTTTGCCTGCGCTACAAAATCCTTCTGCAGGGTAGATCTTGGGACAGTCTCTCCAAATGAGGGACATTTGGGATGCTGTTGTGTCTCTGGGACAGTAACTGGAGGGAAATCTTAGCAATGGGACACAGAAAAAAAGATAAAAAAATAAATTGCTTCTATAAATCCCTTATTATAATAAACATTTTTTTTTACTCGCAATACCCATGCCACTTATAGTGTTGCTCAAGGTGCTCTGGTAAATCCAGTGTCTCACAGCAATATACATGTGCAGGCTGTTTTATGGTTAATCCAGAAAGCAGTGAAGTATGAGGGGATGAGAGACGCTGCACACCACTAGCTCAACAGGTGAAGAAATATGTGAATGGCCTCAGCCATGAGGTCCTCCTGAGCCTTACCACTGATGCATTTTGCCCTGCCCATTGGATTAATCAGCGAAATGCATCAGCTGCTGAGGCTGGCTGAGGGCGTTTACATTTCTTTTCATCGGTTGAGCTAGTGGTGTGTGCCGTCTCTTATCCCCTCATTTTTCTTAGTTTTGATTTGAGATATTCTTTAAGTATCCCATAATGATCCTTGCACCTTTCCGTGCCTTCCTAGTCTCGACCATTCCACCAGGAAGCCCTGTACTGCAGCCGCCAACTGACCATAGTAATGATCAAGGACCGGAACATCCCTGACCATCTCTATGATCTAAGAAACTGGAAGTGACAAGTATTTTGTCATTTTTGAGTTTCCACTTTGTGTCTACTGGCAGGTTACCAGCCAATGAAGCATCCAATCAGATCTGTGTCTGATCGGCCGCTTTGGAGGCCAGAGGAGAGATCTGGGGTCTAATAGACCCCAGATCTCTCCAAAAGAGGACCAGCCATGGCCCATGATATCACAAGGGATGTTAGTTATCCCTTGAAATAGCAATAAAGAAAAAAACAAGTAAAGGTACAGTGTAAAGATAAAAAAAATTATAAAGAAAAAAAATGTAAAGTGCTCCCGTCCCCCCTGTGCTTGCACACAGAGGCGAATGCATAAGTAGGTAGTGCACGCATCTGTTAGCACTCTTTACACCACACATGAGGTTTTATCAAGAACATTATAGCAAAAGGAATAATTCTAGTACTATACCTCTCTGTAACTCTAAACTGGTAACCTGTAAAGGCTTTTAAAGCGTCACCTATGAAGATTTTTAGGTATCGTAGCTTGCTGCCATTCCACAAGCGTACACAATTAATTCAAGCGTGGTACCGTGATAGGTTGCCACATGTGCAATAAGTCCATCCGTGAAATTTCCTTGCTACTAAATATTCCACGGTCAGCTGTTAGTGGTATTATAACAAAGTGGAAGCAACTGGGAACAACAGCTCAGCCATGAAGTGGTAGGCCATGTAAAATGACAGCATGAGGTCAGGGCATGCTGAATCATACAGTGCGCAGAAGTCGCCAACTGTCTGCAGAGTCAATAGCTAAAAACCTCCAAACTTTGTGTGGCCTTCAGATTAGCACAACAACAGAGAGCTTCATGGAATGGGTTTCCATGGTCGAGCAGCTACATCCAAGCCTTACAACACCAAGTGCAATGCAAAGCGTCCGATGCAGTGGTGTAAAGCACACCGCCACTGAACTCTAGAGCAGTTGAGATGTGTTCTCTGGAGTGATGAATCACGCTTCTCTGTCTGGCAATCTGATGGATGTGTCTGGGTTTGGTGGTTGCCAAGAGAATGGTACTTGCCTGACTGCATTGTGCCAAGTGTAAAGTTTTCTGGAGGGGGGATTATGGTATGGGGTTGTTTTTCAGGGGTTGGGCTTGGCCCCTTAGTTCCAGTGAAGGGAACTCTTAAGGCGTCAGCATACCAAGACATTTTGGACATTTCATGCTCCCAACTTTGTGGGAACAGTTTGGGAATGGCCCCTTCTTGTTCCAACATGACTGCGCACCAGTGCATAAAGCAAGGTCCATAAAGACATAAATGAGCAAGTTTGGGGTGGAGGAACTTGAGTGGCCTGCACAGAGTCCTGACCTCAACCCGATAGAACACCTTTGGGATGAATTAGAGAGGAGACTGCGAGCCGGGCCTTCTAGTCCCACATCAGTGCCTGACCTCACAAATGCGCTTCTGGATGAACAGTCAAACGTTCCCATAGACACACTCCTAAACCTTATGGACAGCCTTCCCAGAAGAGTTGAACCTGTTATAGCTGCAAAGGGTGGGCCAACTCAATATTGAACCCTATGGACTAACACTGGGATGCCATTAAAGTTCATGTGTGTGTAAAGGCAGGCCTCCCAATACTTTTGAAAATATAGTGTACATTCATACACATACTAGGGCCAATTTAGACAGGAACCAATTAACCTACCAGCATGTCTTTGGAGTGTGGGAGGAAAACAACGCAGTCACAGGGAGAACGTGAAAACTCCAGGCAGGTGGTGCCATGCTTGGGATTCAATGCAGTGACCCTAGTAGTGCCAGGCAGATGTACTAACCATTTAGCCACCCTGCTGTCCTGCAGGAGCCTCCAGTAACTTTAGGCTTCAGTTTATATCATAATGGCAATATGAATTTTCAATGGCTATGGGTTACTTCACATTCTGTCCTATTACATACATTTGATAGATGATAGAACCAATACAAGCTTTGAGACAGTCTGTTCACCACCTGCAAGTAAGGTGTTTGCTGGATAAAGATCTTCCTAGTCTAATTTAAACCAGGGTGTAAGCAGGAGTAAGCTGTTTGTGCTAGATGTAGATCTCACTTGTGACATGAATTCTGGGAGGTGAGTTGTATGTGCTAAATGCAGATCTCACTGGTGATATGGATAATGAGGACTGACCTGTGTGTCCTGGCCTGAAATGCAGATCTCACTGGTGATACGGATATTGAAGAGTCATCTATGTTACGTTGGACATACACTAGTAGATTTGAAAACAAATGTTCATTTGAAAATTCTCATAAGTACATTCGAGTTGCTTTTAACAGTTGATTTTGAAGTAAATTAACTTTCAGTCCGGTCCAGAGCAGATCTCACTGGTGATATAAATATTGGGGAGTGAGTTGTGTGTGCTAAGTGCAGATCTCATGCCAATTGTATCAGCTCCTTCCCCACCCAACAGGACCCATGATCTAAATACAGACATAGACATACACAGGAGTTTGTCATTTTTACAGCACATTTTTATTGATTGTAAGTGTACAAGAAAAACTGGACTGTCAAAGGCAATAATAATTAAAACATTACTCCATGGACAAAATAACCCCAACAGATCAGGCTGCAATACTCATGTTGAATCTTGTGCTGTCTCCCTTTCAGTAATCCTATTTTGCCACGAAAAAATAAAAACATAAAAAAAATACCTCAGCGCAAAAATTAAAGCAAATAATAAAATATCATCAGTGATATATATTTAAATTTGTTTTTTATATATACAGTCAGGTCCATAAATATTGGGACATCGACACAATTATAACATTTTTGGCTCTATACACCACCACAATGGATCTGAAATGAAACAAACAAGATGTGCTTTAACTGCAGACTGTCAGCTTTAATTTGAGGGTATTTACATCCAAATCAGGTGAACAGTGTAGGAATTACAACAGTTTGCATATGTGCCTCCCACTTGTTAGGGGACCAAAAGTAATGGGACAGAATAATAATCATAAATCAAACGTTCACTTTTTAATACTTGGTTGCAAATCCTTTGCAGTCAATTACAGCCTGAAGTCTGGAATGCATAGACATCACCAGATGCTGGGTTTCATCTCTGGTGATGCTCTGCCAGGCCTCTACTGCAACTGTCTTCAGTTCCTGCTTGTTCTTGGGGCATTTTCCCTTCAGTTTTGTCTTCAGCAAGTGAAATGCATGCTCAATCGGATTCAGGTCAGGTGACTGACTTGGCCATTGCATAACATTCCACTTCTTTCCTTAAAAAACTCTTTGGTTGCTTTTGCAGTATGCTTTGGGTCATTGTCCATCTGCACTGTGCAGCGTCCAATGAGTTCTGAAGCATTTGGCTGAATATGAGCAGATAATATTGCCCGAAACACTTCAGAATTCATCCTGCTGCTTTTGTCAGCAGTCACATCATCAATAAATACAAGAACACCAGTTCCATTGGCAGCCATACATGCCCGCGCCATGACACTACCACCACCATGCTTCACTGATGAGGTGGTATGCTTAGGATCATACTCTTCTCTTCCCATCACTCTGGTACAAGTTGATCTTGGTCTCATCTGTCCATAGGATGTTGTTCCAGAACTGTGAAGGCTTTTTTAGATGTCGTTTGGAAAACTCTAATCTGGCCTTCCTGTTTTTGAGGCTCACCAATGGTTTACATCTTGTGGTGAACCCTCAGTATTCACTCTGGTGAAGTCTTCTCTTGATTGTTGACTTTGACACACATACACCTACCTCCTGGAGAGTGTTCTTGATCTGGCCAACTGTTGTGAAGGGTGTTTTCTTCACCAGGGAAAGAATTCTTCGGTCATCCACCACAGTTGTTTTCCGTGGTCTTCCGGGTCTTTTGGTGTTGCTGAGCTCACCGGTGCGTTCCTTCTTTTTAAGAATGTTCCAAACAGTTGTTTTGGCCACGCCTAATGTTTTTGCTATCTCTCTGATGGGTTTGTTTTGTTTTTTCAGCCTAATGATGGCTTGCTTCACTGATAGTGACAGCTCTTTGGATCTCATCTTGAGAGTTGACAGCAACAGATTCCAAATGCAAATAGCAAACTTGAAATGAACTCTGGACCTTTTATCTGCTCATTGTAATTGGGATAATGAGGGAATAACACACACCTGGCCATGAAACAGCTGAAAAGTCAATTGTCCCATTACTTTTGGTCCCTTAACAAGTGGGAAGCACATATGCAAACTGTTGTAATTCCTACACCGTTCACCTGATGTGGATGTAAATACCCTCAAATTAAAGCTGACAGTCTGCAGTTAAAGCACATCTTGTTTGTTTCATTTCAAATCCATTGTGGTGGTGTATAGAGCCACAAATGTTAGAATTGTGTCGATGTCCCAATATTTATGGACCTGACTGTATATATATATATGTGTGTATGAAATTAATAAAATCCACTGTCCCAAATAAATGGTGAAAAAAGTGCTCCAATAAAAGAAACAATGCTACAGCTCCCATCTTACTTTCCTCACCCTTCTTCTTCTCCTAACTTCTGGGGATATCTCCCCAAACCCTGGTCCTCCACTATTTCACCCCCTCACCAGGCATCCTCTATCTTTCAGGAATAGCCGCAATCCCCTCAATTTAACATCAGTCCCCGTGCTCCCAAAAACCACCCTTCCTTTTTCAGGTGTGCTCTGGAATGCCCGCTCTGTCTATAATAAGCTCACCTCTGTCCATGACCTTTTTGTCTCCCACTCCCTTAACCTACTAGCTATTACAGAAACCTGGCTCCAAGCAGCAGATTCTGCTTCTCCCACAGCACTTTCCTATGGAGGCCTCATCTGGACCCACTCACCCAGACCCAGTGGTCGGAAAGGTGGTGGGGTTGGTTTGCTTCTGTCCCCACTGAGCACCTTTCAAGTCCTCCTTAACCCTCCCTCTCTATCCTTTTCTTCTTTCGAGATTCACTGCATCCGGCTGTTTTCTCCCATTTCTGAGGATTGCAGTGATCTATCGGCCCCCTGGACCGGTGTCCCACTTTCTTGATGATTTCTCCACCTGGCTACCCTACTTTCTCTCCTCTGAACTACCCGCTATCATTCTCGGAGATTTTAACATCCCTATTAATGTCAACAACCCGGCTACATCCCAACTCTTCAACATAACCTCATCTTTTGCATTAGCACAATGTATACAGTCCTCCACTCACTCTGATGGGAATACATTAGACCTTGTTTTCTCCTGTCTTTGCACTCCCTACAACCTCACAAACACCCCCTTTCCTCTCTCTGATCACAATCTCATCACATTCACAGTGTCCTTGTCTTCAAACACCTATTCCTCCAAGCGGCAAAAAATTACCCGCAGAAACCTTCACAACTTGAACCCTGCTCCTTTCCACTCTGCAACTGACCAACTCTATGACAGAATCTCTCCCCTGTCCTGCCCTGACCTGGCCACTGCTGTCTACAACAGTTTGCTTTAATCCGCATTAGACTCACTTGCTCCTCTAAAAAGCATCAGGCCCCGACCATTACAACCTTGGCAGACTGATGACACCAGAAATCTTAAATGACATAGTCGTGCGCTGGAGCTATTGTGGCGTAAAACCAAATCTCAACAAGCATTCACCCTATATAGATCTGCTTTCTTAACATACAATTCCTCCCTTCATGTTGCCAAACAAGCCTACTTTGTCTCTCTCATCAATAGCTTGTTATCCAGTCCTCGTCGTCTCTTCTATACTTTTAACTCTCTACTTTCTCCACCTCTACCTCCACACAGTACCACACTCACTGCTCACGAGATTGCAAATCATTTCAAAAACAAGATTGATGCAATTCGTAGAGGCATCGCCACTGCACAGACATCCATCCCGCTTAGCATACCTTATACTAAACCTCCCTCAACACTTTCCTCTTTTGACCTTGCTACTACCGAAGAGGTCACTAAGGTTTTATCAGAAGCCCGTCTTACTACCTGCCCCCTGGATCCTGTCCCCTCACAACTACTATGGTCATCCTCTTCTTCCATCCTATGCTCCCTCACTCACATTCTTAATCTTTCCCTCTCTACTGGTGCCTACCCCTCCCCTCTAAAGCATGCGCACATCACTCCCATACTTAAAAAGCCCTCGCTGGACCCCACCAACCTGAACAACTTAAGATCCATATTCCTGCTGCCATTTACCTCTAAACTCCTAGAACGCTTAGTCTACAATCGCCTGAGCTCCCACCTCACTGACAACAACCTTCTTGACCCTTTGCAGTCTGGCTTTCGCTCACTCCACTCCACTGAAACTGTCCTACTAAAACTCACTAATGATCTACTAACTGCTAAAACCAATGGCCATTACTCTGTACTCTTACTACTTGATACGGTTGACCATCCCCTCCTCCTCAAAAAACTCCACTCTCTTGGTCTCAGAGACTCTGCTCTCTCCTGGTTCTCCTTCTACCTATCGCAGCGCTCCTTCAGCGTTACCTATAATGCTGCCTCCTCCTCTTCGCTCCCTCTTTCTGTAGGGGTCCCTCAAGGTTCTGTCCTTGGACCCCTTCTCTTCTCCATCTACACTTCCTCCCTTGGTCACTTGATAAACTCCCATGGCTTTAAGTACCATCTCTATGCTGATGACACACAAATCTATCTTTCTACCCCTCACCTCACCCCTTCAGTCTCCTCTCGCATTACTAACCTACTAAGTGACATATCGGCATGGATGTCACTCCACTTCCTCAAACTCAGTCTTTCCAAAACTGAGCTCTAAGTATTCCCTCCAGCCAGTGCCCCCTCCCCTGACTTCTCCGTCAAGATCAATAACACAATCATCAGTCCCTCCCCTCATGCCAGGGTACTAGGTGTAATCCTAGACTCCCATCTGTCCTTTCACCCCCAAATCCAATCACTGTCCAAATCTTGTAGACTTCACCTTCGAAACATCTCCAAGATACGCTCGTTCCTAACCTCAGAAACCACTAAGCAACTTATTCACTCCCTTGTTATATCTCGCCTTGACTATTGTAACTCCCTCCTCATTGGCCTACCTAATCGCAGGCTATCCCCCCTTCAGTCTTTCATGAATGCTGCTGCCAGACTCATCCATCTTACTAACCATTCTGTATCTGCCACCCCTCTCTGCCAATCCCTCTACTGGCTTCCCGTTACCCAATGGATAAAATTCAAAACATTAACAATAACGTATAAAGCCATTTATAACTCTGCCCCAAATTACATCAACGATCTTGTCTCTAAATATCACCCAAACCGTACTTTCCCCTCTTTGCAAGACCTCCTGCTCTCTAGCTCCCTTGTCTCCTCCTCCCATGCTCATCTCCAGGACTTTTCCAGAGCTTCCCCCATCCTCTGGAACTCTCTACCCCAATTTATCAGGCTATCGCCTACTCTGCTCACTTTTAGGCGATCTCTGAAAACCTAAATCTTCAGGGAAGCCTATCCTGCCCTCAGCTAATAATGGAATCTTCTACTCTTCCAACCAGTCCATCCCCCACAGTTACTACCTTTTGTACCACTAGCCCTTCCCTCTTAGATTGTAAGCTCCAAGGAGCAGGGCCCTCCTTTCCCTCTTGTATTGAACTGTATTGTTGCTGTATTGTCCCGTTATACTGTATTTTAAAGTGCTGAGCAAACTGTTGGCGCTATATAAATCCTGTATAATATTAATAATAAAGGAAATTCAATGTGCTCACTCCATCCGTGATCACCTTCCGGTACGATCCACACTCACCAGATTTAATGGACTCCTAGCTTATATGTCTTAAGAGTCAAACAAGCTTTTAGGTGAGATGTGTTCCCCAGACTGAATCCCAATCAAGAAAAAAAACTCTTGCATGACAATCTTCAATGACCACCAATAGGGTAGATGCAATGCAAAGAGACAATGGGGACACTAATAGTGTAATACTGCAAAACTTTTTAATGTATTAATCACTTCCATACAGGACATTTTTACCCCCTTCCTGCCCAGGCCAATTTGCTCTCACATTTTGAATGACAATTGCGTGGTCATGCAACACTGTACCCAAACTAAAATTTTATCATTTTCTTTACACAACTAGAGCTTTCTTTTGGTGGTATTTAATCACCACTGAGGTTTTTAGTTTTTGGTAAATTAACAAAAAAAGACCAAAAATTTTGAAAAAAAAAAACACGTTTTTCTTTGATTCTGTTATAAAAGTTTGCAAATAAATAATTGTTCTTCATAAATTTAGGCCAAGATGTAATCTGCTACATGTCTTTGGTGAAAATAACTCAAATTAGTATTTATTATTTAGTCTGTAGGAAAGTTATAGAGTTCACAAACTGGGATATATCTGAAAATTGATCAATCCTGAAGTACTGACAGCCAATCTAATTTCTTGAGGTCCAAGAATGTCAGAACAGTACAGATATCCCCCAAATGCCCCCTTTTTGCAAAGTAGACAGTCCAACCTATTTCATAACAGGCATGGCGAGTTTTTTTAAGTTGTAATTATTTTATCATAATTTTTCGGAAAATGAGGAAATTAAAAAACATTTTTCCACTATTTTTTTTTAACATACTGTCACCAGTGCAGTACAGCGTCATCATATAAATGGTATGGTGGTGATCAGGGACACTGACTGGTGACAGTACGAAAAGAAAATTATAATTTTTTTTTAATATAATTTTTAATTTTGTATTACATTTTTTCTATTTTTTTAAGATTTTTTTTTAAGAAAGTAGTATAATGTTACCATAGTAACATTGTACTATTTGAGGAAGTGATCAGTATTTTTTTTTTTTTCTACACAATTTGCTTATAGCAAATAATTACTTTGCTATAAGCAAGCATTTACCTGAATGAAATTGATTCATTCAGGGTTTTTTTTTGTGCTTAGCTGTGATTTGGCCACGGTTAATCACATGACACAGCTGGGCTGCGATTGGCCCAGCTTGTGCATGTGATCGCTGTGACCATTCACAGCTAGACACACTTGTATACAATGGATGTCATGAAAGGAAGACATCCACTGTATACATAGTATGGGATCCTCCTGCGCTCATGGGAATAACTGACACAATACAGCTGCTGTCACTTTAACTAATACCAATAAGTGCAAAAAATAAACATAAAATTAGTGAAGCGCTTGTATCTCATGAATACAATCATGTGTCTCCATAAAGTATAATAGTAAATCAAAGTGACCACTATATATATTAAAAATATGTGAACTCCCTCTAGTGGATAGAAAAAATAATGTCAACCGAAATGACTATAATGGCTAAATATCACACATTAAGAACCTAAATAAGTAGTGCATAAATCAGATATACTAAACAAAGTATATATACATGAAAACAGAATAATTGGCCACATACAATGGTGTCTAAATCAAACATAACTAATATATGCCATAAGTGAAAAAGACAATATCAAAGGTGAAAAAATATTCCATGCATGTGACTGTGCTTTAAGCTGGAACACACACGTGATCTCCACTTCTAAGTGCAAGTACTCTCCTTCAAATGGCAGCAATGCCTGCTCACCTCCCTTCCTCGACCCACACAGGGCCTCAAAGCAGTTACCACCTCAGTGGTGTATTCCTCTGGCAGACTCCTTAATCCTCCTCCTCTCTTATGCAACTCATAAAAAGATAAGAAAGCCTTCCATAGTGTAGTAAGTTTTAATAGGCAAAGTAAAAAGTGACAAAGTAAACCACTCACATGCTCCTTTCCATAAACAAGCGTTTTTCCCAGCCTGTGGGTAGATATGCATGCACCTGGGGGAATCCAATATGGCCACTGTGTCCGGACATACGTCACCAGGAAGTAGACAACGCGTCGGTATTAAAACTTACTACACTATGGAAGGCTTTCTTATCTTTTTATGAGTTGCATAAGAGAGGAGGAGGATTAAGGAGTCTGCCAGAGGAATACACCACTGAGGTGGTAACTGCTTTGAGGCCCTGTGTGGGTCGAGGAAGGGAGGTGAGCAGGCATTGCTGCCATTTGAAGGAGAGTACTTGCACTTAGAAGTGGAGATCACGTGTGTGTTCCAGCTTAAAGCACAGTCACATGCATGGAATATTTTTTCACCTTTGATATTGTCTTTTTCACTTATGGCATATATTAGTTATGTTTGATTTAGACACCATTGTATGTGGCCAATTATTCTGTTTTCATGTATATATACTTTGTTTAGTATATCTGATTTATGCACTACTTATTTAGGTTCTTAATGTGTGATATTTAGCCATTATAGTCATTTCGGTTGACATTATTTTTTCTATCCACTAGAGGGAGTTCACATATTTTTAATATATATAGTGGTCACTTTGATTTACTATTATACTTTATGGAGACACATGATTGTATTCATGAGATACAAGCGCTTCACTAATTTTATGTTTATTTTATCCACTGTATACAACTGTCATGTAACCTTCTGTGATTGGTCACATCAGGTCTCATGGTACTGGCAACGGGGCCGGTACACATCTGTCATTGGCCGTGTCCAAGGTACATGACCGGTGACAGATCGCACCGCAGCGCGGCCCTGCAGGCATGCTTTCCTGAAAAGACGACATATGGCGTCCACCCGGAGGGACGAGCTGTTCGCCCTGCCGCCATCTGGCTATAGGCTGGGCGGTAACTGGTTAAAAACCAATGCATTATATGCACTCACATTAGACAGGTTAAAAGTAAGCCTCTTTATTGTAAACTTTCACCATCAGAAAGCTTTAGGAGCAAATCAATCATGGCTCCCACATTATTATACAGGATTTCTACAGTTATACAGTTTGCGCAGCGCTTTACAAAATGAAGGTAGACATAACAATTACAATACAATTTGGTACAAGAGGAAACAGAGGGCCCTGCTTGTTAGAGCTTACAATCTAGGACATCAAGTGAACTGGCAGCAGTGCGGTAAGACTCTGGCCGGCAGATGTATATTCCCCTCTGAACAAAGATGGCTCCGGAGTGCTGTAGATAGTGTGCGCTCCACTCACCAGATGTGACGTTACAAAGCCTCAGTCGGAACCGGAAATTACATCAACGCGTTTCGCCCCTCCTCCAAGGCATTATTTGCCAAGGCATGAAAACTAGGAAGTGACTGTAAACAAAAAGACTAGGGATTCCCTATTTTGCCAAAAGATGTCCTCAGTTTTCAAGGTTTATTGAAGGTTATGCAACTCGAAAGACCGAGGATATACTGTGAGTGCAGGGTGTCACCATGGTACAGCACAGGGGCGGACTGACCATTTGGAAACTCGGCACTGCCCGAGGGCCTGGGTTCAGTAGGGGGCCCCATGAGATGCCCCTGGTACCTTTTTCATAGGCTTTTTTGAGTTTGGGCAGGACACTGGTGCCCCATGATCCCCTATTGCCCGGGGTCCCCATGAGTTGTCAGTCCGCCCCTGGTATAGCAGCAGTAATGATGCATCACATCATCTCTCTGCATTGAGGACCAACTGCTGCTGGGAGAAGAACCGAAGAGGAAGAGGACTCTGCTTGTCATAGGATCAGGCTGAAGACTTCTGGTAAAGTAAGTATAAAAATAAATGAAGCATGAAATACAATCCAGGGGGGGTCTCCAGGGGGATTCCTGCTCTGGGATTCTGGCGTTGTGCTGTAACAATTTTACTACTGTATGCAGTGTGTAACCTGAATCACAGAATAATCCACCATATTCACAGTATTACCTAGAGCTTCTTATTGTTGGCCATCACTGGGGCATAATATGTACCAGTCGGCATAACTTTCTAAACAGAATAAATTACCTTTAAATGTCTATAAGCAGTAGTGAAATGTGCCTGGCCTGCCAGCTGTAGTAAACACTTCCCAGCCTGCCAACTGCTAGCATTGTGTTTCAGTCTCTGGAGCTCCCAGTTCTCTTTTCCAGCCCAGCACATGTGTCAGGAGTGACTTTAAATAATAATGATTTTCTCAATCTGTTCATGCATGGGAGTTATGCCATTCTAGCCTTGGCAATCAAGATGGCTATAGACTCCTGAACCTAGAAAATAATGGGGAGAAGATGCAAGTGCTAGCGATGTTGACTTTGCAGTGCTGTAAAAGGGGTACTTTGCAAGATAAGTGAGCCATATTGTGCAAATATGCTGTGCTTATTGTGGTAAAAGCTCCTTGGAGGTCAAAAACATTAGCTGCACTTAAAGTGTTTAATGAGAATGGAAGGCACATGTGTACCAACCAGACCCACTACTGGCAGCCTGTAAAACTCTATGAGAGAATGAAAGCTGCTGTGGCTGGACTGTACCCAAAGTAATGCTAACATTTAGAGCAGTATGCACCAAGCAAAGAGTGCCTGGGACACAAGCAGACTGCTTTCTAAATATGTTGTAAATCATCCCCTTATGCTGAAATGTAATAAATCATTACAAATGTGACATTCCCCTTCAAACTGGAGCCTCCAGCCTCCCTTCACTAGCTATCCAGTCACCCACCTTGATATTAAGGGGAAATGCCATACAGATCATATGGATAGAGCGCAGGTGAGTGAAGTGTAGAGTGGAAACAATTCCCTTCCTCCATTCTGATATAGTGTGGTTAGGAAAAAATGTGCACTTGGCAGAGACAGCCAGGCAAAGTGTATTTTTAGATAAGAAAAATAGGATTAGTATTTTTAAATAAAACCTGAGCCTACTCTGTGCTGAGTATGTAACACAGAGTTCAGAGGTCAGGAAAGCATAACACACAGACTGCAGGGGTCACGGGTATGTAACTCACAGACTGCAGGGGTCAGGAGTATGTAATGCACAAAGTGCAGAGGTCAGGAAAGCATAACACACAGACTGCAGGGGTCAGGGGTATGTAATGCACAAAGTGCAGAGCTCAGGAGTGCATAACACACAGACTGCAGGGGTCTAGCTTATGTAATACAGAGTGCAGAGGTCTGGAGTGCATAACATGTAGACTGCAGTGGACAGGAGCATGTAACACACAGAGTGCAGAGGTCAGAAGTGCATAACACACAGTGCATAACACACAGAATGCAGGGGTCAAAAGTATGTAATGCACACAGTGCAGAGGTCAGCAGTGCATAACACACAGACTACAATGGTCAGGAGCATGTAACACACAGAGCACAGAGGTCAGAAGTGCATAACACACAGACTGCAGGGGTCAGGAGTATGTAATGCACACAGTGCTGAGGTCAGAAATACATAACACACAGACTATAAGGGTCAGGAGCATGTAACACACAGAGCACAGAGGTCAGAAGTGCATAACACACAGACTGCAGGGGTCAGGAGTATGTAATGCACACAGTGCTGAGGTCAGAAATACATAACACACAGACTATAAGGGTCAGGAGCATGTAACACACAGAGCACAGAGGTCAGAAGTGCATAACACACGGACTGCAGGGGTCAGGAGTATGTAATGCACAGAGTGTTGAGGTCAGAAATGAATGACACACAGACTGCAGGGGTCAGGAGTATGTAAAGCACAGACTGTAGGTTTATACGATGGAAACTGTGTGTAAACATAAGTGGAAGGCATTCAGCCCAAAAGAAAATTTGCCTATTTGAGAAATAAGCATTGGTGTTTTCAAAACAGAAATTGAGCAGAAGTTACAATGCTGTTAATATTTATAATATTTATAATGGAAAAAATAAACTTTTTATTTACAGATATAAAAGCACAGTCTATACAGAAAACCTGTTTCCTGTCAGCAGGTGTGGGCAGAACAACATAAGTTTTCCTTAAATTAGAATTTGGAATAAACTGAACTAAAATCACCACTTACCTTTTTCTCCTGATTTTTTTTTTTTGGTAATTACTATTATACAGGATTTATATAGCGTCACAGTTTACACAGCGCTTAATCTTAGGCTTTAATCAAGCGCAAGCACTGATAATTTCTATGAGGTGGTACAACAGAATTCTAAAAGGATTTTTTCAAAAAAGAGTTGTAGGTAGATATGACTGGCACCACATCCCTAAATAATTCAAAATTTACACAAAACAAAAATCTATTGGGCCTCTATTGGTGCTATAACACTCAGGAGTGAAATAACCACTATAACATCATTGAAAAAAAAAATACATGTTTTATTTCAAGATCAGTGTTAAAACCAAAATAAAATGAATTCAAACAGCACTTGCAATGACTGAGAAATAAATCAATAAGTAAACTCTGTAGAAGATACAAAATACAAAACACAACACATATTCAAAAAGTTCCGTAAAAGATGTGTGAGCTTAGCTGTGCGCTTATAACACCCACATACTGCCTAAACCAATGTGCTGCGCTGTCTAAATAATTGTGAATCACAATAGAGTGCAGGATTGAAAATCCTCACCTATATTCATATTCAATACATATAGATGCAAATTCATAAAGAATAATTAAATACATATATAAATATACAAATAAATAAATAAATGTGTTCAAAAATTCATAAAAGTTCATAAATCAAGCTCATGAAATTAAAAAAGGGAAACCAAGTGTTATATAAAAACAAACATGCTCAATTTGTGCACCTGACAGCAAACACAGTGATCTTGTGCTTCCAATCCTCACAGTTGTGCACACCACCACAGAGGGATATCTAAGCCTCTTACCGAAAACAAAACTAGTTACAGCAGTGACGTCATCACGCCCACCGGGGCCCTGGATGCTGTGTATACAATATGCTTTGTGTAATAAATAGAAGTCTGAGTTTGGGCAAGGACACAGGGGCCCCATGATCCCTTATTGCCCGGAGGGCCCATGAGTTGTCAGTCCGCCCCTGGGGCAAACATGCAAAATCAGCAGGGGATCAAATACTTATTTCCTTCACTGTAAGTGAGACACATTGGGATGGCTTGGAAAGAAAAGACATTAGAAAAGACTTCTATTTATTACAAAAAGTGAAATTCTGCCCAAAAAGGTGAACTTAGCCTTTAAGGCTAGATTCACACCTATGCAGTTTGCATTTGATCCATTGCTGCAGTGCTTTTTGCGGTGCATTTTGTGTTTTTTGCACATGCATTTTTTACGTGTTTTTACCACATTTTTGATGCATTTTGTGTTTTTCTTCTTGTTGCTAGGCAGATTCAAATGCAAAATGCATCAAAAATGCATACAAAATGCATTAAAAAGCTGCAAAAATGCACTACATGCTTTTCTGCAGCGTCTCCATTGAAGTCTATAGAACCAAAAATGCAACTTTTTGTGTTTAACCAATAGCCGCCCGGCCAATAGCCGTTTGGCGGCCGGCAAAATGATTTCCGGGGTGGACGCCATATGGCATAAAAAAAAAAAAAAGATACTGATCACTTCCCAAAAGTAGTACAATGTTACTATGGTAACATTGTACTACTTTGGACATAGTGAAATATGAAAAAAAATCTTAAAAAACAAAAAAAAGTAATAAAAAATTAAAAATAATAAAAAAATATATATATATATTTTTTTTTTCATACTGTCACCAGTCAGTGTCTCTGATCACCACCATGCCAGTTATATGATGATGCTGTACTGCACTGGTGACAGTATGTAAAAACAAAATAGTGAAAATAATCTTTTTAATTTTTTCATTTTCTGAAAAATTATGACAAAAAAAATACAACTTCAAAAAACTCACCATGCCTCTTATGAAGTACGTCGGACTGTCTACTTTGCAAAAAGGGGTCATTTGGGGGATATCTGTACTGTTCTGACATTCTTGGACCTCAAAAAATTAGATTGGCTGTCAGTACTTCAGGATTGATCAATTTTCAGATCTATACCATAGTGTGTGAACTCTATAACTTTCCTTCAAACTAAAAAATACATCCTAATATGGGTTATTTTCACCAAAGACATGTAGCAGAATACATCTTGGCCTAAATTTATGAAGAACAATTATTTACTTGCAAACTTTTATAACAGAAACAAAGAAAAACGTGTTTTTTTTGTTAATTTAGCAAAAAATAAAAACCCTGGCGATGATTAAATACCACCAAAAGAAAGCTCTAGTTGTGTGAAGAAAATGATAAAATTTTAGTTTGGGTACAATGTTGTATGAGCGCGCAATTGTCATTGAAAGTGTGAGAGTTCTGAAACCTGAAAAATGGCCTGGGAGGGAAGGGGGTAAAAGTGCCCGGGATGGAAATGGTTAAAAAAGTCCCTGACCCTTTCCAAAAAATGCACCGGGTGAAAACGCAGAGATGTGAACATGCTCCATAGGAAATCATGTTAAATGGACTGTAGTGTATTTCTGTAAAATGCTGTGGAAAACGCTTAGGTGTGTACCTAGACTAAGAGTTTTATCCCCCTTTTGACATGAACAGGATAAAAAATAAAAGTGTGTAAATTGTTCATGTAACATCAAGACAAGAATAAGGTTGGCACAAGTAAGCACAGTTTTTCACAAGTTTGCCATCTCTAAAAATTTGAATGATATTGAATTTACTTATGTGAGGTATTGATGTTTGTGCAATAAACACAAATGTCACCCATATGTTTATTTAGTTATTAATGGGTTTTTTTCAAATTTCTTTTACTTTGTATTCCCAATGAAAATCAAGGAAATTATTATTATTATTATAATACAGTATTTATATAGCGCCAAAGGGTATGCTCAGCGCTGTACAATAGCAAGGGAGACAGAACATGAGACCAGACAGTAACAATACAATACACGAAGGGTTCGAGGGCCCTGCTCTTTCGAGCTTACAATCTAGGAGGTAATACAAATATATGTATCCAAACGTGCTATCAAATCAAAGACCTGAAAGACCTACCTGTCATGAAAAAAATTATGTACAATATAATATGTTAGGGTAGACTACAAAATACAAACACTATGATGTATCAATGAAAAAAAATGCTCTGGTACTGAAGCAATAAAATTGAGATTTGATCTGATATTGGATCTTGCCAGCTAGGATATATAATCTTTGTATGCTTCTATTGATCATGGCTTCTTTTTTATTTTATGTGAGCAGTGTATTCCCTAAGTGTGCAGTACATATTAGCTCTGTTACTACAGACTATTTTACAAAATAATTACAAAATAATTTTATCCTTCACAATGAATATTATATGCAACTCTGGGATGCAGCAGTAGGTCCCTTGTATACAAATGCTACCATGGTGGAGGAACAACATGTCTATAGAAATACTTTGTTTCAACAACATTGTTTGACTTTGTCTGGCAGGGAAATGTATATTATTTAAATGAAGTTATTCCCAATTTACAACTTCATTTGACATATGATCATACATCTTTCTAGTTTGTACGTACAAGGATATGTGTTCAAGGAAATTGTTTGCTTGGCAATCTTTATGTTAAACCAACAGATCACAATTGATTTCCCAAATACACTAGTTTCCATTCTCTGTCAGTGTTTAATGTGGTTGTAGGTTAAATGTTTGTTTGTTTTTTTACCTTAATGCATTCTCTGTTTTAAAGTGTTACTAAACCCAGGACCCTGCATTCACTATATCTGGTCTCCCACAGTACACAGAACATGGAAATGCAATTATTTTAGTAAATATAAACTGCTAAATACCTTTTCTCGTCAGCAGTATATAGCAATTTTGTGACTGACTCAGCACTGGGCAATTATGTAGGAGGCATTTCATTCTCCTCTTACTTTTCTATAAGGCTGCATGACCCCTGCCCCTCTGTCTGGACAGCGCTGATTGGCCCTGTGTCAATCACATGCACACCCCCCCCCCACACACACACACACACCAAAGAGAGCATGTGCAGACTTGCCACTTCTGCTCTGCTCTATGGCAGATGGATTGGGGACAGTAGAAAAAGGGGAGGATCAGAGAAGACAGGATCAAACAACCTTTTTACACAATGCAGAGGATTAACCCTTTAGGTTCCACAGTAGGTATAACAAGAATGCTTTACGGCATATACAGATTGATTTTACTGTTGTGGGTTTAGTAACACTTTAAGGTGAAAAACCTTTAATGTGGTTCACCCCCCTCACCCCTGAAATACTCATCTGAGCACTATGTTGATCCAGTGTTGTGCACAAGAGCAGCATGTCTCTCTCTCTCTCTCTCTGTCTCTCTCTCTCCTCACTGTCTCAGACACAGCAGCCAGAGCCATTGGCTTGCAGTGCTATCAATCACAGCCAAAGAGGAGGGATTGGGGGGCAGGGCCAAGCTGCACTATCTGTGTCTATGGACAGACAGAGGCAGCAAGAAAGTAAACCCACACGAGTGCCCCCATAGCAAGCAGCTTGCTATGTGGTCACTCGGAGGGGAGGGGGGAAGAGCCAGGAGCACCAGTGGTGGAGCGGAGAAAGGGAGGATCGGGGCTGCTCTGTGGAAAACCACTGCACAGGGCAGGTAAGTAGTGGTGTGGATTGAAGCTCAGGGTTCACAGCTAATTGATACAGCAGTTGTTCAGCAGTTCAGGTCAGGTTTACATCAGGTTCAGGTCAGGATTTTATCCTGTTCACACATGTGCAGTTTAGAAACGGTTCCCATAGAAGTCAGTAGCCTGTAATCCGCACCTGAACCGGACTGCACTGCTCAGATATCAGGCAAGACTCTTTTTCAATCCGCACCGCCAGTTCACCGGGCATATGTGAACAGGCTACAAAGAAAAACAAACAGAGGGTGCACCGGCCTAGTGCATTATCGTAAAAAAATTAATGGAAGGATAAAAAGTAAGTATCATACTCATAATAGGCAAACAGGTCAAAGGCACATCACGCTAAACAGCGGTGTCCAATCCACATAGTATATAAGTTCAAAAAATGGAACCCTGGATTTCCAACAGCCTAATGCGTTTTGAGGGCTCTGAGGGAGAGGTTGAGACCTCAAAACGCGTTAGCCTGTTGGAAGTCCAGGGTTCCATTTATTTTGGATTTATATGCTATGTGGATTGGACACCGCTGTTAAGTGTGATGTGCCTTTGACCTGTTTGCCTATTGTGAGGTCAATACTTACTTTTTATCCTTCCAATACATGTTTTACAATAATGCACTAGGCCAGTGCACCCTCTGTTTATCTTTGTATCCAGTGACATTGGGCTACCCCAGTCCGTTGAGTGCAGCAAGGAGTGCATTTTCCAGGATATCTGTGATGGTACCATAACCCTAGCTGAGTCCATCTCCAAGCACAGGAACACAGTTTGCTGTTTTTATATGTGAACTGGCACCATAGAAAGAAATTTTATTTCACATGTCATGCAGATTGGATTCGGTTCAAACAGCATCCAATGCGCATATACAGTATATGAACCAGCAAAATGCTTAAACAAAATGCTGAAATTTTACAATCACTTTAAGCCCGGGTTCACACTGGTGTGACTTGTTATGCCATTTGACAGTTTCAAGTAGCATGACCAGTCACACCCTATTGTCTGCAAT
Organism: Staurois parvus; assembly: GCF_062004578.1. Taxonomy (NCBI): domain Eukaryota; kingdom Metazoa; phylum Chordata; class Amphibia; order Anura; family Ranidae; genus Staurois; species Staurois parvus. The sequence continues at coordinate 279,717 of NW_028319936.1, forward strand.
GGAACTGTTCAAATTGGCGCAACTCTGACTCGGCTGGAGTTGCACTGATTTCAAAGTAGTTCCTGCACTGCTTTTTACCATTTCAGGTGCGACTTGCATTGACATCTGTACATGAAGTCACACAGATGTCTTCCAAGTTGCACCTGAAGTCACACTGACATGCAACTTTCAAATCGTGCAACTTCAAGTGAAGTCGCATGATTCCAAATCTGGATCTGATGTGACCTGGGCTAAGTCTTTACATAGAAGTCAACTTCAAAGGATGTCATGGACAACAAGTGATGAAAAAAGATTATTTGCAATGACTAAGAAAAACAGAGAACGGAGTTACAATAGACATGGGATTGAGAAAGAGTGTCAATTTGTTGGTAATTTCAGGGTTAATAGAGATAGGTATAATGTGGAAATTAGGGTACCCTTTGCTTCTAAATTTCATTCCCTTTCTAAATCTACCTTTACATCCAGGTGGTTTGCCTTCAGCCATGTTTGCATTTGAAAGAGCTGCTGTACCCGTGGGAAACACAGGAAAAAGGTCCTTGAACCTTTTCCAAAATCGCAGCTGCAGAGAAACCACTTGGCGATATGTGTTTCTGTGCACAGCAAAATGCACTGTGTTTTCCAATGCATGGGGAGGGGGCACTGAGAATAAATGACACCCCAAGTGTCTGCTATTGTGCATTTTTGCTGCACGTATGGGGATGCATGAAATTTATGTGGTTGCCACGTATTAGTGAGAAATGAGGCTCAGGTTTCAGTTTTCCAACATTTCTCTTAGCAATCATTGTGACAGGAAAGCACAATTTATAATCAGCTGGTTCACAATGATAGTTTTAAATCCATTTTTTAGCTGGTTACCACTTTTCCAGGAATGTCAGTTATCAATGCCTTGTATGCATACATTGTTCATATTTGAGTAAAGGCTTGTTCACACTTGGCTAAATTTCTAACGCTTCAAAAATGACCATATAGCATTAGTATGGGTGTTAGACAGGTGTTAATGAGCTTTAGTATAGGTATTTTACAAGCATTAAAAATGCTCCCTAAACGCCCTATGCGTGGTTTTGAGGCATTTATAAGAGTTTTACAAGTGTTAAAACTGCACCACAAATGCCTATAATAAACTCTAATGGTATTAATGGGCCGCAACTGCACTGAAAACGCCCACAAACGCCTGCCAGGGTGTTGGAGGAGCATCACCATAGACATTAATGGGAGGCGTTGAAAGACTTCAAACTCCTCCTGACTCGACATGAGGCTTCAATTGTAAAGCAATGCGAAGCTAACGCTTCGTGTTTTGATAATGTGAACAGCACTGTGTGCTGCTCTCAGTATCATTTGCACAGGCATTGGAGGAGCATTAAAAAGCCCCTCAAATGGCTGCTCTCAAAGTCCTGTGAACTAGGCCTAAAAGTATAATTTTTACACATCTGCATAAGGGAAAATGAACACCTATCTTGCTTGAGTTTGCAGGTAATTTATCACTGTAAATTAAATGCCCATGAGTTTGTGTTATATTGTAGAAACAATTCAACAGGTTTAGGAATGAAGTGCCTGAGACAATTATGCAATTAAAAATATATGTATCGTACAACCATTGGCAAGACATTTTTTTGGGAAAATTCACACAGTACCAAATCTTGGATGCTATATATGATTATAACTTCAGTATCCATACTAAAACATGGAAGAAACAAGAGTTGTTATTAATAAGAAAGGAGGCATTATATTAGTACTTTACATTTTTCCTCTTGGTTTAAATCGATATTTTGATTTATATTTATTTTAATTACTTTCTTTTGGTGCATATTTATTAATTCAATTTATTATGTGGTATTTATTCCTCAATGAATAGAAGAGAATCGCATTGGCCACTAGTGTTTTTCATTAGTACAATTCTTCTCAGAATCATCTGTTGACATTTTGTTATAAATTAAATGGTTAATGTGCACATTGCTACTATTTCCAGTTTTATAAACATGTATTTGATACAATCTTAATATGTAACATATAGTTACATACATAGTTAATCTGGTTGAAAAAAAGACAAAAATCCATCCAGTTCAACCATAAAAAAAAATTATAATCCTATACCCACAGAGAAAGGCAAAAAAAAAACAGCAAAGCATGATCCAATTTGCTCCTGCAGGGGAAACAATTTCCTTCCTCATCCCCCAAGAGGTAATCGGATATTCCCTGGATCAACTTTACCTATAAATGTTAGTATCCAGTTATATTCTGTGTATCTAGGGAAGAATCAAGGCCTTTTTTAAAGCAATCCACTGAGCTGGCCAGAAACAACTCTTGAGGGAATCTATTCCACATTTTCACAGCTCTTACTGTGAAGAAACCTTTCCATGTTTGGAGATTAAATTTCTTTTCCTCCAGATGTAAAGAGTGCCCCCTTGTCCTCTGTGATGACCTCAGAGTGAATAACTCTACACCGAGTTCACTATATGAACCACTGATGTATTTATACGTTGATCATATCCCCCTTTAATCTCCTGAAATAAATTCAGTTCCTCTAATCTTTCCTCATAGCTGAGCTCCTCCATGCCTCTTATCAGTTTGGTTGCCCTTCTCTGTACTTTCTCCAGTTCCCCAATGTTCTTTTTTCTGAATTGCTGCCCAAAATTGAGCTGCATATTCCAGATGAGGTCTTACTAATGATTTGTACAGGGGTAATATGATATCTCTCTCTCTGGAGTCTATACCTCTTTTAATACAAGAGAGGATTTTGCTTGCTTTAGAAACCTCAGCTTGGCATTGCATGCCATTATTAAGCTTGTGATCTACCAGAACTCCCAGATCCTTCTCCACCATTGATTTCCCCAATTGTACCCCCCCCTAGTATGTATGATACATGCATATTCTTAGCCCCCAAGTGCAGAACCTTACATTTATCAACATTAAACCTCATTTGCCACATTAGTTGCCCAATTAAACAGTGCATTGAGGTTAGCTTGTAAATTGGAGAAATCCTGTAAGGACGTTATTCCACTGCACAGCTTGGTGTCATTTGCAAAGACTGAAATGGGATTTTTAATCCCAGACTCTATATTGTTTATAAATATATTACAAAGTAAGGGTCCCAACACTGAGCCTTGGGGTACACCCCTGACAACCCTAGACCATTCAGAGTATGAATCATTAACCACTACTCTCTGAATATGATCTTTTAGCCAGTTTTCTATCCATTTACATACAGATTTTTCCAAGCCCGTAGACTTTACCTTACACAAGTATACTACGTCCACAGCCACTCCTCTGTCCAAGGTTTTGCTCACCTCCTCATAAAAAGAAATCAGATTTGTTTGACAACTTCTGTCTTTCATGAATCCACGCTGTTTGTTGCTTAAAATATTTTTTTTCCAGCAAGAACTCATCTATGTGGTCTTTTATTAAACTCTCCAGTATCTGCCCAACTATAGAAGTTAAACTAACAGGTCTATAATTACTTGGTAAAGATTTTGACCCCTTTTTAAATATTGGCACCACATTGGCTTTACGCCAATCCAGTGGTACTATGCCAGTTATTAAAGAGTCACTAAAAATTAGAAACAATTGCTTTTAAATGACAGAGCTCAATTCTTTAAGGGCCCGTGGGTGTATGCCATCCACTCCAAATTCTTTATTCACCTTTATTCTGTCTAAATATTTCTGGATCATATCAATTGTGGATCATCTGGAGCTGTGTCAATACCATACCCATTATGGACAAGAGCTCCCCCATGCTCCTTTGTATACACAGAGCTGAAGAAGGTCTTTAATTTGCCTTCTCTTTGTCCCCAGTCATGCAGAGATTATTTTGTAAAGGCCCTACATGCTCGGACCTGACCTTTTTACTGTTAATATATTTGAACATTTTTTGGGGTTGATCCTGCTATCTTTTGCAATCTGTAGTTCATTTCCCTATTGTACAGCGCTGAGCAAACCATTTGGCGCTATATAAACTCGATGTAATAATAATAATAATAATAATTTTACATTTTTGCAGCCTTGATTTCCTTTTTGCATATTCTGTTATATTCTTTGTGATTTGTAAATGATGATAGCGTTCCTTCATTTTTGTATTTAATTAAAGCTGTTTTCTTATTATCTATAGCTTTTTTGAACTTTGGCCATAAGCCACATAGGTTTGATTTTTAGCCTTTTAAACTTGTTGTTCATGGGAATATATTTTGCAGTGTGTTCACATACAGCTTTTTGAACTCCCATTAATGTGTTATGTTCATCGTTGCCAATATTCCCTCCCTGTCTAAGTCTTGGAGAGCAGTTCTCAGCCTTGGAAAATTAGCTCTCTTAAAGTTGAGAATTTTTATTTTTCCTGTATGTGCTTGAAGTTTACAGCTAACAATAAATAAAATCATGTTATGGTCACTGCTACCCAGATGTTCTTTTATATGGACATTTGTAACAAGCTCTGCATGTTTTGAGATTACCAGGTCCAGCAGAGCATCATTCCTAGTTGGGGCCTCTATGAACTGTACCATAAAATTGTCCTGTAGTAGGTTTATAAATTTTTGCCCTTTAATTGTTCCTGCAGTACCATTACTCCAGTCAATTTTTGAGTAGTTAAAATCTCCCATTACTATCACTGTCCCAGCCCTTGCAGCCCTTTCAATCTGTGCAAGGAGCTCTACCTCCTCATTAATACTGGGAAGCCTATAACAAACTCCAATGATTACCTTTGTAGTACGCACCCTCATGTGCAGTTCCACCCATAATGCTTCAGCCTCATCACACTCTCCATCAACTAGGACCTCTTTCACGCTCACTCTGAGGTCACTTCTCACATAGAAACAGACACCACCACCTTTCCTATTTACCCTGTCTCTCCAAAAGAGAACACAGCCAGGATTATTATTGGCCCAGTCATGTGAAGAATGAAGCCAAGATTCTGCAGTACCAATTAAATCATAGTGCTCCTCATGTAGCAAAGCTTCCAACTCACCTATTTTGTTTGGAGGAGAGAGAGAGGTGTGCAGGACTAAGTGCAGTAAAAATGGTAACTGTTTTTTGCACACAAGTTATTAAAAACTCACAAGATGTGGGTAAAATTCAGGCAACAGGTTATAGATATACTGTAGGATGTCATCTAGGCTGGACATCTGGAGTGGATGGCTGAGGTACCAGGGTCAAAGGCTCCCTCAGCGGCTGGTGCTCTGGAGTAGGTTTCAGTGGAGAAGCGAGGAGGGCAGACAATTATTCTGGGAGTCACGGTTCAGGGAAGGAACCATGCTCTGGACGGGTGCTGCTAGCCTCTCACATCAGCGTGGGTAGGGTCACGTAGTGTAGCCAGCTTGAAGCGCATCCAAGATGGCTGCCAAGCGAAAGTGACGTCAAGACGTAGGAAGGGGCGGTGACGCGTTTCCAGGCACACAGCCTTTGCATCAGACCTTGTTTGGCAGACGTCTGGCATTGGTGAACAAACACTTTAATTAATTGATACCTTGTGCACACGTATTTTGCATATTTTTTTCAATACAAATGGTGCCAATCCCAATAGTTGTTTGTAACATGGGAACCTTCTTATCATCTGCCATAGCCTTCCCCCCCATCTTCCCCCATTCCACCCACCAATAAGGACTGACCTTAGTCTAATCTGTCTATCCCATTATAATCTAATTCTCCCTCCCCCCTCGATCCTAGTTTAAATACTCCTCCAGTCTCCCCATAAACCTGCCCCCCAGCACAGCAGACCCCCTTTCATTTAGGTGCAAACCATCTCTAGCATATAGGTTGCACCCCAATGAAAAGGCAGCCCAGTGCTCTAGAAACCCAAATCCTTCCCTCTTACACCCAGTCTTTAGCCATGCATTTAGTTATCTAATCTCCCCCTGTTTTTCCTGAGTTGTGCATGGCACAGGTAATATTTCAGACAATGTCACCTTGGAGGTCTTTCCCTTCAACCTGCAGCCTAGTTCTTTAAATTGATTCTTAAGGAGCCTCCACCTTCCATGTATTTTGTTATTGGTTCCAACATGGACCAAGACAGCTGGGTCATGCCCAGTCCCTCCTAGTAATTTATCTACCCAGTCTACCACATGCCGAACCTTGGCACCAGGGAGACAGCAAACCATTCGATTGAGGCGATCCTGGCGACAAATTATTCTGTCAGTCCTTCTGATGATAGAATCCCCTACTACCACCAACTGTCTAGGCCTTCCTGCACAAACTCTTACCACCCCTCTCAGATGGTCTGCCCTCCCGGCTGTTAGGGATAGTGGTGACATCCAGGGCTGCCACCCCTGAGCTTGCCACTCCCACATCTTCACCCAACTTGGCAAATCTGTTTGCATGCACAAACCCAGGGCCAGCCTTCCTTTTCTGTGAGCCCCTACCACTCCCTCTCACTACAGTAACCCATCTGCCTACCTGATAATCCTGATTAGCTCCTCCACCCTCCACATCAATCCCATTAGCTACCTGCTCAGAGAGCAGAAGACCCTTTCAAGGTTGTCAGTTCTGCCCAGTGTTGCAACTTGCTCCTCCAGATCTCTAAAACGAGTTTCCAGAAGGGCAACCCGCTCACATCTGTCGCAGCGATATCCATCCTGGAGCTGTTGCTGCATTGTTGCATACATGTGGCACACTGGGTTTAACTGTTATTTGGCCTGACAAATAGATTTTTGCCTGAAACTGTTGCCAATATATACAGGTGAAACTCGAAAAATTAGAATATCGTGCAAAAGTTCAACCTGACAGTTGTGCAGAAAACCATCATTGACACCCTCCATAAGGAGGGAAAGCCTCAAAAGGTAATTGCAAAAGAAGTTGGATGTTCCCAAAGTGCTGTATCAAAGCACATTAATAGAAAGTTATGTGGAAGGGAAAAGTGTGGAAGAAAAAGGTGCACAAGCAGCAGGGATGACCGCAGCCTGGAGAGGATTGTCGGGAAAGGCCATTCAAAAGTGTTGGGGACTTTCACAAGGAGTGGACTGAGGCTGGAGTCAGTGCATCAAGAGCCACCACAAACAGACGGATCCTGGACATGGGCTTCAAATGTCGTATTCCTCTTGTCAAGCAGCTCCTGAACAACAAACAATGTCAGAAGCGTCTTACCTGGGCTAAAGAAAAACAGACCTGGTCTGTTGCTCAGTGGTCCAAAGTCCTCTTTTCTGATGAGAGCAACTTTTGCATCTCAGTTGGAAACCAAGGACCCAGAGTATGGAGGAAGAATGGAGAGTCACACACTGCAAGACGCTTGAAGTCCAGTGTGAAGTTTCTGGGGAGCCATGTCATCTGCTGGTGTTGGTCTACTGTGCATCATTAAGTCTAGGGTCAACGCAGCCATCTACCAGGAGATTTTGGAGCACTTCATGCTTCCTTCTGCAGACGAGCTTTATGGGGATGCTGACTTCATTTTCCAGCAGGACTTGACACCTGCCCACACTGCCAAAAGCACCAAAACCTGGTTCAATGACCGTGGGATTACAGTGCTTGATTGGCCAGCAAGCTCGCCTGACCTGAACCCCATAGAGAATCTATGGGGCATTGCCAAGAGAAAGATGAGAGACATGAGACCGAACAATGCAGAAGAGCTGAAGGCCGCTATTGAAGCATCCTGGTCTTCCATAACACCTCAGCAGTGCCACAGGCTGATAAATTCCATGCCACGCTGCATTGAGGCAGTAATTGCTGCAAAAGGAGCCCAAGCCAAGTACTGAGTACATATGCATGCTTATACTTTTCAGAGGTCCGATATTGTTCTATGTGCAATCCTTGTTTTATTGATTGTATGTAATATTCTAATTTTCTGAGATTGTGGATTTGGGGTCTTCATGAGCTGTAAGCCATAATCATCACAATTATGACAAATCACGGCTTGAACTATCTTGCTTTGCATGTAATGAGTCTATCTCATATATTAGTTTCACCTTTTAAGTTGCATTACTGAAATAAATGAACTTTTGCACGGTATTCTAATTTTTCGAGTTTCACCTGTATAGTTGGGTCCATATATATTTGGACACAGGCACAAAGTTAGTTTTTTCAGGTATTTACCAAAACATATTCAAGACATAGTTATATAATGGATATGGGTTGAAAGTGCACACTCTCAAGTTTAATTTGAGGGTATGTACATTCAAATTGGAGGAAGGGTTTAGGAATTACAGCTGTTAAGAGTAACCATCCCCCCTTTTTCAAGGGACCAACAGTAATTGGACCAAAAGTGATCGGACTGCTAGGTGGAAGTGCTAACCATTTAGCCACTGTGATATATATATATATATATATATATATATATATATATATATATATATCACAGTGGTTAGCACTTCCACCTGGCAGTACTAGGGTCGTTGGTTCAAATCCCAACCACGGCACTGTGACGATCGTGGCATTAGACCCCTGACCTTCTCACCATACTCGTGACCAAAGGACTAGCCAATCTAAAACCGCGATGTCACGTGCGTAACAATGCCACATCCAACTACACCCTGCACAACAATTTTCCAGCTAATTGGACCACAATCGATGTACCTGCCACCTGGGAGCGTTTGTTACTGGGTCAGGTTAATTACGCAATTAACCCTTCACACATCCTTTTTGTACAGAGAAAGAGGAAACTCGGCGATATCAGCTATAACACTATAATGGTTGAGATAATCGTCTGTATAACAGGTCACTGCAGGCCAGTTATACACAGGGTAAAAAAACAAACACAGTAGTGTTCTTTTTAGAGGCAGGAATTCATAAATTGTAATAAAGAGCTATAGAAACAGTTCAACACTTTCATAAAGAAAGATTTATTGCTAAAAGGTCAAAAGGGTGCAATAAAAATATTTACAGAAAAAAGATGTAACCAATATATATATAAATACACAGAGAACAACAGCACAGCAAAGAGATAACAAAGAGAAGTTAGAGGGTTAAAGTACTTGCCAAAGTCCTGGGTTAGCAGATCAAATTTCAGAGCGAAAGGGTACGGGTCTCCCCAGGTGGTTCTGATGTTGAAAGGGAGAATTCTTCAACTTAACTCTCTTAGGCCTGACAACCCATTTTGTAGTTCCCCAGCAGGGGGTGTCTCTGAAGTCAAGGATCAATACCCCATTTAGGGAGGGATCGTCTAGGCGTAGGCCTAAACTAGAGCCAAAATCTCTTCTAGCTCATATTTTAGCTAATAACTTTCCATATGCACAAGTGACATTCCACCCGCGGGTAGATTATTATGCAGACACACCTGAAGAATGATTAGATATGAAATATGAAATTATACACTGAATGGTTCAAGAGATCTACTTTTCTGCTTTCCTATGTATTCCAGCCAAGGAGAGTGACCTATCAAACTGTTTGTCTCCTCGTGGCCAATCTGAAGATATGCCTGTTTTTTGCGTAAGTCTCTCATATTCCAAGATATGAGACATAGGGGAAAAATGGATTTTAAAAGTGTTATCTGGTTCGTGCTTCTTTGGAATGTCTTTGAACTCCTGGGAAGGCTTGCGCTATCTTTTACATTGTGTTAGATTGCACAGCTCTCTTAGACAACCAGGCACTTCGGGGCTCCCTGCTGGGCTCTGGCCTGTGACACTTTTTAATACACAAGCCATATGTCAATGTGTATGAACAGAGAGGTAGGGGGGAGAATGAGGGGACAAAATGGAGATTTCTTAACAAAATGGAGGGCTGCGTCCTTCACTGTGTGTATGCTTGTTACAGGCACCACCTGCCTGGAGTTTGCATGTTCTCCCTGTGCCTGCATGGGTTTCCTCCAGTTTCCTCCCACACTCGTAAGAAATGCTGGTAGGTTAGATTGTACACCCCTTGAGGGTTAGGTACTGATGTGAATGTACGATATATATGTAAAGCACTGCGTAACTGGATGGCACTATATAAGTACCTGAAATAAATAAATATATACACAGTATATGTATGTATACTCCATGTATTTATTTATTTTTTTAATTTTTCACTTTTTCTTTATGTTTGGTCAAGATCTGTTCAGTGGAGACCAGATCCAGACCCCCCCCCACTTAGCTGTGATCTACTGCTGTAGGGAATGGTTTGGCAGAGGTCAACATACCTACCTACACCCCGTAGAGTGCTCTGATGTCACTAAACACCATGCAAAAGAACAGGGGTTACAATTTCTTCCACAGCGCTCTCCTAGGGAACTATCCGTGGAGTATTGGAAGCCCAGGATCTGGTAGTTTCAGCTCCTGGGTTAGTGATGGATGCCAGCTGTTGCTGACAGTAGGCAGATCCAGTTTGAGTCCCCCCTGGGGTCTGCAGGAGCCACTAATTCCCGGTGTCATTTTAAAACAGCTCTCGGAATTAGCAGCTGATCTTCCAGCTCCATTTTAAAATGGAACTGGGAACTCAAGTGTTTAGTTCTGTCTAAAATAAGGTTTGTCTATAGATACATTTTAAAGCTGAATTTCAGGGGAAAAAAAAAAAAAAAAAATGACCCTTGCAGTGGTATTCCCCCAGTGCTGCAAAGTTTAAATGCTCCTATTCATATTGTCTAGGGGGAAAGGAAAAGGCAACTATACTTATCGTATCCCTTACTTCTTCAACAAGTGGCGCTCTTCTTCTTTCTGAAAAACACTGGGTTGTGGCCGGGGCTCTTGGTGTCCTCACATACATTGCAGGACTGCTGGTCATGCATTGCACATAATACAGTAAGAGTGTCTGTAATTAAAGGAACTTTGGAGAGCTAGTAGTGCAGCTGGGATGAAACCTGCGAGAGCAAGGAATAAAATATATATTTAAAGTGGTTCTAAAGTCTCAAGGTTTTTTACGTTCATGCATTCTATGGCTCCATTGGCTCCTGCTACTGTCAATCACAGCCAGTCAGCCAATCAGGAGAAGGAGTGGGCAGGGCTGAGCCATGGCTCTGTGTCTAAATGGATGTACAGAGCCGCAGCTTGGGAGCGTGCCTGCTTGGGTGCCTCCATAGCAAGCTGTTTTCTTTGGGGGCACCTGACAGGAAGGAAGGCCCAGGAGTGCTGGCAGGGGACCCAAAAAGGGGAGAGTCCATGCCGCTCTGTGCAAAACCACTGCACAGAGCAGGTAAGTATGACATTTTTGTTATTCAAAACAAAAAACACAAGACTGTAGTATCACTTTAACTAGTTGCAGACTTTGAGCGTGCTACACATGCCCAAACAAAAGGTCATCATTTTACACAGGGTGTGTGTAACATGTCCAGTCCTTCTGCCATGCTTCCTCCTCTCTGTACACATCAGCAACTGTAGCTGTCAAAATAAAAGCAGCCTGACAATATTTATAAACAACACTACTCAGATGCTACAGAAAGATACAATGTTGCATACTGTAACATTAGTATCATTCTGTTTTAAACATCTGCAGATCAAAGGGAAAAACATATCTGCAGAGGAAGTCAGCTAACCCCTTGCCCTCCAGAAGATTTATCCCCCGCCCCCTTCCTGACCAGACCATTGTTTGCGATACAGCGCTGCGTTATTTTAACTGACAATTGTGCGGTCATGCAACACTGTACATGAATAATGAATTCAATTTATGTCCTTTTTTTCTCCCACAAATAGACCTTTCTTTTGGTGATATTTGATCACATCTGCATTTTTTTTACTTTTTGCATTATAAACAAAAAAATGCTGACAATTTTGAAAAAAAAAAAAAACAATATTTTTTATTTTCTACTATAAAGCATATCCAATAAAAAATGTTAAAAATCTAATTTCTTCATAAATTTAGATCAAAATGTACTCTGCTACATATTTTTGGTAACAAAAATCCCAATAAGTGTATATTGATTAGTTTGTGCATAAGTTATAGTGCCTACAAACTATAGGACAAATACTGGAATTTTGTTTAAATACTTTTTCTTATACTAGTAATGGCAGCAACAAGTGACTTATAGCAGGACTGCAATATTGTGGTGAACATTTTTACACTGACACTTTGAGGGAACTAGTGACACTAATGCAGTGATCAGTGCTAAAAGTATGCACTGATCACTGTACTAATGACACTGTTTGAGAAGGGGTTAACATCTAGGGCAGGTGTCGGCAACCCGCGGCTCCAGAGCCGCATGCGGCACTTTTTCACCTTGGCTGCGGCTCCGGAGCACACTGCCCACCAGGTGACAGGCAATAGGGCAGCAATGGGCAAACTACGGCCCGGCGGACCTTTTAATCCGGCCCGCGGAGCTAGGCTCCTCTCACAGTCCGCCCTGAAGACCGGTGTAGCATGAAAATCTGTCTCCTATGAGGATCTGTCCCCCTCAACGTATCTGCGCATGTGCCGGAGATCACCGATCGGCTGCTAATGCCTGAAACTGGCACATGCGCAGATACGTCGAGGGGGACAGATCCTCATAGGAGACAGATTTTCATGCTACACCGGAACGGCGCGGAAACATGGCGAGGGGAACGCGCGGAGCAAAGGTAAGTGAATTGACACAGGGGGGACTTGGGGACTTAATATGGGGGATGAATTAATATGGGGGATTAATTACTATAGGGGGGGATGAATTACTATATGGGGGATGAATTACTATGGGGGATGAATTACTATGGGGGATGAATTACTCTATGGGGGATGAATTACTATGGGGGATGAATTACTATATGGGGGATGAATTACTATGGGGGATGAATTACTATATGGGGGATGAATTACTATGGGGATGAATTACTATATTGGTGATTAATTACTATATGGGGAATGAATTACTATGGGGGATGAATTACGATGGGGGATGAATTACTATATGGGGGATGAATTACTATGGGGGATGAATTACTATGGGGGATGAATTACTATATGGGGGATGAATTACTATGGGGGATGAATTACTATATGGGGGATGAATTACTATATGGGGGATGTATTACTATGGGGGATGAATTACTATGGGGGATGAATTACTATATGGGGGATGAATTACTATATGGGGGATGAATTACTATGGGGGATGAATTACTATATGGGGGATGAATTACTATGGGGGATGAATTACTATGGGGGATGAATTACTATATGGGGGATGTATTTTCAGTTTTAAAAATGTGGCTCTCAAAATAAATTTCAATCGTGGTTTTGGCGAGATTTGGCTCAGTTGAAAAAAAAGGTTGCCCACCACTGGCCTAAGGCTATGATTGTGATTATAACGATACACTGTGGCCCTGATTAACCCTTTGCTTACTGGGCCCTTAAACCCCCTTCATGACCAGAGCGCTTTTTGCAATATATGCAGTGTCGGATTTGTTTTAAATGTTGCAATGGTTTTGCGGCTCCCAGTCTTTTTTTCCCTCTCGAAAACGGGTCCAAGTGGCTCTTTATGTCTTAAAGGTTGCAGAACCCTGATCTAGGGCAATCAAAGGGTTTAATGTGTGCATAGCTATGTGCTTGGTGTACACTAGGTGGTGCTTGTACTAGGGTAAGTGAAGGAACATGTTCCCAGTTTTGCAGGGACACACAATCCTTTACTTCCCCACTTGCCAGAACAGAGCTCTGCCTTGTTTACATAGGCAGAGCTCTGTTTATTCCCCTGGCCAAGAATCTGTTCACCGGGACTTGCAGATTGGCTTTTGGTGTTTACAACAGATGTGAGCCGCTGGTGGCATGTGCATACTTGCTATGCCAGAAGTGCAAAATCATGTATATATACATGATTTTGCACAGGAGGACTGCCTTGTTGCAGTAAAGCTGCTATAGGGCAGTCTTCAAGTGGAGCAAACTGACAGTTAAAATTAAACTTTTTCTCTGTTCTATGTTCCCTTTATGAATCCTTAGTTTACACTAATCATCCCTAATTAACTAATTAACTTATTTTCCTCCCTCTTATTCTCGCTTATTGTTTATTTATTTATTTTTATTTATAGACAGCAGTCACCTTCATATGATACATTGAGACATAAAATGCACAACCAGAAAAATATAAAGTTTGCAGGTGACTGAGTTGGCCACACCAAGTGACAGACATCATTTAAACATCATGTGAGAACACTGTGTAAGTGTGCAGCTGAAATGCATAAATGGGAGTGTGACCTGAGAAACAACCACTGGGTTTATATGTAATGTCATGAGAGACTTCAGAATTGAAAAAAAAGCAGAGGTAGAGGGAGGAGAGAGAGAGAGAGAGAGAGAGAGATAAAAAATGGGGGATATATAGATACATGAATTGATGTGCCTGGGGTGGAAAAGTTACATACAGTTAGGTCCATATACAGTATATATGGACACTGGCACAATTTTCATACTTTTGGCTCTGTGTGCCACCAGAATAAATTAAAATGAAAAAATCCAAATTAATTTGAAGTGCAGGCTTTCAGCTTTAATTCAAGGGGCTGAACATAAATATCAAGTACAAATTTTAGGAACTGCAACCATTTTTATACACAGTCCCTCCATTTTCAGGGGCTCAAATGTAATTGAGCAAATGATAAAATCATAAATAAAATGTTAATTTTAATATTTTGTTGAGATTCCTTTATGGACATTACCAAAGACTGGGTTTCCTCCTTTCTGATGCTTTGCCAGGCTCTAACTGCAGCTGTCTTCAGTTGTTCTTTGTTTGTGGGTCTTTCTGAGTTTAGTTTTGCCTTCAGCAAGTGAAATGCATGCTCAATGGGGTTGAGATCAGATGATTGACTCGGCCACTGCAGAATATTGCACTTTTTTTCCTTCAAAAGCTCCTGGGATGCTTTTGCAGTGTGTTTTGGATCATTGTCCATCTGTACTGTGAAGCACCGTCCAATCAACCTTGCCTCATTTGGCTGAATCTGGGCTGACAGTATATCTCTAAACACTGCAGAATTCATCCAGCTGCTTCTGCCTTCTGTCACATCCAGGGGCGGACTGACCATTTGGAAAATCGGGCACTGCCCGAGGGCCCGGGGTCGGTAGGAGGCCCCATGAGATGCCCCTGGTACCTTTTTCATAGGCTTTTTTGAGTTTGAATAAGGACACAGGGGCCCCATGATCCCCTATTGCCGGGGGGCCCCATGAGTTGTCAGTCCGCCCCTGGTCACATCAACAAACACCAATGACCCAGTGCCACTGGAAGCCATGCATGCCCATGCCATGACACTGCCTCCACCATGTTTTACAGATCGCATTGTGTGCTTTGGATCATGAGCTGTTCCAAGCCTTCTCCACACTTTTTCTTCCCATCATTGTGGTACAGACTAATCTTAGTTTCATCCTTCCAAAGAATGCTTTTCCAGAACTGGTCTGGCTTTTTCAGATAATTTGTGGCAAAGTCTAATCTGACTTCTCTATGTGTCTAGTGATTAAAATGCATGCAAGGGAGGCACTTTGGAATTATTGATGTCCTTCTTTTTCTGTCCCCCTTTTTGTGGTTATGTTTGTATTATGAGTCTTATAGAGAGTATATGACTCTTTTATGTCAATAAATGGTTGTATGTATTTTATTGTGTGGTCTCTTATTGTGCCCAAAAAATCTATTATTTTTGCCGTACTTATTGTTTGGATTCTTTTTTCTAGATATACATTCACATACATATGGAAGCCTTTTTATTGAGCTTTTCAAGCGATTTTGTTAACGCAAACATGTTTTAAAAACTCCTCAAATAAACAATCTGGAAAAAAAATATTTTATTTTATTGTATTGTAATTGTACTGTCTCCCTTTATATTGTAAAGTGCTGTGCAGACTGTTGGTGCTATATAAACCTTGTAAAATAACAATAATAATTTATCCAGAAAATACTTCACTAAAAATCAAGACATTTTGAAAACTAAAACCGACCACTAGAGGGAGCTCTGTTCATTAAAATTTGGCTGTGAACTGGTTCAGCATTGATGTGGCTCCTCTTGCCTTACTAAGCAGGATAGTATAACGACAATTTAAAATACCCGGATGCAAATTTTACAGTAAACATATTCACACAAGATATATGAATTGTAATAGTAAAATGATGGATAAGATTTATATTGTATAAACAGTACTTTGCAAAAGTTTAAGGCAGGTGTGAAGAAATGCTGTAACGTAAGAATGCTTTCAAAAATGCATATTTTAACTGTTTATTTTTCTCAAATTACAAACTGCAAAGTGAGCAAACAGAAGAAAAATCTAAATCAAAATATTATTTGGTGTGACTTCCTTTTGGCTTCAAACCAGCATCAATTTTTACACTTGCACAAAGTAAGAGATTTAGAATTAGGTGTATGATTAACCAGTTATACCAAGCAAGTGCTAATAATCATCAATTTCATATATAGGTTGAAATACAGTCATTAACTGAAACAGAAACAGCTGTATAGGAGGCTTAAAACTGGGTGAGGAACAGCCAAACTCTGCTACTAAGGTGAGGTTGCGGAAGACAGTTTCATGTCACAGGTCATACACCATGGAAAGATTGAGCAAAGCAATATGATACACGGTAATTATACTGCATCAGCAAGGTCTCGCTTAGGCAAAGATTTCAAAGCAGACTGGGGTTTCCAGATGTGCATTTAAAGCTCTTTTAAAGAAGCAAAAATAAACAGGCAAGGTTGAGGACAGTAGACTCAGTGGTTGACCAAGGAAACAGTGCAGCAGATGAACACATCATGCTTACTTCCCTTCAACATCTGAATATGTCCAGCAGTGCCGTCAGCACAGAACTGGCAGAAGCCAGTGGGACCCAAGTACACCCATCTACTGACCAGAGAAGTCCGTCCAGAAGTGGTCTTCATGAAAGAACTGGGGCCAAAAGCCATATCTCCGATTTGGAAACAAAGCTAAGCGACCAATGAAAACATAAGAATTGGGTTGCAGAAAAATGGCAGCAGGTGCTCTGGACTGAGTCAAAATTTTAAAGATTTGACTGTGGCAGTAAGCAGTTTGTTCACCGAAGAGCTGGAGAGCAATACAATGAGTGTCTTCAATCAAAAGTGAAGCATGGTGGAGGTTCCTTGCAACTTTCGAGCTGCATTTCTGAAAATGGAGTAGGTTGAGGTGATAAGTTTGTCAGGATCAATGGTGTCCTCAATGCTGAGAAATACAGGCAGATACTTATCCATCATGTCCAGGGCTGGTGCTTCCACTAGGCAAACTAGGCAGCCACCTAGGGTGCACTCCCATCTAGGGGCGCCGGGGTGCAGCTCAGGCTGCCACTCTCTCTGTGTGGCTTATGGACCTCTTGTATGAATTCTTCATTTCTCTGCAGAGTCCCCCTCTGACACACACACACACACACACGGAATGATGGTATCTTTACTCTGCCAATTGTCTCACAGCCTGTCCACACACGACCATTTAATACATGTACATATATATATATATATATATATATATACATGACAGTATTCCTTGTAGCAGTGAAGTGTTTTCTCCCCCTAGGATGGGAAGTGATGACTTCAGCCCAGGACCCCAGGCAGTCAGCAGTCTCTGATCAGAGGATCGGTTCGTACATCTCCGGTATACACACTGGCACACGCGATCCTCATGCTGTAACAGGTTGCCAGCTAGTGACCAAATGGGGCATTTCCAGCACTGGCTCTGCCTTCTTCTACACAGCTGGAGCCAATCAATAGGCAGAAGTAGGCTCTGGTTGCAGGGTTAACCCTATGTGAGTAAGATGATTGGGGCCCGATGTGTATGAGAGGGAAGCAGTGTAGTGCTGGGAGGCCACCTTCCCTTCACTGAGGGCTGCAACCTGGACACCGCACCCAGGCAGGAGCCTTCAGAGGTGAGCCGAGCCTAGGAGGATTGCGGGTAATGGAGGAAATGGGAGGAGGAGGGGGGTGGACGCTGATTGATTGTGTGGGATGCCACCATGCCATGAATGGTCCTTCAGCTGAGGGAAGGGGCGGCAAAGGGGGATTAAGAAATGAAGATGCTGGATGTCTGGGACCAGTGTAGCAGCTGAGCTGCCGCTCCTTCCAGTGTTGCTCTCAAACTCAGTCCCTTACTGCAAGGCGGCTGCCAGCTGCTGATCACTGTGGAGTTTTGTAACTCTGTCTTTTTTTTTGTTTATCTGTCTGATTGGTTAATACAGTTAATTTATATTTGGTTAATATATATTTTGTAATTAATATTGGTGCTGGTGGCATTTTATGGCACTTTTTCTTGTCAATTTAAAGAAGTTTAAATTTCATGTTCTGTTGATTTAATATTTTCTGCTGTTTTTACACATTTTTATGTATTATTTTATTTTTAGGGGGGTGCAAGCAGCTGGTCTTCCCTAGGGAGCAAAACAGTCTAGGCCCTGATCATGCCATACCATCAGGGAGGTGTGTGATTGGCCACAATTTTATTTTGCAGCAGGACGACCACCCCAAACATACAGCCAATATTATTAAGAACTATCTTCAGTGTAAGGTAGAACAAGGAATCCAGGAAGTGATGGTTTGGCCCCCACAGAGCCCTGATCTCAGCATCATCGAGTCTGTCTGGGATTACATGAAGGGACAGAAGGATTTAAGGCAGCCTACATCCACAGAAGATCTGTGGTTAGTTCTCCAAGATTTTAGAACAACCTTCCTGCTGAGTTCCCTCAAAAACTGTGCAAGTGTACCTAGAAGAACTGATGCTGTTTTGAAGGCAAAGGGTAGTCACACCAAATATTGATTTGATTTGGATATCTCTTCTATTTATTTTCCATTTTGGTAATTGATAAAAACAAATGAATAACACTTCTATTTCTGAAAGCATTTTTAATCACACCTACCTAAAACATTTGCACAGCAGGGTATATATTATACATCATAACTTGGGGGCACTACAGATCCTGCTTCTACTCATCCACTTCTGGAAGGAAGAAGAGAAGAAGCAATACCTTTGCAGTATTACATCATAATATAGCTAATCAAAATTAAGAGCACAAGGCATGATGAGACAGAGCAGTCTTAGCCTAACAGGGTGTATGAATAAATTACCTGCCTTAAGATACACAACCTAATTTCATCTTTAGCGATAAGAAATAAACAGCAGATCAGCTGTCTATTCCAAAAAGGAGACCTGCCAAAGGGCCTAATAAATGAGCAGACAGTCTCGGCAGTGTCTGTGGAGACATTTTGGGTGACATCATTATGAAATGCAGAATCCACAATTGTTCTCAGTTTAAAGCTTTAAAAGAAACCTGTACTGGAGGCTGACGTTGCTGACCTGTACCAGAAAGTGTAAGTTGTCTTTCTGTTATTGTGATTTGGTGATTTCAGTAGCTAGATTTACTGACCTAGAACAAGTACGCAAATCTGGAGTTCTGACTTCACTGATTTCATATAGGTCTATGACTAGGAACCTATTGAATCCAGGGACAGCCAGATAACTAGTATTTTCCTAAAGAGGTTTGCCAAGGTACAGGCAATAAAATACTACAGGACCTATACAGTATAGAAAACAAAGAGTGACCTCCACCAAATGGAAACACACTCTTCGGATTGTAGGACCTCAGAGGGAATAAAAGATTAATACACAAAAGACATAACAAAGGACTTTGTAACATTGTTTGAATGTCTAATAAGTCTTATTTTTTAAGGACCAGCATTCTTGTGCAATTCAAATGTGACTCAGCGTGGTGCAATTTTCAGTCCATTCATTTAAATGGCCTGAAATCACACTGGATTGCACAAAAAGTAGTGCATGCAGTGCTTTCCAAAAACTGCCCTGGATTGCTCGGTACTGTACGATTTGGTGCAGGCAAACACACTACGTCTGTGATCTGCGTTTAGGGTGTTGTTAGGATTATATTGACACCTGCAGAAAATCGCACACACAGTGCGTTTTGAACGTGGTGTGGGAAACAGCCAGCAGAACACTGGTTTCCTGCATCATGTTCCAGTGCGAACGAGCCCTAAGACCATGTTTCTTCAGTCCGTGAACCCTCAGAAAGGTAGATGGATGCAAGAAGAAACTTGCATAGTGCAGGTAATTCACAATCATGTTAAAATTTAAAAAGTAACAAAGGCCGTAGAACAAACCAAGCTACTGATAACTTCAGGTCTGGCACATAATGCCAGAGACTCTTTCCCTAGGCGTTTCACCTCAATAGGGTATCATCAGAGGCTGAGTCTGGGACATTCAGTAGCACCATATACATGTATCTTTAGATAAAACAAATTGTAATATACCAATATATTCACACACTGTATCATCAGGATAAGCAAACATATTGTTCAAATACATACAGTAGATATAACATTGAAATAACCAAAACTGACCATTAGTAGTCTATTGATATACAGATGGATTTACGGGTTGAACACTTCAGTTCCATTAGGGTTAAAGGTTGATCTGGATATTGATGATCATTATGTAGCACCCTCCTAGATAGGTGCTAGGTTTAAATAGATACGATTTAGTATGTGTTTTGATGGGTAGATTTAGTTGTCATTCTGTAGTCAGTGTGGTTGTGATGGTTGTTAGGTAAAAGCATAGTTTGCACACTGTAATCAGTGTTGCTGTGTTCTGCTAGATAGGTCTGCTCAGTGTGTTCAACTGTTGCCAGCCTGATAGTTCTGTCTGCATCTAAAAAGCTTGAGAAATTTCTAGATGATGGATGTTGAGTTATGCAGATGGCAGCATGAATACTGATACAGCCCTGGCTGGGGTGGGGGTCTTTCCTGTAAAGGATTGGTCCAACCTGGAAGGGGAATGCTGATGCATCTGCTGTGGTAGGCCTGAAGTAGGCGACCTGAGAGCCTAAATGCCGAGCCAAATAGAAATATTGTAGAGTTAGGACCACACAACTCTGGAGATTTCTCTGCTGACCCACAGCTGTTGATCAGCTCTTCAGGTTTAGAACTAAGGAGGATTACTGGTCTGTGGGAGTATCCAGGAGGGTCCATCTGGTGGTGACGAGGCTATTCCTGGGAAAGTGTGGCTTACCCTTAAAGCGAGCTGGCCCTTGTGGTCACTGTAAGGAGGTGAGGGGGCACTTTGGCTATTTTTGGATTCACGAGTTGTTTTGGCACTGGATTCACTTCACGTTGTGCTGAATTTACACGAGATTTATATTTTTGTGGAGCACTATTCAGTATTATTTGTGCAGCGTGTGGACTTTGATTGGACATTTATTTTATTTTTCACTGAGTGTGGTTTTATACACTTGCACTTTGTTTTTTATAGGGATCTTATTGTTTACATTTATTTGAATGGTTGGGGGAATCATTTACATACATTCATTGCTGTTGTTGCACTATTATTTATCACTTTTAAACTTTGTATGTTAACACGGTATAATCAGTAGTATTATTTATTTATTCATATTTTTGATGCACATTGTAGTATTTATTTAGCGCTACACCATTTTATTTATTCATTTATTATACTTTGTGAAAGAATGGGTCACTCTCAGGAGCGTAGTACCATGATAGGTTGCCACCTGTGCAATAAGTCCATCCGTGAAATTTCCTTGCTACGAAATATTCCATGATCAACTGTTAGTTGTATTATAACAAAGTGGAAGCAACTGGGAACAACAGCAACTCAGCCACCAAGTGTTAGACCGTGTAAAATGACAGAGTGGGGTCAGTGCATGCTGCACAGTGCGCAGAAGTCACCAACTGTCTGCAGAGTCAATAGCTAAAGACCTCCAAACTTTGTGTGGCCTTCAGATTAGCACAACAACAGTGCGTAGAGCTTCATGGAATGGGTTTCCATGGCCGAGGAGCTGGATCCAAGCCTTACACCACCAAGTGCAATGCAAAGCGTCAGATACAGTGGTTTAAGCATGCTGCCAATGGACTCTAGAGCAGTGGAGACGTGTTCTCTGGTGTAAAGAATCACGCTTTTCTGTCTGACAACCCAATGGATGTGTCTGGGTTTGGTGGTTACTAAAAGAGCAGTACTTGCCTGACTGCATTGTGCCAAGTGTAAAGTTTGGTGGAAGGGCGATTATGGTGTGGGGTTGTTTTTCAGGGGTTGGACTTGGCCCCTTAGTTCCAGTGAAGGGAACTCTTAAGGTGTCAGCATACCAAGACATTTTGGACAATTTCATGCTCCGAACTTTATGGGAGCAGTTTGGGGATGGCCCCTTTCAGTTCCAACATGACTGCGCTCCATTGCACAAAGCAAGGCCTGCACAGAGTCCTAAACTCAGCCTGATAGAACACCTTTGGGATGAATTAGAGTAGAGACTTTGAGCCAGGCCTTCTCGTCCAACATCAGTGCCTGATCTCACAAATGCGCTTCTGGAAGAATGGTCAAACAATCCCATAGACACACTCCTAAACCTTGTGGACAGCCTTCCCAGAAGAGTTGAAGCTGTTATAACTGTAAAGGGTGGGCCAACTCAATATTGAACCCTACAGACTAAGACTGGGATGCCATTAAAGATCATGTGCGTGTAAAGGTAGGCGTCCCAATACTTTTGGCAATACAGTGTACTCTGTGTTTGGTATCCCCGGACACAAAATGTAATGCTGAAAAATAATCTACCAGTTTCCAGAATGCAATCTGAACATAGTGGAAGTTATTAATGTTAATATAAAACTGTTAGTAAGGGAGGGCTACAATACAGTCATAAACGTGGTGACCTCCCAGCCTCTACCCCTTAAATCGGGTAATTGGTCAGATGGTCTCTATCAACCCCTCTTTGATATGACATTAAAAGGAAACATCAGGACCCTCTTACAGCTCTTGTTTTAACATCAACCAAGGAACACCTCACCGGACTTGAGAGAGCCGCTGCATCAATAATTGCACTGCTTGAACAATTCGACTCTACTATAACCAAGGACTTTGCAAGCATTCTTCATTTTCAACTCCTCTTTAATTCTTTGTTGCTGTATAGTTTCTTTATTCCTTTGTAACGCCTTTTTTTCTGTAAAGATTTTATTTGCACAATTTTGACCTTTTCATTATTAACCATTTCCCATCTGAGCCATGTATTTAAAAGGCTAAATAGGAGCAGCGCAGGGGCGATTGGCCATTTATAAAAAGCTTCCCTGCTGCCTGGGAGTGCGCAGCACCGCAATCCGGTGCCCGCTGTGTCCTCCGGACACAGTGGAACACCGATCATTGTACGGGACCTCTGTGCGAGGTCCCAATCATGTGATCACTGATTGGACAATCAGTGATCACATGAAGAGTAGTAAGCAAGATGTCACTTCTGACATCATTGCTTACTTTGTGTGAAATCTGTGAATGATCACAGAGGTTACATGGTACAAGGCTATTCAAAACAGCCTTGTACCATGTGACAAGCTGTGACCAATCACAGCTCACATAGTATTTCTCAATCTTCATCACCTTTCACAAGTAGTACAGTGTCACTATGGTGATACTGCACTACTAGGGTGACAGTATACAAACCCCCCCCCAAAAAAACCATAAATAATATAAAAAAAATTAAAATGTAAAAATTATAATTTTGGGTTATAAACTAATTTGGGTTATTTTTTTTTTACTAAAAAGATAACTGAATAAATTTTGGCCAAGATTTATGAAGAAAGATTATTTGCAAAATCTTATAAGAAAAACACTTTTTTTTCAAAATGTTTGGACTTTTTCATTTATATAGCAAAAAAATAAAAATCCCAGTGGTGAATAAATACCACCAAAATAAAGTTTATCTGTCTCAAAAAAATGCTAAAAAATTCATATGGGTACAGTGTATGACCGCGCAATTGTCATTCAAAGTGTGATAGCGCTGAAAGTTGAAAATTGGCCTGGACAGGAAGGGGGGTGAAGTGTCAGAACTTGAAGTGGTTAAACCCTATTTTGAGAGGTGTTAAAATTGTCCCTAAGGCTTTTAATGCAAACTAAAGAAACTCTATCTCTTGAAGAGTGCTACTATATATGAGAGATCTCTGCTTATACCTGTCTGTGGTGACAGTGTGTCTACAGATGTTTATTTTTTGCATATTTGTTATTGCTAAGATTATGAGTTTCCGCCTTCTCAGTCAAAAGGTGGTGGTGGTAGCTTAAAGAGTTAATTGCTTAATTAACTTGACCCACTGACAATCTCTCTCATGCTGCTGGCAAGTAGATTGTAGCCTTGTGAGCTGGAAAATCTTTGTGCTGGGTGCAGCTTAGAGTGGCATTGTTATGTAAGTTGATAGCGTGGTGTGAGACTGGCTGGTCCTTTGTCAAAAATTGGTGAGAAAGGCAAGGGTTGGGCACAGCATTCATCACAACCCCCTAGACTGGTCATTGAAGAAACGTGTGAATGTGCCTATGTGCCTGGGTATTCCTGCGGCTCCTATGGGAGTAGCGCTACAGTTAGGTATCAGAATGTTTATCCTGATGATATGTGATCAGGCTGTTTGTTTTGTGGACTTTTGTTACTTTTAAAATCTGACTGTTAAGGACCTGCACTAGGAGTCTCTTCTTGCATCCATCTATGTACCTTTGCACTGGAACATGGACTAACAAGGCATGTTCTTGCCTTGCCTTGGAAAATGCTCAGTGGAGTCTTCAGTGATTGATGCAAGGTCCTTTTGACCTCTGATGTCTTACAATCTGGTGAATGCACTTCTAGTCATTGGTAGAGGTCACTCTTCGTCTTCAATCCTGTACAGATGGATTTCAAAGTCCTACAAATTTTTTCATTAGTTTTGCATTAAAAGTACGTATATCCTTTTTCTGCTGGCTGCTTTTACAGCATTATATGGACCAGCACAGATTCTATTTTAGAGAGATACTCTCAAGTACAGGTTTCCTTTAAAACAAACTTGGCACCTTAACATTGTACATGTGCAAATTTAATGTGTGTGGCAAATGTGGCACTCCCTGGTTTAAAACAACACAAATGTTACAGTAGGCATCTTTTCTCTTTGAATATCAAATGTTGGTGAAAGTCAATGAATGTTGTTTACAAACAGGCCTAATGTCAGCATTGTTTTTGTAACTGGCACTTGAAAAAAGAAAAATGGACTCTAGCTGGTAGGAATGCACTATTGCTTTTTTAAATCAGCACTACAAATACAAAGCTATGGCTATACTAAAACAAGAACTAATGTTTGGTTTTCTAAACGCCAACAAATCTTCCTCTACCTGTCCATGTAGAAAATTGATGACGCTATTGTGAACTTATCAAGTGTCGCAGTCAACCATTCTGCTAAATCTCAGGTACCTGGAAGTGCTTACATGTACCTGCGCTATATGGTAATATATTTGTATCATTGTAGATCCCCTGGATCCTAAGCCTTGGCTGTACATACGGCCCATACCTCTACTTACATCAGCACCAATACATGATCTATCATTGAACAGCCCCAAATCAAGGGCTTTTGCTGGTATTGGACTGTGGAATGAGAGGGGCCTGAACCTGTCCAGGGCTGAAAACCCCAAGTACACTGTGAGCTTAGGGTACAGGACTTCGTAAAAGACACATGAATTCATCTAAAGATTAGCAGACACATTGATTTGTATATGCAGGCACTACATGGTAGTTGTATTCCAGCAGTGTCAGCAGAAACACCTCCAGGTCTTGACAGGTTCACTTTAAGTCTCCAGAATGTATACAATCTCCTGTCCGTGGTCATTTTTTCGGTAAAAATAAAAAGCATTACTTTCATCCACAACCCTCAATCTTCTGTCAGTCTTGTAATGTAGCTAGCAATTAAAATCTCGCTGAACAGGTTCTTTTTTTTCCTTTTCTCTCTAAGACCACAAGACCCATACTGGCAAATCTGCAGGCAGCAAAGAAAGTTCCTGCACTTTCTGTACTGGTGTGCAATCTATTACCTGCTCAGACATGCTTACAGACAGAGTTTATTCTCAAACACAAAATGGCATTCTTTAAGGCTGAGTAGCTTGGTATCATGTTTATTCCACTGAACTATTTCAGCATAAAAATGTGTTTGTGGCTTTTGCAGGTATTGTAGAACCATGGCAGATCTATACTTTGGAGAGCTGTGCTCCCAACACCTTCAAGATTAGGGCATACATTCGAGTCATAATTATAACTGGTAATTTGAAGGAAAATGTGTAATGCCTGAGGTACAGCTAGCTTTCAGAATTCTACCATTGTACACTGACAGTATAAGTTCAGATAGAAATCAGCACTCTGACCTGGTGTCCATTTCTGTGCACACATCTTCACCATTATGCCTGGGTTTACACTGATGTGGTGCAGAATTCGCAGCAATTTCTGTGCGAATTCTGCACCGCATCAGTCACACCCTGTTAATGCGAACCGCTGCGGGTATGCATGTTAACACCCAGAAATCAGTCTGAATAATGTGGTGCGATGTACAGAATCGGATGTGAATACCCATGAGATGCAATTCTGGTGTGGACCAAAAAAAAAAAGGGTTGCGGTGCAATTTGAGCCATACAAAATATATAGCTCAAACCACTCTGCACAGAATTCGCATGTGATTTGCGCAGGAATGCGGTGCGGTTATGTGATATGCCGCACCGCATAAGTGTGAAACCAGGCTAAAGAAAACCTGTACTGAAAAAATGCAGAGGTAACCACTCCCTCTTCAAAATGTCAGTTGCCTGACTCTCACACTGATCCTTTGTCTGCAAAACTTTCTAAGGTACTGACCTGAAATGGGCTGTGCAGTTGTCAGGTAATTGCTGTGGGCAACAATCATTTTGTTCATGAAGTCCATTGGTACACTTGGTAAAATTGTGGACTTTTCACATGACTAAAGGCTGTGCAACTTCCCTCTTAATCTACATTGTGTGGGCAAGGGTGCGGCAAGCTCAGAAAGAGCAGATGCTTTAACCAATGAACGTTACCCTGCATTTTAACAGACTCATATTAAAGTGTATGTAAAAAAATTGCTTGAATTTTAAATTTTTTGGAAGGGTTGAAAGCCTGTTTAACTTTTCTGGCCTGTGTCCTAATTTCGCTCCTCTTCCTGTCCTGGAGACACCAGAGGAAGTTAGAAAAAATCTCTCCAAAGCAAATATTTCAGGTGGTTGTCAGCAGAAAAAGTGTCCCTATTGAAAGATGTATTTTTGTTTCCTAATTCTGAGAGTTCCCATTACCTTCTCAGTGACAATGGTCACCAGGACAAATACAAAAGGGTGAATTCTGCCAGGGGCACATACAGTGGTATAGGTCCAACCAACCCTTTCTTTAAACCCTGCCCCGTCAATAAAAACAAACAAAAAACACACATTTTTAGCTATAGATTTACAATCAACCATCCAGTATAGGATACTAAATGGGTGGTGGGGAAGCACAGAAGCATAACATTTAGGGACATTTCATATTGGGCAGCACAGTGGCTAAATGGTTAGTACTTCCGCCTGGCAGTACTAGGGTCATTGGTTCGAATCCCAGCCACGAAACCACCTGCCTGGAGTTTGCATGTTCTCCCTGTGCCTGCTTGGGTTTCCTCCGGGTACTCCGGTTTCCTTCCACACTCCAAAAGACATGCTGGTAGGTTAATTGGCTCCTGTCTAAATTGGCCCTAGTATGTGTATGAATGAATTAGGGACTTTAGATTGTACGCCCCTTGAGGGTTAAGGACTGTGAATGTACAATATATATGTAAAGCGCTGCGTAAATTGACAGCGCTATATAAGTGCCTGTAATAAATAAATAACTGGCGTGTCACATCAAGGCAGTCCATTCATTTGACTCCAAATCACATTCAAAGTTGCATGTAACATTGTAGTAAAGCATGCGCCTTTCTGCAGTGCAATAGTGTAAACAGGCCCTAACAATAGGTTCACACTTGTGCGGCTTGCTTTTGCACAGGGCAAAGCAGCCTGTTCATTTGAATAGGCTGCTGTACCTGTGGAAAACTTAGGGAAAAAGTCCTTGACCCTTTTTTATAAATGCAGATGCATGGAACTCTGGCTCCATGTGGCTTCACACACCTGAAAACATACTGCAGAAGAATTAGTGCCACTCTCTGCATGTCTGCAAAAGAGCAGTGCATTTTGCCTGCAGGTCAGGGAACGAGCTCAAATTGGCACACGTTCCTGACCCGCATGTGTGTGCAGCTATGCCAAGAACCAGATCGGCAAGCAGGTTGTGTTTCCTAATCCAATTGGATGCAGAATATTTAAGACTGGATTTAAAAAAAACAAGAGACATGATGATTAAGAGTTTTTTTTACTTTTATTTTATTATCAAATGTCCATAATGAATATAATCTGTACAGCCACATTACAATAAAAACAATCGATGGACAGAGGAATGTAACAAGTTAACAAAGACAGACTTGCATACTAAAATATATTTCTGTAGTTTGTATATGAGCTAAATGACATCATTAAGCAGCTTGAGAATGTCCTTCGGTGAAAATGTTTGTGTACATGGGCTCATGAAAACATTCTTACCAATAGAGAGAACTTTATACACAGATACAAAGCACTTTGTAATTACATGACATGAAGCCTACACAGAATATAAAGAGTTGTGTAAGAAAATACTTAACAGGTTTCCTTCTGCAGTTATATGTGCCAAACCATTTAGAACACAGTTTATAAAGTATATAATACTTTTACTGATAGGATATCAGTGTGTAAAAGATCCTGTGGTCACATTTCCAGAATGTGTTGTGCTCCCCAAACTAGATCACATTGTATACTACCATACAGTAGAAATGCTTTTTGCACTAAGCAACAGTGTCTGGCTTCCACAAATTGTACTATATTCTATATTGATAATAAACTGCAGCCCTGCAATGTAAAATCATTGAATGTTTTCACTATAAGCAGACGTAAGGCTTTTTTGAGGACACAAAGACTAAGGCCAGCACTTAGCACCCAAAAAGAGCCTTAAAAGTAAAAAAAGGCCAATGTAATACCATTTACATAGAACAAGAAATAAGAATTTACAGTGGTGTAATGCAGCCAGACTAAAAAAGTTAAAAAAAAAAAAAAAAAAAAAACCTTATGGCTACTGGTTATTGAATATTGCTTTATATTAAAAAAAAAAAAAAAAAAAAAAAAAATGGTCGGTAATGTGCAAAAGATGGTTTTAAGTGTATTTGTATATACATTGCTATAAGCCAACAAAAATGAAAAACTGACATGAAATCCCTTTTAAGTGCAAGTTAAGTCTCTCATTCCTACTGCAAAGTTTTATTTAGAAAAAAAAACTGTAGATAAAAATATAATTTCAGCATTATTCAATAAAGAATAATTCTTATTCCAGGTGCTAATGCTAAAGCACACCAACCAATAGCAAACAATCAGAATTTACCAACAGAAGATGAATTCTGATTTGTTACTAGGGGTTACGGCACTTAATAAGAAATCCTTTTTGAATAAGGCCACTTTTTTTTTTTTTAATAAGGGTGAGGTAAAGTATTATCTGGTTAGTTTTAGTTTACCTGTAAATTGGTCCTATTTAATGGGTTGAAATTTGCTTGTACCACAAGAGTTCACCGAGTCCTCCTGTGACTACATAACTGTTCCTATTGTGTATTGTATAAAAGACAAGAACAACTCAACACCCAAAATGATAAGATCTTTGTTCCTGTTCTATCACTTGTGTGCATTAGGTCATTTTCCCTGGGATCATTAGCAGAAGATAGTATTTTAACCACAGCAAGTCCAAACTGAATGTGAGACATATTCATAAAACAAACAGGTGCGCAGCAGAGTGTGAATCACCAATCCCAATTCTGATCTTTAAAAGTCCTGCATTGTCAACCTGGACACAGGTTACGTGAGATTCTCATAGATGGACTAAATATCAGGCAGGTCTGGCACATTCATGATAAACCACTAAAGAAGGTCATATGATACCTGTTTTTAAATAGTCTTTGTACAACTGGTTCTATTGTCCCCCACGATATCTGCAAATTCAGATGGGAGCATCCAGATTTTTACCATTGGTGAGGAAATCCATTAAAGGTCCAAAAATTGAGCAAGAGTTTTTTTTTTTTTTTTTTAATTGTATGGATGCTTTTAATGTGGCACAACCTAAAGCTGTCACTTCATATAAAAAATCACCATTCAACCTAACAAGCTAGACAACTTTGGCCTGTTAAGGACCCATTTACACCAACGCGTTTTACTGTACGTCAGTGTATGTACACAGTTATGGTGCTAGTTCACATGTGCGGGATATTTTAACATGCATTCTGTTTTTTTAATGGGTCAAAACAGGTTATAGGGCCTATGCTCATAAAAAACGTGCAAATCCAGTCTGAGGAGGGTTAGTGGACATGGTCCCCAGAATCAGAAGCAAGTCAGAAACAGGACAGAGGCAGGGAAAATGGCTTGCATTTGCAATGCTTTAAAAAGTGCATTTACATGGACTTGTATAAAGTGGGGGAAAGTAGTACAGATGCATCAGAATAACACATCCTACGTTTTCCAAATAAAAAGTAAAGCAAAGATGGCAATAAACACTGAGTACTGCTTAATACAATCATATTTTAAACACTGCATTCCAGTCCTTACACACTGCTTCACCAGAACCCCAATGAATAGATGCCCTAATGTGTGCATATAGTTTAAGGGGTTTATTTACTAAAGCCAAATAGACTGTGCACTTTGCAAACAACCCCTAAGTGTTTAATTTTCATCTTCATTTACCAACATGCCCAACTAACTTTAGAAAGATCATTATAAAGTCATACAGTTATCAGGTCACCTGACCAATCTACCTTGTACCAATGCAGCCTGCAGCTAACGGTGCATTCCTTTTATTTCCAATCACCTCCCAAAGCATCTTCTAAATCTGCTTGCTTACCCATAAGGTTGTGTGTGAATGACCAGTTATAATAGTAGGTGACTGGGTACATAGGGAGCAAAAGTCATCATTTTGCCTTTCATTCTGGATTTTCATTTATTGGACATGTCACTCACAATTATGTTTGAAAGTATACACCAATAGGGAGAAAAAAAAAGATACAGTTCATAAATATCAAGGCTTATTCTACTTACCAAGGCACATTACTCATGGCAATGATCAAGAAAATATGTCCATGGCAAATTTTCCCCTGAATTAGACTCACTAGACCATATTAATGCATTGGAAGATAACCTTTTCTGTGAAAAAGACAGTATGTATGTATACTATGTATACAGCAATTGAAAAGCTTGCAACAAAAGCAAAGCTGTTACCCAAAATGTCCAATCTGATGCCTTCTTTCTTGGTCTTAAGCCCAGATTTACACCAATGCGGTGCGGGAAACGCTGCGAATCCTGTGCGTTTCCCACACCAGCAATCGTTTCACGTTCATGTGATTTGGTGCGGGTGTCAATAATAAATTAATGACACCCCAAAACATTTTGCTAAACGCGATGCGACTGCCAGAAAACACACTGCATGGGTGAGAACACCCATGCGATGTGATTCAGGTGCGTATTTCAAAAAGGGTCCTGCACCTTTTTAGTGTGGATTTGATGCGATCTGAGTCATACAAAATGTATTGCTCAAATCGCAGTACACAGACATTTGCATGTAATTCGCACAAGAATGTGGTGCGATTCCTATGCAATATACATGCGGTGTCCTGCACCATATAGTGTGAACCCGGGCTAAAGAATACAAGGTGAAAAACTTTACTGGTCACTACGGACATCAACTACACTATTGCTCCCTTCTTTTTTCTTTAAATAAGCAATCATTTTACTGTTTAATGCCCAACAATCAAACAATCAAAAACGGAGGAATAAAAAAAAAAACAAAAAAAACAAAAAAAAAACTTTAGCTGCAGGATGTCACGTCCTTCGTTTTTCATACCAGTCAGTGAAGAGCTTGTATAATTAACAGACTCCGATCTCCTTCTGATTTTCAGTTTTCTTAAAGTGGATTTAAAGGCAGGAGGTTCTTTTATCTTAATGCATTCTCTGCATTAGGGTAAAAAACCTTCTGTATACAGCCCCCCCCCTCTTTATACTCGCCCTAAGTCCAATATCGATCCATCGATGTGTCCAAGAGCAGCAGCTCTCTTTCTCATCACTGGACAGAGAGGTAGCAAGGGAGCCATTGGCTCCTGCTGCTGTTAATCACAGCCAGAGTGGGGGGTGGGGTAAAGCCATGCTCTGTGTGTCAATGGATACACAGAGCATCACTCAGGATCCAGTCCACACTAATGCCCCCCATAGCAAGAGGGGGTGGAGCCAGGTGTGCAGGTGGGGGATTCTAGAAGAGGAGAATCAGGGTTGCTCTGTGTAAAACACTGCACAGAACAGGTAAGTATGACATATTTGTTATTTTAAAAAAAAAATGGTTTACAATCAATTTAATGCAGGAAAACATAGGAAACGCATAACTTTGGCATATGGCTTAGGATATTTACTAGTTTGCATATTATCAGCAACCTGAGACAAAAAACGTTTAGGTTAGATTTAGAGGTCGTAATAGCTCTGTCATTGGAGACTGGACAAGAATATTTGCTTAAGCCACGGTTTCTTGTATGAATGGAAATAGTGGACGCATTACTTTTGTAAACAACAAAAGTAAAATAAATAGACTAGTTTGAACAATGGTATTCCCTTCTGCATCATCCACCCTGGTTTTCTGGGATCTGTTCCAGGGCTACATGACTGTGGTTATGGTCCTTGGACACTGTTCCTTCCACAGTTCCTGCGTGAACCTAGGTACCTAATGAGGCATGGGCAGACAACAAAAAAAAAAAAAAAATCTACACTGGTACTGGCTTGAAGTTATTTTACAACTTACTCCTACTCTTAAAGTGTAACTAAAAGCAAACATTTTCCACGGTCAGAATACAAAAAAAAGAAAAGTGAGAAAATCTTGATGTGTTACCAGAGCTAGCGTTCCCATTGGAAGACTTCTCTTCTATTATGTATCCTAGATTGTAAGCTCAAAAGAGCAGGGCCCTCGATCCCCTCATGTTTTACATTGTATTGTTATTGTTCCGTCACATGTTCTGTCCCCCTTTGTAATGTACAGCGCTGAGCGAACTATTGGCGCTTTATAAATACTGTATAATAATAATAATAATGTATTCTAATGTCAACCCAAAGTTTTGGATTTTTTTTTTCACTTTCGATGATAGTGGAAAAGAGGATTAACAGAGTGATCCTCCCTAACAGGGGAACAGGCAGCAATAATAATGGACATGAGTAATAATGCCTCTGCACTCTATCCAAAAAAACTTTTGCCTTTAGTTATACTGTATATAAGAGACTCTGCAGGCATTTTTAAGGCATTCAGTAAAGTATGAATATACACTAGCTGTCCCATTTTGAAATTATACAGCACTAAATGCAATTCACTAGGTATTCTAAAATCCACATGCATCAGAACAAGTCCCTTGCAAAGACTTGACTCAATTTCTGCTCTAAAAGGAAAACTCCAGTTTTGTGAAGAATGATAAAATATACATCCTATAATATGTTATGTACATATACAAACAGTTGCTAAACCAGCTAGTTTTTGAGTTAGCAAAAATGTATTTTCTTTAGAACAGCAAATAGCCATTTGAAACAACTACCAATTAAATAAATTGTGATTTATTTCCAGCAACAGTCTTTGGGCAAAATGTATACAAAGCTGGCCATACACTGTACAAATTTTGGCCAGTCCTAAGAACCAGCTGAAATTCACTCACTGGGTGGTCTTGTCTGCCGTCTCCTGCTGACATCCCTTGATTGAATCTTTGAAGGAGCTGGGCAGCCAATTGTTTGCAGAACAATGGCAGCATCCAGTCCGATTCAGGCACTGTCGGTATTTTGACAGACAGTAGGGCTGGCTGTCAACATAAAATAGGCACAGCTGGGGATTAGTCCATCCGCACTGTACAACGTGGAAGGAGGAAACGATTGGATTTGTTAATTCAGCCCATAGGCTGAATGAAAAAAAAAATCTTTATGTGCATGGCCAGCTTTAGTCCTGTTTAATTAGTGGACCTGTTTTTGTAAACAATGCATTGCCTCTCTACAGGTCTGCAGAGAATTCGGTGTCACATTTATGGAAGTCTTTTAGTATGAGATCCCTTCCACAACATGGTAGCTTCATCTCTGATGCTTTTAATGCTGTAGCCTAAAAGGGTACACATGCTCCCACTATGCGCTGAAGCAGGCGATCTATCTACAAAACTAATCATGTAATAGTTTGCAAAAATCCATGCAATGTATGTACCTAGCGGGCAATACAGTTGACCTGGAGGGCTTTTGTTTCCCAAACAAAACTATAGTTTCACTGGCTACCACAGTACACCCGAACAGTGCTGTGTATTAGGTAGGAGCATACACTAATAAAGCAGACCTTCGCTTTTAATGCGATCTAAAAAAAAGTGACCAATATGGCTATAGCTGTATAAATATTTTACAATAAAAAAAAAACAAAAACTTGTTCTCTTTATTTCAATCATTATGGCTTAAAGGTAATAATTATTCCGATAAATAATTTACATTAAATAGAAAGATGGAACCAAAACATGTTTTCCACTAATATAATACTTACAAATCACATTCTGGGCTCAAATATTTTGGACAATTTTAGGTTACTTGGCTTATTTATTAAGGCAAAATTCAGAACGGGGAATTTACTAAAACTAGAGCAGCCTGAATCTGGAGCAGCTACACACAGTAACCAATCAGCTTCTATCTTCGCCATGTTCAGTTAAGCTTTAAAAATGAAAGCTAGAAGTTGATTGGTTGCCATGCTCAGCTACTCCAGTCTTAGAACAACCAGAAAGAAAAATCACTGAGGGGTATTTCCTAAGAGCAGGATTTGGTTGCTGAGTTACCGCAATTTCACAAAATATCATCATCGTTGCTCTTCGCGTTTCCTTACTAAATAACACAATATCTGTATTTTAAACATTACAAATTCTATCTGTAAGCTCATTTGTCAGTGCCTACAAGGATCACAGGGGCAAAACAAGCTTGTATTGAAGAGGTAATTTAGCCAGCAGTAAATAACTCAGTACTGGCCTTTCCCACCATTCAGTTTCTAAGTGCAGCCAAAGCCAATAGAGAGAAGATAGAAGTACAGGCACCATCAAGCCGCTCTCAGGCTTGAGTAATAGCCATCTGTCACATATACAATTCAATCATATGTTTGTGTTCTGGAAGAAGGAGGGAGATCCAAAATCAAAACACCTCCAATGGCAGCTCATCAAAGGGAAAGCTGTGATCATACCAACAAAACCCATCACAATTTTCCCCAAGATCTGTCTGATAAAAGGGTCTGACAGCCACTGCTAATGCCCATAGACATAATCAAATCTACGGTCCAATCCAAGATCTTTGGGCACCTTAGCTAGACAATAGGTCTGTGATGGCTTCATTCTCCTAAAAGGGTCATTCACAGCTTTGTCTTTCTTGGAATATAGTTTAGAAACAGGTGAAACTGGTGGAGTGGAGTGAAGTGCACTTTTCAGACTTTACATGCACCAAAAAAATATTGCACACATATATTCTAAAACAAATTCATCCTTGACATGGGATAAAATGGAATAATGCAGCTGCCTTTTTGTATACGATAAAATTAACAATGATCAGAACAGAAGTTGGACCCACGGAAAGAGTTTACCCAAAAACAGGAAGAGCGTTTTGTTAATAGGCATACCTTAAAAGTAATTGGTCCCAAACCTGGGCGATTTAAAAACAGAGCGTATGATAAAGTATAGGCAGAGGTTAGAAAATACGTTAAAAAAAAAAAATAACAGGATCCAACCTACGAGCAAGTAATCTTACAAGCAAATGGTGATTTCTCCTGAAAGTCAAGTTTTGCTTCTCTGACCTCCTGAGCCTCCCTATTGGTTAATGAGGCTCATTTAGAACTGTAAAGGGGTAGGAGAACCCAGAGCATTTTGTCATACATGGCATTAAAGATCAGGATATAAATAGCTTCATTTTTATATTTCTATAATTGTTAATTATTTTCACATGCACTTTTACCTTCAAAAACCTCTGCTTATATATTTTTTGTAATATTATGTTTATTTTGAATTGTCTAGGTTTGTGACAGATATACTTTTAGTGACACTGCAAATCTAACTTTAGGGCTGCGTATGTCAAGTTTTCCTAAAATAATGGTAATGACCAGCCCCAAACATGTTGCTCACCTTTCAGAGCTCTTACTAAAGAAGGTAAATGAGCCCATGTTAACACAGCTATAGAGAACTATGTATTTATTTACAGCATGCTCACGCATTCAGAAATATCAGTAGCATGCTGCTTAGTCATCCAAGTAAAAACAAGACTAGAATAAGTAACATTTATGTTAGGGTTATTTGTATTAAATAGTTAACTACCTTGTTTACAAAACAGTGTTAGTTATTAGATCCATAGAGACTAACGATAATGTTCCTGCTAACTTGCCATTTTCTGTTCCATTATAGGATTATGTCAAAATAAATTTAAGCTGGCCATAGTTGGAATATTCGAAAAACCGTCTGGTCCAGCAGGGACCCACTGACTTCTGTCGAACGGGAATGTTTTAAACATTCTTGTTGATCAGCAATGGAGGGTAACCATCAGCTTCTAGGTTTTATTGTCAAAGCTTAACTGAACAAGCTGAAATTAGAAGCCGATTGGTTACTATGCTCATGCATCAGATTCTGTGTACACCAGTTTTAGCAAATCTCTCCCAATGTCTCATAGGGGAGGAATCCTCTATCCACCTCTTCTGTGTGGCTGAAGGGATCTTTTTGTTTTTTTTTTCTTTAGCCAGCTAGCTAAAAACACACACACACACACACATGCTCATCTATGACCAGCTTTATCCATTTCATAGCCAAATAAATGGTTTTAATTTACCAGTGCTCCAACCAATGTTTTGGCAAATAATACCGTACTTGCAATGAACCGTGTATTAGTGCAGTGGTTCTATATGAGTAATCTGTAGAGTAATTCATGTTATTCCCTGGACCACTTCCCCACCCTTCATCATGGTCATTGCCATCTTAATTGGCTATAACCACTTCATCATGGTCATTGCCATCTTAATTGGCTATAACCACTTGAGTACTAGCCTGTAAAGCCCTTTCATTACCAGGTCATGCAACACTGAACCCAAATTAATTTTATATTATTTTTGGAACCAGATAAAGCTTTCTTTAGGTGGTATTTATTAACCACTGGGATTTTAGATTTTTTACAATATAAAAAAAAGGAAAAAAAAAAAAAAAAGACCGAAACTTTGCCACTTCTGGTTAAAATATATCAATTAAAAATGCTAGGGCAGTTTGAAAACATCTGAAAGGAGAAACCGCAAGGTAATTGCGGTGCTGGACACCCAAAAGAATAGGAGATTCATTAATTCTCCATTCATAAAAAACTATGATTTCTTCTCTCTGTTGTGAGAGGAAGCAGAGGAATCTCCAATGTCAGCAATGGTGTGTTTACATTTGTAATCACAGAAATCCCATGGTACAGAGATGTTGGGATTGGCTCTGTACACTGTGTAGAAAGCCGGCTGGTGATGATTTGGTACACTGTTATTCATGGGTGCACTGGCTAGCCAGTGGGTATTTTTGCACTGTTTATACATGGTGCAAGTATAAAAATGCAGGTTGAAAAAAAATTGCATTTACCTGTATAAAAAAAAAAAAAAAAAAAAAAAAAGGGCATCCATCATTTTTTTTCCCCTTAGGAGTCTGCAGAGCATTGCATCCATGATCAGTGGATCACAGGTGCAATGCCAGGCTCCTACACAGTCTTCCTATAGCTCTGTGCCCATGCACGGGCTGCTAGTTTCAGAGCTGCAGGAAGAATGGACTATAAGGGTGCTCATCAGTGCCCTTGCAGTCCATTGAACACTACAAACCATCTGCCCTGGTGAATGAATGATGCAGCTGTCCGGGTGGAGCCCTGCACACCCACATTGATTTTAAAATTGTGACAGTGTGTGCTGGGAGAAAAACTCGAACCTGCTGTCGCAGCAGGGGATTTTGAGGTGCTGCATAATTACAGGTTAAAGAAAAGGAGAGCACCGGCTGCTGAGGGAATAAGAAAAAGTATTTCTACTTATTTCTTACCCCCCAGACCAGGGGTCTCCAAACATTTTAGACAAAGGACCAGTTTACTATCCTTCAGACTTTAGGGGGGCCTGACTGTGACCTTTGAGAGTAGAAAAGGTCCCGATGTCAGTGGAGCACAATGCCCCATCTTTGGTGTCAGTGGGAGGAATTGTGCCACATTGTTAGTGTAAGTGAGAGGAATTGTGCCCCATTAGTGGTATCATTGGGCCCCATTGGGAGAAATTGTGACCCATAATTGGTGTCATATAGAGGAATAGTGTCCCATCATTTGTGTCAGTAGGGGGAATTATGCCCCATCACTGGTGTCAGTGGGACCTGTTGTTGGTGTCATTGGGAGGAATTGTACTCCATCATTGTGTAAGTGGGGGGGAATTATGCCCCATTGTTGGTATCAGTGGATGAAATAGTGCCCCAAGGGCCAGATAGAAACAAGCAAAGGGCACTATCTGGCCCTCGGGCCGCAGTTTGGAGACCACTGCCCTAGACTAAAGGAGCATTTAACCCTTGCTGTGCTGGTTGACAGTGCAATTGTCATCCATCCTTGTTGGTAAACTCAACACTGCCTAGGCCCTCATGCACACTGAGCACTTGTTCAGCTCCTCTAAATGCCTTTTCTCCTGGCAGGAGAATTTCTGCTTAACAACACAGTAAAAGCGTGCATGGACACATAGGCTAACATACATGTGTCTACAGGCTGAAAAATAAACTCCAAATGTCTCTTAAAGTGGCATTTTTATTGTCCAGTGTACATGAAGCCTAACTTGTTATGCCTTTTGTTTGTTTTGCATTGCTATCAGTATTTTTGATACATTCACAGAAAGAACTTTGTCTCTGAAAAAAAAAAAGGAAGAATAATAATGCATAATCGTGGGGACACATTTCTGTACTCTCATCATTGCTTTTTATGTCACCTCTGCACTGACCAATTACCTCCGTCCCTTGTGAAATAAATGCAGTCTGTAGCTGTGCTCGGCCTTTTTATTTTTTCATACAAGAATCCTATGATGACAAGGTGTTGAAAGTCCTCTAAAGAACCACTGCACTAGGGCACTTATTGCCTAAAAGCACTGCAGAGGCACTCCCTGACAATCCCATGGTTTATGGCAGTATTGTCGAGGAACAATCTGATTCAGTCCTCAACCATCTCTCTGCACTGTGTGTAGGAGGCAAGCACATTTAAGACTACTAAAAAAACCCCCAAAAAAAACAAAAAAAAAAAAAAAAAGATAGTTAGCTAAGTGCATATCACATAAATAATGTGATTCCTTTGGTTTGTATTTCATTGCAAAAACATTTTATATATTAGTAAATAAAGAATACATTTTATTTAGTAGTCAGTATACAATTTGGAGTTTAATATAAACAATGTAAGAAAAAAAAATCTTCTCGCAATGAGTAATAAGTACTATTATGATAAAAGTAAGACTGCGTTTATGACAAATCTTAAAGTGTTAAAAGCTTGTGCTCGGGGGAGGGTTTATCATAACTTTGATAATCAACGTTTGCCCTATATACATATACAATAATTTGCTGCAAAAAAACATACATTTATCTGTAATTTTTTACAAAGTTACATGCTTAGCATCCATTCAACAGAACCAGACTGTACAAAGAATTTGCACGCAAATTTTCTACTCGCCCTGCACATATAAGTTAAAGTAGTTTTAAAAACAATGTACTTTTAGTACCTACACATTTAAGAGCAGTAGCCATGCAAACCATGTTTTCCTCAATATATAAAAGTATATATATATATATATGTGTGTATATATATTTATATCCCCAAAGAGTCATGTTCAATGCGGAGCCCTATATACAGTTGCAATGTCTGTGCCCTTCTTTTTACCCTGAGAGATCATGCAGTAATTCCCTTGCCAGAATGGCTGATAAACCTAAAGAAATTTTAAAAAATACATTAAAAAATGTTGCACAACTATACACATTGGCTGAGGTCCATTCAATACTTGGAAGGAAGTGCAGTGGGAAAATTGACAAGCAATTGTCTTTAGGTAGAGTGGATAAAAGTCCATCTTCTGTTAAAGCACAGACCTGAAACAAATACACAGTATAGGTTAGAACACAGACAGATCTGCAGGGACTATTACAGGCAATTAGTAAGTTATTCCAAAGTTATACTAGAATTACAATTTATGTTATCAGTTATACCCTCAAACAGAGGTGTAACTAGAACCTTCAGGGCCCTGGTGCAAGAAAGCATGAAGGCCTCCCTGACCCCTGGCTAGAGGCCCTTCCCTCCGAGCCAAGTGGTGGAACACCAGGGCCTGGTTATAAGACCAAGACCCTAGTAGTTCTGCCACTGGTGTCTGCAGTTTTTATTTTTATTATTTTTTTAGTGAGATACCAGGGGTCTAAACAGACATCTGAGATTTCACCTTTGCAGAGAAGGAGATTGGAGGACCCTATCCTCAATCTCCTTTCTCTGTCTCAGCTGCACAGAATGAATAGAGAGGAATAGCTCTGTACAGAGCTTCCAATTTACTCACAAACTGAAGCATAGTAAACACAGTTTACTACACTTCAGTTAAGAATGGACAGAGTCAGAGTGGTACCCCTTCCCCCCTCTATCCTAACATATCCCCTGCAGCAGTACTATGGGGGTGAACCACGTACAGGGGGGATCAACGAAGAGCACAGAAGTTGCCGGGGAAGATCACAAGAGGGCCAGGTGAGAGCAGTGGGGTCAGTAAGCAGCAGAAGAAAGCTGGACAGGAGGGCGGCATATAGAGGAACCGATGCCCTCGGTGTTCCTCCTGCAGCCACTGAATACCTGAGGGAGGGCGAGGAGGAGAAGCAGGCATTCTGCGGCTACAGCAGAAAAATGGAGGGCATCGGTTCCTCTATATGCCGCACCTCCCGTCCAGGTGTAGAGGGGAGCAGCATGAGCACCCTGGATCATGAGGCCGAGTCGCAATGGCGACCCCTGCAACCCCTGTAATTATGTCCCTGCCCACAAAGGTTTAACTTCGGTCAAATTCCCTCAATGCAGCCCATGTGG
Source organism: Staurois parvus (assembly GCF_062004578.1). Taxonomy (NCBI): domain Eukaryota; kingdom Metazoa; phylum Chordata; class Amphibia; order Anura; family Ranidae; genus Staurois; species Staurois parvus. The sequence goes on from NW_028319936.1 coordinate 320,442, forward strand.
TAAAATGCTTATCTTCCTACCCTTTTCAACAATCTTCACAAAGAACCTGCCCACTGCTGCACAGCCTTTGCAAAATAACCTTCTCACTGGCTCCGTTTCCTGCTGCACACAAGCATCACAGCCCAATTCATTACAATGGATGAACCATACTCATAAAGGCCTCCAGACATCCAGTGGAGTGTGGGTTGTCCACAATAGAATGGGGCAGCAGTGCGCAAGTGCCTTAGGAATATGAGCCAGCCGGAATTTTATCCTTGTAATGGCTGTGCAGCTCTAGACAGGGCCACACAGTTAAGACTGCAGAATAAAAAGGAACGTAAGTATTTTACCAAGGAGGCTGCAATTCTGGGGGGGTAATTATAAGGACAACTGTACTAAAGGGGGCCCAGCTAGAAAGCACAGCCAGGTCCTGGACTTTTCTGCACATTACAAAGTAGTTATACAGTACAGCCTGGAACCAAGACCCAACCCCACCTGTGAATGGATAGTAAAGAAGCAGCAGCACTCTGATGAGAATCTGTTAGAGCTCCCCTCCAGTATGTATGTTCACAGACTACACTGTACAATGCTGTAGAGCCAGCCTGATTAGCTCAGAATGCTAACTCTTCCTCATTCTGGGAATGCTGTGTAGGTGGTTACATAACGATGAGAACAAGGGACAGATCCAGGTATTTATTCTAGCAGAAGAATGACAGCTGGCTGTGGGAGATTAGTTGTAAAAGTAAGCTTAATCCAGCTATGGACACTGGATGTGCTATACATGCCTAAAAAAACAAAAACAAAAAAAACCCCATCAAAGTACATAGGGGGCTGTAAAAAAATGGACCTTCTGGCACAGTGTTTATAAACACTGTTCAGGTGTGTGATAGAGATTCAGTAACAAGGTTACTTGTGTATCGACTCTGTTTCATTCCTCTGCAAATCAAACGGAAGAGCTAAGAGCTTCAATCTGCTTATGTCAGCTGAAAAGTAAACTACCAAGTTAAAAAAAAAAACAAAAATTAAATAAAATTGAGATATATATATATTGCTACAAAGACCATTTTTTTCAAACTATAAGCACTCATTGTTTTTCTTACCATTCCCCTTATAGTGGATAATTCAGTGCTCTAATTGTCGAATTCGTTCCTCCACCATGCCCTTTTGTCTTGGGTTTTGAGTCTGCCTCCATCCAGCAGAATCTGTTCTTGTCATTCTCTCACTTGTATACTTTCTTCTGGAGTTAAAACTGTCATCAACCTGAATAAATTATTGATAAAAATAAGGGGGCAAAGCACAAAGAAAGCTGCTAGGGAATAATTTTTATTGAAACCAAAACTTAAAAAGTTCAGAAAGGTTTTTGAACCTTTGACTTTTGGGAGCAGTCCCCATGCACACTGGACGTTTTTACAGCTGCTGTTTTTGGCTTTTGACTTTTTTTTCTACAGCCAGTAAACTCCCCAGCATGTTATCCTATGTATCCATGCACACAGACTATAATCAAAGTTTTTTGGAAGGGGTGTATCTTTGGCTGGAAAAAAAAACCCAGAACTAGTGAGTTTTTTAGCTGTAAAAACGCTTGAATGCCGAAAAATGAGGCAAAACACGATAAAACATGGTAAACCAGCGTTTTTGGACTTTTTTGTGAACAGAAAAAATTTCTTTTGGGGGGAAAAAATGCTAAAAGACACAAAGGCGAAAAAACACCACTAAGCGCTAATGTAAAAAACGCTAAAAAAAAAAAATCTTAAAAACTCACGGTTTTAATGTGACTTTACACAGCTAGTGTTAACAGCGTTATTAAATGCCCAGTGTGCATGGAGCCTATGATGGACTGATTTTCCTCTAACCATACCTATTGCACATTGCAACTTCTGTGTACACTTATTGGATGACCAATTTGTCAAAGAAAGAAAAAAAAACAAAACAGTTATTCAGAAATCATTCTCCGAAGTGGAAAAAAAAAATAGCTATTGTTTACTTAGAATGCCTATAATGGCAGTAAAAGGAGTGTCTTCTCACTACATTAATCTAATATAATTGTGCATGTTGATGAAAACATGTTTTTGAGGTGGGTCATCTGACCATCACCATAAGTCTACAGGTAAATGAAGACGGGGGATGTTTGACCGATAGATCACGATCATCGGGTGGCTCAGCCACCCTCTACAGAATCTCAAACACAGTGGAGCCCTTATGCGAAGCAGTGGGACTATATTTTTCACTCAGAGAGGGGTTGGCTGCAGGGAGAGCAGGCAGGCGCATTAGCCACAACAGCTTCTGTGATTCCAACTGCAGTCCTCAGCTGAGTGATATCAACTGCACTCCGCCTCTCTCCCTGCCCTAATAGAACTAGAATGGTACCAGCAGCAGCTGTTGCAAGGTGCGATCTGTGCCGACAGACAGTGAACTCCTCTCCTGTAATATCTTGTTCAGATCAGCGTGAATCCCATAAACATACTGAACTGGTGTCCTCAATAACAGAGCAAGCAACTACTGTATTATAGGGGGCTCAGGACAGTAAGGGATTGTTTACACTTGCTGTTTGGGGGGGTGGTAAAATCCCACAGTTGAACAGAGTTCTTTCCACCCCCCCCCCCCCCAACTACAGCCCTTTTAGTTGCAGTGGCCAGGGATGTACACATGCCACAGCAGCAATTATATGCCATTGGGGTGCTCCGCAAGTGCCATGCAAGCTTGTGCAGTACACTAACCAAAAGGTTAAAGCAGGCGGTGAGGAGGCACTGAATTTGCACAGTGTTTTCTTGTGACATAACCATTTTGCAGACTGGTCAACAGCTTAGAAAAGCATTTGGTTGGGATGGCTAGTAATAATACAGGAGTGAACTGTTGGAGTAAACTTGAAATGAAGTTCACACCCCATTTTATTGTTTACATTTTGATGATTACCGGAGATTCTGCTACTTGTTAAATATAAAAGGTTACACAGTTTTTTCCATCAACGACCCTTACTATTCTGAGCTATTAGTACAATGAAGATTACACTGTACACAACTGTGCGTGAAAATAAACCACTCTTAATCATATTGATTTAGACTCCATGCACACTGAGAAGCTCAAACATTTTTGCATGCGTGTTCCTGCGTTTGACGTTAATGCATTCTATTGGCTAGAATTCAGTAATGTGCGCTAATTGCGTGGTTTTTGCATGTTTTTTCACTTTCGAGTGTTTATGCTCAAAAGCGCATCTTCTGAATGTACAAGTGATTTTTTTTCCTTCCTGTAAACTCCCATACTAATAAACTCCTGAAAATGCCCATAGTGGATATAGACACATAGGATAACATGGAGGGGAGTTAAAGTCAGAAAAATAAAGGCTCAAAACAGCTCAAATGGCTGTAGGAGTAGCTTCTTTGAACTGTAGTGTGCATGAAGCCATAGATGAAGACTGGATCTTGATCTTGAGTCACTATTGCAGCAAATATGGGTTTACAAACCTGTTCTCACTACTGTACTCAGGTTTAATTTGTAAGTAACATGACAGAGCAATGGTACTTTCCTAAGTAATCACTAAATTATGGAAACTTTAGCTGTGTAATTTAAATTTAGGCGATATTTAGCACGTAAACACTAAAAGCTTTTTTGTTTATGATTCATCTGCTTTAGGGATTCTTTTTTTTGTATAGCTAATACACAGACTAATCTAAGGTTTTAGAACCTCATTGTGACCCTCCACATGCTCTTTACAGGACCAGTTTACAGCCATGCATTTTGCATGCATATGTTATGCGTGCCTTTTTAGCATGTGTGTTTTAACATACTCCACTGTAATTTAAATACACTGAAATGTGTTAGTCCAGATTTTTATTTCAAAAAGATGTGTTTGGATGAATGCCAACAACCAGATGTTTTTAAGGAGCATTTCATGTGCACTACCACAAACTATAGTATTTTCTAAATGGACCTAAAGGAACACTAAATTAGATCTATATATGAGATATCCAGTGTAATTTTGTAAAAATCTGTAAACTAATTACTTTATCAGAGCATGTGAAAATCCTGTGAATGCCTTTACAGCAAAAAGAACAAAAGTAAATATCAAGAAGGTTCCTTCACTCTACAGTTTAGAAATGTAGGGAATATTTGCCATTTAAAACTTATCCAGACATTGTTTCTTTCCCAGGAAGGTTGCATAAAGCAGGACTATGACACTACTGTGGTTAAAATATATCCAAAGGCTAAAGTTTTCCCCCCTCATTTTGGATGGGGGGGGGGGGGTTACACAGCAGTTAGGTTTGGGTTTTTTTTTTTTGCGCAAGATCTTGCCTTTAGATATACTTTAAGGAAAATAGAGATACTATCTCCCAGCTTCCAGTCTGCTGACTGGACAACTAAGGAGGTGCAGTCACCTCTGTGCCCTATTCTCTTGACGGAATGTTCATATGAACAACAATGGAGTTTAACTGATTGATTCCTACACTCAGGGCCTGTTCACACATGAATCACACAGGAACACGTGCCGCATTCCCTTGCAGTGCGATTTTTGCAGCCCTTTCATTTGAATAAGCTCCAAAGTGCCCCAGAACGCAGAAAATGTAGTCCACTTTTAAAAATGCACTGCACCAAACTGCATGGTACTGGGCATTTGGAGTGCCATTAACAATACACTGACAACTGCAGCAGATTGCAAGGGCAGTGTGTTCAACTGCATTGCAGGAAAAGTGTATGGCATGAAGGTGTGAACTGGCCCTCAGTGTGAATTTTGCTGTGTTAACTCCTTTTTATCTTTTGAAACAAACATATGCTTGTTTTGTTTATATCTACCTGCAGTTCAGCTAAAGCCCTATTCACATCTAGCCACAGCAGAGTACATTTTTTTCACTTTTTTTGCACATTCCTAAAATGTACATTTTCTTTTTGAGTTTTTGAACCATTCCTTTCAATATGCTGTTCTCGGTTTCAAAAACATGCCAAAGTTGCTCCTGCACCTTTTTGTTTGTACCTGACCTTGGCATGTTTTTGGAAAGCACGGTTTTTAAGTGTGTTCTGCTAATTTTGGCACAAGAGAAAAACGTATTTTTCATTTGTGTGTTTGAGGTGCCCTTAATAATAATGGCAACGAAATGCGCATTCTGCAAAAATGTTACCACATTCCAAAATCGCACGATTCCGCCGGCGATTCTAGAATGCCCAGATATGAATGGGGCCTAAAAGTATAATCAACATTTGAAATATGAATATATTGCAATGCATTTGAGGTATAAGCCGTTTCCTTTTATGGTCATTAAAAAAAAAGTATTAAATGTGTCTTGCAGATCCAAAAGAATTTAAGCGGTGTTAAGAAGTACATACCGTATTTGCCGGTGTATAAGACGACTTTTTGACCCTTGAAAATCTTCTCAAAAGTCGGGGGTCGTCTTATAGGCCGGTACACATATTTAGGGGGGCTGCGGCATTAAGTACAGGGGCTTGCAGGGGCTGATGTCTCTTACCTGGATCCAGTCCCACGACGATCCGGTCCAGGAAGCGCGGCGTCTCCTTCAGTTCGGCCACTTGATGTTCGTGCGGCTGCTCGGCTCCGCCTCCTCACCGGTGATTGGCCGCCAGAACTGTAGCTCAGGAAAGGCACACAGGCGGCCAATCACCGGCAAGGGGGCGGAGCCGAGCAGCCCCGCGAAAATTGAGTGCCGGAGCAGCAGGTAAGTGTTCTGTGTAGAGGTGCTGCTGCAACCACATATGCTGGCTGCAGCAGCACCATACGAGAACAGGGTCAGCAAGTCTCAGTGGGAGGAATAGTGCCCCATCATTGGTGTCACTGATACCAATGATGGGGCACTATTCCTCCCACTGACACCAACGATGGGGCACTATTCCTCCCCCCCACTGACACCAATGATGGGGCACTATTCCCCTCCCCCCACTGACACCAACGATGGGGCACTATTCCACCCCCCACTGACACCAATGATGGGGCACTATTCCACCCCTCACTGACACCAATGATGGGACACCATTCCTCCCACTGACATCAATGATGGGGCACTATTCCTCCCACTGACACCAATGATGGGGCACTATTCCTGCCACTGATACCAATGATGGGGCACCATTCCTGCCACTGATACCAATGATGGGGCACCATTCCTGCCACTGATACCAATGATGGGGCACCATTCCTGCCACTGATACCAATGATGGGGCACCTATTCCCCCCACTGATACCAATGATGGGGCACTATTCCTCCCACTGATACCAATGATGGGGCACTATTCCTGCCACTGATACCAATGATGGGGCACTATTCCTCCCACTGACACCAATGATGGGGCACTGTTCCTCCCACTGACACCAATGATGGAGCACTATTCCTCCACTGATACCAATGATAGGGCACTATTCCTGCCACTGACATCAATGATGGGGCACTATTCCTCCCACTGACATCAATGATGGGGCACTATTCCTCCCACTGACACCAATGATGGGGCACCATTCCTGCCACTGATACCAATGATGGGGCACCATTCCTGCCACTGATACCAATGATGGGGCACCTATTCCCCCCACTGATACCAATGATGGGGCACTATTCCCCCCACTGATACCAATGATGGGGCACTATTCCTGCCACTGATACCAATGATGGGGCACTATTCCTCCCACTGACACCAATGATGGGGCACTGTTCCTCCCACTGACACCAATGATGGAGCACTATTCCTCCACTGATACCAATGATAGGGCACTATTCCTGCCACTAATACCAATGATGGGGCACTATTCCTCCCACTGACATCAATCATGGGGCACTATTCCTCCCACTGGTGTGCATTGGAAGAGGGGTAGTCTTATACGGCGAGTATAGCCCAAACACTACATTTTAGCAGGAAAAGTAGGGGGGTCGTCTTATACGCCCAGTCGTCTTATACGCCGGCAAATACGGTAAATAAAGAGCACACAAACCATACCGTTAATATTTTCCTTAGCATTTGTTATTAAAGTGTATGTGAAGCCATAAGTGTTTTTCTAGTTTTGTATATAGTGGGGATGGATAAAAACACTTGCATTGCATTTTTATAACTATCCAGTGTCCATTAAAGAGATTTCTCACTTCCTGTCCTTTATGACAACAGTTCACTAAGAAGGAAGTGAGTCAAGGCCTGCAATAAGGACAGAAATAAAAATTTGACAGGGGCCCAAATGTTTCCCTACTGTATGAAAGAAACGTTTTTATGTCTGTCTGCGTAGCTGTTAAGAGTTCCTCTAACTTCTATCTGATAAATATTGTCAGGTAAATTTCTCTGTTAGAGTCCTGGATAGCAGTAAAAGCTTGAGAGGGAAGTTAACAAAGAAGAAATATTTGGACGGAACATACACTTTAAAACCAAAATATAATGCAACATAAAAAAGGGGTACAGGATACGCAACATAACAAATGTTCCACTTACTTCAACACTTGAGCGGCTCCAAGAAGAATATCCTAAATAGGAGTCATTTGATATATTTCTTCTTGACACAATCTCCGTTGCAGTTAGGGTGCTCTGACTCCTTTTAGAGATATATTCTGGAGTAGTACTCCAACTGCTCACGCCTTTATTTCTTGAGTAAATCTCATGGTTACGCAACCTTACAGGCTTCTCCTCATCAAAGCATGATTTACGTCTACTTTTGGTTTCAGATAAATCCCTGTCAATTCTATCTAGTTCTTCAGTTGAACCATAGACTCCTTTCCTCCAACTTCTAACAGTTCCACGTTTACTGTCCACATGGTTAGTTTCAAACCGGTTATGACTTTTCCATGTCACAGGTTCACTCTCAAGTTCATTATCAGTTCCCTTTGCTCGCTCCTTCCCAATCTTGTGATCAATGGCCCTGTATATTTCTTTGTGCTCCAAATTCTTATCTGTATTTGCCATTTTAAATACCATATCCTCCTTGTTAATAGATATTTCAAAAGGTATACTGATATTGTTTTTTAACACTGGCTGATCATTTGCAGAAAGCCTAATATTACTTGTTGAAGTATGCCTTTCTCTAGTGGGCTCATCCATGCTTGTGCGAGGGGAGATAGCTTCAGATGGATAAATTTTTATGCTGGTTGTCACTTTGTTTGGTGTCAAATTGACCTGAGATCTGCTTGACTCTGAGCTTGATCTTGCCCTATAGTCACTCATACTTTCTTTCATATCTTTTTCAATAATAATAGGCTTAATGATCATTGTGGATTGCAAGGATTCTCTTGGACTACATGATCTGGTTCGTGTTGCTGTGTATGAACTAATATCTGTATTTTCTGAGCCATCAGAAGAGGAAATTTTTCTAAATGAGTCTGTCACGATCTCTCTTTGGAAAGAAGGAATGTGATTTTCAAAAGAGGACGTCCTCATGTTTTCCTGTATTGTAATTTTTTCTCTAGGACTGGAGTGTCTCTTGGTGTGAAGTCCTGACAACCTAGCTCTTCTATCAGGTTCCCTATAGTCTAGACTTTCTAAAATATGCGGTTTCTCTGGGATTAGTGGCTTTGAGGATTTAAATCTTGATTTATCTCTAGTATAGTAAGACCTTTGACTACTTGAGGTTTGATTGATTTGTGGATCAACTTCCTCTTTATTCGAAATAAGAGATTTTTGCTTGCTTTCATTTTGCTCATTATTATTAGTGATGTTGTCATCTCCTCCTGAACTACCTGAATATTTGAATATAGGTTTAACTACAACATCTTCTGAGTTCACAAGTGGACTAAGATCACTTTCCACATTATAATTACCATTCTCCTGGGCATTACCAAGATCTGAGCTGTGATTAACCAATTCTGAGCCCAGCATGGCAGATACTGGGCAGTTTTCAACTGGAACTCTTTCTTCATGAAGGTTTGTAGTAACTGTGTTTTCAGAGATCTCTTCAGATGGTTTTTCTTTAATCTGTACATTATCTAATGAGATTTCTTTCTTTGAGTTAGCTTTACTGGAATAGTCTTCACCAAAGAGTTTCATGGACCTGTCTGTTTGTTTACCTGCAGAAGCTTTCCAAGACTTTTGTGTAATTTGCTCTTGAACAGCTGGTGGATACCTACTTAAAACAGATGGCTGATCTTTTAATTTTTTTAAGTCATTTTGTGTAGAGCCAAAGTCTTTACCACTAGAGATATATGAAGACACTGATATTTTATCCTCTTGTTTCCGTAGGTTTCCTATTGTGGTATCATTCAGAGGAGATCTTGAGGATTTTCTACTACTTGAGCTACTGTTTGAGAATTGCCTCTTATAAAGAGATTCTGAATTTCGAGACCTTTCACTCCTTAAATGTTGAGGTGATAGATCCCGAGAAGTATATTTTGAAATGGGTGGTTCAGTGGATGCTACCTTATTTTTCGTTCTTTCATTTTTAATTTGATTGTGTGATATATCATTACTCTCCAGAACCCCATTTTCAACTTCTCTAAGTTGGTTAGCTTGCCTTTTTAAAGTCTGTAATTCATCCGTTACTTGCTTGTTTCTATTCTGCTCACTGATGAAATTTTCTTGTAGTTCACAGTTTTTTTCTTTAATTTGTTTCAGTTCTTCCTCTAAATCGCTAAAGTGTTTAAGCTGATTCTTAAGTTTCTCAATTTCTTGGTTTAGTTCTTTTATTTTGTTATCTTCTTGATGCTTATTCTTTTCATTTTCACTGCTCGTTTGAATTTCAGACTGTTTAACATAATCAGAACCCACTCTTTGCGATGTCCTAGAAGTCAGTGTGTCTTCAATTCTGAAACTGTTGTTTTCTCCATGCTGATCAGAGGGCCTCTCCAAAAGATTGGATTCATTTCTTGTCTGTTCTCCCATGGTTTGCTCTTTAACCTCCAGTTGCTCTCTAAGTTCCAATATTAATTTTTCATTTTGCTTCTCTCGCTCTAGGAAACGTTTTCTTTCATTAGCAAAACTAAGTGTTAAAGTCTTAATTTTCTCTAGCTCGCTGGTTAATAGTTGTTCAACTTTATCCAGCCGACTTTCAGAAGATTCCAGTTCTCTTACCTTGGTCCTTAGTAATTCCAGTTCTGAAGATAACTTCTTTGACATATTTTTTTCTTCGTTCAAGCTAAGACAGAGTTGAGAACAATCACTTTTACTTTTGCTAAAAGCTTCTTCCAACTTCTCTAGCTCACTCATTCTTTTTTGGAGTTGCTCAATTTCTAGTCTAAGTTCCCGCGTAATATTTTCTTCATTTTCTAACTTTTCTTTTATAAGCCTGCACAAATCTTCAGCCTTCTTAACTTCTTCATCTTTCCCTTCAATTTTCATCACTCTTTTCCTTAACCCTTCTACCTCTGCCAACATGCTTGAATTACTCCCTTCTGCCTGAATAATTTTATCCTGAAGATCAAGAACCTCATCTTCTGCCTTTTGTAGGTTCCTAGTGGCTTCTTCAAGGTCATCTAACCGTCTGCTAAGACTTTGTAGCTTAAATCGCAGATGACGACTTGAATGTTCCATTTTTGCACAGTATATGTATGCCTCTTTCAGGAGTTTGAATGATTTTATTTGGTAATGTAAAATCCAAGAATGAGATTACCAATTATCCTTTTTCTTCTTGATAAGCACACACTGACTGACATCCAGAGACCATCTTAGCCTATAAAACAGAATAAAATATTACAAAAATGTTTTTCTATCATACATTTCATCTCCATAACAAAATAACTACTTTAACTGAAGTAGAATTTCAGTCAGATTCAAAAACACACCAGTTAAGCCAAGGCATACCTATAAACAAATCCTGCTTCCCATGCTGTGGAATGCTGCTTCGAAGCAGAGAAATAGTCGTCAGAAGGGAAACCGAAATTTCAGAAACATCGATCTCCTGGATACCCTGCAGCTCTTACTGGTTCCCCTCATGGTCTCCAATGTAAAAAACCAGTGTGAGCTGCGGAGAACCCCGGAGATCAACACTTCCTGGAAAGGTTGAATTCTCTTCAGACCTCTGCTGAATATTTGTTGGCATCAGATCAGCACTCAGCAGCAAGAAAACTATGTATATAATCCTTTAAGGGCTCATTCACACAGGCATTCAGCCCTGTGCAGCAGCCAGAGCCATTTGTTTCATGTCTTTTTCCACTGCTCAGCTGTGTCTAGGCAGCCATAGAAAGTGAATGGGAGTGTATTGGCTGTATACACTCACCCGCACAACTAAATTTGACAGGGGTGGATGCACAGGGTCCGTGTTTGGGTCTGTGCATCAGTCCCTGTGTACCAGTCATGCTTGGCTGTGCGGGTGAGTCCATACAGCTGTTGTGCTCCCATTTGCATTTTATGGGCTGCCTGCACGCAGTTCAGCGATGAAAAAAAGTAAACAAATGGCTCTGTGCTCTGCACGGGGCTGAGTGGCTTTTTAAAGTGACTCTGAAGTAATGCCTTGGTTTAAAAAAAAGTTACTATAGTGGTGATGACATAATACGGTTTAATATCAGTTGTATTTCCCTGTGCTTTACTACTTGAACTGGTTGATAGAGGAGCAGCATTAAAAGGCAGAAGTACATATTCTGCCAATAAATATGCTAAAAGGAGAAGAGTTAGTAAAAAAAATGGCTAATCAGTGTGCTGTTGCCCTATCACTGTCTAATCAGTAGGGTGTGGTGTGTTTTACCAATGGCTTTGCCTAAACCAAGCTGATTCTGCTATGGAAGTCTATATGCTCTTTGAGCTGTGCGACAGGGGTGCTTGAATCAAAAAACTAGCTGCAAATACCTAAAAAGTCAATTTGCAACTAAAACCATTCCATGTATATTTTAACTGTGCATTTAAAAGGAAAAAAAATCCCATCTGCCACTTTTTTTTTTTATTCACAGACCTCTGCACCTCTATGCTAAATTAAAATATAACAGTATCTGATAGGGAGAAGAACTCATGAGATTCTGAAAGTGCAGAGGCAGTTTGAGGGAGGGGAGCTTGGACTGAACAGGTTTCTCATGACCATAAAAATGTGTGTGTAACATGGATTAAGCTCTTTAATCTTGCCTATATCATGATATATAGCAACATTTGTAAATATATGAACTACAGACCCCGGTTTAGAGTTCAGTTAATCTGAACGTCTTGGCTTACCTCACAATATAATGTGGTCCAGGTCTGAAGAATAAGCACCTACATGTTTGCATAATCAGTTTAAAGCACTTGGATATCTACAAATCTCAGAATTACAGCATAGAAAAGGTTATGTATAGCCCACCTCTTCCCTCCCTAAGTACCTTCGCACTGATCAGTATGACCACTCACACCATTCAGTGAAAAAAAGGTATGATGTAGAATAAAAAAATAAAAAAAAAAAAAGCACAAGAGTAGTGCACGTTTACATTTTGCATTATCAAAAGTCATTATAGTCATTTATTTTCACAGATCTTTTTGTGGTCCCAGAAAATCACTAAATGACACAGTCCTTGTGAGTCAAAGGATTCCATATGGTAAACAACAGTAACTGATCCTGCAGCACCTTGCATGGATCAGGGAGATCTAGCTAATGCAGACAATGGAAACAGAAGAGAAGTGTGCAGGAAAAAGTTTATAGTATATAAGTTTTTATCACATACATTTATTGAATGATAAAAACAATATCTACTAACGCACAGCACTGCCAAGGAACTGGACCTGACTTGGCATACAGTCAGCAAGCTGTCAACCTGATCCACACACTGGCATGCTTGAACGCCTCAGCTGTTGATAAAGCAACTTGAAAAATGGATGTATCCCTGAAACGTGTTGCTTGCTATTCCCACTGACTTTTCCTCTGCTTGTGTTAGTGGCTGCTGCTTTTTTGACAGGTAAGCGAGTCCAGTGTGTCACCTCCAGTTTTAGGTTGACAGCTGCACCCTTCTGTTTCTATTGTGAGGTTGGAAGAAGGCTGGCCAGACATGAATCAGGCAACCTGTAGCAGATTATGTATAGAGCACCAGGGCCTTACAGATACTGAGGGGCTCAGATACAAAAGGAACTGAGCATGCACCTGAGGATCTCTGCTATGTGGACCTGGAGCCAGCTTAAAAGCATACAGGTTCACTATGTTACGCATCAAATTTCTCTACGAAACTAGCCCCAGAAAAATATACATAACATTCCTCAAAACTGCAGACCATAACAGTTTATTCATCTCTGCAAATGAACATTCTGTTAAGTAATCAGAATTCTGTGCTTTTGGAATAAATATACAAAATAAATCAGCAGTTCTATGCTATTCTCATTTGCACCCATGCTGATGTAACAAAAAGGGTTGACTGAATTGTATTATATATTCGCTTTCCAAAATGCAAAGGTCTGTCTGCTTAGTGTTCCTAAAATCTTTTTTCCATAGAAAAACTTATGCTCTGTCCATTTACATTTCCTAAAATACAAACAAAAATTGTTGAAGATACTGAACTTGCACAAAAGCTTAATTAAAGAAGCCCTCTCTGTATTACCAGATTATATTTTCTATATTTCTATTTGCAGAGCTACCTTTATATCTAAACCTAACCTTTTAATAATTCTGTACCAGTTTGTTCAGCTGAGATGTCAGTTAATATGCAACATGTATCTGATCTGCTTACCCAGATACCAAGGATTATTTATTGCCCATTTCCTGCATAATTATCACTGGGAATTGAGGAGCAATTCTTGGTTAAATTTAAAAGCTTTAACTACTTGCCTACAGGGCACTATCACCCCCTTCCTGCCCAGGCCAATTTTCAGCTTTCAGCTCTGTCAAAAGTAAATGACAATTGCGCAGTCATGCAACACTGTACCCAAAGCAAGTTTTTATACTTTTTTTGAGACAGATAGAGCTTTCTTTTGGTGGTATTTAATCATCACAGGTTTTTTTAAATTTTTTGCTAAACTAAAAAAGACAAATTTTGAAGAAAAAAAAAAAGTTTTTTTAGTTTGTTATAAAATTTTGTAAATAAGTAATTATTCTCCTTCACTGATGAGTGCGGATGAGGCTGCACTGATGGGTACTGGCAGGCATCATTGATGGGCACTGAAAGGCAGCACTGATAGGCGGCACTGATAGACTGCATTAATGAGGCGGCACTGATGGGCACCAATGATGGGCATTGACAGGCACCACTAATGGGCATGGATATGTGCCACTGACTGGCACTGAAAGGCAGCACTGATAATCAGGGCACTGATGTTTAGTGCCCTGATTATCAGTGTAGATGTCCCCCCTGAGAAATGCCGCTTACCAGCTCTCCTCAGCGTGAGAAGAGGATTGCCGATAACTGTCATTTCCTGTTTACATGTGATCAGACACAGCTGATCACGATAGAGGCTACGTCAAGGGCGCTTTACTGCAATCGGTGATCCGCTATGTCTGAGGAAGGGGAAGTGCATGCACAGCTACCGTGGGAGGACGTCATGGGATGTCCTCCCAGAACAAGAGAGCTCCTGCCTGTCTGTCATTTCCCTATACGGCAGGCGAGAGACAGTTAACGTGAACCTGTGGTTTGACTATATAGGGCAAAGCAATAGGTTCAAATAAACAAAGCCCCCCCCCAGCAGCATAGATCTACTTTTTTGGGTTTGCTGGTGCTTTGTTTATACAGGTCTTCAATCCTGGCGGATAAACTAGGAGCTTACACAGTGCTAGAGTTTTATTGAGGGTCAAATCACCCCTCCTTTATCAAAGAACCTTTTTTGGAGGTAAAAAGAATAAAACTACTAGTCAAACTACTTAGAAGCCCACAATGCTGGGATGGTCATCAAAAAAAAGAAAAAAAAAAAAAAGAAAAAAAGTGTTTTAAGAGCAACATCTTAACACAAGTACTGATTGCCTCTGTGTAAATAAGTTACTGCCTGCAAAAAATTTACTTTTCAGCATCCAGAAAAGCATTCTTTCAGCTTGCCTATTTGCTCTCATGTCCAGCTTTCAAGCAACAATTTACCTATTTTCAACCAGTACTGTTGGCTGTGGTTTGAGCAGAAGCTATCCAAGAGCCATAGTAATTGTAAAAACGTTTATGGCCTGCAATGAGCAAAGGAGTTGTAATTCCTATGGTGATTGTTTATACAGTAATAAGTACTTCCATGGCTTTTTCCAAAGGACAACACTATAGTTTCCAATCCCTTAGTGGTTGTTGTAGCAATTGTACATACAGATATGGACGCAGACATCCATTTTGCTCAAGATACACCATCTTGTGTCATTCTCACTCCAAATCAGTCCCCCTCCCTTTTTGTTGAATGGCATGTGGTCTGTTTGTGTGCTGAGTTCAGGAGTGCACAGGGCACAGCTGGATACACTTCATGGTTGTAAACCCAATTAGCTGGTTCCATGAGATCTGCCAGACTCTTGCTCTGGCCGGATCGTAAAGCTATAAACCCGTCAGTCACTAGACTTGAAAAGCATTCCGAAATAGCAGTAAAACCTACATCCCACTTGGAACCATTTTTTCATACAATTTCATAACTCCCGGCAGAAAACAGGTACAATAAAACAAAGCATATATTCAGATAGGTCAGTTTAATGCGAGTCATCTGATACCTTACATCCCTAGATAACGTCTACCCGAGAGCAGAAAGTGATATCTCTTTAACCGTCACAGGCAGATATGCAACATCTGGATGTTCATCAGATGATTCTGCATATTATTGTACCAGTGGATAGGATGCTACATGTACCTATGGAAGGTTATTGACCGTGGTATAAACTGGGAGGGATTTGGGTCACAGCCGGGGTCTCCGCCTAAACCCCCTCCCCAAATGAGGCGATTGGCCCTTGGCTTCAGTAGATACCCCCTGCTGGGGGACTAGAAAATAGGCTGTCAGGCCTGGAGAAGTAAGATGAAGAGATTCTCCCTTTTTAACATCAGGAACCAACTTTGGGAGAAACGGTACCTTTTTGTTCAGGACACTTGAATCTGCTTAAACCAAGGACTCTGGCAAGTATTCTACCTCTCTAAACGTCTTTCTGTTATCTCTCCGTTGTGTTATTGCTCTCTGTATTTATATATAGGCTACATCTTTTTCTGTAAATATTTTTATTGCACCATTTTGGCCTTTTTAGTAATAAATCCTATTTTCTGAAAAGTGTTGAACTGTTTCTAAAGCTCTTTAATGCAAACTAAAAATCTCTGTCTTTGAAGAGCGCTACTGTGTATTTTAAACTTCTGCATACATCTGCCTGCAGTGACAGTGTGTATACAGACGCTTATTCAAACATCATAGTGTTACTGCTAAGATTTGTAAGTTTCCTCCTCTGTAAAAAAAAGCTGGTGGTGGCAGTGTGAAGGGTTAATTGCGTAATTAACCTGACCCAGTAACAATCGCTCTCAGGCTGCGGCACATAGATTGTGGTCCAGTGAGCTGGAAAATCTCTGTGCATAGGGCAGCTGAGAGTGGCATTGTTACGCAAGTGGCAGCGTGGTTTTAAATTGGCTAGTCCTTCGGTCACAAGTTGGCGAGATGGACTGGGTCTGACAGTGTTGTGTTTTTATTACCAGTGGTAAGGGTGGTCTTGAGCGCGTCACTGGAGTGCCAATTCTTTTTCAATACTAAAGGCAGCAAAGGCAAGGTAGTTTTCACCTTCATTCTTCCATGGAGAATAGTGAAGGACTAAGTCTTTTAACAAGTAGTTTTTCCTCATCAAGACAGACAAGCTTAGATTCTCCAACTGCTTGAGATACTAGTTATTGGCCCTTAGGAAAAAGGACCAAAAGTATCACAACAGATGTTCAAATTCAGGAGAATCGCTTGCAATCATTGAGCAGTTTCAGCCATACACTTTTTGCACATTTTAGTAATGTTGGGAAATAATTACTATAACTATAGATATTATCAACAGACATTCCGTGCAAAAACGTCTGGAAGAAAGTCCATCAGCCAGGTTGGACTCCTGATTGATCGACATTGGGGGAGTTTTTCCACTGGTGCACACAGAATCTAGTGCTGCTGTGCATAGTAATCAATCAGCTTCTAGGTTTTGTCAAAGCTTACTTGAACAAGCTGAAGGTAGAATCTGATGGGTTACTATGTACAACTGCACCAGATTCTGAGTGTTCTAGTTTTAGTAATTCCCCCATTGTCTCCTTGAGATACAGATATTGGTTTGCAGAACACACATGCAAGCTGATGGGAAGCAAGCGTATGTCTGCGTGTGATTATTGGTGGTCTAATATTTACGAACAGCTTTTGGAGAAAGGACCTGAATTTGAAATTACTTATAGATGAATACATTTTCAAATAAAAAAACAAAAACAAAAAAAAACAGTATTCTTTAAACTCTATAAATTCAGAGAACATGTTAAATATGTGCAGGTAGATAAGGCAGCCGAACTTAAACACTAGCATTCTTCTTTTATAGTAACTGTAGATAAAGGCAAACAGTTTTGAAGATTTACAATTTCAAAAAAAAAAAAAAAAAAAAAACAAAAAAATGTATTTTAAAGCTGGCCATACACAAGTCTTTTTTTTTTTTCATTCAACGATCGGGTTGAAAAATAACTTGATTCCCCCATCCACACTCAGCAGGAGGGATTCCCTCATCCACATCTTGTATTCTGATAGCAGGAAGACTTCCCCGCTTGTCAAATACACTGATCAGCACTGTCTGCTATTGCCAAAATTGTCCAACAGGCTGGTTGTACACAAGTCGATTGATTGATCAACTTGTGTATAATCAGCCTGCCAATAAATGGATCACAATGCGGCCGGTCTCTGCTGAACCAGCCATATTTCAATTCATTTATGGTCGGCTTAACCCTTTGAGGACCATAAGATTACGGAATGCCAAAAGAATCAATTTTTTGTTTTTAAACTTCGTACACTTCAGTTGCTGTAACTAAGCCATTTTTATGAAATAATTGGCAAAAAGCTAGATCCATTTGTTGATAAGAACAAAAATTTTGACTCAAACCAAAAAAAAAAAAAAAAAAAAAAGTATTTAAAAGTTCTTAATCAGATGATACAGGCAATTAAAAACATGGGACAAATACGTCCCTTGGTCCTCAAAGGGTTAAGGACGGACATATAGAGAATTCTTTAGAACAGTTATAGTCATGCTTTAGTTTTCCTAGCTCACAGACTTTTATACAATCAGATAATAAAACAAAATAGATAGGTCTTTATAGGCACCAAAGTCATTGAAACCACAAAATATAAAACTTGAACTTTATTCCAAATTAGTAAAAAAATAGCTAAAACACCATGCATATAGAAGTAAATCGTTGATAGTTACATGGAACAAACAACACCTAACATTTGATACTGCATCATTCAAAATAGGGAGAGATACATCTGTATTCCCCTTGGATGTAAGAACCCAAACACAATATAATACAATCACAACAATCTGAACTTCCTGAAACTATAAAGAAAAAAAAAAAAAAAAAAAAAAAAAAAAAAAAGTACCACCCAAGTCAGATAGTGAAGTAAGTTTGGGCTAGCAGGGTGGTTGCATAGAACACTCTACCTCACCCACACAGAAAAATATCTGTCTTAGAGCAAGAATGAAACCTGTATGGTCCTGCAGGCTCAGACACACCTATATTCTACTGAAATAGGAAGCTGACACAAATCTATATGTCAACCCTTTCACCGTCACCACAGGTGTGTCAAACATCTTGATTTGCTTAAAAGAAGCGGCAGCCAACAATCTAAAAAAAGCCTTCCTTTGAATTCCTGATAATCCAAATGTATAACTTAGTACCAATAGTACATTACTTGACTAAGGTAAATTTACATGCAACTTACAGTGTAGCGCAACAAAGTACAGACCTTTACTTTCTGACTAGACAGAGAACAATGTTAAAATGTTCATTCTTTTTGCTGAGGACTTTGCAAGCATTACACCATAAAACATACCTTCCATATTAAAAAGGTAGTCAGCTTTGTATGCTTTTGTATTATTTTGTGATTTAAACTAACATTTACCTGAAAACTGCAGTGTTTTTTAAAACATTGATGTATTATATCTTGAAAATATTTTCCATGCAAATAGTGGCAGTCTGCATCCTTGCCGAATGAGAAAATCAAAATACAAGCGTTAACAACTTTTTTTTTCCCCCTGACTTATAATGTATTTGTAAAGTAGGCGTGTATAACGTAACCAGTATACACCGCGTTCCAAATTATGCAAATTCTAAGTGTCACAAAGATTAAATATTTTGTTTTTCAGTGTAACTCATGGATGGCATTGTGTCTCAGGGCTCTTTTGATCACTGAAAACAATCTCAGACACCTGTGATAATTAGATTGGCCGGTGAGCCCAATTTAAGGAAAAACTACTAAAGGAGGGTGTTCCACATTATTAAGCAGAGCAGCATTTTCAAGCAATATGGGGAAGAAAAAAGGATCTCTCTGCTGCCGAAAAGAGTGAAATAGTTCAATGCCTTGGACGAGGTATAAAAACATTAGATATTTCACGAAAACTTAAGCATGATCATTGCACTATTAAGAGATTTGTGGCCGATTCAGAGCACAGACAGCTTTGTGCAGATAAGGCACATTGAGGAAGATTTCTGCCAGATCCATGCATTGGATCAAGAGAACAGCTACTAAAATACCATTACATAGCAGCAAACAGATATTTGAAGCTGCTGGTGCCTCTGGAGTCCCACGGACATCAAGGTGTAGAGTCCTCCAGAGTCTTTCAACTGCATAAACCTTCTATTCGGCCACCAATAACCAATGCTCACAACCAGAAATGGCTGCATTGGACAGAAAAATACATGAAGACTAATTTTCAAACAGTCCTGTTCACTGATGAGTGCCGTGCAACCCTGGATGGTCCAGATGGATAGAGTAGTGGACGGTTGGTGGACGGCCACCCTGTTCCAACAAGGCTGCGACATCAGTAAGGCGGTGGTGGAGTCATGTTTTGGGCTGGAATCATGGGAACAGAGCTGGTCGCCCCTTTAGGGTCCCTGAAGGTGTAAAGATGACCTCAGCAAAGTATGTGGAGTTTATGACTGACCACTTTCTTCCCTGGTACAGAAGGAAGAACTATGCTTTCCATAATAAAATCATCTTCATGCATGACAATGTACCATCTCATGCTGCAAAGAATACCTCTGCATCAATGGCTGGTATGGGGATAAAAGGAGAGAAAGTCATGGTGTGGCCTCCATCCTCCCCTGACCTCAATCCTATTGAGAACCTTTGGAGCATCCTCAAGCAAAAGATCTATGAGGGTGGGAGGCAGTTTACATCCAAACAGCAGCTCTGGGAGGCTATTCTGACATCTTGCAAACAAATTCAAGCAGAAACTGTCCAAAAATTCACAAGTTCAATGGATGCAAGACTTGTGAAGCTGTTATCAAATAAGGGGTCCTATGTTACAATGTAAAGTGACCTGTTAAAATGTTTAAAAAGTTAAAATGTTGTTAAAAGTTTGATTGAAATAGCTTTTGATTTCAGTAAATATGCTGCAAACACAACAAATGACAATTTTCAGTTCTTTACAACAATTAAAGTGTTTTGAAACTTACTGTGCGTAATAATTTGGAACAGTGCATTGTAAGTTTATATTTAAAAAAAATACTGTTATCATTAGGAGGTTTGTTCAATAAAATTTGAATTGTACTCTTAATAATTGATAACATGAGAATTATGCTGACTGTTATTTACAGCAATTATTTAGGTAAATTAGAAAAATATCATTTGCATAATAATTTGGAACACGGTGTAATGTGGTTCTAAACTGAAAATACAGAGCACAGCTATAATATTTGACTGCCTCATTACTAATTATACAAACAGGGCTTTAAAACAATAAAGTGCACCTTTCCCTCCTTTCACCTAAAACTCACTTCCACGGTCCACTTCCTGGTTTCCCTGAGGCACTGGTGATGCAGCCCCAACCACACAGTCCTCCCTGGGAAGGGTGATGTCACTAGTGCCTTCTGGGAGATCTCAAGCATGGCCTTATAGGCTTTACACACATGCTAGGTTTGTGAGTATATTTCTTGTTTTTTAATAAACCTTGGATAATGCACTAGGTGTTTGCACTACCTGTATGCTTTTTTCCAGTTTGTTGACCTCCCCATCTGAGGAGGGCTGCATCTCTGGAACGTTATTCATAGGCCATTTATACATCTGATCCCTTGGCCCTCCCCTTCGAAGCGCTGGAGAGTTTTCAGTTCTGTCCACTTAAGGCAAGTATTAGGTGGGGCTGGGGAGCTTCGCACAGGTTTTTTTACCTTCATGTATAGAATGCACGAAGGTAAAACACCATCAGCCTTTAGAACCACTTTAAGTTTAACTTGGCTAAGATTAGTATTAGCTGCAATGGCAATATGCAATGGAAGGTGAGCAGAAAGCCTCAAAAGAAAACAGATTGATAGGGCAGGTCATCTGGTCTCTATAGTTCTATATAATGCTTAATGTTTTAGACCAGAGGTGGGCAAACTTTTTGACTTGAGGGCCGCAATGGGTTCATATATTGGACCCGGGGGCCGGACCAAGAGTAGATGAATGATGTGTATGTGTCATCCATAGTAAGTATAGTAATATTCCCCCATAGTAAGCATAGTAATTAATCCCCCATATAGTAATTCATCCCCCATAGTAATTAATCCCCCATATAGTAACTCATCCCCCATAGTAATTAATCCCCCATATAGTAATTCATCCCCCATAGTAATTAATCCCCCATATAGTAATTCATCCCCCATAGTAATTAATCCCCCATATAGTAATTCATCCCCCATAGTAATTCATCCCCCATATAGTAATTCATCCCCCCTATAGTAATTCATCCCCCCTATAGTAATTCATCCCCCCTATAGTAATTCATCCCCCCTATAGTAATTCAATTTACTTAGCTTTGCTCCGCACATTCCTCTCGCCGTGTTCCCGCGCCATTCTGGTCTTCAGGGCGGACTGTGAGAGGAGCCTAGCTCCCCTCACGTTCGTCACGCTGCCCCGCCTACACACATCCTGACAGCCATCCCGACAGTATCACGCTCCGCGGGCCGGATTAAAAGGTCCGCCGGGCCGTAGTTTGCCCATTGCCGTTTTAGACAATGGACAGGAATCTATGTATCCACCTACCTATCCACTACCCTTCAAAATAGTTTTATGTTCAAAACAACATAATTCTGTTTTACTTATGCCAATAATCTCCAGGGTTCCACTTATGGTCAGTGCAAACCAAAGGATTTTATAAACAGTCTAACTGCTTATCTCAGATTGCTGAAACACCTTCCCTTATCCCTTTATAATTCACAACAAAAGAAACAGATAATTTAGATGCCAATGTTATGCAGCCCAGACATTATAGATGTGCACACTGCCAAACCTATCCCAAACAGCTTCTGGTAAACTCCGAGACCCTACATTATTTGGATTCAGGTTTCCATCATCGGACTGAGAATACATACACATCACACATCTTGTGCAGAATACATAGAGGCTTACTAAAGCTGATCAAAAATGGATAGAAATGCAGCTGGCTCAGCAGAGACCGGCTGCATTTGCACACCTCTATGGCTGTTCTCTCTTGACAAAAGTTGATTTAACAGTCAATTTCTGTTGAACGGGAATGTTGAAACATTGTTGTTGATTAACAGTTTGCAGCAGTTGATTAGTGCTTTTTGACAGCAGAGGGGGACCCACTGTCAGAATACAATGGCACTGTGGGGAGAATTTCTCCACCCACCTTGCTGGTGTGGGTGGAGGAATACTTTTTTTTTTTTTTTTTTAAATGATTAACCTATGGCAGCCTTAATTTAGAAAAAATGTGCAAAAATCAGTAAGCCACCACAGCCATTTATTGTTCACTGATCAGACTCCTGTAAAAAACTGGAAATGAATTGAAGTCTATCTATTGCTGTAATTATGGCCCCTTTTACTGCTATATTGGACAAGCCCACTACAGTTACAGTTTATTGACCTATGCTTTAAATTACAACTAAGTTGTCAATAACCTACCTATTGAATGTTTATTATGCCAAATACCTGTTAAATACTAAACAATTTCAATTAAACACTGTAGTATGGTAAAAAAATTATGCAAAAATGAAAAGGCAATGAAATATTTCTATAATTATTAGATATACTGTGTGGTATAAATTATTGACAAAAATTTTAATCACTCCATTTTGACAAATGTTAAGAGTCTTACATAAAGTTTAATCTTAGAATCAAACTCTTAAAAGACAAGACTTCAATTACCAACATGAAATTTATCATCTCAAACCCACACTTAACTAGATTTTAATATTTTATAAAGGCATCCATTTCATTCACTTTCATAGCATTATGCTGTGCCAACTTACAATATACCGTAAACAAAAATCACTAATCGTGCAAGTTCAATTAGGCAATATGCAAGTATATAAATCTTCTGTTCCAGTTACTAGTTATCAGAAAAAATATAATGTACATGGTTGAGAAGTGGTTAAAGTACTTAAACTATAGACCAACTTTAAAATGTTGCCTCCCCTTTGCCCTGCATACATTTTAGTATAAACCATATATAAAAACATCCTTTTTTTAAATTTTTTTCCATCCAGCCATATGACTGCAATACTCCTCCTCTTTGTAAATGTGTGGCTTGCGGGCATGACCATGCCTAGAGATATGGATGCCAATGGTATGGACGCCAGTGGATAATGTCACTGCTCTAAGTGATTCAGCCACATTGTTGGCCCTTCACATTTACACAGAGGAGTGGAGATTTGTGGTCATGTGACTGCATTGAAAGAGACTTCAGCCTCGGATGAAGTCCAGGAGGATGCAACTTGTAAGGCGGTGCTTGTGGGGAGGGACATCGTGGCTCCCACTGCTGTCTCAGCCAATGAGGGGGGAGTCCCTGGAGAGCCAAAGCTCTCATGCACATCGCTGGATCGAAATGCGGCTCAGGTAAGTATTTGGGGGGGGGGGGGACTGCTGCAAACAGAAGGATTTTTTTACCTTCATGCACTCTATGCATTAAGGTAAAACACCTTGAGCCTTTACAACCACTTTAAACTGTGAAGGGATATTTGCTGGTTTGATCACCTAGGAACAGGGGTCTAACAGCACAGGTGAGGGGACACCCTGAAGGGGCAATGAGGGTGTATGATTTCACAAAGTTGTAAGTTACACAGTAGTGTTGAGAATGTAGAAGATCACATGGGAAATTGTCATGAATAAAAAGATCATGATCTATCACACATTATCACATATTTTGCACTATAATGAATGTATTTATGTATGAGGATTGTTATATTCATTTAAGGCTCTCACTAAAGCAAGGGGGAGTTTTATACACTTGTATATTACAGAGATTAGTTTATGTATATGCTATTGGAGCGCTGCACGTTTTACTGTTTTATTATTAGAGAAAGGTATTTACATTGTGACTCATACTAAAAATATATGCAGGGCAATGGGGAAGCAACATTTTGAAGTTGGTTTATTGCTTAGTCTTTTCTTCTACTTTCAGCACAAGGCTTGGGCTGCAGTGCACATTGAAAAAGGAAGGCTGCAGGTTACGGATGCAGTGTTTGGCACAGGAATAATGCCAGCTGTCACAAGACCAAGAAATAAGATAAGTGTTCATCTGCATTACATCTCTTAGACTAATGCCCCGTACACATGATAAGAAAATCGTCCGAAATATTTTGCGGAACCACTGATCGAACGATTTTCTCTTCGTTGATGAGCAGGATGGTTTAATCGATAACGATACTGTGAACGAAAAAATCCGGTTGAACAACAGTGAAAACTTTTGTCGTTTCGCATAGGAACAACCAATTTTCTATGTGGTGATATGACGGTCATACGAAAAAAATCTATCAAGCACTATCATGCATGAGCGGAAATAGAAGATGACCCGGATGTTTATGTCTAAGGAATCTTCGTAAACACAAGCGAAAAGATCCAAATGTTAAAAGTAGATTGGCCTAATGAGATAATGAAACCAGAATTATACATATTTTTATGTATCACTATTTATGTATATAGGTAATGTAATAAACTATATTATCCTCATTGATTTTAATTGTTGTGTATATTGCTCATTCTGGCCAGAAGGGCGTGGCTACAAGATCGCACGCACACTGCATTACTTCCACTTGTATGGAAGACATCAACACTTATTGCCCGACAAACAATTTTTTTTGAGATTGGTTAATGTGGGCCACGATTTCGACCAACGAATGAACGCCTCTCGGTCATCGGATGACCGAGCGGTCGATTTTCTAATTGTGTATTCCCACCTTAAACAAGCATTAAATCATTAATATAAATAAGTATGAGTGTTAGGGGGAAAGGGGGTATTTTGTAACTAGAGTTCAACTTTAAAGTGTAACTCCAGAGTTGCTGCAAAAAAAAAAAAAAAAAAAAAATCCCCTATTGGTGATCTATGTATATTGGTATATTGCAAAGGTTTTAACAAGCTCTGCTGCAGCTTCCGACTTTTTCTTGCTCTAAATAATTACCGTAGTTGTTTCTTTCACAAAAAGTCTGTTCCAGACTTATTCCTAAATGGGAGGGGGTGGGGTGTTCAGCTTTGAAGCACTCAAGGGTTGATTTACTAAAGGCAAAAAAGATGTTCACTTTGCAAGAGAATTACAGTCAGGTCCATAAATATTGGGACATTGACACAATTCTAACATTTTTGGCTCTATACACCACCGCAATGGATGTGAAATGAAATGAACAAGATGTGCTTTAACTGCAGACTGTCAGCTTTAATTTGAGGTTATTTACATCCAAATCAGGTGAACGGTGTAGGAATTACAACAGTTTGCATATGTGCCTCCCACTTGTTAAGGAACCAAAAGTAATGGGACAGAATAATAATCATAAATCAAACTTTCACTTTTCAATACTTGGTTGCAAATCCTTTGCAGTCAATTACAGCCTGAAGTCTGGAATGCATAGACATCACCAGACGCTGGGTTTCATCCCTGGTGATGCTCTGCCAGGCCTCTACTGCAACTGTCTTCAGTTCCTGCTTGTTGTTGGGGCATTTTCCCTTCAGTTTTGTCTTCAGCAAGTGAAATGCATGCTCAATCGGATTCAGGTCAGGTGATTGACTTGGTCATTGCATAACATTCCACTTCTTTCCCTTATAAAACTCTTGGTTGCTTTTGCAGAATGCTTTGGGTCATTGTCCATCTGCACTGTGAAGCGGCGTCCAATGAGTTCTGAAGCATTTGGCTGAATATGAGCAGATAATATTGCCCGAAACACTTCAGACTTCATCCTGCTGCTTTTGTCAGCAGTCACATCATCAATAAATACAAGAGAACCAGTTCCATTGGCAGCCATACATGCCCACACCATGACACTACCACCACCATGATTCACTGATGAGGTGGTATGCTTAAGATCATGAGCAGTTCCTTTCCTTCTCCATACTCTTCTCTTCCCATCACTCTGGTACAAGTTGATCTTGGTCTCATCTGTCCATAGGATGTTGTTCCAGAACTGTGAAGACTTTTTTAGATGTCGTTTGGCAAACTCTAATCTGGCCTTCCTGTTTTTGAGGCTCACCAATGGTTTACATGTTGTGGTGAACCCTCTGTATTCACTCTGGTGAAGTTTTCTCTTGATTGTTGACTTTGACACACATACACCTACCTCCTGGAGAGTGTTCTTGATCTGGCCAACTGTTGTGAAGGGTGTTTTCTTCACCAGGGAAAGAATTCTTCGGTCATCCACCACAGTTGTTTTCCGTGGTCTTCCAGGTCTTTTGGTGTTGCAGAGCTCACCGGTGCGTTCCTGCTTTTTAAGAATGTTCCACACAGTTGTTTTGGCCACGCCTAATGTTTTTGCTATCTCTCTGATGGGTTTGTTTTGTTTTTTCAGCCTAATGATGGCTTGCTTCACTGATAGTGACAGCTCTTTGGATCTCATCTTGAGAGTTGACAGCAACAGATTCCAAATGCAAATAGCAGACTTGAAATGAACTCTGGACCTTTTATCTGCTCATTGTAATTGGGATAATGAGGGAATAACACACACCTGGCCTTAGAACAGCTGAGAAGCCAATTGTCCCATTACTTTTGGTCCCTTAACAAATGGGAGGCACATATGCAAACTGTTGTAATTCCTACACCGTTCACCTGATTTGGATGTAAATACCCTCAAATTAAAGCTGACAGTCTGCAGTTAAAGCACATCTTGTTTGTTTCATGTCAAATCCATTGCGGTGGTGTATAGAGCCAAAAATGTTAGAATTGTGTCGATGTCCCAATATTTATGGACCTGACTGTATACCCAGTGCTTAGTGAATGGCGTGAAGATCTGCTGGCTTGCATCACACAATCATGTGCAAGCAAAAATGTTAGGGTTTTTTTTTTTTCCAGATGTACTTGCATGTGATTGGGTGTTCTTCGAAATTCCACCACATTCTGGGGAAAATTCCCTTGAAAAATGAGCAGCCTATTTGCCTTTAATAAATTAACAGTCAGAACTCTAATGTGGAAAGCTGCTGCAGGGCCTGCATGCCTTTAGTAGGTAAGCCACAGGGAAGTATCTCACCAAAAATGAAATGTCCACTGTAGGTAATGCCTAAAACTTTACTTGTAAAATTGTGCAAACCACAGAGAAAACAATGAGCCAATCAATCAAGCAGGAAAGACATTTCTGCGGCAATTTGTACATCAGATGTGTACAGAATGCCTCCGGGTTGCCATATTGAATTTGACAGTTTTAGAAATTTACATTGGTTGCACATTTAAATTTAAAGATATTTTTAATACATTTAATAAATGTATCTTTATTTCCAAAGACAACATGCATAAAGAGCTGCAAGAAAAAAAAAATATGTTTTACCATGGAGAATTTTCATCATCTGTGTAGAAATATTGCAGTGGCTCACAAAAGAAGTTACTTGCATGTTGTAATTTAACACTTAACATAAAATGATTATTTTGTACATAATTAGTATACAAATTTAAATAAAATACATATTGTTTTCCAGATTTAAAGAAAATAACCTCATTTTTTGATACTAATATAGTATCTTCAAAATATAATTTAAATGATATCATCTCTTCTCGGCATGAGCTTCCAACAGTGTTTACACCCTCTGGTCCAAAATCTTCTCTGGCTGTCACTGTGCACAATTCCCCAAATGCTTGAACAGGCCTGTACTCCTAGCATTATTAGTGGTGGGAGCACAGCACCATTCAAGTATATAAAGAGGGTTACTGCACTGGTGAAAGCAGAATAGATTTCAGGCCCAAGGATGTCAACACCAGAGGAGGAATGTGTAGCCCAGTGTTTTTGCTGCTCTCCTTGCTTGTGTTAACAAAGAAACAGGCACAGCTGTAAATGAAGACTGCTAAGCCGAGAAGCCTTCTGCTCAATAGTAATGCACAGAGGGAAAGGATTGTGGAAACGTAGTTCTTTACAGACTGACCTGGCTTGCTAGGCTGGGAGGGGGAAACTACAGATCCCATGATGCACTGGGGCTCAGAAAAGAGGTGGTTTTCGTTTATGTTTTCTTGGCTTTAGAAGGCGCGTGGGGCTGTCAGCAGACCGCTCACCACTGCACGCGAGAGGGAGAGAGACTTAGTGGCATATATTTTGGGACTTTGGAGCACGCCACAGATGCTGACAGAGCCCACTGCCTTATCAAGCGGAAGGACGCTATGGACAATGACCAGTTGTGCCGCCAACCGTAAACAAAAGGAAGATCACCTGCTACCGTAGGAGATGGTGATAGGCTGCTGGCCAAAAATCCCACTACAATTTGACAAGCGGGGCAGGGTTGCCTGCAAGTATCACAGGGCCAGTGGCTTTATCATTGCTTACAGTACTCTGACATAATTTGGGTCCCAACAAGCTAGCCAACAGAAGTGAGGGAATATTACGGACTGCTGAACTCTTATGGTGGTGTGATTCTTCTTAGTAACAATTGCCCCAGTAGAATGTTCTTTATGCCAACTGTTTGATTTAAAATATATATATATATATATCTCAATATATATATATCATATTACACATACACACACACTGTTCATTCATTTGCAGCATATTACTATTGTTCACCCACTTCCCACATATTACTAGTGCTCATCCATTTGCAGCATATTTCTTGCTATTGTTTAAATGTTTGCTGTGTCACTACTACTCAATCTCTCTTTTGCCACTGGGGTACTACAAATACAGGGTGCAGCAACATAACTTCCTTTTTTCAAAACGCAATAAAACCCACTTTATGAATCAGAATTGTTTTTATTGTCTTTAATAATGTAGGTACATATCTAAAGTTCTGTTTTACACAGTTTTGAAAATCATATCAGGTAGGGGACGCCCCCCATTGTCCATACACTGAATAAATGAATTCAGACCGGTATGTGAACATGTTGGAGGAATTTGTTTTTCCACGACTTGATGAATTGGACTTAGGGGACATTTGGTTCCAACAGGACGAAGCAACGGCTCACACTTCAAGAGCATCAATGGCTGTTTTAAGGGAACACTCCCAGAGCGCCTCATCTCAATAAGGGGCGATTTGGAGTGGCCAGCCTGCTCCCCTGATTTGGCCCCTTGCAACTTTTTTTTGTGGGTTTTTTTTAAATGCCGCGTTTATGTAAACCGTCCAAGGACCCTACAAGACCTGAAGGCCAACATCCACGCAGAAATTGCCAACATACCCGCTGCTATGCTGGTAAGGGTCATGAAAACCGCCAGAAATCAGCTTATTCAGTGTATGGACAATGGGGGCGTCCCCTACCTGATATGATTTTCAAAACTGTGAAAAACAGAACTTTAGATATGTACCTACATTATTAAAGACAATAAAAACAATTCTGATTCATAAAATGGGTTTTATTGCGTTTTGAAAAAAGGAAGTTATGTTGCTGCACCCTGTATATCTGCGATAAATATTCCCCACCCAGTCAGGTGCGTGGTGCTATTGACAGAAGGTGCTGAGAAACCAAACCTTCTGGACATGTATCCTCCTGTCCCTTGCAGAACTCAATGGTTACTCCCACTGACCTGCACATCAGTACGGTGTCCTGTAGTAACATAGGGGTTGGCTGGAAAAATTACTGAAAGCAGTGATAAACCCAGGAGATACACTCCAGAAAGTATAGTTTTCAGAGAAGACTTCAGAGGAAGATTCCTTTCACAGAGAAGCACTTAACAGAAAGAAAGGTAGAGAACAAACACTCTTCTTTTGCAAGGGCAGCTTTGTGGCCAGTTCTAATACCTGACAGGGTCACTTTAAATGTCTACACTTACAGACCATTAAAACTTCCTTTGAAATGCAAATTCACTACCTCACAGTGAATGTGCAAAATAAAAAAAGTTTTTGGTGAATAGGCAGTGAAAATGTGGTGATTGTCACCAGGTTATAAACAGAATAAATGATACAGGAAAACCTTTTCCCAAAAACTTCAGCTTTTGATTAATGTCCATAATGGTTGCTTTATACAGTGATTGTACAGGGGAATAAATGTTTTATAAGGATAATGGAATATTCAGTAGTAAACGAACACTGATTAACAAGCGAATGCGACATTCACCAAGTTATATTTAGAACAAAAACTGGCAAATAACACAAAAAGGGAACACTGCAAGCACAATGCTTTAGTCAACCCGAGGTGACACAGAGATACTGTTTAGAGGTTACCATACCAGTTCAATCAGCTTATGCTTTTTCTAAGACTTATAAAAACAGAATCTAAAGCATATAAAACATTTTTTTAGGTTTGTATGGAATATAAGAGAGCATGAACCCCTGTCAGGTATTAACTGTACCCCCTGGGAAAGTCACCATTCTACTGGTTCTGTGGACCATTGTATCTGATGCAAAAAGTGATTGGAAAGCCAACATTTCTGAATTGCCACAGGAAAAGGTGGAAAGGGGAAACCTTTAATTTGATAAACCTGCTCTGGTGACAAATATCTAAAAGGTGGCCATACACTATAAAATGTAATGTAAAAATTCCTTTAACCCTTTCGCTGCCAAAGCAGTTTTTGCGGGGGGTATTTGAACACGTTTAAAAAAAAAAATATTTTAGGCCTGAAGATTGCATAAACCCCCCAAACATTATTTATGTTCTGAAAGCAGACACCCCAGAGAATAAAATAGTAGTAGTTCACACAATATTACCACAACAGTTTATGAAAGGCAAAGTTTCAGTAAAAAATACACTAAAGTTAATTTTGGAACACACAAATGCAATGAATTACCATTTTTTTTTGTTAAAATAATTAAAAGATGATGTTGCACCAAGTAAATAGATACCCAGCATGTCAACCCTTAAAATTTGCTGGTCCTGCTTCTATCTGGCAGCCAGAAGTTGGCTTGTCAGATATACACACTCCTGATGACTGCAGCCACCAAGAGTGTATGTAAAAACGTACAGACGTGGAAGTAAAAGTGTTAAATATACCAAAATTATGTGATATAAGGATATACCTAAACAATCCATTCAATTAGTATCCAATCAGATCTTGCACTACATAGGTGATGGTAGATCTAAAGGAGACTGTACAATCAGATTGTATACTGTACAGTCAGCATAAGATGAGATTTCCCTTTGCTTTGGATAGATTTACGCTTCCTGCTCTGTGCCTGGGACAGGAGTGAAAGATTTTCCACAATAGAAACAAACAGATTTAAAAAAAACATACATTAGTCTGTACTAAAATTTAAAGTGATACTAAAGTCTTGTTTTAAAAAACAAAGAAAAAAAAACACAAGATACACTTACCTTCTCTGTGCAGTGGCTTTGCACAGAGCAGCTCCTCTTCTCGGGTCCCCCGCCCGCGCTCCTGGCCCCTCCCTCCTGTAGGGTTACCACACAGTATGCAGCTTGCTATGGGGGACTCAAGCAGGCATGCTCCTGAGCAGCAGCTCTGAATGTCCATTCACAGACAGAGACAGGTCTCTGCACCACCCCCTCCCTCTCCTGATTGGCTCACTGTCTGTGACTGGAGTCAATGGCTCCTACTGCTGCCTCAGCCAATCAGGAGTGAGATTCCCCAGAGAACCGAGGCTCTCGTGAACAGGATAGGGCTCAGGTAAGTGTTAGGGGGGGCTGCTACACAGGTTTTTTTACTTTCATGCATAGAATGCATGAAGGTAAAAAACCTTAAGCCTTTACAATCACTTTAAGAAATTTACATATGTTTTAAAGGTTACACATTTTAGAACAGTCATCATACCTTTCAAAACGTATACATTCCAGTTAGGAGTACATCAATGCCTCTAAGTTGTTCTGTGATGGAACTTTTGCATTACCTGTTGAATAGGAGAGAGAAAACATTTAAATTTTCATACACCCGTGTGTGAATTAGACATATGTAGCATTACCATAGTGAAATGAAAACAAAAACACAGTAACGTAAACTTACTGCCCCAATGTCATAAAAGCTCTTCCATGTCATGAAATTTACATAAATATATACTGCTCGACCGCAACATGTTAGACAAATCTGCCAAGTATTACTGGGTCACATAGTCCATCAATAGAGCCTCACAGTGACTCTCAATCCAAACAGGTGGTAATCAGTAGTAAATCTAAAATAATGTTTTAGGCTCCATGCACACTAGTGGTTTTTTAAGCTCCTAGAAGCTATTAGCATTTTTTTCTGCTCTTAGAAGCCAAGTAGTGTTATCCTATTTGTTTGTGCACACTATTATAAGCTATTAGTGTTTTTTTTAGCTTCAGCATCTAGAAGCAAAAAAAAAAAAAAAAAAAAAAAAAAAAAAAAAAAAGAAGGAGAAGCTAGTGTTATCCTACGTGTCCATGCACACTATTTTAGGCTAGTAGCATTTTCCAATCTTCAATGCTCTGGAGAAGAAAAAAATAAATAAAACATTTGTTTTTGTAGTTTTTTTTTTTCCAACAGAAACACTCCTAAACCCAACTAAAACATGCCTAACAGCTGTTTCTAGGCTTTTTTTCTCTACATATACTGTAAAAACGCTAAGAAAATGCTAACACTCCCAAACGCTACTACAAGCTGGCACAAAAATCGCTAGCTATCTAGCATTTTTTGAGCTTATAAAAACGCTAGTGTGCATGGAGCCTTACAATTAATTTATTAATAACGGTCATGATTATTTCAAATGATTAATGATAATTTTGTATTTTAAAAAGGGCTTATGGAGCACCCACAAGCTATCTGAAAAGCATCAAAATCTAACAGTATACCCATCACTGGGTTAAAGATTATCCATATTCTTAGATTGTAAATGAGTACAGATGACAGATGCATATCGTTTCAGAAGTATGCATATAGTTCCAATAAATGGGACTATGTAATAGGTTTGTTATTTTGTTTGGTTTTGGATGTACATTTTTGCATTATGAGGTTATCCTGATGGTATGATTTTCCTTACTGACAGCACAACGGTGCTTCCCAAAGAAGCTATTCTGCGAAACATGTTGAGGCGTTATTCCCACCCTTGGTCAGCTTAATGCAATCCTCATTATGACAAA
Source organism: Staurois parvus (assembly GCF_062004578.1). Classification (NCBI taxonomy): domain Eukaryota; kingdom Metazoa; phylum Chordata; class Amphibia; order Anura; family Ranidae; genus Staurois; species Staurois parvus. The sequence continues at coordinate 353,729 of NW_028319936.1, forward strand.
GTAATGTAGTAATGAAGCTTTTCTATTCAATGTTAGAATTCAAAATGGGGGGGGGGGGGTTATGTAATAAATTACCAGTAAAAAGACAAACTTGCTTGTAGCTTTCCTGAGCTTAGCCATGAGATAAAAAGCAGCATTTTTTAGTTTTTGATTAAGTAAGGTCAGAACCTCTGTCAAGTTTTTGTCACCCACGTACTCATTTGAGAGATTCCCTCTGACTTCCTGTCTGTAGGATATCAGGGCAAGAAATGAGAAGGGCCTGCATCACCAAACCGAAAGGCACAGAGAGCAATAAAAACAGATGCTTTAAGGGCTCATGTACACTGCAGCTGCTAAACTCACGTTTAGGAGCTGTTCAGCAATTTTTTCAGCAGCCCCTGAACTCACCCTAATGCTTTCCTATGTGTCCATGTACACATCTTCATTTGCAGTTGTTTATAGGCAGTTGAGTTTACAGTTGTTTTATTTGAACACAACAAACTTGCGTTCAGACGTCGATGTTATCAGCGTTTCAACCGCAAAACGCTTGTAAAACGCAGCTACACCCAACAAATCGCGTTTATAAGAGTTTGCATTTGAAATGCTTTTTTAACTCTTCCAGTTCCCAATGCTGTCCAGAGCCTTTTTTCATCATGAAAAATGCATGCAAAGAGTTTTCAAGGTGCTCAGATGGACAAAACACTGAACACAGATGTTCCTACCAAGCTTGTCACACATTGTAATGACCAATTCACACCTCAGATCTCTCCCACCCTTGGAAACAAAAGATATGTTAATGCCCATTCACACCTCAACTTCCTCATGAGGACCCCCTGCCAGGTGACCTTAATGACTCACTCCACCAGAGACTTTCCCTTTCCCTTGGAAACAAAAGAAAATGTTAATGAACAACTCACACCTAGCTAATGTCAACACATACTTCTGTGTCTGCTTCTACTCTCTGTATTTCTCTGAAACAGTCTGAAATAGTTAATTTACCACTTTTCTGTGCATTCAGAGCATTTGAGAGGTTCTCCTGTGCTCATCTTTAAAAAACACTTCTAAACACAAACACACATAAAGGCGTTAGGCTAAACAGACTTTTTTATCCTACGTTTTCTAGCAGTCAGTTTCCATCATTCAGAACATCCCATGTACATGGGGCCTAACCCTTCCCCACATGTCCAAATAAAGGTTCTTTTGTTCCTGCCACCACTTGAGAGAGAGCCCCTGTCCTTATCACACCTATCATTGGAACTGGGAGGGAGGTTAAATCAGACAGCAATAAAAAAAAACGGATGTTCCTCCTATATAAAACGCAAACAGATTTTGCTGGAGTTTGGCTTTGATCATAACATACTGATGTGAAAGGTCCAAATCCATACACAGTAGGTGTAGCTATAAAAGGATAGATCCTCTCAACTGAAAAGTCATATCGCTTAATTCAATAGGTCTGAATATTTCACAAAATAGAAAATTTATACAAGAATAAGCTGATGTGGTTAAAAAGCAGATGTGCCTTCGTTAAGTACAGTGCAATAGAAAGCACAGGGTGTAGAACTAGGTTATTTGTAGAAAGAACTGATTTAAATCAACAACTGCAAGTACAGTTAAGACTCTCAGATCACAACACATTAAAAATAGCAATTCCATTAGCAACCCAGTCTGGCATATTTGAAACCAGACTCCACAGAGCAATCATATTTAAGTCCAGATGAAAATATTGGTTCAGATATAGGCTTTGGCATTTGATTTACAGTACAAATCTGCTTTTAACACAACACTTGCAAACCCGTAACAACTTCAATAATGACATACAAAGACCTAGGGTACCACAGAGAGGCTGGACAATGAGAAATCTAGAAACATGAAGCACACAGGTAACCCTTTCAAATTTTTAAAAAGGAGTCATGGTAGAAGGTCTTCATAAGAAGCAGCAAACTGCTGGACAGTTTTCATAAAAAAAAAAAAAAAAAAAAGACTTTAGGAAGCTGAACTAGAAATTTCCACTTCCCCTTACTAAAGGACAGTCACACAGCCCAAACATGAATAATGTACACATTTATTTCTAGAGAATTTCCACCATTTAATTGCAACAAAACCAACATAAATTATTCATACATTTTACATCAATCTGATCCTTCATCACAAAGTTTCATTATCACACTGTGGATTTCACTTCATTATACTACCTAGCGAAGTGTGTGTTTTACACTGAACTGGCACAAAACACACTGTGTAATATTTTAGAATAAATTGTGTTTAGAGGTACAGTATTAACCTATTTTAATGCTAATCCACTCTACTTAGAGGGATATTGCTACAGTGCAGGGCTAAAGATAAGAACAGTGCTGTGCAGAAGAGAAACAATGCAAATACTCAACAATTACCTTAACGGCAAGTGTATAGAATAAGGTTTAGGTTAGGATCAGCTGACAGCATTCACACGTATGCATTGACATGACATCACATGTGGTGCCCCAATTTTACAATGCACACCAATACAGCACACATTGCAGCGAACTGTCAAAATACAAAACACAGGCTTTTTGGCTGGTCCACGTAACGGGACTGCCATTGACCAATATAGGCCAAAGAATCTGGGGTGTGAATGAACTTTAATCACTAATGCCCTGCCCTTTATGTTAAATTTTCTAGAAATAAGTTTATAGCTGAACGGGCTTTAATCACAGTAAAATATGTACGCCAAGTACACTTGCAAGCAGATAACTGCTAGTTGGGAATAGAGGAGAACCAAAAATCTTTTTTACAAAATCTTTTTCTATGACAAAAATCCACTTATAAGCAAAAAATTTTATAAACCAAATTTAAACTTGTATCTTAAATGGTTTTTGAATTGCGGGCAGAATCGCTGAGATGCATCCTGCCATTTTAAAATGCTTAGCTAAAATAAAATTTGGACAACAGCGTGTTCAGGTGGTATTCATTTTAATGGCACCTAAAACACGGTGCGGTTCTGCCGCAATTGTCGCATGATAAATCATGCTGAAAATGCAGCAAACATCATTGCTTGAAGCGTGTCACCCAAAAAGAAGCTTCTGAACTTGTTTTGGGTGACATGGTTTGCTGCGATTTTTTGTGCAACAATCATGGCAGAACCTTACCATGGTTTTAGGTGCCAATAAAATGAATGGCACCTCAACACGCTGTTGTGCGATTTGCTATTTTAGCAAAATGTTTTGAAATCACATGCAGAATCACAGCAATTCTGCCCGCAATTCAAAACACCATAGTTTGAATGCGGCCATGTATTTTTATGCTTATTCATTTGTTATTAGAAATAGGGAGTAGCAGAAAAATATAGTGATACTATGGGCAAAAATTGTGTAGACAGAACAGAGTCAAGGTACATGAGCTTCCACTAGTAAAAAGCAAAAAAAAAAAAAACAACACACCCAGCGGCGAGTACATACCACCAAAAGAAAGCTCTATTTGTGTGAAAAAATTATAAAAATTTAATATGGGTACAATGTTGCATGACCGCGCAATTGTCACTCAAAGTGCGAAAGAGCTGAAAGCTGAAAATTGGCCTCGGCAGGAAGTGGGTATAAGTGCCTGGCAAGTGGTTATTATCCTGCAAGAAACAAACTATGCCCCCCCCGTCATTACATTACCTGTCATTCCATTTGCTCCTATTAAATCGGTCTCCAAATTTAAAAATACTTGGGTGTGGTGGTTTAGCGTGATCTAACTAAATATGTTTTGGACAATCTTTTTCCTCTTTTGCAACAGCTGCAGACTAAATGTAGTGCTTGGTCTTCCCTTCCATTTAGTATCATTGGCCGAGTAAATCTTTTTAAAATTATTTTACCTACATTTCTCTATTTTTTCTGCTAAACTCCTATACATATTCCACTATCCTTTTTCAGTCATGTGGATGGTATTGTCTATGTTTCTCTGGGCTGGGGGAACCCCTAGACTTTCCCGATCTACCTTACATATACCAATTAATTGAGGTGGCCTGACACTGCCTAGGCTCCTACAGTACTAATGGGTGGCTGTCTTGGTTATGGTGCACTGGTGGTTCTCCCATCCAAGAGATAATGCGGCAGTGATTCTGGAAGAGGGTATACTGGGCTCTTATGCAGAACTCAGCAACCTTGTTTATAGGGGCCCAAAGTCCAACCCCGCACTCACCGCCCCTATGCAGACGACCCTGAGGGTATGGAGGCGGGCTGGGTTCAATATGGCATAACTACCACCTACTCCCCTTACACGCCACTCTGGGGCAACCCTACACTTCCCTATTTACACACGGTACCAGATCCTGCTGTGTGGGCTCGATATGGCATTAAAATATTGCGACACATTATGCTTCCAGTTGTCTCTCTCTCTCTCTCTCTCTTTTGACGAACTCAAAACACACTTATGGTTTGCATAACTGGATGTTTTTCCAGTTTCTACGATTGCGCCATGTGATTGCAGCTCAATTCCCATCTTCCCCTGCTGTACAGACTGAACCCCTGGAAAGTTTGTTGATAGCGGAAGACTTGCCTAAACCCTTGTCCTCTATCCACTCCCAGCTATCCCCTCTGACTATCCACAGAATGCAGTCAGTCACTCTATGGTAAATGGCATGCAGACCACCCGTCCCTGACAAGAGGATGACTGGGAGGATTGCCTTTTGCAAAATCTCCCTACTATGATCTCTGCCAGAGATTTTATACAATTGAAATTTATCCAAAGAGTATATTATACCCCTCAGTGATTGGCTGCCATAGATCCTGGCAGATCAGCGACATGTCCCCGCTGCGATATGGCTGAGGACACGGTTAACCATATGTTTTCAGAATGTAGGAAGCGGTGTCCTTTTTGGACTGGGGTGTTAGACACTATCAATGCAGTTGGCAACCTGTCTGTTCCCATGGATCAGCTGATAATGTTGAGTCTTACTGATCTTGTGGAAGCACCTAAGCATAGTAAACGGTTTGTCTTCTCTTATTACGCTAGACAACAAATTTTGTTGAGATGGAAGCGCTCAACCCCACCCATGGTCTCTGGTTGGAAGGCAGCAATTAATGGTGCGCTTCTACCATATAAGCTTACGTATATAAGCCGCAACTGTCCAGCAAAATTTGAGAAAATCTGGACTGGGTGGGTAGAGGCATAGGGACTCACAATATAGGCTGTGATGTCTCCAGTTAGTTATTACAAAATGTTTGCAAGACCCGAACAATATGTTGCTACTTGTACTGCCTACTGTACCTCCTTGCCCTTTCCCTTTTGACTACTTCCTCCCCCCCCGGCCCCCCGCTCTAACCCTTCCCACCCCTCTCCCCACTTTATTTTCCTCACTCTTCCTGAATCCTATCTTACTCCCTTTCCCTGGCAGGACATCCACATTTAGACCACACTAAGTGCTTGCTTAATGAGTTTGCTCGGGCCATCAGGATACCATTGTAAGACTCTTCTGTTTTGGAATACTACTTTACTGCATAATGCATGCTTGATTTGGTTTCATGTACCTTTGATTGCCTGTACCACTGTACGATTTCAATAAACGTAACTGTTAGAGGGGGTTGTTAATCAGTTTCAATTGCTTTGGTGTTAATGAAATTAACAGGCGCACTAGATGGGAAACAATGAGATGACCCCCAAAACAGGAATGGCTTTTGCAGGTGGAGGCCACTGGCATTTTTTTCCCTACTCATCTTTTCTGACTGTTTCTCACTAGTTTTGCATTTGGCTAGGGTCAGTGTTACTACTGGTAGCATGAGGCAATACCTGGACCCTACAGAGGTTGCACAGGCAGTCCAACTCCCCCAGGATGATATTGTGTAGCCACCTCAGGGGTCACATTAATTGTTGCAAAACATCCCATGATAGTATGTAGGTAGATAATCCCCCCAAAAATATGTTTGACTTTTTATGTAACTCCATACATGTATAAAAAAAAAAAACCAAAGTTTTATTACAAATGTTAAGACATAACATAATAAATAGAGACAAGAAAATTTAAAACTCAATACAGTGGCTATACGCATTGAACAATCTTACGCATTGAACATGTTGATACAAAACATATGGACTCCTCCAGGACAGCACACCAATACGTGCCATTGCCAGAAGGTTTGCTTTGTCTCCCAGCAGTGTCTCAAGAGCATCCAGGAGATTCCAGGAGACAGGCAGTTACTCTAGGAGAGCTGGACAAGGCCATAGAAGGTCCTTAACAAATCAGCAGAACTGGTATCTGCTCCTTTGTGCAAGGAGGAACAGGATGATCACTGCCAGAGCCCTACAAAATGACCTCCAACAGGCCACTGATGCGAATGTCTCTGACCAAACAATCAGAAACAGACTTCATGAGGATGGCCTGAGGGACAGACGTCTTCTAATGGGCCCTGTGCTCACTGCCCAGCACCATAAAGCTCGATTGGCATTTGCCATTGAACACCAGAATTGGCAGGTCCGCCACTGGCGTCCTGTGCTTTTCACAGATGAGAGCAAGTTCGCTTTGAGCATGTCATGGAGAACGTTATGCTGCATGTAACATCGTTCAGCATTACCGTTTTGGTGGTGGGTTAGTGATGGTCTGGGCAGGCATATCCATGAAGGGATGCAGACCTCTACAGGTTAGACAATGGCACCCTGACTGCCATTAGGTATCAGGAATAAATGCTTGGATCCATTGTCAGGCCCTGCCCTGGTGCAGCCTGTTGCATCATTTTTTCACTTAGATTTTTGGGGTGTCTTTGATGGAAATGAAAATTATCAACCTACAGAGGACTGAATTCAAACGATGGGGCATCCTTACATCCCTTACACATTACCCAGTCCATATCAGTATAGATATCCAGCATGATATTTGCCCCCATTGAGATCTGATGTGTTTTCAAAGTTACTTTAATTTTTTGAGCAGTGTATTAACAATTATACATTTTGTATGTGACAGACTCATACTGAGGATTTTATTAAATATGATTTGTCCTTGAACAACGTATAACTTGTATTTTTACCTAGTGTATACTGATAAAGTATGAATTTGACCTTACCATATGAGTATTGTGTGATTAAAGCCTCATCCACAACACTTTTTAGGTTTATAGACGGGGAGAGGGATAAGAACCTTGGTCTTGTTTTTATTGCTGTTTTTTCACAGTTCGAAAAATGTGCCTTCACTTCCTGTATTTAGCGTGAACAAAGTCTACATTAATGCTTTTCTATTTCCTGGTACAGAGACACCAATGACATAGCCAGGGCTTACAGGTGCCCCCTGTGAAAGTTACAACCCCAGTGACTTTCAAGAAGATCTGCTATGCAAATTGTGTGATGCCTAATAACACACGGTACCAGATCTCTTCCAGAACATGCCTGCGCATGCGCCAAACAAGATCTGGCACAGTTTGCTTTTAGCCAACATTATACCTTAACAGGATTAGGTTTAAACGGGTCTCTGTGGCTGGAAATACACATATGTTTTTGTGTATAACTGAAAAGAATTTGGATGAACTGGGAAAAAGCCTTTTACACTTCGTGGAAAACCTACTTACCAGTATTAAGAAGCACAAGCATATTCTACATAACATGGAATTCAAAAACTACCATGGAATTACTTTGTACAGAAAGCAGGACACTGATTTGTGGGTGTAGGTAATCATTTGTACTCTATACCATCTAGTTGAGAAATAAAAAGGTCAGAACTCAAAGCCAAAAATGCAATATAAATGCAAATGCCCATATTGTAAACAAGCCTTTTTTTTCCTACCTGCGGAGGTCTAATCAATTACCTGATGTATATATGTGCTCCCCTGACATCCCAGACAACCAGAATACTCAGTTGCAGGTATGCAAGGAGATGATGGCAAGTACCAGCAGTTGCAGCAGCTCTAGCATGTGGTACTTTTTTGTGCTGCAGACCATATATTAGCTACACTTTATTGCCAAAAGTATTGGGACGCCTGCCTTTACACGCACATGAACTTAACTGACATCCCAGTATTAGTCCGTAGTGTTCAATATTGAGTTGGCCCACCCTTTACGGCTAGAACAGCTTCAACTCTTCTGTGAAGGCTGTCCACAAGGTTTAGGAGTGTGTCTATGGGAACGTTTGACCATTCTTCCAGAAGTATATTTGTCAGGTCAGGCACTGATGTCGGATGAGAAGGCCTGGCTTGCAGTCTCTGCTCTAATTCATCCCAAAGGTGTTCTATTGGGTTGAGGCCAGTCCTCCACCCCAAACTCGCTCATCCACGTTTTTATGGTGCACAGTAATATTGGAACAGGAAGGGGCCATTCCCAAACTGTTCCCACAAAGTTGGGAGCATGAAATTGTCCAAAATGTCTTGGTATGCTGATGCCTTAGGAATTCCCTTCACTGGAACTAAGGGGCCAAGCCCAACCCCTGAAAGACAACCCCACACCATAATACCCTCTCCACCAAACTTGACACTTGGCACAATGCAGTCAGGCAAGTACCATTCTCCTAGCAATTGCCAAACCCAGACATGTCCAACAAACTGCCAGACAGAGAAATGTGATTCGTCACTTCAGAAAATACATCACCACTACACTAGAGTCCAGTGGCGACTTACTTTACACCACTGCATCCAACGCTTTCATTGCACTTGATGTAAAGCTTGGATGCAGCTGCTTGGCTATAGAAACCCATTTCAGGAAGCTCTCTGTGCACTGTTGTGCTAATCTGAAAGCCACATGATGTTTGGACGTCTTTAGCTATTGACCCTGACAGCTGGAGACTTCTGCACACTGTACTCTTCAGCATGCGCTGACCCCGCTCTGTCATTTAATGTGGCCAGCACTTTGTGGCTGAGTTGCTGTTGTTCCCAGTTGCTTCCACTTTGTTATAACACCACTAACAGTTGACCATGGAATATTTAGTAGCAAGGAAATTTCATGGTTGGACTTATTGCACATGTGGCAACCTATCACGGTACCACGCTTGAATTCACTGAGCTCCTGAGAGTGTCCCATTCTTTCACAAATGTTTGTAGAAGCAGTCTGCATGCCTAGGTGCTTGATTTTATACACCTGTGACCATGGAGGTGAATGGAAAACCTGAATCCAATGACTTGGAGGGGTGTCCAAATACTTTTGGCAATAGAGTGTATATGTGGGTCATCAAATCATCCACACTGCAGAACCAAGCCATGAGCAAATGTATGCTCATTTTGATACCCAACTCACTTTCTCCACCTTACTGACGCCCCTGTGGCTATTTAAAGCATTCTTTTAAAGATTTATTCAACCATTTAAAAAAGATTCTTTTTGGCGGTCCAGTCATTTACTGAAAGGTAGTCTCCATTTAGCAGAGCTGCGAGGATCACTGCTAACCATAGCCCTACACGTTACTGAATAGATGTTTACCTTACGTGTACATCTTCATTGTAACAGGGTGACAGTTACTGCCCTATTTTGAGTATGAGGTTATGTCATAGAAAAGGCAAACAGAAGTATTTTATTAAAGTCTATGCGAAGTTTTTCACTAATTACGTTTTAATAGCATGCATCATAGTAACCTCAATATCACTGCCTTACCTCACAGATTTCATAACTTTATGACACAATCAACCAGTCCACTGAATAAGAGGGTGGAGCTGTGAAAGTAATCCCTGTGTAAAGTGTGAGTCACAGTGCGATATCACATCCCCATTTCCAGTTACTGCATGTTGGAGGGACATGACTTTAGTGAAGGGATAGGCCAGCTTTAGCACAGAAGCTCACCTACATCTCCACTGTTACTTTGAAGCACCACAGGAATGTAAAAAATTACCTTAAGGCACTGGCTTAATTATAACGACCATTTCATAACATATGTACATTCATCTAACATGAACAGAAATAATACATTTGCATTTAAAAATAATCCTGGATTCTATTTAATATATATTTTTTTTTAATTAAAAAAAATTATATTTATTTGATTTATATTATTATATGCGCATATAGTACCGTACAAAAAAAGTCTAGGCACCTTTAATTGCATCACAAAAATATTTGTCTTTGATGGTTATTGTAGATCTTCCCGATTAGGGTACGTTAGGGTTACTGTTGCAAAATATGAAGCAATGCAATAAAAATGTGGATGTTTGAAAGGAAGAATTATAAAAAGATAAATGACCAATTAATACAGTTATGAATTCATTAAAAGCAGAAAACACTTTTTTTTAAGAAAAAACTGAAACCACAAGTTAAAAAGTGTACAATTGTATATGCATAGTTGCACACGTTACCTGGTGCATTATGCATGTTTCATATTATGTTGTACAGCCCGTTCCTCAGTATTAGTAGGTGATGAAGGGGTGCTACCATCTGAAGAAAGTGATGTAATCATTCCCTCACAGGAAATGCTCTGCAGGAACTCCCTCCTGCTGGTTTTAGGCCATTTGTTACTTGTTTTAAAGATGAACTCCAGGATAAGCAAAAACAGTCTATATACAAGAGGCACGTGCATTTTTACTTGAATCTTGGTGTGCTTTGTGTATTACTTCCAGATCTGTGCAGTAATCTAGTTTAAAAAACTTTCCCTCTGTGCAGTTCACTGTAATTAAAGACCGATCACTGTTGCTCTCTTTCCTTTTGCAGGGTGACTGGTCTTGTTGCCGCCCCCTCCTGTAGTTTTCTGCAGGCAGCCTAAAATGGGAAGACGTGTTGCATCCCATCCACAGCTATGCTCTCTGTACAGGCTATGTACAGCACAGTAATGATGTCATTGCTACTTTTACAAGGCAATATCTGTGTTTGCAAAAGCATTTGGTGCACACAAAGTGGCTATTGAAGAATATATTTAAAATTAAAGATTTTCTGTCCGAAGTTCAGTTTTAAAAAACAGAGAACACAGGACTCTGAGGAGCCATACTGATCTTTGCAGCGATAGTATCTGCTCCATTTGCAAATACAGGGACATAATGACATACTAAAAAGTGGAGGTGTGGCAAGCCTAGGACCTTGAACCTGTTCAGCTGGCAGCGCTAAACACATGAGGTTGTGAGAACCACAGGTCCTGCACAGCTAGGAAACCTTCTGGAACAAGCCTCAAGACACATGGGGGCTGATTTACTAAAACTGGAGAGTGCAAAATCTGGTGCAGCTCTGCATAGAGACCAACCATCTTCCAGGTTTTTTTTTTGTCAAAGCCTAAAAACAAGCTGAAGTTAAAAGCCAATTGGCTATTGCGCACAGCTGCACTAGATTTTGCACAATCCAGTTTTAGAGATCAAAGCGCATAGTTTTGCAAGTGTGCATATATGTACCATTTTAACCACTTGGCCACCACACTATAACCGAATGATGGCTACAGCACAGTTGTCCAGTTCTGGGACGGCATCATATGAAGGAGAAAAATTACCTGTTTGCAAAATGTTATAATAGAAACAAAGAAAAAAATTATTTTTTAAATTTTTGCTCTTTGTTTATAGTGCAAAAAATAAAACACCCAGTGGTGATTAAAAACCACCTAAAGAAAGCTCTATTTGTGTATAAAAAAAATTATAAAAATGTCAAATCGGTACAATATTGCATGACCGCGCAATTGCCAAAGTGTGACAGCGCTGAAAGCTGAACATTGGCCTGGACAGAAAGGGGGTATAAGTGCCCTGTAGAGAAGTGGTTAAACCTGCAATTAAGGGGAAAAAAAAACAAAAAACACAGGTAATATTTTCATAAATGTATTATTTGAATGCAAGCACTGCAAGTATCTGAATTGTGGTCAGATTTCTACAGTTCATAGTACAGCAGAGCTTGGATGAGGGAGGGGGAAGCAGCACAAGGATCAAAATATCTGTGCTGCAATGAAAAAAGCATGATAAGAGGACAGCAGATTGACAAAAAGATGACCAGGTCTGCTGCTTTTCCTTTCTCTGGCCAGTCATGGGCTGGGGCTGGGGAGGAGACCTGTATGTGTTCCTGAACTAGGAGACACCAGGTCTCCTGCCCCGATACACAGGACTGTGCTTGTGTCAGGGCTGTGAAGATTACAGGACTGACAGGACAAAAAACACAAATCCTTTGGCAGGTAAACAGACCTCATATGTATTTTTAACCATATTTCGAGTATGGTTTAAACCAACAAGTGACATAACATACTAAATTGAATAAACAACTTTGTAGACAGAATAAAAGTGGGAAAAAAAGGTGAGGTTGTGGCGATAAATCTAGCACTGAGGCAAACGTGCATAATGACAAGCCATCCTGCATCATCAAGGACCCTCCAAAGCAGAACATTCACAATACACGTTTGTGCTCATGCAGAGCAGCTTGGATAGCAGATAGAGAAACAAGCCAGGCTGAGAACAGGAAATGCAGCAGTTAGCAAAGCAAACTGGGTGCAACAAATGAGAAATACACTGGCACTGTGGAATACCCATCTAAAGCAGCCTCTCTCAACCAGGGTGCCTTGAGGTTTCTTCAGTGGTGCCCTAGCAAAATGTCTAAAAACTGCCCAAAACTTGTATACAAGCCAGTGGGTGGAATAAGCCTGCCTTCTAGTTACACAAAGCCTCAAGTTTTCATTATGACCTTCTAGCCACCAGCGTCATGACATCACTTGATAAGGAGGATGTCAGTTGCCTACACAGCAACCTAGTTTGACCCTTCTCTGCCCCTCTTTATCAGTGCTGGGGTCACATTAGCTCAGTGATGGAGAAAAGCTGAGGGAGAGGAGAAACACTGGAATACTAGTCAGTACCAGTGTGCAAAAAATGCATTTGCTTTGGAAGAATATATCACCTCTAATGTTGGGTGTCCTACATGTGTGGATGTTGCTGCATTATATAAAACTATTAGAATACTTTTTCACATTTTTAAATGAGTGCCCTTTTAAAATTATGGACAGTCTTGAGGCACCCCATTTTAGAATTGGGTGCCTCAAGATTGTCCATAATTTAAATGGGTGCCTCGGCACTGTCCATAATTTTAAAGGGTGCCTTGACTGAAAAAAGGTTGAGAAACACTGATCTAGAGTATGGAGAAGTCTTATCGGAAGCGGTCCTCATGGAATTGTGACCAAAAGCCATCTCTCCAAGGTGGAAACAAAGCCAACCAACTCTGAATACAAAGCCAAAAAACACAAGTTCTGTGATGAAGGCAAATGACAGTGGCTTGATGAAAGGGTGAGGATGAAAGGTTTTAAATATTTGTTGCTAACAGATAGAAATTTGTCCATTCAGGGGTTATGAAACTGTACATGGATAAACATCTGAAGGCAAAAAGGTAGAGGTCCCCTGTTGGCTTGGAGATGCATTTCCAAATATGGTGTTGGTGATTTGGTCAAAATGTATGGCCCCTTACATGCTGCAAAGTACATTAAGGAGGCATCCCAATTTCAGAATGAATATGAAACCAATGACTCCAAATGCAGGCAAAAATCATAAAAAACACACACTCCTAAAAATAGAACAGGGAATCTGTAACAGATGGCATGGCCTTCAATGAGTTCAGACCTTGATCTCAATGAGCCTGTCGGAGATGGAACTGTGAAAAGTTCTTTAACCTACCATCAGTGCTGAATTAAACTCTTCTCCCCCAGCTACTTACACAGCTGAGAATAGAGGGTATGCGATCACTTATAAAAAAGGGGAAAAATGTATTTGTTGTTTATATCTATGCACAAATGTGATGCCTTTCCTTTCTATTTTAAACTGAATGAGTTGTTTTACAAAAAGATGAGGGTTTACATATAAAGTTATTCTGCAGGTTCATATTTTTTTATTTTTTTAAATAAACATATATTTGCCTGTCTTGTGCAATGGTTTTGCACAGAGCAGTCCCCAACCTCCTCCTCTTGGGTCTCCTGCTGCCACCCCCTGGCTCCTACCACCACTCATGCGTGCTCACTCCTGAGCAGCCTCTTTGTGTCTATAAGACACTCAAAATGTGGCATGGCCCCACCCCCTGCTCCTTCCTCACTGGATGTGATTGACAGCAGCGGGATTCAATGGCTACTGTATCTGAATCAATGAAGAGGGAGAGACCTGGGAGAGCCACTGCTCTCGTGCACATTGCCGGATCAAGATGGAGCTCAGGTATAAGCATCAGAGGGGGCTGACGGGGGAGTTGCAAATTGAAGGGTTTTTTTTTACCTTCATGCTTAGATAGAAATTCTTTTCTATCTTTTTTTAAACAATGGGAAAAAAAGGTTCATTTTAAATTTCAAGATCAAATCAATTTTATTTTGGATTAGTTGTCGCAAGGTCCTTAAATGCCATGGGCCGGTGCCTACTCTGCCAATTTGGTAATCCGGCACTGCTTACCACAGAGTACTTTTAAAAAAAAAAAAAAAACCTGAAAGTGCAGCTGCTTTTAAAGCTAATAATGGTCAGAGTAAATATTGTTTTCACTATTAGGTTTCCTCTTTTAACTAACTTTTGTTGGAAGAAAAACAAAAATTGTGACATTCTTGTTTTAAATCACCCCAGGTTTTACAGCTTCTTCCAGAAGTGGCCAGGATTTTTGCACACTAGTTGGTGGTGTGTGTACCTATATACTGTATGTGATCCATGGTCAATGGTTGATGTTTTGGGTCCTTTAGAAAAATCTGCTGAGGCCCCTGAGTACAGCCTGTCATGTTAAATACTTACCTGCCATCTTATTCCCGCAGCCTTCACTGTGTGGCCCTATCAGGCACCACACAGGCTTTCTTCCAAAACATCTCCATTAACGCCTTAGTGCACTATTTATTCCTAAGTGGGAGCTGTATTCCAGGTGTCCTGCAGTATACAGTGTACCCATAGGAATGAATGTGGTGCGTATGCGTACTCAAAAAAGGAGGCAGTGGGGAGGTTTTCAGGAGACAGGCTCTGCAGCGCTGGGTGAGGCCAGCATAAGTGATCTTCTACTTTCAGAAGACATCTCAGAAGATCTGGGCTTCAGCAGAAGATTTCTCAAGATTAGGGTGGTGCTGAAGTGCAGGCATTGGGAAAGGGTCTCCCTTTACAGGTGTGGCTTGCTTCACTTTCTGTCATTTTAAGAAACCAGTTGTTATTAAACTAACTGTTGCCCTACTTCACGTCTACTGAAACTATTGAGATTCGCTATGCCATAACAAGACTTACTAACCATAGTAACTTCACTGATGACAGCTTAAAGTGGAGTTCCAGTCACACTGTAAAAAACTGTAGCTGCTGACAGCCACTCACCTGTCCCACGATCCCACGGAATCCTCCCCGCAGCCTGTTTCACCAGCCAAGGTGCCCACTGTGCATGCGCTTCCTGAATGGCTCCGTAGTCTTCTGGGACCCGTCACATGTCACAGACGACTACGGAGAGGGAGGGTAGGAGGGCAACTTCCGCTTCCGATCGCCTAGGCGATCACAGCGGAAGTGGGAGTGGGTACCTGTCAATTTTGGGTACCCGCTTCCCAAAGGTGCCAATCCTTAATGGGGAGCGAGGGACCAGTCTTTAAAGCGAAACTTCCCCTTTTGGGTGGAGCTACGCTTTAACCTGAAACTTCAAGAACACACCTCCTTGTAGGAGCCCTGTTTGTTAAGAGACAGCAAGATTTTGTAATGATTCACAGAATTATTACTGTAGTTGCTTCGAGATTTTACTCGATAACGATGAAGTTCTAGCCACCAATGCATCCATGGCATCTCAGCATGTGCATGTTCCCAGTCCCCTGCAGATTCCATTCGCAGGGAGCAATGAAAGTCCACAAACCCCTTAAGAAGCATGCACCTCTGCATCTTTGAAGTATGGTGTGGTGGGGGTGGATGGTTAAAGGGGGAGAAATGTGCTTTCCCCCCCCCCCTTTTAGTACCTGAAGACCTAAATCGCTTTAGAAAATTCCAGATTCTACTATACTTACATACATTCTAAATATAGTCTGTCAGGAATTAACACTAGATTTATGAAGAGAAATGTAAAGTCACTAGCTAAGCTAATCTTCACAGACGTAGGTGTATTCCACACACTATGTCTCTTATGGCATGGAATTTTTAATCCATGATTCACGCACTTGCCAATTCCTTTTTAGTCCATTTGTTAACAGGCCATTTAAATATCTCCTAAGAAGAGACTTGGCAAGACAGGAAGTTTTGAGGTCTGGTCAGAACGATTTGTCTGCATATTTTTCCAACTACTAAGCTTTGTTCTAGAAGTGATGAATTTCCTTTAGAAAGAACTAAATGCATTTTATTAACAATTACAAGACCGAATATGTAAGCAAAATGAAAGACTGGCAGATAGGGTTATCGCTCTCAAAGAAAAGCGTATAAAAAGGCTACCTTACCATTATTGATTGTAAAAGGATGACCGAAATGGTTTTACAGGTTTATTTTTTAAATGCATGTCTAGAATTCACATAAAAAAGCAGACCTCCCCCCTTTAATAAAATTTACATCTTTACCTGTTAATAAAATATAAAATATATCACATCAGCATGCATTTCTGCAGTATACAGTGGCGAAAATTATTATTTGATCCCCTGTAACTTGCCCACTTACAAGGGTCTATCATAGGTGTATTTTAAATGTTAGAGACAGAATATCAACCAAGAATCCAGAAAAACACACAATACAAATGTTACAAATTGAGTTGCAGTTCAGTGAGTAAAAAGTATTTGATCCCCTATCAACCAACAATAATTCTGGCTCCCACAGCCTGGCTATGTGCTCATGTGGTACACAGATTAGTCCTGTCAATTTAAAAAAGGTGCCCCTAACGACATGGTTATAAGACACCTGTCTACAGAATCTCTTTCTTCCATTCAAACCTCACCATCATGGGCAAGATCAAATAGCTGTCAAAGAATGTTAGAGACAAGGTGGTAGACCTGCACAACGCTGGAATGGGCTACAAGACCATTCAGCAAGAAGCTTGGTGAGAAGGCGATAACTGTTGGAGTGATTATATGCAAATGGAAGAAATTCAAGATAACCATCAATCACCCTTGGTTTGCAGCTCCGTGCATGATTTTGCCTCATGGGGTAAGGATGATCATGAGAAAAGTTAAGATCAGCTCAGAACTATTCAGGAGGAGCTTGTAAATGATCTCAAGGCAGTTGGGAACACAGTCACCAAACAAAACCACTGGAAACACAATATGCCACCATTTATTGAAATCCTGCAGAGCCCGCAAGGTCCCCCTCCTCAAGTAGGCACATGTACAGGCCCGTCTGAAGTTTGCCAATGAACATCTAAATGATTCAGAGAAGGACTGAGAGAAACTGCTGTGGTCAGATGAGACCAATATTGAGCTCTTAGGCATTAACTCAACTCGCCATATTTGGAGGAATAAAAATGATGACTATGACCCTAAGAACACCATCCCTACAGTCAATCACAGAGGTGGAAACATTATGCTTTTGGGCCATTTCTCTGCTAAAAAGGTACAGGCCAACTTTTTCACATTGAGGAACCAAAACCAAAAGACAGGACCATGTATTGTAAAATTTTGGATGACAACCTTCTTCCCTCAACCAGAACACTGAAAATGGGTCATGGATGGGTCTTCCTACACGAAAATGACCTACCACCAAGGCAACAAAGGAATGGCTCAAGAAGAAGCACATTAAGGTCATGGAGTGGCCTAGCCAGTCTCCAGATCTTAATCCTATAGAGAATTTATGGAAGGAAGTTGAGATGCCAAGTGATAGCCAAGAAACCTTAAGGATTTAGAGAATATCTGTAAAGAAGAAGAGTGGACCAAACATCCCTCCTGAAATATGAGCAAACCTGGTAACCAATGATAAGAAACGTCTTACCTCTGTGCTTGCCAACCAGGGTTTCTCCACCAAGTACCAAGTCATGTTTTGCTTGGGGATCAAATACTGTATTTTTCGCTCCATAAGACGTATTTCCCCCCCCCCCCAAAAATGGGGGAAAATCTGAGCGTTTTATGGACCGCCGGCCTGATATTCCCGCAGCGTCAGAATACCGGGCTGGACGTTTGGCTCTTCTCTGCAGCAGAACCTTACCTGTTCCTCGGTCCAGAGGTGTCTCCACGTTTCTTGTTACAGGGGCATCTGAAAGTAGGTTTGATATATTAGGCAACAAGTAAACAGGTTGTTCAAGATTGATGTGTTGGAAGCAGAAAAAAAACCCATCACAGTTTTGGTTTGGGGCTGTGTAGTCGCAGACCGGTCAGGGTGCCCATGCTGACCCATGTCCACAGCCAAAACCAGCTACAATGGGCCAGCATCAGAACTGAACCACGGAGCAATGGAAGAAGCTGGCCTGATTTGATGAATCACATTTTCTTCTACATCATGTGGATGGCCAGGCACATGTGCATTGCTTATCTGGGAAGAGAAGGCACCAGGATGCAGTATAAGAAGAAAGAAAGCTGGTGAAGGCAGTGTGCAATGTTCTGCTGGGAACCCTTGGGACCTGCCATTCATGCGGAGGTTTCTTGACATGTACCACCTACCTAAATATTGTTGGTGACCAAGTACCACCCCTTTATGGAAATGGTAGTCCCTCATGGCAGTGGCCTCCTTCAGCAGGATAATGCATCCTATCACACTGCAGAAATGGTTCAAGAATGGTTTGAGGAACACAACAATGAGTTTGAGATGTTGACTTTGCTTCCAAATTTTCCAGATCTCAATCCATTTGACCATCTGTTGGATGTGCTGGAAAAACAAGTCTAATCTATGGAGACCACATCTCAAAAATTACAGGAATTAAAAGGATCCTCCACTGACAGCTTGGTCCCAGATACCACAGCATACCTTCAGAGGTCTAGTGGTGTTCATTCCTTAATGGGTCAAGACTGTTTTTGTGGCAAAAGGGGAATCTACTCAATATTAAGTGGGTGGTCATAAAATATTGCTGATCGGTGTATATTACATACTACATGTTCAACACTCCAGAGCTCCTCATTGTTTTGTATTCACTACAATACATATAAATACTTTCTACCAAATTGTGTGCTACTTATATACTTCCTTTCATACAGTAGGTTCTAACCAGGATATTAAAACCTGTATGGACTCTGATGGGGTTGACACGTAACATCTTATATATGTCACAATCGTTATGCCTGTTGTAACTATACAACGAAGAATGGCAGTTGCTTGACACAGCACCAGAAGACCACGCGGTCACTGTAGTGGCTCAGGATACTACAGTGATCTACAGCTTCCACAAAGGCCAAATCAGATATTACATATGCACACTTAAATTGTGCCAAACTAGTCTAATGTAAATTTGCAAAATATATCATCCATGGAACTCAAATTTAATAAATTTTCAACAAAAATTTTAAAGTGTAAGAATGGTAGATTTGAAGCAACTACACAACAAATATGTTTATGAGAATAAAACTGAGAAGTGTGGTACACAACAGTAAACGTATAGATAATGTTTATGAAGACACATGGAGCAATCACAACTTAGAAGGCAATATATAAAGCAAAAAAAGCAACAGGAAAATGGAGGAAAAGAATTAAAAAAGGAAGGAAGCAGCACGACATAGGAAACATGTAGCTGCTCTGACTGCACTGAAAACAAAGATATAGTTGAATATAATCTCAACTTGGCCACTGGATAGGAGTATGCATACACAAGTAGAAAACAGTTACACAATTTACAAAACATTAAGGGTCCAAAAACACTGTTGCCTTTTAACATGCACATTCCAACATGCTGAAATGCATGTGTTATGGTTCCTAATAATAAAGATAGTGTCTGCTCACCATCTTAGTGATGTACTATGTTTCGAAAAATACAACATGTCCATTATTGATTTAAGGTAGTGCATTGAAAGGCCCACAGAAGTCAATGGCAATTCATCAAAACGCATATAACGTGCGTTTTAATGCACTGGTAACCAGTATTACCAAGCCTTGGTCAATGTGGTTAACCCCATCTACTCCAAAATTGAAGAGCATATTAAAAACCTGCTCTAAAATCATGTTAATGCACATTGATGCATGACAACACACCTGCGTAATACTATGAAAAAACATCTTTATGCATAGATCTAAAGAGACCGTGTTTTTTTCTCTTACTTATGGAATTAAGTTTTCTCACAAACTGCCTCCTGATTCAGCTGCAAGACAAGCATATATTTAACCAGAATATAACATACAAGTATCACTGCACATTGTATTCAGCTCTGATGTTGAGTAAAAGAAAAAAAAAAAAAAAGAAGAAACACAGGCTCCAGCCTAAATCCCCATGCTTCACTCTCGTTGGACTTAATCATAGGAGGTCCATGTTTTGGCATTGTTTAGAGTAAGAAAAATGAATGTATGTAGTGGCTGAGGAAGAAGCAAGGTTGCTTTGAAACATGTTCCTTTTGCAGCTCCAGCATTCTCCATCATCATAAGGTGGCTTCATATCCTGGGTCCTGTGTTCCACACACGGCTTTGGTTCTCCAGTGACAGCGGTTCCCTGCTTTTATTCCATCTCCACCCTCTTGCCGGTGGCCAAGGCAAGGAGTCCTGGTAGCCCATCTGATCTGTGTCCCAGAGGCTACCAGACTGTCTTGCTGAGCTCCTTTTTACTTTTGTGAGTGCTTAACACTTTCCATTAAATTATACTTTACATCACATGTATCAAACACAAGGCCCGCGGGCTAAATCCGGTCCGCCAGGCCATTTCATGTGGCCCTCTCCTGCAGCTGTGGCACCCCCCTCATCTCCACCCTCTCCTTATCTCAGCAGTTGGCAGCAGAGGACAACACTCCTCCTACAGATCTAGCGCCTCTTTGTGCAGCTGCAGCACCCCCTGGTCTCCGCCTCCCCTAGTTTCAGCATTCAGCTGACTCCAGTTCTCCTCTGGTCTTTCTCCAGACCCTGTACCATCTTCTTCCCAGCTCTGTCCCCAGCTTCATCCCGACCACAGCTCTAGGTAAGGGAGGTGCACTGTGATGTAAGAGAGGGTGGGGGACTGTTGATATCTGATGTAAGGAGGGGTCGGTTGCTCTGGACATCTAGTCTTACAGATAAAACCAGCCCTTTGAGGGTAACCATAATGCTGATGCGGCCCACGATGAAATTGAGTTTGACACCCATGTTTACAACAGCCCTGCTGAGGTTAGGGGCTTATAACAAACATGCAAACTTCCTTTTTCTCAAGGTATATGCATCTAATAAAATATAATGTTGTCTACTGTGAACCATCACAGAATTTCCAATGAGTATTGGTTAAGAAATAGACCTCCTGAAATGCACATTTGGGCACACTTGTTCTGGGCTAGATAAACAGAGGTAAACCCATAGAACACCCTAAATATAGATTTCAGCTGGTGTCTTGGCTTTCCATGCCTTTTTGCACCTCCCTTTCTTCATGTGTTCAATACTTTTTCCCTGTGTGTCATTCCATTTTATTACATATAAAACTTAAAATTTCTGAACTTATTTGTTTTGGTGTCTATGTATGTATGTATGTATTGTTACCGACATGTGGTGAAAATTTAATGTCAATAGCACCTTTAGAAATATACTTACTGAAAAAATAGTGACGTGTTCAATACTTATTTTGCCCGCTGTATGTTAAAATACAATGTACTCCCCAAGCCCTGATACCTTTATCTCTTTGTTAGGAAAGGCAGTGTGTACATCTAGTTTACAACTAATAAAGAGATCTGCAATCGCAGTTTAGACAGGATTAATTTTGTAAAACAACTTCCAAGCACCCTCTTTAGGCTTTATGCACATTTAGCCCGTGCATTACATTCTATCGAATTCACGCAGGTACAACCCCAGCCCCACTGCCGGAACTGTGTACAACTATAAGGGGCTAAAAGCTGCTACAGCTGAACTGTGCACTGAGTGGTACTAACATTTAGGGCAGTATGTGCCCAGGGCTGAATGCATGACCACCCAGAATGCAGCAGGATTTTTAGGCCACAGGTTAGCAGCTTAATTTTTTTTTCTTTTTTTAAATATATTTTTACTGTGAGTGAATATGAATGAGAACAAATGTAACAAATATAAAAGTATTTGTAAACCTAATTTGGATGAAAACAAAAAAAAAGGAAATGCTTAAAAAACAAAAACAGTTTCTATCACTCATTTAAGAACCAGATTTCAGTTACATCTTCAGTATACGAGGTGGTATCAAAATGTTTCAAGACTAGTTTTGAAACACGACAACAGATGGCAGCACATGGCTGCACAGAGTCACAGGGAGCACCAACCTTTAAAAGTCAGTGTGCCAAAAGAAATTGTCCTGTGTACATCAGATGCTGTGCAACTTGTGCTATTCTGACCACGAGCACTATCACGCCTGCTATTTCATCATGGAAAGCAAGTTAGAACAAAGAGCAAAACATGAAATTCTGCATGAAACTGGGCAAATCTGCCACAGAGACACAGGACATGATTCGGTACGTTTACAGCAATGCTGTAATGAGTTGTTTGAGGATTTTTTGAGTGGCACACGCGCTTCAAGAGCCGAAGAACATCACTGAAAGACTATGAGAGATCAGGAAGACCTTCAATGAGCTCAGCCCCTAAAAATGCCCACTTCCCAAAGATAAAGTTCCAGCCGTTGACGACATTGTGGAGATACAGTCATTTACCCAGTTTCATGCAGAATTTAATGTTTGCTCTATGTTCTAACTTGCTGTCCATGATTAAATAGCAGATGTGATAACGTACGTGGTCAAAACAGTACCAGTTGCACAGCTCCTGATGTACACAGGACGATGTCTTTTGGCACACTGACTTATGAAGGTTGGTGCTCCCTGAGGGTGTGCATGCAGCCTTGTGATGCAATCTGTTTGAGTGTTACAAAACTAGTCTCAAGACTTGATACCACCTTGTATGTCAATGCCATACTGCCGTGTCAAGACACCCCAGTAAAACAAGATCCCACACTAACCAAAGAATTGAAAGTATTCTTTAATCAGAGTTCACGCAGTTTACAGCAATCTTCAAAATTACCTAATTCTGCAGAATAACCACACACTTCTCCTAAGAATAGTGGTGCTCAGCCTTTTAGGGTTAAAGCCCCCAAATCAACTTTAACATGCTCAATAAACACCGATAGTACTACAGGATACAGAACTACAGCTAAAAAAATAGTCATGGCCAAAAATATTGCACCCACCCCCCACATTTCTGTCATATAATGTACCACTTCGCCCGGAAAATTGTTGCAATTACAAATGTTTAGGCATTCTCATGTTTATTTGCAAATCTGACATTCAACGAAAACCCTAAAAATGGACTGGACAAAGTTATTAGCACCTTCTCAAAATTGTAAGAAATAAAATTAGATTTTAAGTTTGTGATGCTCCAGGAATTTGTAAATAAACTCACCTGTATCAATTAACAGGTGCTGACAAATATAGAAATCACACAAGACAACCAGTTAAAATAGTGAAAAACTGACTCAACCTTTCTGTTGCGTGTCTCTGTGTGACACATGGAGCATGAAGAAAAGAAATAGCAGCAAAGAATTGTCTGAGGATTTGAGAACAAAAATTTTGGAAAAGTATGGACAATATCAAGGTTACAAGTCCATCTCCAGAGATCTTAATGTTCCCGTGTCCACTGTGCACAACATTGACAAGAAGTTTACGGCCCATGGCACTGTAGCTAATCTCCCTGGACAAGGACGAAAGAGAAAAAGTGATCAAAGATTTCAATGAAGGATTGTTCAAATGGTGGAAAGAAACTTGATCAATTTTTGAGACGCATTCAAATTGACCTTCAGGCACAGGGTACAACTGTGTCCACTCGCACTATACATTGCCATCTGAATGAAAATGGACGCTATAGTAGGAGACCCTGGAGGATACCACTGCTGACACAGAAACATAAAAAGCCAGATTGGAGTTTGCCAAAACCTACCTGAGGAAACCAAAATCCTTTTGGGAAAATATGCTGTGGACAGATGAAACAAAAACTACAGCTTTTTTGTAAAGCCCATCATTCTACTGTAGTATTATGAAATCTGAAGACTACCAAAGAATTCTGGGGTGCAATGTAAGGCCCACTGTCAGAAAATTGGGTCTCCGTCAGAGGTCATGGGTCTTACAGCAGGATAATGACCCAAAGCACACTTCAAAGAGCACCCAAAAATGTTTTCAATGTGCTGGAGAGTACTGAACTGGCCAGCAATGAGTCCAGATCTCAATCCCATAGAGCACCTGTGGAGAGATCTCAAAACAGCAGTTGGGAAAAGGAACCCTTCCAGTCTGAGAGACCTGGAGTAGTTGGCAAAAGAAGAGTGGTCTAAAATTCCAGTAGAGTTGTAAGGAACTCATTGATGGTTACAGGAAGCGATTGATTGCAATTATTTTTTCCAAGGGGTGTGCTACCAAATATTAAATTGAGGGTTACAATAATTTTGTCCAGTCCATTTTTGGAGTTTTGCATGAAATGTGTCAGATTTGGCTTTTTGTTTCTCCACTTTTTTTTGTGTCCTACCAATACAAACAAAAGAAATAAACATGAGAAAGCTTAAACATTTGTAATTGTAAATGTTCTTGGTGAAGTGGTGCATTATCTGATGGAAATGTACGGGTGCCAATATTTTTGGCCATGAAAATAAGAATTGGAAAAAAAAAAAAAAAATTAAAGTCTGGATCTTGGTTTTCTTTAATGAATGTTAGAGCTGAACACATTTACACACAGGTATGTTGATACAAAGGGGAGCAAAAGTTAAGTATTTGTAAAACACAAACATTTATTGTCTCTTTAAAGTGGTTGTAAAGGCTCAAGGTTTTTTACCTTCGTGCACTCTGTGCATGAAGGTAAAAAACCTTCTCTGTGCAGCAGGCCCCCCCTAATACTCACCTAAGCCCCATCTCAATCCAGCAATGTGCATTGGAGTCTTAGCTATCCCGGGACTCCCCCTCCTCATTGGCTGAGACAGCAGAACCATTGGCTCCCATTGCTGTCAACCACAGCCAGTGAGCCAACGAGAAGAGAGAGAGAGGGCGGGGACAAACCCTGGCTGTGTGTGAATGGACACACGGAGCAGCGGGTGACCCCACAGCAAGTGGGGGTACTCGACAGGAGGGAGGAGCAAGGAGTGCCAGTGGGGGACCCGAGAAGAGGAGGATCAGGGCTGCTCTGACCAAAACTATTAAACAGAGCAGGAAAGTATAACATGTTATTTAAAAAAAAAATAAAAATTAGACCTTTAGTATCACTTTAATGGTTCCACTTGTCATTGTTATGCTTTTTGTAGGCTGGATTTATAACCAGGTAGAAATTTCTGTTGATCCTGCCTATATCTGCCGCTACCTCTTCCAGGTTGGAGGTGCCAATGGGAACCAAAGCATGCGACTGATGTGGAAGCATACTACAGACTGCCGTAACCACCTTGACAGTCACGGCACATGGGCTGCACAAGGACAATAAGCAGCAATTCAGTGAAAGTGTACATCATGATCACATTCAAACTTCCAAGGAACTGGAAGAAACGGATTAGTACCATCATTTTTATTCAAATTAGTATTTCTTTATGCAAGCTGCAGTAAAGAGGATGTTCCAGCATTACCATTTTGCAGATGGAAGTGAATAGGGAGTATTGATGTAGTATTGCAATGTCTGGATAAAAGGCAGGAAGGCTATGCAACTTGTGTGTAGCTCAAGGTTTGACTTCATATTTTTTACAGAGCTTTTCTTTTAACCACTTTAAAGAGCTTTGAAAACGGAGAATGAGAACCTGTATGTTATCTGGAAAAGAATTAGAAGGCTTACATCAAACCAAAATCAAACACTGAAAGGCAGAGAGAGCAAATGGTTAGCTTGGATCTGCAAAATCAAAATGTCTGACTGCCCCCACAACCATAACGTTGTCAAACGAATGGCCTACTATAGAACATCTCACAAACTAGACAGCCACTATGACCTTGATTATTGGAAAGTGATGCAATTTAAAATATAAAATATATCTACTTTACCTTCCTAAATTTCATCACAGCAGTGGCCCCTATCAAAACAGCTTTGTATCAGCACAGGCCCTATACCTGACCCTTTGGGTGCTTGGGAACTTTGATTTGGATGTCTTTTACTTAGGAGCACTATGGAGGATTTTACATTTCTCGCTGAAATCTTCAGTATACACTAATCTCCAGGAGACCAAGTTCAAAATCCTAACCAGGTGGTGCAGGGCCCCATTAATTCTACTTAACTTCTTTCCAATTGTCAAAAATGTATGCAGATGCTGCAACTCGGAAGGAGGTACTCATATTCTATATTCTTGTTGTGCCACACACTGAAAACCTTCTGTGGAAGAGTCAGGATTATAGATCACAAATTTTTCCAAAGTACTTGATTCTAGAGGGCCCAGCTTTCTTACCCTACAAAACCCCTGCACCCCCCTGAAAATGTTAAACCGCAACTGGAAAAACACACACCAGAGTTCCAGTACTCCCATCAGAAGGTTACTCTTTGCAGCATGTATACACAACGTATATCCCTATTAATCTTCAGTTTTTTGCTCAAGGTCCGAACCATTATTTTACCATGCTCTTACAAATTGACATGTCCAATATTTCTATATTAATCTTATCATTTGAAGCTTACATCCTTCACTGTTAAAAAGGGCCAAAAAAGTTGTATGCTTGGATCTCATTCTTTGTTATTTACAGCATTTATTTTGTATTCTGAAAAGTGCAAAAAAACTAATCTAAAGTAACAAATTTGCATTAGCCTACTTGTTTTTGAATGATGACATTTATGTATCTTTACCATGAACTACGATAAAACGGTTTTATCTGAATAAGCATGGATGATCAGAATCCATTTAAAACTACTTGTACAACATACTTTTCAAATAAATATATTTACAATCTTATCCTGTAAGGGACCATATACATGGCCATGAAAAAAGGGCTGCAGATGTGCATTCCTTATACCTGGTTAACCTCTCCCCAAAGGATAAATAGAACGTACTGAAGCAGAATCACCTAATACTCAGAAGTGCACAGTGAAATGTTCACCTTGCTGCATATTATGCATGGTCAATGACAACAGTAGAGTTTTAATGTTCTTCAGTATAAAACTTGAATTCTTCCCACCTCGATTACAGCATCGCTCAGTAATCTTGCTCTGTGACTACACACCTCATATAGCAAGAATAATGCAATAAATGCTGGAGCCTCACCTCATTTCAGAATATACTGCTGACACCTAACATGACGTTTAAAACATTGGTAAATGGGAGAATACTGAGCTATTCACTCACACTGCTCTGCATTCTTTCAGTTTTTTTTTTTTTTTTTTTTTTAAGATTCCGCCCTTCTGCTGGTAAAGAAAGATCAAGCTCATTGTAAATTTAAATATTTTTTCTAAGCCAGAAAATCAAGCTAGCAATGAGACTGTTAAATATATCACCAGTGATAAAGCAGATCTGTTAAAATGAGGCTAAGCAAATCCCAGAGGGCAGGTAGCCAACATGCCTAAAGTTGTAGCTAACCTTGCAGGGTCTTTAATAATGTCAATGGATGACAAAAGTCACCTTAAAGCTGAACTATAAACTGCTAACTACACAGTTAATATGCAAATTTGTTTCTATCAAAAGGCTTATCGTGTTCAGCCAGTCTTGTGATCCATGCACCCTTGTGAAACAGTTCAGCCAGGCATACAACCCTGCTGTTCATTAAGAGCAAAGCCAGGTCAATTACTTACACGGTTACTAAAGTCAAACATTTTTTTTAAATTAAAATAACAAAACATGTTATACTCACCTGCTCTGTGCAGTGGTATTGCACTTCTCGGGTCTTCCAGTGGTGACTTTCTTATTTCCCATAGCAAGCTGTTTGCTATGGAGGCACACAGTGTGTGCATGCTCCTGAGCTGTGTGTCTATGGACCTAACCCCGCCTCCCACTTCCTCCTCATTGCATTTGATGAACAGCAGCCAATGGCTTCTGCACGAGTGCTGTTTGAGGTGGAAGAGAGGATAAAAGATGCAGCTGTGCACGGCGCTTTAACTCTTCTCCTTCACATAGGGAAGAAGAAATGCATTAAGGTAAAAAAAACATTTTTAGCTTTAGTATCACTTTAACCTGAGCATAATGGCATGACAATACACTGAGGCCATCACTCTGCTTACTGTGCTCCCTACACCTGACACCATGCTCCCTGAAAGCACTGAGCAATGCCTAAGCCTAACTGGCTCACTGTGCTGCCCCCCAATATGCCGTTCATCAGATTAAAAAGGAAGACAGGTAAGGTACCTATATAGGCATAAAAACTATACATATATATTTTTAGAATATGAGCATTGCAATAACCATATAAACCAGTGTTTTTCAACCTAGGGTTCTGTAGCGATATACCTGTCGGTCATCGGCATTACTTCCTTGAGATCTCAAGCTTTTTGCCAAGGGTTCCTCCAAGGTAAATAGGTTAAGAAACACTAATAAACAATAGTTACCTTTGGCAATTTAATTATAAGCTTACTTAAAAAATCTCCTTTTATGACATAAGTACTGCCCATCTGCTGGCTATCTCTTTCTGCAACTTCCTGGATACTTTGCAGCTTCTCCTCTGTTGTTTACTAAGGACTACATATCCCATGGTGCCTCATTGCCTGCATGCAGCGATTCCTGTACTGACTCCACCTCCTGAAACAACCCCTCTGTAGTTCAGAAGGCAGGCTCTAGTAAATGTGTGACATTAGTGCCTACTCACAGGACATAGTGAATACATGTCACAGAATTCAAGGAAGTAATAGTGTGATCTCCACAAAGTAAGTTTACAAATTTAACTACTTGCTAACCGCGCTATAGCCGAATGATGGCTACAGCACGGTTATCCAGTTCTGGGAGGCAGTCATATGACGTCTCCCCAGAACGCTCCCTCCTGCTTTTTTTTGTTTATAGTGCAACAAATAAAAACCCTGTGACAATTAAATACACCAAAAGAAAGCTCTATTTGTTTGAAAAAAATGATAAACATGTCATATGGGTACAGTATTGCATGACTGTGCAATTGCCAAAGTGCGACAGCACTGAAAGCTGCAAATTGGCCTTGGGGTATAAGCGCCCTGTAGGCAACTGATTAAAGATTGTTAGGAATAATAGCAGTGAAAATCTGCAAACAGTGCTGTGCAATGCGCTAGAACTTAAATTACCATGCAGAGTGTACAAAAAACCAGCAATGCTGTACACCATATATAGTGCATACAATCAGTGATGTATTTAGGTTTTGTGCTGCCCTAGGCAACACAAAAATTGTACGCCCCCCAATGACAGAGTTCTGAGTGAGTGTGTGTGTACATACATGATTCTCTCTTCCCTCTCTCTCTGCCCTACTAGCACATATTTCCCCCATCCCTCCTACCAAATACCACCCCCCCCCCCCCCCACACACACACACAACCTCCTCCAAGAGCTGCTCATCTCTGGGCTGCATGGACTACAGGAGAGAGAGCCCAGAGAACACAACACAACTCACCTCCTCCCACTTCTCTCCTTGCTCCAGGATTTCCCCTGGTCCCGGCTCTGAGTGCGAGCGGGGGAAGGAGCTCAGCGGCCACTCAGGAACACCAGGGCACCCCGTGCATCAGGTCAGGTCTGTCTCTCCATCCAGCAGCAGAAAGCCGGCGGGAGGGAGAGGGGGAGAAACCGGCTTTCAGTTGCTGGAGGGAGAGATACACAGGGCATCGCTCTGCAACTGCTCTCCCCCACCACACTGATCCTCCTGCTGTTCGGGCCACCTACAGGAGTAATACCCCTCAGATGGTGGCCCTGCATGACTCAGTCCACTGCTACTCACTGGGTCCCTTCTTCCAGGGAGTGGTGCAGCTCTAGGGAAATGCCTTGTTTGCCTCACGGTAAATACACCGCTGCATACAGTAGCGTTTGTGCAAACTCAGCAGTGCCCAAACAAATAAAAATAAAAACAACAAGGACCCATCAGGACTAAAATTCTGGGGAATAGAAAAATATAAACATTGGAGGGGTAGTAATAGATCAGGACCCCAAGTCAAGAGCATCTAAATGGATTTTCCAGTTACAATCATTTGTACCACAAGGGTTAAAACGTAGACTGACATTGTTTCATTGAAGATTTCTGAATTCTTATAGTAGAACATACACTATATCACCCACATGTACTTGTGAACCTTATATGGAGTACATTTATCTGGCACCTTATGGGAGTACATTCAAGCAGCGCTCAGATATGTGTAGGAAGACTTTAGGATTTATTGATATATTGTTCATGACCCAAACATGCAATATATAATTTTTGGAATTTTGTTATAGCCTTTATCATGTATGATACGTCATTAGCAATTGTATCCCATTTATTGTATATTACATGCATTAGCATAAATTACATTAATATTTATGATATGCAGCATTATATTTGAGGTTAAAGTAGAGATAAGATTGTGCTCTTATGTATTATTACCGTATGCATGTAAGAGGATTTATTCGTAGGTTTTACAATAGGGGTGCATATTTTATTCATATTGGAGTGTATATGGGATGGGAATAGAAATCCTGCATATATGATTTAATTTTTAGCAAGCCTATTTTTGTTTTTATATATGTGCTGTTATGGATCTGAGAGACCAGCAAACTGTAATTAGCATATGGTGATGAATAAAATCCCTCACGAGATCAGGTTGTGGTTATGCAAGATACATGCTACAAGAAAATGGTGCCCGCAAACTCGCTTTGGTTCATTACCTTGGCAACATAATTGGAAAGGAGTATAAATGAGCGACAGGGCATCCAATGGCTATCCCCTAAGAAAGTCACGTGTTGTAAACAAACACGTAGGGCTGGCCGATGATGTCAAGTTAGATGCCTTGAATTTGCTATGGAGGATGGTCCAATGACAAGCCAGGTTCACCTGAAATAAAAGTCAGTCAATTTTTAAAACTACCTATACCTGAAAAGTTTACTTTCAAAGCTGCCAATACATCAGTAATCGGTGGTTAATCTAGGTTGTTTTAGATACATTATGCCATTGTACAATCGAAGCATAGGAGGCATGCGAACCCCACCAATAGCTACTGCCCTCCATAAATAATCCAGCCCAGCTAACTGCATAGAAATATGTGATCATATGAGATATTCCAGTATGCCTGTGAGATGAATCATGCGGTGGCTGATTTGGGTATGCACAATTAGAATGTTATGCAATTGCTATGGTAATCTTTTAAGCACAGATGGAAAATTTCTGGCCACCATGGCAACAGAAAAAACTCCACTGGCCACTGTGTCATTGAGAGGTATTTCTGGCGGAAAGGCGGGGCGCTTCAAGACAAACTAAAAAGGTAAAACTATTTTTTACTCCATTTTGGATAGCGCAAGGGAGAGTTATAACCCCAGTCAGTTTTTTTTTTTTGCCATCTGTGTCCCATTGGGGAGATTTCCATCCATTTCTTGTCCCATAGCCAAAACAATAAGTGAGAGGAAATAAAGGGGATCCCTGACTGTCACCAAGGTTACCAGAATTGGCGTTCCTTTCGGAAGATTTCCCCTCTATTACTGTTCTTGGGACAACCCAAAATTTGAGATTTCCTTTTAATGATAATGGTAAACATAACAAATAGAAAGGGTGAATCTCCATAACCCCTTAACGCCAATGCCTCCCAGCCTTTTAAGGGGTTTCTGATGCCAGGAGGCAAGGCTCATGATCACGTGACCACTGTAATTAGCGGTCACATGATCACAAGTAGAGCTGGTAACGTGCAGGGTGTGCGCTCTCAACTCAGTTTTGTTTATATATATGCAGCCTCTCAGCGCCAAGGCCCACCCAACAAGAGGCCACATATATGAGTACGGTCTGCACCAACAGGTTAATGGGGGCACAGACAGCAATAAAAGCCTGACAGGTGTTTAAATTTCTCTCCATTAACGAAAAAAAAGTTTTGCCTTTAGTTATACAATAAATGTAACATCAGCACTTGGAACACAGCCATTAATGTGACTGTATTGACAGCCAGTGTTGTGCTAGAGAGACTTATGTAGCCAAGTCCTGGCTGCCGGAGAAAAAGACAAACATAGCTCAGTCTCTGTACAGACTGTTAGTACATTAGCTGCTATGTTCTTAGCAAACCATATCTATAGCATTTCAAATCCTGCCCACCAGCAATGGATATCAGCATGTTGGGAAGAAACCCTATGCCCAAACGTTCCCTCTGCCTTCTCAAGCCAACAACAGGACTTGTCTGTGTTGTGAAGAACAGGCACAGCCACCACAATTCACAAAAGCTACGGGAACATTTGACATGGTTAATTGTTATTTATGGCTTAACCTTGTTCTAATGGTAAAGTTGGTGAGGTTTGTCCAGGCCTGGCTTAATGTAAGGCAATGCAATGTTAATGCAATGAAAGAAATGTGCAAGCTGCACCTAACCGATTTCCACCTGAGACGGCTAGTTGCTTGGCAGTCCTTGTTAACCACTGTTGATGTTCTAAGTCACTAATCCAAAACAAGTACACAGATTGGTACAGTCACGATCATTATCTACATGCATGGGTCAACTCAGCAACTCAAAAAGAGGAAACAAGAAACTAGCATGACATCCAGGCAAGTACCATTTTCAGAAAAAGCTACTTTCAATGGCACCGTCTATACTTCTTCTGAACAGTTCACTTTAAAGCATGTGAATAATTTTAATGTATTTTGTAGAATCAGTTATGTCTATTATGAGTGTACGGTAAACCAGAGGTGAGCCAGCAATGGAGCACATGTTTTTAATATGCCATGTACAGGAATAACAAGGTTTAAGTGAAAGCTACCTTTAGCCCATCTCCAGGAAATAGTGCCAGGTGGTAAACATGAACATTTCATTATTTTATCTTTATCTAGACAGTCCTCTATTTTTATGGTATGGCCATTATCAATCATGTTATCTACTGCTGTACTTGGACCCAGGAGGGACATCTTCCTATATGACAGAGTTACTCTAATCTTTAACTAACAGAAGGTGGGAAGGCAGTGACTCAGCAGTCCATAGGATGCTTTGAGACCAGCTAATTGTTAAACATATACATGTACAAACCATTCTGTGACTACATCATCCATTTTAACCACTTGCCCTCCTGAGGATTTACCCCCCCTTCCTGACCAGGCCTTTTTTTGCTATTTGGCGCTGCACTATTTCAACTGGTCATGCAATGCTATACGCAAAGTAAATTTACGTCCTTTTTTCACAGAAATAGGAGTTTTGTTCTGGTTGTATTTGATCACCTGTGTGCTTTTTATATTGACAACCACGGTCGCGAATGGCGGCACAAGTAGGGCTTCTGCACGCCCCCTAGCCGGAAATGGAAAATCACGTATATATACACACGTGATTTTGTGCACCCGTGCCTCCCTGTAGCAGTATGTCTGCTATAGGGCAGTCGGGAAGTGGTTAATTAACAATTTAACAGAAAAATTAAAATGGATTTTCCCCCCACAATGTTAATACAATTAAAAGTACACACTACCCCGCCTTTTTCCGTATATTTCATTTAGCACTCAGCATTGCAGACCAAATCAAGACATTTCCTTTTCACAGACGAAAATAGAACATTTTATCTAAATCAAAACAAAGTGAATATTCAGACTGAGCCAGACAAAGTCCAGACCTCTTTGTATTTGGAGATTCAGTCCATTTTATACATTTCTGCAGAACAAAAATATTTAACCTGTTCTGAATAGATTTCCTTACATAAAAAAAAACAAAGTATAAAAAATACATCAGTAGAAAGTTGTGTTTAGCTCAAGTCTCTGTAAACTACAGTCGGTTAAACTAGAAAATTATGAATTATGGCCATTCCAACTACACAATATAAAACCTAGTGAGAGCAAATGGGCTGAGCAATAAAGTTGTGCAAAGCTGAAATGTACATTTAACTGTGCATGAATTTTAATATAGGTGAAAGACACCAGGTTTTATTTTGTCAGAAAAAAAAGACAAACAAATAAAACAAAAAAAAACAAAACACACAGTAGGCAGCACAATTCCAACTGACGCATAGCACAACTGAAACAACAGATCCCAAACCATTTTTGCATAGGATTTGTATAGATCAGTGATGTTGCTCATAAAACAAAGAGGTCAGTCTCCCCACATCAACCTTATATTTTTGGCAAGATATAGGGGGACAATACAAGGTCGATCACGCAGCCTGCAGGAGCCCTGATCAAGCATTCTTGGGAACAAAGCAATCAGTGAAGTTACTGGGGCCAATTGCTATTGTTTTCAAGGCCCTCTGCCCCTGGCTTATCTTGCCTTCACAAGAGTTGACTTGTCAAATTGAAATTGTGCACACATCCAACAATTCATTAATATCATGGCCAGCCTAAAGAAAACCAGTCATAAAAGTTATATTGGGGGGGGGGGGGGGGGTCACTGCCAACATCCTTTCAAAAAGCTTATTGCCTGGCTGATCCACTGGCTTCAACATTTTGAAAAAACCTAGAAACCCCCCCACAAAACATTCATATCAGAAAAGTTTATTGTTCCAGGCCAGTGATTCAAAGTACTTATACAAGAGGGTCAAGCATGACTACCACTCCACTAGCATTCACAGGACAGGACTGATATGATATGGCACCATATAGAACAAAAAGGGAATGGCCCTTTACCAGGGTTTTTCTGGAAAAAAAAAAATTAAAATGCTAGTTGAAAATATGCACACTGGCTAAAAAAGTATCCACGACTGTAGCATAAAGTGTGAAATTATAACGGAGACACCTTTTCAGGGAGTTGTCCAAACATTTCATTAAAGCTCCAAATTTTTGCCTGCATTTTGACAAGTTTGCCCATTTGTTGCAAAAACATTGTGAGAATTGTCCATTTGCTGTCTGTATATTGTAACGATGGGCTGTTTATTGCATGATTGATTATTAACACGACTGTCAGTTTGCTGCCAATGAATTATAGCAATTTCTTATTGTCCCCAGTATTGTATGCGATTGTCCATTGAATCATAGGTCAGACAATTTATTGCTCACATACTGTCAAGTCATCAATACTTAAAAGAGTAACTTCATTTTCATGGAAATAAATAAAATTAATAGCGTATACAATTGTGACACAAGTAATATTGTAATTAGAGTCACTAAAAATAACATTTAATCTTTCTATCTGCAGCTATGTAATTTTTGGTAAAATGCAACGCGATATGGCAACCTGGAGGCATTTTGTACGCAGATGGTATACAGAACGCCCCCCAGAAATGTAATTTCCTGCTTGTGCGTTTGGCTCACTGATTTTCCCAGAAGTCTGCACGAAGATACAAATCGGATTTTGAGCATCCCCTGCAGCAAAAATTTAATTCTTGGTGAGATATTCCCAAAGGGAAATCACATCTAAAAAAGGGATGCAGACCCTGCCACTTCCCCTGCAGGTGCTGCAGCTAATTGGTAATTATAAATCCACTCCCATACAGATTCACTCTGCACATGGACACAGACAAACAAACAGCTATTTCTTTAGATAAACAAAACGGTAGGAATCTGCAAAAAAGTTTGCTAAATCCTTGCAATGGACACTGATCACCCAGAGGGGAATGGTTTTTTTTCCTCCAGAAAAGTGGGGTTACTTTTTAAGACCCAGTTCACACCAACGCGATCTCTCCTGTGTCTGCCTTAATGCTGCAATGCACACATTTCTTTATGTTGTCCATTCACATCAATGCAACATGGTATTCATATAGAGATCTCCACTCAAAGTGTAGGAAGTGGTTAAAGATCTCCAGGAATTACTTTTGGAAGTACATGCAATAAAAGGTAAGCACAATGTAATCAATTATACATCCCTCAACGCTGTCTGATGCGGAGATACTGCATTGCAGATCTCAAGCCACAAACCCCCAGAAAATAACACAAAAAGGGAATCTGACTTCCTTACATCCTTTGTCCTATCCAAGTTAAAAAAAAATACACCTTTTAACATCCAACCTGTGAAATTTCCTTTCCTGGTCACACGTAGGGTTAGAAAAGAGAAAAAAAAAAAAAAAAAGAAAAAAAAAAAAGTAGGTAAGGTAATTTCATGGCTCCGATGAAAGCTCGAGGCCACCTTAGGTAAAAAAAGCCGAATCCCTTCTGAATATTACCGAGTAAGGGTCAAGGCTCTGAGGGAGCCTGACTCCAGTGTTTCAAAAGGGTATCTCTGCAGGGCATTGAGCACAGTTGTAAGATCCCACTTAGGAAAAAAAAAAAAAACGCCCCATCACCGGCTTTTGTCTGGCCAAAGACTTAAAAAAAAAAAAAACAACCTGACTGAGTGAATCCCTAGCCAAGGCTGTCTCCAGAAAGACACCGAGTGTCGAGACCTGGCTCTTTGACATACTCAGCGCTAGCCCCTTTTCTGCCCGACACTGAAGGAACTCTGCAACAGATATTAAGCTATGCATGTCTGAGGAATTTTCGGCACACCACTTACTGAAGAGTTTCCAAGACTTAAGGTTAATTGAACGTGTCTCCTCCTTTCTATCTAGAATGGTCAATACCACTCTGACAGAAAACCCCTTCTGTTCTTCAGAAACCAAGCAGCTAGATTCATCCTGTCTACCTGGGGGCACAGGACAGGAACTTGCGAGAGAAGATCTCCCCGGCACGGCAACATCGAAGGAGGGCGTGTCGCCAAAGCCTTGAGGGTCGAAAACCACCCTCTCCTGGACCAGTGCGGTGCAGGATAAATGAAGGTTTACTCAGTCCTGAATTTTCTCAGTACCACTAGCAACAAAGACAGCAAGGGGGGGGTGAAAATTAGCTGGCGATGGACCGGGGGCGGGTCCACCGCCAATGCCCCGTCCCAACAGTTTATGGTAAAGAGTACATGCAGCTTTCGAGTTCTTCCCCTCCTGATTGAGCACCCACTCCGACTCCCTCAGCGGTCTCTTGCTGAGAAAGCCTGCCACCCGCTTCAGCTTCCTCTTCAGGTGGACAGCGATGCTACATTTGCCCATCGGCCCAACTCAGCAGCTCCAAGGACAGCAACCACAGGGCACTGCTTCGGGTTCCCCCGTCTGTTGACGTACGCCACAACAGAGGAGTTGTCCGAGAGAACCTGCACATGCTGCACCCGCAGCTCCTCCTGGAAGGCCAAGAGAGCCAGCACCACCACCTCAGCTCTCTCCAGTTCAAGAACTTGCATGACTCCTGAGGCTGCCATGAACCGTGCGTAACATTCCCATCCAAGTGAGCCCCCCATCTTCAGAGGCTTGCTTCGGTTACCTCCTTGGAGATGGGGGAAGACCGATAGAAGCCGCTAAGCCAGGTTGGTTGACCTCCTCCACCACCATAGTGTTCTCTTCACCCAGGGTGGCACCTGCACCAAGGAATCCAGCAACTCCTGATGGCGGTCTCAGATGTGGAGACTGAACAGCTGCAGGGTCCGCAAATGTAACCCTGCCCACTACACTGCTGAGATCCCTCTCTGAGGGATACAGCCTGGTCG
This sequence comes from Staurois parvus, assembly GCF_062004578.1. Lineage (NCBI taxonomy): Eukaryota > Metazoa > Chordata > Amphibia > Anura > Ranidae > Staurois > Staurois parvus. The sequence continues at coordinate 390,955 of NW_028319936.1, forward strand.
CCTGCAACCACCTCCCTCTCCACCTAGAGAATATTCCCTGGGGTAGATATACTTCCTGGAGGGTGGAATTCAATTACCCTCCAGGTGTATTATAGCAAGACTTAAGTCCTGCGACAACCGCTCTTCCAAATCTGTGAACAGGAGGAGATTTGTCCAGGTATGCCACCACAGAGCCTCGGCCATGACTTATGTGAGGATCCTAGGCAATGAGGAAAGCCCACAGGCAATGCCCAAAACTGCAAGTGGAGTGTTCCCTTGGGACCATGTACTGCCAATTTTAGGAATTTTTAGAAAGGCTTTGCAATGGGAATGTGCAAGTAGGCATCCCTTAAATCTACGGAGGCCAGAAAGCAGTCCAGAGGAAGAAGAGACCTGATTGAAAGAATTGAGTGCATACGAAACTTCTCATATCCTATGGACTCGTTCAGAGGTCTGAGATTCAGAATAAGTTTGTACTTCCCCTATTTTTGTGGTAAAGAAGCCTTCGGGGAATAAAATCCCCCTGCCTGTCTCTGAAGATGGAACCCGGACCACCACCTTCTGCTCCTCCATCCCTGCAAGGAATTGAGCAAAGCGCCCGCCTTTTCCGCACACTTGGGAGCTTTGTAACCAACAGTCTCTGTGGCAGGGATTTTGAGAACTCCAAGCAGTACTCCCTCCTCACTATGCCCAAGATAAAACAGACTGGAAGTAACCGCTTCCCACTGTGGAAGAAAGACCTCCAACCTTCCTCCCACCACGGAAACACAGTCATTGAGACTTTTTGGGCTGTTCAGGACAACAAAAAAAAAAAACCCTCACTCCTCTTACCCTTCTCATTCTGCCCCCATGACTTCTTCTGCCTTCCGTTCTACTAGCCTGGGCCCGCCTTTTTCCTCCCCTGCTCCAAAGATTTTTTTCTTAATAGGAAAGGCCCTTTTTTTGTTGGCGGTATGATCCAACACCGCCTCAAGCCCTGGCCCAAATAATAGGCCCCCTAAATGGAATGCCGCAAAGTTTAACTTTAGAAGCAGCATCCCCCTGCCAGGTCTTAAGCCATAGGGCTCTGAGGGCTGACCTCACAGTCATCCTTACCAAATCCGCCAAGCCCCAATATATCCGACCCCCTGCAGCAGAGTGAGAAAAGAAGCGAAGATTTTTTTCCTTAGGTGAACCCGCCACAATGTGGACCTATAATGGAGACAGCCAGTATTTCATATTCCGGAAGACCATGGTAGTGGCCATGGCTGGCTTCAAGTTAGATAATGTGATAGACTTTTTTTTTTTTTTAAAAGGAAATCCGCCCTTCTGTCCATATTGTCTGAGAAGATTCCCATATCCTCGAAAGTGAGGTCAGTTTTCCTTGCCATCTGCGAGAACGCCGTATCACGCTTAGGGCACTTGTTCCATACAGAGGCCAAATCCTCATCAAAAGGGAACCTGCGCTTAAGGGATTTAGCAAAAAAAGGTTTCCTCTTAGGATCCTGCCACTCTCTTAATGGATTCCACTAATACCTCATGTACCGGGAAGAGTTTCTGTTCCCCCATACCCTGGTACATCTGATCAAGCAATGAGAGGGACTTTTTATCCTATAATCTCTAAAGGTGGTGTAAATGGCACCCAGCAAATCGTCCACCTTCTCTAAAAATAACTTATACCTGGAGAAGCTTCTTGATTCACTAGTGGGCCCTTCCCCCTTCGAGTCAGCCTGAATCTAGGGAAAGATCTTATCTTCTGCCCCCCTAGGACCCACCAATAATTCTGTCCTGCCAGTTAAAGAGGGGAGACCTGAAAGGCTGGCGCCCTGGCCTGCTGAGCTGGCGGAGGGATGTTCTGGGCCTGAGGGGGACTTTCTCTGATAGGGACTTAAGGTGGCCATCAGCTCCTTTACTGACTTAACCAAGTCACTACCCTGAGAAGGAGCCTCCTCCTTGACCAAGCCCTCAAAACAGGACCCTCATAGCACCTTAATCCAGGAATCCTTCAGAGTCACCCTGCAGGAAGGGCACTTTTTAGTCCCATGATTAGGCTTGGCTTTTCCTCTGGCTTTCACCTGGAAAAAAAAAAAAAAAAAAAAAAAAAAAGGAAAAAAAAAAAGAGAAGCAGCCCATTATACCCCTGTACTCCCTGGACCCCCCACCAAACCCTAACAGTGATGTGCCATCTAAGTGCCAGGGAGTCCCCTCACCCCTGAGACTCCTGCGTTCTGACACTTCGACCACCAAGAGGAGAAACAAACAACCCCCATGGAGCTAGGGTCACAGCAGGAAGGTATAGCCCTTCTGAGCCTCCTCACCTGGGTCTGGCTGGTGCTGGCATCATCTGGAACCACTGCCTTAATTTCCGACATGGTCCTTGTAACGGACACGGCGTCAGACCGCCAGCCCTTCTCACTATTTTGTGACCGAAGGACTAGCCAATCTAAAACCGCGCTGTCACGTGCGTAAATGTCACGCTCAGCTGTACCCTGCACAAAGATTTTCCAGCTAATGGACCACAATCTATTTACCGCAGCCTGAGAGCGATTGAAAATTGTCCAATGTCTTGTATGCTGACGCCTTAAGGAGTTCCCTTCAAAAAGGAACTAAGGGGCTAGGCCCAACCCCTGAAAAGATACCTCACACTATAATCCCCCATCCACCAAAAAAACTGTACACTTGGCACAATGCAGTCAGGCAAGTACCGTTCTCCTGGCAATCACCAAACCCAGACATGTTCATCTCATTGCCAGAGAAGCGCGATTCATCAGTGTCATGCTCTAGAGTCCAGTAGCGGCATGCTTTACACCACCGCATTCGACACTTTGCATTGCAATTGGTGATGTAAAGCTTGGATACAGCTGCTAGGCCATGGAAACCCATTCCATGAAGCTCTCTACGCACGGTTGTTGTGCTAATTTGAAGGCCAAACGAAGTTTGGAGGTCTTTAGCTATTGACTCTGCAGACAGTTGGTGACTTCAGCATGCGCTGACCCTGCTCTGTCATTTTATGTGACCTACCACTTTGTGGCCGAGTTGCTGTTGTTCCCAGTTGCTTCCACTTTGTTATAATACCACTAACAGTTGAATGGAATATTTAGTAACAAGGAAGTTTCATGGATGGACTTATTGACAGGTGGCAACCTATCGTGGTACCACGCTTGAATTCACTGAGCTCCTGAGAGCGACCCATTCTCTCTCAAATGTTTGTAGCAGCAGTCTGCATGCCTAGGTGCTTGATTTTTTACACCTGTGGCCATGGAGGTGATTGGAACACCTGAATCCAATGATTTGGAGGGGTGTCCCAATACATTTGGCAATATAGTGTGGAGAGAGAGGGGGGGTGGGGGGGGGAGAGAGAGGGGGGGAGGGAGAGGAAGAGGAAGAGAGAGGAAGGGAGAGGAAGGGAGAGGGAGGGAGAGGGAGGAAGAGGGAGGGAGAGGGAGGAAGAGGGAGGGAGAGGGAGGAAGAGGGAGGGAGAGGGAGGAAGAGGGAGGAAGAGGGAGGAAGAGGGAGGAAGAGGGAGGAAGAGGGAGGAAGAGGGAGGAAGAGGGAGGAAGAGGGAGGAAGAGGGAGGGAGAGGAAGAGGAAGAGGGAGGGAGAGGAAGAGGGAGGGAGAGGAAGAGGAAGAGGAAGAGGGAGGGGAAGAGGGAGGGAGGGGAAGAGGGAGGGAGAGGAAGAGGGAGGGAGAGGAAGAGGGAGGGAGAGGAAGAGGGAGGGAGAGGAAGAGGGAGGGAGAGGAAGAGGGAGGGAGAGGAAGAGGGAGGGAGAGGAAGAGGAAGAGGGAGGGAGAGGAAGAGGGAGGGAGAGGAAGAGGGAGGGAGAGGAAGAGGGAGGGAGAGGAAGAGGGAGAGAGAGGAAGAGGGAGAGAGAGAAAGAGGGAGAGAGAGAAAGAGGGAGAGAGAGGAAGAGGGAGAGAGAGGAAGAGGGAGAGAGAGGAAGAGGGAGAGAGAGGAAGAGGGAGAGAGAGGAAGAGGGAGAGAGAGGAAGAGGGAGAGAGAGGAAGAGGGAGAGAGAGGAAGAGGGAGAGAGAGGAAGAGGGAGAGAGAGGAAGAGGGAGAGAGAGGAAGAGGGAGAGAGAGGAAGAGGGAGAGAGAGGAAGAGGGAGAGAGAGGAAGAGGGAGAGAAAGGAAGAGGGAGAGAGAGGAAGAGGGAGAGAGAGGAAGAGGGAGAGAGAGGAAGAGGGAGAGAGAGAGAGAGAGGAGGGGGGGGGGGAGGGAGACACGCACCAAATAAAATGAAAGGAACACTCTGCAAACACATCAGATCTCAATGGGGATAAATATGCTGGATAATAATAGTGATATGGACTGGATAATGTGTTAGGAAAGGAAGGATGCCCCGTCGTTTGATGGAAATAAAAAAATTATCAACCTACAGAGGAATGAACTCAAAGACACCCCGAAAATCAAAGTGAAAAGATGATGCAGCAGGCTAGTCAATTTTGCGGACATTTCTTTGCAGAAACTCAAAATGGTACTCAGTAGTTTGTATGGCTCCCACGTGCTTGTATGCATGCCTGACAAATGTCGGGGCATGCTCCTAATGAGATGACGGATGGTGCCCTGGGGTATTTCCTCCCAGATCTGGGCCAGGGAATCACTGAGGTCCTGGACAGTCTGAGGCACAACCTGGCGGCGTCGGATGGACTGAAAGACGATAAACCCAATAGAACACCTCTGGGATATGTCAGGCGAGCATGAGGCCATTCAATGGTATCAATTCCTTCATCCGTCAGAAACTGCCTGCAAACTCTCACCACATGAGGCCGGGCATTGTAATGCGCCAGGAGGAACCCAGGACCCACTGCACCAGCGTAGGGTCTGACAATGGGTACAAAGATTTCATCCTGATACCTAATGGCAGTCAGAATGCCAATGTCTAGCCTGTAGAGGTCTGTGCATCCCTCCATGGATATGCCTCCCCAGACCATCACTGACCCACCACCAAAACAGTCATGCTGAATGATGTTACAGGCAGCACAACGTTCTCCACACCCATTCACATCTGTCACATGTGCTCAGGGTGAACCTGCTCTCATCTGTGAAAAGCACAGGGCGCCAGTGGCGGACCTGCCAATTCTGGTGTTAAATGGCAAATGTTAATTGAGCTTTATGGTGCTGGGCAGTAAACAAGGGGTCCACTAGAGGACATCGGCAATCTCCTCCATGCTCTTGAGGTTGTGCTGGGAGACACAGCAAACCTTCTGGCAATGGCACGTATTGAGGTGTCATCCTGGATGAGTTGGCCTGCCTGTGCAACCTCTGTAGGGTCCAGGTATCGCTTCATGATACCAGTAGTGACACTGACCCTAGCCAAATGCAAAACTAGTGAAAGACAGTGAGAAAAGACGAGTAGGGAAAAAAAAGCCAGTGGCTTCCATCTGTAAAACCATTCCTGTTTTGGGGGTCGTCTCATTGTTGCCCATGTAATGCACCTGTTTTCATGAACACCATAAGCAGCTGAAACGGATTACCAGCCCCCTCTGCTACGTAACTGCCCAGATCAATATCCCAGTTGTTTAAATTTACTTGACGCTATAAAAAGTGTTCTTTTAATTTTTCGGAATACATTACATACATACACATAATAACAGAATGGCACAATCAAAACAAAAACATGGCAACAGATACGTTTATCCCTTAGTTCTGAATACTGCATATTGCCCCCTTTAGCATCAATGACAGCGTGCAGTGTTTTGTAATGATTGTTTATGAGGCTCCAAATTCTTGCAGGTGGTTTAGCTGCCCATTCGTCTTGCCAAAATGCCTCCAGGTCATGCAAAGTCTTTGAACGTCTTGCATGAACCACACATTTGAGATCTCCCCAGACTGACTCAATGATGATATTAAAAGATCAGGAGACTGATGGCCACTCCAGAACCTTCACCTTTTTCTGCTGTAACCACTGGAGGGCGTAGTACGATTGTCGTGCTGGAAAGTCCAAGAATGTTCCATGAGTAGCCTTTGTGCAGAGGAATAAATATTGCCTGCCAATATTTTCAGATAAGATGCTGCATTCATCCTGCCAACACTTTTCACAAGATTCCCTGTACCTTTAGCGCTCACCCCCCCCCCAAATCATCAGTAAGCCACCACCATGCTTCACAGTAGGCATGGTATTCTTGTCGCTATAGCCCTTCTCCAAACACAGCGCTTATGGTTGTGACCATAAATCTCTATTTTGGTCTCGTCACTCCAGATTACAGTGTGCCAGAAGCTGTGAGGTGTGTCAAGATGTTGTTGGGCATATTGTAACTGGGCTTTTTTGCGGTATTGGCGCAGTAAAGGCTTCTTTCTGGCAACTTGACTGTGCAGCTCATTTTTGTTCAAGTATTGTCGTATTGTGCTCCAATAACCACACAGTCTTTCCCCAGAGCAGCCTTTATCTCTCCTGAGGTTACCTGTGGGTTTTTTCTTTGCATCTGCCAAACAAGTCTTCTGGCAGTTGTGGCTGCAAACTTTTTGGTCTACCTCGCCTTGGCGTCAAAATTTCCACTTCTTAAGTGACTGGCATATTCAAGGCTTTTGATATCTTTTTTTTATCCTCTTCCATCTTTATAAAGTTCTGTTACCTTGTTACACAGGTCTTTGACAGTTCTTTCTTCTCCCCATGGCTCAGTATGTAGCCTGCTCAGTGCATCCACGTGAGAGCCAACACACTCATTGTCTATTTATACACAGACATTAACTGCAATTAAAAAAGCCACAGATGTGGGAAATTAACCTTTAAATTGCCATTTTAACCTGTGTGTGTGAGTGTGTCACTTTGTGAGTTTGTACGAAGGCCAAACATTCCAAAGGTATGTAAACTTTTGATCAGGGTCATCTGTGCGATTTCTGTTATTAGAATTTAAAAAAGGAGGCAAACAACTGTGATAATATATAAATGGCTTCATATGATCACTATCCTTAAAACACACACACACACACACACACACACACACCTCACCATTTCTCTCAGTAAATACATTCCTAAAAAAAGGTGCTATTGACAAATTTTCACCACATGTCTGTAACAGCCCATGCTGTTATATATACATACACAAAAATGTTTTGCCTGTCATGTCTATTTTAAAGTGATACTCTAAAGCTACATACAGTATATGCTGGCTGGGTAAAACCAATTATAAACTGCTGGAGTCATCTACAAACGTCAAACTCTTCAGTGATTGCATTTAGTTGTACATAGCAGCAACATTTCAAATACTGGTCACACCTCAGGAGCAATATGCTTGATGTGAGCACTCTTGTTGCTGTATACCCACAATTGTGATCACTACAGAGAGGAATGACCTTCACTAGAAACTCCATTAACATCTAAAGTCTTACTGAGGTGAACACAGCACTCCTAGGCGAAATCACGTACACCTACCAAAGGCAGCATGCACATGGTGTTAAAGGGTTCACCGCTTTTTTTTTTTGCAGTAACTGGTTTATTAATATACTAAACCTACTGAATCAATGCCATCATTGTGCCAAAACATTAGATCCTCAAGATGTTAAATAGGAATGTATAGGGTTTTTTTGTTTTGTTTTTTAAATCTTCATAAGGGAGGCCTGCTCCTTACAATGCAAGTCTGTACCAAGCAGCCACTTAAAATAAATGTTCTTCTTAAGCAGCTAAGTCAAGACAGAGTGACTGCAATGAAATACACATGTAATCTATCTTACCTCATTAACCCAAATTTTAGAAAGAAAGCTGCAATTCTGGTTGCTGTTTAAAATATGTCCATAGGAATGCCCCCTCCATTTTACTACACAAAAAAGGCAAAACAAAAAACACACACATACATACATGGAAATTCCTTTTCACCTATATTGCTACACAATTCCAAAAGCACACAGCATCGCCCAGTACTCATTTGCTCAAGACCAGACACAAAGCTGAAATCCAGGGAGAAACTCAATAGCCACGGAGGATATCAACTTTTTGCAAACCAAACATCTTTACAAGCAAAAATATATTACCATAAAAAAAAACAGCAGTAACATCATCACTGTCCTGCACATAGCCTGTGCAGAGCTGTGGGAGGGACTCAGCAGGCCCCATCCACTACAGACTGCCTGCAAAAAACTACAGGAAGGGGCAGATACAAGACCAGTCATCCTGCAAATGGAGAGAGAAGCAGCAGTGACTGGTCTTTATTACAGGAAATTCCTGCACAGAGTTACAGTTTTACACAGGATTACTCCACTGATCTGGCAGAAATACACAAAAGGAAGCCAATATTCAAGTACAAATACACATGCCTCTTGGAGTTCATCTTTACAGAGAAATAAAGATGTAACAGTTTAGTGTATTTTAATGTGGTTACAGTATCTATAAACAGAGAACCAATCATTATAACAAGCCGAGGACATTTCTTAGACTCTTGATCCTGCTTCCCTTATCAATTATGAAACACTCTGGAGACCTATTTTTAGCCCAGTGAAAGAAAAGTCACCTGCAGGAGGTGAGGAGGTAAATCTAACTGTGTACACATCCACCCAGACTGTTTAGTAAACATGGGCTTTAATGCCCTGTAGAGTGATGTGGCAGAGCACTAAGACTTTAACAGCAAACAGACTCCAACACAACTGAGAAAAGCAAACAAAAGAAAACCATGTGTATATGCAAACTTGGCATAGTTCAGGATTAAGTGTCAAGTCTACACCTTACAACTATACAGGAGAAAGATGTGTTTTCTCTAACCTGTGTGACCCTGCGCCAATGCTAAGCATTTAGTGAAAATGGGATGTCTGCTTTGCCAAAACATTAATTAATGACATGGCCAAACAATCATCAGTAGTAGAGGGACAGCAATTTCCACTGGCTTCCTCCAGCATTCTTATGACAGTTATATGATGTGAGGGCCACTTTATAATGTCAAATTAGAAACTATAGTGTAGGCACTGGAAATACTTGACACTCCCTTGAAAATAAGTCTACTGTTCAGGCAAAACTTTTTTTTCAAGTTTTGGACAGAGTGGAGAGGGATTAGAATATCTATTAGGTTTTTATTGCAGTCTGTGCTCCCTTTATTCACCCTCTCTATTATATCCGGTCTTATTTACCATTATCATCAAAACTGAAAGTAAAAGAAACCTCAAATTTTGGGTTGTCACCAGAAAAGTAATAGAGGGGAAAATCTTCCAGTGGGGGTCCCCAAGGAATTCCCTTAATTTGCAGGGATCTTCTACTATCCTACTTCTTGTTTGTCTATGCGACAGGAAGTGAAGAGAAATCTCCCCAATGTCCCAGATGGTAAAAACAAAAAAAAAAACAAAACAAAACACAACACTGACAGGGGTTATAACCCTCCCTTACTTTATTGGTACAGCTTGTGAAGTTAGGTCTCCATGCACTCTCTATATGCTGCACGTCAGTTATTAGGAGTCCATATAGCAATCCTGACCTAGAGCGCCAACTCTAAATTATGTCCCAAGAAGAAAGGATGGACCTGCACAACTTCCAGATATCCAGAATAAATTTGACATTATCTGATATAGGGAGAATTCACCTGCTTCATGCTTTCCATGATGAAGCTCTTGGCAGAAAGAAACTCGTACGTGAAACAGGTGAATTTTACTTGTATGTCAAATTTATTCTGGACTTCTGGAAGTTGAGAGGCTCTGTCTTTGCTTATTCTTGTGCTAGAATGGTCAGCCGATCATGGACTGTTATGGAGCCTGCACCCTTTGGGCAGTGGACTATTAGGCGAGTGGGGTTACAAGCTCCATTAAATGAATATAAGTATGCTCAGGACTGAAGGCAGATATGTTTCAAAATAAAAGCAGAACTTTTAAATAGCAGGTCATCACAACTGTTTATGGTATGGCTTTTCAGTATCTAAGACAAAAGAAGAAATTAAAAATAAAGTGCTCCTACATACACATTTAATTGCTAAACCTCCTCTTGCCAAAAAAAAATTAAAAATAAATAAATAAATAAATCAATCTAAAAGCAGGCCTTAGATTCATCCAGAGATTCCTTTATTTCAGTCTGCGGACTTAATGAAAGAATCCAAAAGATTCCTCCACCCACACTACACAACTAAGATGGGCAAATCTCCCAATGCAGCTCTTGTATCCCAATAGTTGGCACTGCCAGCTGTTAATATACCTAAACAGTGCCTTTTTTTAGCTGGAGTTTTGCATTTAGATACACTTTACAATTGAAAGGGTTTTGATCTAGATGCCAAAAATACCTGTTAACCTGCCATAACTCTAGTGAGGATAGCTTCATACTTTATAGGTTTATTTTGAATGGCACCACAATGCACAAACGGCAATGCACCTGCTTTGCAATGCATTACAAAAAAAAATAAATAAAAAAAAAAAAAAAAAAAAAAAAAAAGAAGTGGAAGGTGGGGTGGGGGCCATGTCCGATTTTCAGCTCATTAGGGTGTATTGTCAACTCATTCTTCTCAACAAAAAGAGTGTACATGCACTGCAAAGAAGTAAAACAGGCCCTGAGTGATCTAAGGTGGTCGAATAATCCAGCATCTACCAAAATACTGCAATATCAGTCTTAATTGCACTTTTATTTTAATGATGCTTAGGTAATTTCCATATTTACTCAAATATATTTTGTTTTAGTTAATTCAAACAATTTGAAAGAAGAAGCGAAGTATTTTTGATGTATGACAGGAAGGGGGCTGCCCAGCATAAATAAAAATTACTCTGTTGCAGGTAATTGAACTTTTCATTTTGCACAATACACATGGATCTCTTGGGACCAATTCGATTTTATTGTTGCTGAATCCACTAGAAAACATTATGTACACTGCTAAACAGAAAAACACACACACACACACACACACACACACACACACCTCTGGATTACAGCATAAATGCAAACTTTATTTACAGTCACTTACACCGTTAGAAAAATACTTTGTAGGCCATGTTGAACACTACTGTATGTATATGATCAAGGATGTGTTTGCTGTGTCAGGTTTTCTGATAAAGTGAAGCAATACATTGGGAGTCAATGTCAATATACAAAATGGCTTCCACACTGGGCTTCACCACTCTTCAGGTATTGGGGCATATGCTCAGTAGGTACATTGTCCCCAGCATCCAGCTTTTTTTTTGGCATCAAAGTGTACAATGCACTGTGCATGCACCGTGAGAAAGATCAAGGTACAGAGATGTATTGAATCCATGGATCCCACGTTTTGTCAAATTTAGTAGTACGGATGAGTAGAATACAGGTAAGTTTATCGTTGATCATGATCCAGTTCAATTTATTTTTAACATTCTAGAGGGATAAGGGAACTCTGCCAGTGTATAGCTATAGTAATACTTGCCGCTAGCAACATATAGGCAAGTAGCTTAAGGGAGTTCTTAGGGATTGTAGTGGGATATTTATGGAAGAGGGCCGTCTCTGGAGTTCTACGTATATTCACCCCCATCACCATATAGATCAAATTAAATATGAGGATCCAAAATCTAACTACTATTGGGCATTGCCACCAGACATGGAACATAGACCCCACTTGGCCACAGCGCCGAAAGCACAGAGGGGAAGTAGTTGGATGCATTTTCGCAATCCAAGTTGGGACCAAAGTACCACCTCAATAATGTTTTATAATTTGCCTCAATTAAGGTGGTATTGAAACTTTGGACAATGCTAAAGCCATGTTTCGCCAATCGGAGATATCATAGCTGACATTCAGGTCCCGTTCCCATTGGTCCATATAGGAAAGTTTACAACTCGGATCAGCGAGAAGGGCATACACCAAAGAGATACGGCCTCTAGCCAAATTATTAACCTGACAGGAGACGTCCAAGGAGGTAAGCATGGGTTTTTATCCTTTTATCCTTAAAATGTTGAAGAAGATAGATTTGAGCCCCCTGGGAGGAAGTCTCCTATTCTCAATAACCCTTTATTAATTGACCATTGGAACACAAATGGAACCAGGCCAGGGATAGATTCGATTACAGAATACAGGGGCTAAAGGCATGTGCAAGGAGGCTAGAGATTTGCAATGGCGCACCCTATTCCAGACCGACAACGAAAAAGAGAATGTAGGACACAAAATGGGACGGCGAGAGCAGCAAGAGAGCCAAAAGGAGAGCACCAACTGCCAAAACGATGACAGGAAAGAGCTTCAATAGAGACCCAAAGGGGAACAGATTCCGTAGCAGTAGTATAGGCCAACTGTGTAATTTGGGCAGCTTGGAAATATGTATGGAGATTAGGGAGGCTAATCCCACCATGACATTTCAAGGCATATAATGTCTTCTGATTCAGTCGGCCTTCTATGCTTCCAAAAACACAACGAAGCACCGTTGTGATAGCCAGAGCGCTACCCCTCATTTTTTTGGATGTGTTAGCGAAAAAACATACAGGGAAATCCCTATGGATATATCTAGGTGTAAAAGAGGAAGCAAAGTGGGTTTCCTGCAACGCCACTATATCAGCTCCTAAGGACTTATAACGAGCGAACACCTTGAGACGTTTAGAGGGGGAACCCAGGCCTTGCACATTATGAGAAGGAAGAAGAACCAAACTATCGGTAGGTCTCAGTGTAGACATGGAAACAAAGGCAGAGCAGCGATGACCTGACCCATATATCCACTAATGTAGATATCTGGAATGCTGATCCAAATAGAAAAGCTCACAGTGACCCTCATATAAAAATCATGAAAAAAGAAAGAAAAGAACAGAGAAGAGACAAAAAGATGCCAAGCCAAAAAACAGGCTAGTATCCAACTAAATAGCTAATGAACAATATACAACATAAAATGAGTGAAATTCAAGTATCCCAGACAGAGTCAAAGAACGGCAAAGCAAAGCAATGGGGAGAGTCTTTCGAGTAGAGAGCGTGCATAGACTCTTCTCGGCATCATGGGGTCTATGAAAAAGCAAAATCATTAGCTAGAATAGCTAGCACAAAAAAGGACCAACCCAGAACAGTTAGAAACCAAATACAGCTAATGTGCATAATATAAGTACCAATGATACAAAATCAACAACAACAAAAGGCGGAGGCCAATGTCCCCAGAGAGGTCCACGCCAAAGAAAAAAAAAAAAAAAAATCAAAAAAAAAAATCGTATGATAACTGGCAAGGTCCTCAGTACTTTGAGCACGAAGCAGCATATTTCTTCTTCCTGGGAGATGGAGGCCATAAAAGGCGAGAGTGGAGAGGAGGGCCGTCAGCCCTGGGAGGATCTCATGGTGGGGGGCTAAGGGAAAATAAGCCCAAATTCAACTAGATTTTCTCCCCTTCAGAAAACGTAGAGAACACATAGGATCTGCCATTGTAGATAAATTGCAGGCGGAATAGATAGTTCCATGTATAATGGATGTCTCTCTGAATCAAAAGGTGAAAGTAATGGTTTGAACACCCTCTTTTTCTGGATGGTAGCTTGTGAGATGTCAGCAAAGACTTGAATTTTATATCCATCGATTTCCAAGTCGGGATGTTCCCTGTCGTAGCACATCACCACTTCCTTAATTCTGAAGAAATGAGGCTTGACGATCACATCTCGAGGGGGTCCATCAGGCTTTAAAGGGATCAAAGCTCTATGGATGCGATCGATCTCCATGCGAATTTCATCAGTATCCGGAACAGCTAACATAATGAGGGAGTGGGCAAAAGAAGCAATATCTTTAACTGTTGCTGGTAGGCCTGTAATTCCAAAATTGCACCGGCAAGCGCGATTCTCTAGGTCATCTATCTTTGCATAAACTTCCTCAGGATGATCTTGTAAGTCTGTAATCCTGGTAGAATTCTGCAACACTCTGAACAGTATCAACTTTATTTTCAATAATCTCCAGGCGATTGCCAATCTCACTAAAATCCTGCCTGAGGTCAGAGGTTAATTTAGTGGTAGCTTTCTCCGATTCTCTCTGCAGCAAATCAGCAAAACGAGCAATGAGAACAGAATCCCCCGAATAGTGCTGGGGCACATCCAGGGGAGCAGGGGATGAAATTAGACCATCAGGAGCAGAATCATGGCCACTGAGCTGACTATTGAATATTTCCGCCATCTCTTTATCAAGCAGGGAGGAAGCATGGGACTCCTGGCCTGGTGACAGGGCTGCAGCCTGAGGGGGGAGACCTGACAGGGCTGGAAAGGACCCAGAGGGATCAATCACATGAGCTTGGGAGAGGTCATCATACGATCCAGGGCTGGATGGAGAGAGCTAGACTCGTTGCTGCAGGAGGCAGTTTCCCCCCTGAGGTAGAGGAGCTCCGAGATCCGGCGCTGTCTGCCATTTTGCACCCTCCTTTTTTCAGGGCGGCAGTGTGGGAGCCACCCGCCAATCGTCCAGACAGCCAGGTGGGCATCAGAGGTTCCCCTCCTTCTCCGCCAGCTGATCAGCCCAACAAATCTGGGTCAGGGAGCGCAGTTTGTCCCCCCCTAAAGTGCCGGGAAGGATTCAAAGCATCTCCTTTGGCCACCCGCGCATGCGCTCTCTCCAAAACAAAAATGTTTTAGTAGAAAATACTTTGCCAAAAAAGCCTATCCCGTAGCATTAAATTTAAAAAGTGCACAGTGGCCCTCCCTTGTTAGACTGCATTAAAGATGTACAAAAGAAAAAAAAAAACCCATACACCACACACAACATATGGATACAATTCTGAAAATGTATACATATACCACCAGTTTTTGCAGGGGGGGGGGGGGGATTTCTGGAACATGGATCATGGTTCAAATCTCAGAACCGTGACATCACCTTTGACTAGGTATCTGGCCTAAACCATGGTAAAAAGGTAAGGCAAAGCGCTGATACCTGTCAGTGTTGCAGAGGAGAGAGGACAGTCTAGCAGCAGCTGAGCTTGATCCTGAGGTGTCAGCCAGACAGAGACTGAGTGTTGAGCTGTGAGGGATGACTCTGCACCTATGTGTCAATACTAAAAAATGTTTTTACATGTTTTTTAATGTGAGCGAGTTTTTATTATACACCCTCGGTTTTAAATACAGAGAGAGCACTAGCTTTTTCCTTTTTTTTCCATGAGTTGCATTACAGTGCATTTCCTTCAGTTGGCCACTTTGAACCAGATAGCTCAATCTTTCATGAAAGCTCATCTCGGCTGTTTAAAAAGAAAAAGGTTAAAAAAAAACAAAAAAAAACGAGGTCCCTTTACAAGACAACGTGGAAGAGAAGAGTTTGTCAACAAGAATTGATGGTGTTGCGTTTGCACGTTTATTTCATGGTGGATGGTCACTACTGAAGAAGTTGGTGAAATGGATTCTATTTGATTTTCTATTACTTTTTATTATTTTAGCACTTATTATTTGCATTGGATTTAGGAGTTGGCTTATTGTATATGTTTGGGAACACATTTAGTTCATGTTCTGTAGCACATAGGTTTCAATATTGCATTGTATTTTACAGTGCGCTACCATTTATTTTTATACAGACAGGCAAGTATATTTCCCATATTTCTTTTCTTTTTTAATTGATGTGTCAATTTGAGATTGGGGTAATAAGGACAATGTCTGCTGCTGATATAGCTGGTAGAGTAATCAAGATGCAGCTGGAGAGGTGGAGGAATCACAGATTCACAGACTGAAGGAAGCAAAAGCAGGGAGATCCTTGTACTCAGATACAGCTCTCTCTCCAGTAAGCCCCCAAACAATGAGCAGCACAACAGTGACATGACCAAATCTCACTCCAAATCTCGTGATAGCAGCAACTGGATGTAGCAGTACCTTAGATTCAAAACAGCTTCCATACAGTGATGAGGCACAAGACATACATACTTTTGTAGGAAAGTATTCAATACAAGTAGTAAATCCTTCAGTACTGCATAGAAACAGTTAGCAACCCTAGGATTTTTTCTATTAGCACATTTTTTACTTTTTTAGTGGCATAAAAAAAAAAAAGGGAGCACCTATATGACCTTGAAATGCTCAGCAAGATGCTTATGGATATATTAGTGGTAAAAATGTAAACCAGACATTATCCAGTTTAAATCAAGGTACACACTGCTGCACTCTTCTTGTTCTGTTCAGATTTTTTATGGGATACAGACCACATCTAAAACTTTTAACCGGCACACAAAGCATACTTTTCATTCCAAATCAGCTGTAGGGTTTATAATGTAGATGGTGCTTATTTCTATAAAAACGGTGCTCAGTCCAGCTCCCGCTCATTTCAAAAAGCTTATTTGTTTAATACATCACAGGAGCAACACTTAATCTATTCAGTGATCAAGACAGAGCCTGATGTTGGGTAAAACAGATCAAAGAGGGAAGGATCTCAACAACTGAGGAAAGTGGACTGGAAGACACACTCAGAGCTGTGTAAATAATCCTATTTCAGTTATGTCCCTGATAAATCTAACATTCTTCCAGCACAATCCCAACATTAAAACCACATGTTAAATTCAACCAGTGTCCAGCTGCAAAACATGATACTCAATACCAACCCTTTGTCTCATTACCCTAGAATAGCGCTTAAAAGGAAACCTTTCATGGGATCAGTGTGGAAGCCAGATATTGCATTGATTAGATGCATCATTAGATTTCTATTTCAGTCCTGAAAAAAAGAATGACTTTTCCCTGCCTTTCCTGATCTGCATACTTCCTCCAGATTAGTCACTTAAACTAGACAATGAAGGGGAAGCAGCACAGTGACAAACATCACTGTCACTCTGCTCTCTCCTCCTCTGCATAACACAAACTGGGTGGATCCTATTACTGCTTCTTTCTTCCACACTCTAGCCCTGCTGTACAGAGCTGAATAAATTTTGTGTCTATGTTTGCCTAGAGTTCAGCCTTGAAAAGCATATAGCATTTTCAGAAAGATCAGAAATTGCAGATTTCTCATAGAAAGCTCTCCACGCTTGTTTGTTTTTAAAGGCACAAACATCATGCATTTTACTGCCTGAAATATGCATGTCAAATAGAAATCTAGTTCTAATGTGTCTGGTTCACATAAATGCACCATTATTTAGTTTGTTTTGTAAGGAAAATATGGTCCCATTCACCTGCACCATGTGCACTACCATGTGTACTGCTGCGCAGAGCTTTTGAAAAAGGTCAGTCAATAAATTTGTTTTACAAAAACAGCTCTGGATTACCTTTCAAAAAAGGAACCTTCACATATTGCAAAATACACAAAATACTTTTTTTGGTGCTATAAAAACACCTCCTTGTAAGTTACATATTGCTGCATGCAGTGAGGGTTTATAATGAGGCAGCCAGGGTGGCTGCCCAGGGGCCCCAGACCACAATGGGGCCCCAGACCACAATGGGGCCCATGGAAGAGCTAACTATGTTTTGTATTTCAGTGTTCTACAAGTCATTTTCAGCTTTCAAGTCATTAGACTTTTTCAGCCGGTAAATCAGCAATAGCAGCATTTGCACTGCTTTCAATAAAATTGCCTTTAGGCTAGGTTCACACTGCTGCGATCCAATTTTCAGCATGATTATGTAGTACACCTTGGATGTGGTTTGCATATTAATTTGGGGCCAAAAAATGCACCGGAATCATACCAAAGTAGTACAGGAACTTTTTCCAAAATTGTGCAGTGTTGAAGTAAATTGATGTGAACAGGCTTCACTGAAAAAGTGATTTCCACAGTCACCGGGTCCGGTGCGATCCAAATCACATCTGAAAAAGCACTAAATGTGAACAGTCTTATGGCCTGTTCACACTAATAAGCTGCACTGAAGGCATGGCTGCTGGTGTACACTGAATGCATATCACTTACTTTTTTTCCCCGCGCACAGATCTTTACTGAAATGGCAAGTCTATTGAATTGTCAAGTGACAGAAAAGTTTCCGCATTGTAGTTACATTGTAAGTGAGGTGATGCCAAGGCACTTCCTTTTAGTACAGAGGTTTACGCAGAGCTGTTGCAGCTCTGTTAAGCATCTCGCTGCAGAAATAGAACACTGCTATAGCGATCTATGGCTGGCTGATTACAGGCAGCAGCAGTTCTTCTCAGCATTCACCCTGAAATACAGGTGGACTGATTTTCTCATGTACATGATGACGTTAGCAAGGTGGGGGGGGGGGGGGCTACAACACAAAGACAAAAGCAGCTACTTGGAACCGAGGGAGGGAGACACCAAAAGAGGATATTTACTTGTCCATTAGATTTCAGCATTGAAGTAGTGGGGCTGCACCTCTGCTCCAAAGGTTAGCTGCTCATTTATTTCCAGAGGGACGGAGTACAGCAGTTTTACTTAATTGAACCTCTGCTCCCACAATCAGTTCAGCAATGTTAGAGCGGTCCTTGCAGCCTCCTCTCCCCTACACTCCAGTGGTCTAAGCCAGCCTCTCTCAACCAGGGTGCTCAGGCAGCCTGGGATGCCTTGAAGGTTTTTATTCAGGGGTGCCTTGGCAAAATCTCTGAAAATTGCCCAAAACGTGTATACAAGCCAGCAGATGGACAAGCCTGCCTTTTAGTTACACAAAGCACCCTTTAAAATTAAAGGACAGTCTTGAGGCACCCCATTTTAGAATGGGGTGCCTCAAGACTGTCCATAATTTTGAAGGGTGCCTTGGGGCTGTCCATAATTTTAAAGGGTGCCTTGACTGAAAAAAAGGTTGAAACACTGGTCTAAGCTACTCTGACATCATAAAGACCAGTGCAGGGCCCCTAGCCTTGAGCTGGACATTAGGATGCAGAGGGACCATCTACTGCCAAAGCATGAGGGAGCACTAGGGGAGTGGAGGATCAGGCAAGTAAAAGCGATTTTTTACCTCGTTAAAAGAGAGTTTTTAACATATTTCAGCATCTATTGCATCCTACAAAACAACAAACTGAGTATGTTGTAGATCTTAAATACATTTATAAAATCTCAAAAAAGTTAATGATTTTGGAATTATACTTTTTTTTTAAATTCCCAATACAAAAGAAGTACTTGTGAATGTCAGCAGAATAAATAAAACAAGTATGCAGTAACTTCAGCTCCTCACAAAATGCTGAAAAACATGTCTTCTAATTTTTAGCTAATAGAGCAATTTGTGTTGGAACATGCAGCTCTTCTTTAAATGTTTAGAATAATTACCTGTGAGCAGGTAAGCAGTAAAAATATTTGTGCAAGGCATGTTACAACAGGATTATTTTGCCTTTTTAACAACTGCTACATTTAACTTGTTAATAGCCAAACGACTGAATTACCAAATGCAGATTATCTGAAATGTAATCTGTTTATATTTTACCTTAGCTAGTTCCTCCTTTCCCCCTTCATTAACAGGCTAAACAATTTAAAAAGGAGAGGCAAGGTGCTAGACAGATTAGTTCTTGCACAGGCCCCAAGAGCCACACAAAAATTGCCAAAGGGCCATGTGCGGCCTCTGATTGGGCACCAAGGATCAAGCCCTATTTCCTCCAGCCTGACTGCCCCTGTGCCTTTTCATTTATTGGATTTCAATTCTTTCAATTATAGTGGCTCAGCATCACCGGTGGGTTTTACCCAAGTTGGTCTGAATGGAAATACAGTCTACTGTCTGCATTATGAATACAAAAAGGCAAGATGCTGTGATGTTTTCAGGACGTGAAAGCAGTGCGTGCTCCAAGCATAGAGAACAAGCCGTCACAGAGAGCTTTTGGTCCCCACTAACAATCGGTAGCCAGTGGGATCAGCTCCCTATCATGTGACCACTGACAGCCAACCACAATGGTCACTGATCCTTTCTGCTCCTGGGTTATAGACCCAATTAAAAAAAAGGGACACCAAGGCTGGGCAGTGGTTATAAAATGGTCATCTTTTGTCACAACTTCCTGCTAAGTTTCTAATTAAAAAACTATTTTTAGATTAGGTACCTCCTTTTTTAATTATTTGGCCCCTTCAAGATCTTTCCTTCATTTAGCATAATTCCACACATTTCTTCTTCATCTCATTGGGCATCTGTACTTGCTACCTGCAGCTCACTAGTCATGGGGAATGCTAGGATTTTTACATTCAACCCTACCATCTATGTGCATTAGACCTTACTGGCAGGATTACTAGGTAAAAAAGGAAAAATAAAATCAATCCAGCCACCACACAATGACTGGTAAACTGTGATGTATTCTTGGTTTTAGATATACTTTAATGAACCCAGCAAGGAATAATCATATCACTCACTTCCTAGGACAGTCTCAAGCTGTAGAAGTATTGGGCACTGAAAATATTCCTGGCTTTCAGTACTAATGAACCATAACATCCTCTTTTTATTCCTTACATTCACACCAGTAAAAATGTTATATATTCTTTATTTTAAATTTTTTTTCTTATTATTTCAAGGTTTGAAAACACAGCTGGATATTAAGTGATTTGTGGTGCATTTCAAGGTCAGTTACACCAGTTGAGCAATATTGTGTCTCTGCAAAATGATTTAAAGAAGAATTCTGGGATAGGCAAAAAAAAAAAAAAAAACACCACACACACACTTAATACACAAAACACTAACCAGTTAATACAAATTTTGAAAATCTTTACCATTTACGAGAAAAGTCTAATGGAATTTTCATGACCTAATCTCTGTAGTTCAAAAGATAAATAGCATCTACTTTGCCATGGAGGAGGCGAAACAGTCAGGATTACATCATATCCTCCCCTCTCTCTGTACTAAAAAGGAAACTACAATTCCCATCAACTACAGGGAATTGTAGCGAACGTGGGCGGGTACACTAAGCTCGTACATGTTGAATGCGTCTGAGAGTCTTGGCCCACCCACCACTGCAAGTGGGGCTCAATTTCATCACTGCTTCCTGGAGAAAGAACTACAGAATGGATGTGCCAAGACCAGTGGCTGGGGGAATAGGAGGCATAGCATCCACTGGTCTTACAAAACAGGAAACCAAAGAGAATTGGCAGATTGATTTGAAAATGAATTGGCCGTTTCAGGGCAACTACCGAGTGAACCAAAAAATGGATGACAATCAGTGAAGGTAGGAATTCATCAACAAGGAGAGGTAAAGAAGTTTGATAAATATGAACTGGGTGAAGAGTGAGCTATTTGTCAATGGCATGCCTGCAGAGCAGCCATGCAATATGTAAGGATGGAGGTAATACAGTTCGAATATCACAACCAGCCTTGAACAATGAAGTTATTTTCATTGTTCTCACACCTCTAGAAAGATTATAAAATGTCCTCTCTTGTAGCCACGTCAAGTCAGTCTTCTTGCCATTGATAGCAAACAAGATTTGCTAAATTGCACACAAAAAAGTATTTTTCCATACAAATTCAAGACCATGTTGCAAAATTGAATACACCCCAATGAAAAAGTCTTAACAGCAAAGCTACACTTTAGACAACAAAATCGTAATTAACAATAATTCAACTATAGGCGAGTGTAATTATTCATTAAGCAGGTGTCCAGCAGAAAGTTGAATTTAAAAGGGCGTTACTTAAAGAAAACCCCTTCCCATTTCATGCTGTCAGCAATGGCACCACATGGTGTCAGAAATGTCAAAGCCTGAGAAAGAAAATAATTTCTTTACACAAGAAAGAAGAAGGCTGCAAGAAGATCAGCAAAGCTTTACCTATCAGTCAAAATACGGTAGCAAAAGTGATGCAAAATTAAACAAAAGATGGAACTGCAACCATCTCATAACATACAGGCCATCCAAGGAAGTTAACACCTCGACAGGAGCGTCTTCTGATGAGAAGGGTTGAAGAATAATCGCCAATCAAGTTCACTACAGTTAGCAAAAGAAATAGAAAGCCAAACTGGGGCGACTGTTTCCCGTGACACAATACGGCGTATACTGCAGAGGAATGGCATGCATGGGTGTCGTCCACGAAGGAGGCCTCTGCTAAAGCCCATGCACAAAAAAGCTCTCCTAGAATTTGTAGGTCCCATGCTGAAAAAGACGACGGCTACTGGGACTCTGTACTCTGGAGTTATGATACCAAGATAAATGTTTTTGGAACTGATGGCTTCAAAACTGTATGGCATCAAAACGGTGAGGAGTACAAAGAAAAATGTGTGGTGCCTACACTGAAACATGGTGGTGGCAGTGTCTCTGTGGGGCTGCATGAGTGCTGCTGGAGTCAGGGAGCTGCATTTCATTGCTGATATCATGAATTCACAGATGTACTGCTCTGTATTCAAAGAGAAGATGCTACCATCACTCTGTGCCTTTGGTCGTCGTGCACTTTTCCAGCATGACAATGATCCAAAAACACACATCGAAGGCCACTGTTCCATTTCTGAATAAGAACAGGGTGAAAGTGATTCAGTGGCCAAATATGTCTCCTGATCTGAAACCAAAATTGAACACCTATGAGGAATTCTGAAGAAGAGAAAAGTTGAGCATCACTCTCCATCCAGCATCCAGGCTCTAAAAGTTGTTCTTGAAGAATGGAAAAAGATTGATGTTGCAACTTATTCATTCCATGCCTTTTGTTGTGGGGTGGATTAATTTTTGAATTAACCAATTTGAGCAAAAACTGAAGATTTTGTAATCCAAGTTATATCATTAACCTTACTTTCATGTAATGAGCTAAAAACATGTTCTATAAAACTCAGTTTTGTCAAAATTTTTTAAATTGTTCGTGTTCAGTGAGATATTGCTTAAAATCTTATTTTATGCTGAGCACTGTAAAATCAAACTAGAAAGTGCTTAATGGGTATTTTCCAGGCAATAAAGAAGAATAGGTAAACCCGACATTTCATAGTACTGATGTATGCCTGCTGTACCATGTACTTGTATGGAAAAGTATCCTATTCGCTTTGTATTCTTTTGTATTTCTTTGTGTGAAATCCCTGATGTTCCTGTAAGTCCCTCTGCTTTCCAATTAAAAATAGATTACACTAGGCATGAAAGCACAGCGTGGTCAGTTCTCTAACTGTGTTTGGAATTCCACGTGTTCTCCCCCAATCAGAGTTCTACTTACACGCCTCCTGGCACAGCCATTCACTGGAAAGCTCAGTATTCTTCAGTTTCTCCTCCCCCAGCTCTCGGTTCTCAGTTGCATAAGGAGTTTAGAGGGTATGTGATCACTTATAAAAACAGGTAAAAAAAAAAAAAAAAATATGTATACATAAATGTTTTGCCTTTCATTTCCATTTTAAATTGAATGGGTTGTTTTAGAAGGTAAGGATTTACAAATAGTTTAATGCTTTCATGATTCTGAGAAATGCCTTTAATAAAACTGAATTTCTGGTTCATTATACAAGGGTAAGGCCTTTACACAAGGGAAAAGGGAAAAAAGAAAAAAAAAAAAAAAAAAAAAAAAACAACACACATATACAGGATGCTTCTAAAAGAGTGACAAGCTGACAAGTCATTTGCTGAATATATGGGAGTCCCTGATGACATCACAGTCTTCGAGTTCAGGAGTTGGAAACAGCTTTAAAGAATAACAGATTGTTTTGCAGTGTTCGATAGGCATTGCTGGAAACCAGGTGGCATGGATGAGGCTGTCCAGTAGTTACTACACTGTATGTCACAATGCAGGTATAATTGTATGGATATCTCCCCTCAGAAGACCCAATCCATCCCTGGTAGATACTGTATTAACAGAGAGCACTTAGCATTTACTGACAAGATTCAGAGGTTAGATGAATGAATTATTGACTCGAGTGTACTTCAGCCTGTGCAACATTTTATAGCTCCATAAATACCATACAACTAAAATAAACTGTCTGCCTTCTGGCAGGGATGACAGTACACACCAGGGGCGGACTAACCATTCGAGCACTCTGGCAATGCCCGAGGGCCCGGGGGCAGTAGGGGGCCCCATGAGATGCCCCTGGTACCTTTCATTGGCTTTTTCGGGTGTGGGTGAGGACACAGGGGCCCCATGATCCCCTATTGCCCGGGGGTCCCATGAGTTGTCAGTCCGCCCCTGCTACACACATTAGAATAATAACACAACTGTAAATTAAAATCGGAACTATCAAACCATGTATCTAAGATAATTTCTTATAAAACAAGATGTGCAAAATGCATCTGGAGTCCACAAAAAAGACAAAAACACACACCACAGCAACAGCCCCCACACAAAACCAGCACCACACAAAAGTGAAAAAGAGCCATCAAAAATCATCAGTAGAAAATAACAAAAGTAATTATGGTATTCATCACACAGAGCAGAGAATAATAATAATTCTGTGTGCTATACCCACCACACCATGTGTGACAGTGGTGTTTGGATCATAAGACTGGCTGAAAAGAACAGCTAAAAGCATTGTTAATTTTGTTAAAAACATTTTCGTCATAGTTTTTGTCAGTTGCATATTTTCAGTGCCGAAAACTAAAATGAAAATAAAAATCTGGTTCAATTCAGATGACAAAAATTCAACTAAAACTAAAATGGCCTCCTGGTCAAAAGATTGACTAAATCCAAATCAAAATTTGACATCAAAATTAACAGGGAGCTAAAAATCAAATATATGCAGATTCGAATTACATCTGTTCATTAAGCAGTTGGGACAGTTTGCCTTTTAATAAATCACCTGCCAATCTAAATATCAGTTGTATGTTTGTTTGAAAGAAAATCACTTCCAACGTGTAGCAAAAAAACACAACACACCCTTTTGGTCTTTATACACTGCTTAAAAAAATTAAAAGGAACACTTTGAAAACACATCAGATCTCAATGGGGAGAAATATCATGCTGGATATCTATACTTATATGAAGTGGAAAATGTGTTTGGAAATGAAAATTATCAACCTACAGGAGGACTGACTTCAAAGACACATTCAAAGTGAAAAAATTATGCAGCTGGCTAGTCCATTTTGCTATAATTTTATTGCAGCAACTCATAAATGGTACGCAGTAGTTTGTATGGCTGACAACTAACTCACTTCAATTATCCAATCATGTACAGATTACATATGTAAACAGGGATTTTTACATGACTGGATATTTGAAGTGAATCTACGCATATGTTGTTGGGTGAACAGATGCAAAATTAAAGCAATCATTCTCATTGTGTGGTGTTAAAATTATATATATATATATATATATATATATATATATACACACACACACACACACACACACACACACACACACACACACACACATATATATACATACACATATATACACACACACACACACACACACACACACACATATACACACACACTGGGTTTTTTGTGTGTTGATCTGTGCTGACAGTCCATTAAATATGAATGCTTTAATGCAACACACAATTTACGGATTAGTTTACAAGGGCTCCAAGAGTACAAGGAATTGAATCTTCAAATTGTACATTATGAGCCCCTACTATGCTTGTGCATTTTCCCCATCAAAACTGCTTTTTACTATTAAAAACGGTTTTATAGGCTATGGTATCTTTGTTATTCAAAAGTCTTTGCCACACAGGCATCCCAAAGATCACAAACAAATTGTCACGAGTTGTTACCATAAATTCCCCAAGGACTTCAAAAAAGGTAGTGATAGTCTACAATGATTTTTATACAAAAGTGTTAAAAGAGACCGATTATGGCAATCTGTGATCATCCAGGGATTATGTTATTCTGTTTTTTGTTTAAAATGTGATTCTACGGTGATTCTGTAGTTATTGGTCATGAAGCGGCCAACAAAAATAGCAGTGCATTTACCTGCCTCTATGCTCAAATTTTTTCAAGCCCCACAATAAGTGAAAAAAAAATATTGTATTAGTTTTGAATAGAGTAAGGAAGGGTAAGGATCTCTGTCAGATTTTTCAGTTTGCGTCCCTATGTTATGGAGGAGATTTTAGAACACATTCTTTTCTTTATAACCACAAAGACAAAAGCAGATCTTTTCATGGAAAAAAAAAAAAAAAAAAAAAAAAAAAAAAAAAAAAAACGACACCACTTTAAGGCCACAAATCACACACTTCCGGTTACGGGAAAGCGTGTTCCCACTTGCATATTTTTTCTCCCCCATACACATTTCTGCGTGTTGCACATCGGGCAGCCCATTGACTTAATTGGGCTTCCCTATGCATGACAAATGCACCAAAGAAGTTCCAAATCCTTTTCAAACGAGCAGCACCACAAGTTTGTAGTGAATTTACCCTGCAACAAAATGTATGGCAAAACATGTATCTGATAACCATTTTCAGTAAGTTTCCAAAACTCACGTCACAATCACAACACGTTTCCTGTGCACTGTCATTCTGGAAACAAGTGTGAATGTGGCCTAAAGCATAATACAGTGGAAGATATACAGTCAGGTCCATAAATATTGGGACATGGACACAATTCTAACATTTTTTGCTCTATACACCACCACAATGGATTTGAAATGAAACGAACAAGATGTGCTTTAACTGCAGACTGTCAGCTTTAATTTGAGGGTATTTACATCCAAATCAGGTGAGCGATGTAGGAATTACAACAGTTTGCATATGTGCCTCCCACTTGTTAAGGGACCAAAAGTAATGGGACAATTGTATCTCTGTCAGGTAAATACTTCTCATTTACTTTGTGGTGATGTGAATAGGAAATCTCCCTAAAGCTGGCCATCAATAAATCCTTTTTTTTCCCCTCAATCAGCTAATGGGCCAAACCTAAAAAAAATAAAAAATAAAATATGAAGGGATTCCCCCATCCACTGTGCCATTATATTTTGACAGTGGGACCCCTTCACTGTCAGATTACACTGATAAGCAGCTGCTGGGGATTAGCTACAGCCATTGATTGACATTTTTTTTCTAACATTCCCATACGACAAAATAAATAAAATTAAACAAAAATAAATAAAATATCGATTGTTGGACTGAAACTTGGCCATCTTTGGCTTTTGCCACTCAACAGAAGTCTATGACCCCTTGCACACAAGGCCATCCAGCTGCAGCGTGTCCTTGTCCATGAACACACAGGGCCCTAAACACCTGGTATCACTCACTACAGCATTCAGCCCATCCTGTCACAGCCTGCTAGAGACTTTAAAGTGTTACTAAACACAGGACCCTGCATTCACTAGATCTAGTCTCCCACAGTACTTGGAAGTGCAATTTTAGTAAATATAAAACTGCTAAATACATTTTCTCATCAGCAGTTAGAGCAATCTTGTGATTGCCATCAATGTCCAGCTGAGCACTGGTTAAAGCTCGTAGCAGGAGTTTTCATTCTACACTAGGAGGATGCAGGACCCCTGACCACTGTCTGGAGTGTGCCAGTTGGCCTTGTGTTGATCACATGCACTCTCCCAAGAAATGAAAAAAAAACAAAAAAACCAAACACCTATCAATACACACCAAACTGTGAAGAGTGACTCCATGCGGTGTCTTATCAGGCGATAAGAGGGGGACATTGGAAGAAGGGGAAGATCAGAGAAGTCAGGATCAAGCAGCGTTTTTACACAATGCAGAAGATTAACCCCTTAGGTTCCACAGTGAGTATAACAAGCATGCTTTACTGCATATACAGACTGATTTTACTATTGTGGGTTTAGTAACATTTTAAACAGGGTGCCTACAGTGGGGCTGAATTGCTGCGACTGCCCGTCCTATTCGCACTAAAACACCGAGAAGGATGCACTGCAATTGGACAGCTCTGTGTGCGCAGGGGGCCTAATGGGGATAGACAACTAAAACGGTGTTCCAATCCCCTCTACCCAAAACTAAAAAGTTCTAACTTAAGTTTGATATCTTAAATCAATGCAAAATAAACAAAAAAATTTAACTAAAAAAATTGAAACAAAGTCAAATTATTTACACTATAACTGAAAGAAATAAAGCAACAGATCAATGTAATCTAAATACTTTAGTTTTAAGAACGTGGTCACCTCAGATGACTAGGACCTTAATAAAACCAATGCTTTCACATAGTCATGGAATGTCTCCAACCACAAACTCCTTTAATTATTATTTTTAAACATGACATAATGGTACCACCTACAAGTCAGCAATTTTACTTTTCACTAAATGTACAGGAGAAAACATCATACTGAGAATTCCTGTGTTTCTTTCAAACAGCTAACTTAAATGAACGTCTGGGATGCATTCTTCTTGTGACACCTAAAACATAATTCTTAAATGACATGCTTTCAACGTCAAATAATTGAGACATTCCTTTGAGTCAACTGAAGAAACACACAGTACCTACCCGCAGGGGAATTTCACCGCCATATAAACCACAAGAATCTTCTGGTTTTTCTAACTACGTGTTTCTCCTGAGCACTAAACCATTGGACAATATAAGGTGAACCTTAATTTCATTAGGTAGATCCTATCGTCATCTACCACATTGCTTTCTAGAATATTATTTTTGGATATTTTAGTGGTTTACCTGACAATGCTACTTCAGCATAGTATAAACATATGGGTTTTTACTGGTTTTAAAATGATGGCACCAATAGTGTTGATGACAAAATATAAAATGGGTCCAGTAAAAGAACTACTTTGCGAAAAAGAGAGATGAAGTTCATGTTACCATCCAGTCATCTGCTAGTCCCCCCCCCCATTAAAATTACTGATGAGTGTACAAAACATTAGGTATGCCTTTTTCCCTTGAACTGAAAACCAGGTGAATCCAGGTGAAAGCCATTATCTGTTACTAATTTCAACATTAAGTGTTAAATTAGCGCAGTAGAATGGGAGGAGACAGGACAATGACTCAGCACAGCATAACAATAGATTGTTGTCATGCTACAGATTATAAGGAATCCATCATGGCTGTACAATTAAAACACAGTCTCTGAAATTCATAAAGACTGGAGCAGACAGATTTTGCAAAGTGTCTCACATTATTCTAAAAGTGGCACAGTGTGTGTGTGTGCCAAATTCATGTACCTGCCTAGAACTTTACACTAAACCACACAAGAAACTGTCACAAAATCTGTCTTTTTTTTGTTCTTAATTAGCTCCAATTTCACAAAATGCAAATGGTCAGTATTTTATTTTGAATTTGGCACTGATGTTGCACCACAACGTAGAAACGGAACAAATTAGACCTACTTGAATTTAGTGCACATATTGCTGTCAGAACCATAACTAGCACAATTTTTTTATATATTTATAATCAAGTGCAACATACAAGAGCAATTGACATTATAAAAGTGGAGCAGCAGCTTTATTGAATTTCCCCCAGTGTATGTGTATAGAATGGTTCACTACTAAAGAAATAGCCATCCTACAGCAGAAGTGATCAGATGCCCTAATGCATCCATTATAGAAGCAGACACCACAAGGTACCAGTAGACACCCCTCGTAAATAAATGCTCCATGTAATTAGACATCATCTTAACCAGCCACACACAATTCCACCTCCATTTCAGAGCTCTAGCACGGCCATCCTCTCACAACCAATGAGTTTCCTTAAAGTGGTTGTAAAGCCTTACATACAGTAAGGAACAGAAGTATTTGAACACCCTGCGATTTTGCAAGTTCTCCCACTTAGAAATCATGGAGGGGTCTGAAATTCACATTGTAGGTGCATTCCCACTCTCAGAGACAGAATTTAAAAAAAAAAAATTCAGGAAATCACATTGTATGATTTTTAAAGAATTTATTTGTCTTGTACTGCTGAACATAAGTATTTGAACACCTGAGAAAATCAGTGTTAATATTTGGTACAGAATTCTTTGTTTGCAATTACAGAGGTCAAACGTTTCCTGTAGTTCTTGACCAGGTTTGCACACACTGCAACAGGGATTTTGTCCCACTCCTCCACACAGATCTCCTCTAGATCTGTCAGGATTCGGGGCTGTCGCTGAGCAACACGGAGTTTCAGCTCCCTCCAAAGATGTTCTATTGGATTTAGGACTGGAGACTGGCTAGGCCACTCCAGAACCTTGATATGCTTCTTACGGAGCCACTCCTTGGTTATCCTGGCTGTGTTCTTCGGGTCGTTGTCATGACCCATCTTCAATGCTCTGACTGAGGGAAGGAGGTTGTTGCTCAAAATCTCACAATAAATGGCCCCATTCATTCTCTCCTTAATACAGTGCAATCGTCCTATCCCCTTCGCAGAAAAGCACCCCCAAAGCATGATGTTACCACCCCCATGCTTCACAGTAGGGATGGTGTACTTGGGATGCAACTCATCCTTTTTCCTCCAAACACGACGAGTGAAGTTTAGACCAAAAAGTTCTACTTTGGTCTCATCTGACCACATGACTTTCTCCCATGTCTCCTCTGGATCATCCAGATGGTCATTGGCAAACTTCAGACGGGCCTGGACATGTGATGACTTGAGCAGGGGAACCTTCCGTGCAATGCATGATTTGAAACCATGACGGCGTAGTGTTCTTTCGACAGTGACCTTTGAAACGGTGGTCCCAGCTCTCTTCAGGTCATTGACCAGCTCCTCCCTTGTAGTTCTGGGCCGATTCCTCACCATTCTTTCATCAGTGATACCCCACGAGGTGAGATCTTGCATGGAGCCCAAATCCGAGGGAGACTGACAGTCGTCTTTAGCCTCTTCCATTTTCTAATTGCTCCAACAGTTGATCTATTTTCACCAAGCTGCTTGGCAGTTACCCCGTAGCCCTTTCCAGCCTTGTGGAGGTCCAGAATTTTGTCTCTGGTGTCTTTTGACAGCTCTTCGGTCTTACCCATGGTAGTAGTTGGCGTATGACTGACTGTGGGATGGACAGGTGTCTTTAAAGAGCTCAGATATGTGCTACTAAGTTAGATTAATGAGTGGAGTAGAGGTGGACTTTTTAAAGGCACAGTAACAGGTCTTTGAGAGCCAGAATTCTTGCTGTTTCTTAGGTGTTCAAATACTTATGTTCAGCAGTGCAAGACAAATAAATTATTTAAAAATCATACAATGTGATTTCCTGAATTTTTTTTTACAAAATTCTGTCTCTGAGTGGGAATGCACCTACAATGTGAATTTCAGACCCCTCCATGATTTCTAAGTGGGAGAACTTGCAAAATCGCAGGGTGTTCAAATACTTCTGTTCCTCACTGTATACCCAGTAAAGAGACTGGCCTCTACATATGTTCCTCCTACATATGTTGTGCCTGTCCCATCTGCAGTCTTCTCTACATCCACTGAAAGTGCAGAATTTATAAAGCTTGTCTGAGAGTTCAGAAGGGGGCAGACAGCTGAAGTTACACATGGCAGAGCTCAGTGACAAGAGCTCTGAGAGCTGATTGGAATGGAGAGACACACTCCTCACCACACAGGAACAAACAGAGCTGAGGCCATCAATCTGCTGGAAGTCCCTCGCCCTCACCATTTTTCTCTTGGTGTCAAAACAATCTGTTAGATAGCAGAGGAACAAAACAGCAGACAGAAATGTCTGCTGTTTTGGTTCGCGACCAAAGAACAATATAAAACAACCTGTCCTATGACATCAATTTTATCAAAAGCCCCAGAGAAGATTCCATAAGGCTTGTGATTCATATTCCATAGCACGTTTATTATTTATAGAAAGGACTTTGTACAGGTAACACTGCAGAGCAAGATAAGGACTTTCAACTGTACTATAGCAACGTGTGTGTGTGTGTGTTAAAAATACCTTTAATACAAGAAACAGTTTAATTCATTGAAATAGTAATGTATTTGTAATATATACCATAATATAAATGTACAGTAAAGCCATTCAACTATAAAATGTACTTGAGTCTAAACAGTTATCAAAGTTGCCCTAAAGAAGGATTACCGTCCAATGGTCCAAAGTCATATAGCCATGAACACGGACGGTTAGATACTTACAGTGTTGCTAGGTGGTGAGGAGGCACCTAAACAGTGTGGAAACAGTTTACAGCAGAAGTCTAAATTACTAACGAATGGGGCAGTATGCACACAGATGGCTGACGAGAGACTTGTTCTCAAGCATTATCAACTCAAGCAAGACAACTCTTGCAGCATTCTATGGTTATCAGGTACTCATAACCGCTAATGCCCAAACCAACTCTCCCCACTACAAATAAGAAGAATAGCAAGCGGTTTTTATGTGTGATTTTGTTAGCTCCCATTTCTGAGCTTTTTACCAGCATCGGAGATATCCATTACCCTCACTTGGACTGCATACCAAACATCAGAAAAAAGCTATACACATAATAAGCAACTGAACTAATTCAATTACCTAGTCAAAGGATATAAATCTCTAAGCACCCATTGGAAATGCTGGTTGTCTGGCTTTAAAGCTTAAAAATGGCACGGACCCAACACAGCCATCATCTTTATACTTGTACAAGGTTAGTTCTGAATCCAAAAGCATGAGTATGACAGAGACACAACTAGCAAGATCAGGAGAGGTCTGCAATGGCTGCCATAATTCTTCTTGAATTCATCCAATCACCATTTCTCTTGAAACGTCTTGCTGGAAGTGGCATCAAGGGAGCCTCACAGACATTGGATCGCTGCTTGGTCAAGCCTGAAAAACTTCACTGACCAAAAAAAAAAAAAAAAAAAAAACCCACACACAAATCTTACAACACTATAAGGATCACATTTTGTAAATAGAATTGTTTTTCACCCTTAAGAGTTTACAGTCAATATATAGGGCAAATCACGTTTAAGTCTGATGAATAATAAACCAGCAATTATGTTTGTGCTCTGAAAAACTAACCTTTCCTGTCATTGTGAGAACCTGTTTAACAAGAATATACAACTGCATGCACGTTCTTAATGTGAACATTCATATACCAAATTAAATGCTTGATAATAATGCCTTCTTTCCCAACCCACAATAGAGCAACTGCTACGGAAAAAAACAACATATATATATCAAGGTAACAACAACGATGTAGTTAGAGGACCTACTTAAACAACTCATAAAATGTACACCCAATTGGTTAGTTCCTTGCTCTGCATAGCTGGTAAATCTATAGTAGGTTGCACAGTCAAGTTGTGAATCCTCCCACCTTTGAATGGACTAGCAAGCACAGATGTTGACCACATGTTGACCAGCATGCCTTACATATGCATCATTTTGTACATCACTTGCATACTAAGAAGAATTTGTTATGTTTCCTTTGGAAAGTAGTTTAATAGACCCCAAGCCACAGAGACCCGCATACCCTATTTCACAATCTCATCACAAGAAACGCTGGCATAATGTACAAATATATAGCTCATTAGAAGTTCTAGTGAACTAAACTTCACTTTACAAAGATCCTTAAACTGTCCACGTACACACACTCTCCGAGATCATGCCATTCCCACCCAACAAGGGAAGCCCAGACAAAATGTGGCCATATATGTGTAATATTAAGTCATAATTCCAAACTCTGTCCAAAACTTTGAACAGTGAGGAAGGGCTAAAATCCATCAGGTTTTACTGGTGCCTGTGTCTTCTTTGGAGAGATTTCCCTTCACTTCCTGTCCTAAGATCAAGAAATCACAGGGATATTAAAGAGGACCCCCCCCTTTATAAACGGTCAATAAAATGTGAACTGTGTACCAAAAAAAAAAAACCCACATACTTACTAATGTGTATTTCTTCCCTTCCACCAGTTCTCACGATGCCCAGGCCACCCACTCCTGTGCTATTATTTTTACATTTTATATCAGGAGCATTCTCACAGTATTGTCATACTGAGCATGCGCATGATGGATCACATGACGTGTCTCAACTTGCACAGGCACAGCATGGCATCCATCTGTAATGTAAAAAAAAAACAAAAAAAACGAAGGAGCTGCAAGACGATGTGAATGTCTCTAAGTAGTAATAGGGAAAAAAGGCACCTGCAAAAACACAATTACAGGGATGGAAAGCATAAGCTTCATAATGATTTGGTGGTGAAACCTGTTTTTATTTCTTAGGGCTCAAGTACACTGCAGCTGATAAACTCACATTGAGCATTTCTGCGGTTTTGTTTTCTTTTAGCAGCCCCAGAACTCTCCTTAATGTTTTCCTAAGTGTCCATGTACACATCTGTCGTTTACAGGCAGTTGAGTTTACAGTGTTTTTTTTTTTTAACACACCAAACTTGCATTCAGGAGTAGATTTTATCAGCGTTTCAAATGCCAAACGCTTGTAAACGAGGCTAACCTTTTTTAACTGTTCCATATCCAGATGCTCTCCAGAGCATTTTTTCATCATCAGAAATGCATGCAACGTGTTTTCCCATGTATTCAAATGGACTCAGTACACCAGTGCAGTCAGTTCCAGGTTTTGCGTGAAGGAAAAAAAAAAAAAATGGTAGAACGTGCCACATTATGTTCATGATGGGATCCATAGTGAATACAACCAGAAAGATAGGTAATCTCAACACATACTGCTCTCTGTATTTCTCTCAAAATGTCTGAAATAGTTAATTTTTTACTGTTCTTCAGTGCATTCTGGGCATTTTGGATGGTCTCCTGAGGTTATATTTAAAAACCGCTTCTAAACGCAAAACGCACATAAACGTGGTACGCAAACGTGGCTAAACAGATGTTTTTTAACCTACATTTTCCAGCAGTCACTTTCCATCGTTCAGAAGTGTTTTCCCCAAACGTCCCGTGTACATGAACCCTTATCCTTGTGGTACAAACAGAATTCAGATTAAATCTACCCAGCGGGGACACAAACAGAAACAAAAACCTTCCACACTCCATTCAAAACCAATGTACAGAAAACACACACATACACAATCTCAAGAGGACCAAGTACACAGGCAAATATCACATAAATAGTGAAACAGTGGGAAATCTCCATGGTACTCATAATGCAAGAACAAAAGTTGGTTGCCACTGCAAAGACAACAGCACTATCTACAATATCAGTTTCAAGCTTTCGATTTTGGAGCAGATTTTTAGGCCTCATGCGCATTAGGTGCCAAATATGCTGCTTTTAAGGGCATTTGACTTTTTCTGCCTCAATAAACTCTCCTCAATGTTAGCCTGTGTCCATGCAAACATAAGCATTTACATTAGTTTAGAGGCAGGAAAAAAACCTGGGGCCAGCATGTTCAGAAGAGCATTTTTGCCACAATGATGCATCTAAAATTGTGTAAATGCATTTAAAAAAAAACTAAATTGGCTTTAGATGCATTTTTAACGCTGCTTTCTCCTGGAAAAACGCTGCTTTTTCTGCCAGGAGAAAGGTGTATAGAAGAATTTGCAGTGTGCATGAGGCCTAAAAAGTATGGCATGTAGTTACAAGTATGTAATGATGGAGAAGGGTCTAGACAGCAACTAAATAACTGGGTCACAACATTCCTCATCCTGTCTTTCTGTAGTATGAAAAAAAAAAAAAAAAAAAAAAAAAAAAAAAAAGAGAAGATGCAAGTATTCCAATTTAATCCCAATTTTTCAGAGATATGGGACAAAGAAACCTGTTATGTAAATGTTCATAACAGCCGCATATTACAAGAATGTAATACTAAAAAACAGAAATGGCAGCATTACTCCATAACACACAAAAGCCTTATGTTGATGCAGGCTAACATCTCTTCTCATGTTGGTAAACAAGGAGGACAGTCAGGTGCTAGATGGCATCACTTGCATCCAAAGCTGCTGGCTAGGCATCAGTGCATTTACCCCCATGGCAAAAGAGCCACGTTTAGGTCTTCATTCATATTCTGATGGTGCAGGTTTTGATACCAATATGTTCGTAAGGCATTATCTCAAATGACTATGTTGCCCAATACCAAAACACTGCCAGCAGAAAATGTAATGGCTTTTTTTGGGTAACCAATCAGAAAAGAATCCAAACAGTGAGCCACCAGAGCTGTAGATGCTAACCTCTATATCTTGAGCAACTGATAAAAATAGGCGCTCACAAAAACAGTGTGATCGCGATAATCATACAAATAATTATGAATCAACATAATACATATAAAATACTGTGTCACAAAAAGCGTGAACTCCAAAATCCCAAAAGTAATTCTAATGCGACAGTCCAACTGGTGTCTAATTCTTTTAACCCCAAATTGTGTTTCACCACCGTGTATGGATGAAATGGGAACTCACCAGATTAACTCACCAACAAAGTAGCCAGCAAGCACAGATCATGTATGCCTTAGGTACGATGCACAGTCCTGCAGATCCTTCAGTCTCCTCCAATCACATGATATTAACCACCTTCTCCATTCTGAGTGTCTCAGAAAAAAAAGCCAAGGAAAATATTCATAGTGCAGCAAATGCTTTAACAGTTTCCTGACCGGCCTATAGCAAAAGTACTACTACAGGGTGGCAGGGATGCGCAAAATCACGTATACACACATGGTTCGCATTTCCGGGTAGAGGGCGTGCGTGCTCTCTACCCGCGCCGCTATTGGCTCCTCGGCACGTCAGCAGCCGATTCTCGGTCGGGACTCGGTGATCGTCGGCAGAGCTGACAGGGGAGTGGTTTGTGCGTAAACAGCACAGAACTCTCCCCTGTTAGCATGAACATGCTGCTTTGTATTGCTCTGCACAGCAGAGCAATACAAAGCAGCTTATATATACACATAGTAAAAACACATACAGCTCACTATGTAAAACACAGCACTGATTTTTTTCCTTGGCCTTTCTCTGAGACACTGAGAATGGAGAAGGTGGTTTATATGTGATTGGAAGAGGTTGCATCAGGACCGTGCATCATACCGAAGGCATACAGGATCTGTGTTTACAAGCTTGCTGGCTACTTTGTTGATCTGGTGAGTTCCCATTTCATCCATACACGGTGGTGGAACACAATTTGGAGTTGAAAGAATTAGACACCACTTGGAATGTCACATTAGAATGACTTTTAGTGAGCACCTCACTATTTTGGGGAGAACCTACTTTTATCAATTGCACATTTATGTAAAGTGTCATTTAACTTAAAGGGGCAGCTGCCTAGATTTGTTTTTATGTATTTTTTAAAGATTTTTGTTCACAATTTGGTTGGGTTTGGTACTGCTTCATTTTCTGATTAAACCCTATATCTTGATTATATTAAGACAGTATCTGCCAGCATATGTAATTATTGAATAAACAATTCTGCTTCCTTTGCATGATCCAAACATTCAGCCAAAATGTATAGCTTTGATCATATGCATGCATGGCTGGATTTAGAGCTTAATGGTTTCCTTGTGTGAACAAACAATTTTACAAAAAGAGCAGGTATAGGCAACCTTGACACTCCAGCTGTTGTGGAACTACAAGTCCTATAAGGCATTGTAGGACTAACAGCCACAGATGGAACTTGTAGTCTCGGGCTGCTGTCCCCTGCAATAGACTAAAGCACAGGTAGAAAGATTAATATGAAATTCATTAGGTGTGCCACTTCAAAAGCTTCAATACTTTGAATTCCAGAACAAGCAGCAATAGAAAAGGTAAAAATAAAATTCACCATTTCATCTTATTGTTGATTATACTTATTCTGAATTACTGTAGTTACTCCAGTTTTGAAGCCATTATTTTAAAAAGAAAAGAAGGTGATTTGTTTGTGAGTGCAAGGCTGCTTTGTCCCTCTTCTTTAGCAGTTTTGAAGCCATTGGCAGAACTGACAGGGATCCAGCATTCTCACTACAAGTCAACAACAGCAAGCTGTATAATTTCTCCTATAAGAGGTGACAAGAACTTCCTTTGATACCAACAGGAAAAGCACAAAATGTTTAAAGCCCCGTTCACATATCACACAGCGGGAATGCGGGTTCCTGCTCACGGCCTTAAAAGTACGATTTGTGCACGTTTCCTTGTGCCGCACATAGGACGGACCATTCACTCGAATTGGTCATCCTATGAACATTTGTTGCACCAAAGAAGCTCAGGGACCAAATTTTGGCCCTGAGCCACAATAAAAAAATTGCACTGCGGTGCCATTCATCCTGAAACGCATTTCGCAATTTGTAATCATGCCAATTCTGCCTACAATTCCGAACAACACAAAATGTAAACAGGGTCTAAAATGTCCCAAGTAACATTATTAGGTACAGTGGCTAGCTAGTTAGTTTTTGTGATTTGTCCAGATTTGGAATGAAGCATCACAAAAGAAACATTACAGATCAACATGCAACTGAGCTAATTTAGGAAAACCCAATGAACAGGAAAGTGAAGGTGATGGCTGACATACAAACCTAGCAGTTAAAGTGTTACTAAACCCAGGACCTTGCACTCACTATATCTGGTCTCCCACAGTACATGGAAATGCAATTATGTTAGTAAATATAAAACTGCTAAATACCTTTTCTCAACAGCAATTAGAGCAGTCTTGTGACTTCTATCAGTGTCCAGCAGAGCACTGGTTAAAGCTTGTAGGATAAGTTTTCATTCTGCTCTAGGAAGATGCAGGACCCCTGACCACTGTCTGGACAGCGCTGATTGGCCCTGTGCTGATCACATGCACTCTCCCATGCAAAAAAAAAAAAAAAATTCTGTAGCAACACACAAACTTAGCATGTGCAGAGTGACTCCACACTATGTCTTATCAGGAGATAAAAGGGGCACTGGAAGACGGGGAGAATCAGAGAAGTCAGGATCAAGCGGCGTTTTTACACAATGCAGAGGATTAACCCCTTAGCTTCCACAGTGAGTATAACAATAGCTTTACTGCATATACAGACTGATTTTACTGTTGCTGGTTTAGTAACACTTTAAGCAGCTGGTTATGGACATCTGTATACTAGGTTACATAACATCATTACAGGCCAAGGCATAATGTGGCCATCTGGGGGGGGGGGGGGGAAGAAGAAAGAAGTGACCATTTCTTTCACCAACACAGGACAAAGGAAAAAGGTCACTCAAGTACTCTCCTTCCAGCAGTATGTACTCACCTTTCTTACTGTGGTATCACCGTCCCTTCTTCTCTCCACCTCCCTGACTCAGAGAAGGCCTTATATCCACTGAAAGAAACACAAGGCCTCCGTGAATGGAGGCAGTGCAGCTAAAACTTTTTTCTTTGTTCTTGGATAGAGGGGGCAACAATTCGAACTCCTGTCAGGTTTTACTGCTGACACTCCCATCAGAGAGATTTATCCTCACATCCCGACAAGGTTTCACCAGACAGAAAGTGAAAGGACTCTCCAACAACAACACAGACAGAACTAAAATATGCTCCTTCTAGTAGAATAGAGGAGAACTAGAACCCCTGTCAATTTTTATTTTGCCTTGTTGTAGATTTGCCCTCACTTCCTGTCTGGTCAAACCATTGTGAGCAAGACAGAAAATCTGTGTAAATCTCTCTAATGAAGACATAAATCACAAGCTGCTAAACATTTTTTTTAACTTTATATATACACCTCCACGGTAGGAGTGCTCTAGCGTGCATGTTAGCAGACAGCAACAGGACCTTTGTGTAGAAACAATAGTGATCCGCCAATTAAGGCTGGCCATACACTATACAATTTCCTTTAGATTTACCTTCAACTTTGTAGTGCAAGAGCCTGCCTAATTGGATACAATTGAAAGTGTTGTTAGGTTTGACCTCCTATTATATGGTTTTTGGTAAATCTAAACCAAAAATCTCAAGAAAATTGTATAATGTATGGCCAGCCTTACTCCCACCTGGCTAGTTCTGTTTCTCCATGAAAAATCAGTCACGAAAATCATAAAAAAAAAAAAAAAAAAAAAAAAAAAAAAAAAGGACCTAAATTGAACATTTTTTTCCAGAATAGATGGGGATATTTTATCTACGGTTGCCTCAAGATGCTACAGTCAGTAGAATAAGCAACTGGACAGCTTAAAGAAGTTGATTGCCAAAGTTGATTGCCAAAGTCCACCCTAAACAAAGGCATTGACACACATTCATTCACCCATAACAGAACTCTCGGAGGCAATCTGAAAAGGTTTTTACCTTGACTCCAATTGAATTGTGTCTGCTCTCAAAAATCTAATGACAGTCTTTGAGGTTTACTCTGGGCCTTATCCTGGGAAATTACCCAAATGGTACATTCATGTCGGGGGGGGGGGGAAGAGGAGCATGGAGTCTGAAAATGATCAGGTCACGGAATGATGGCCAAAGACTGGTAGATTTCTCCCCATGAATGACAGACAGGTCTCCATCCTTGAGCGAGCCCTCAGGAGTGTCAATACCTGCCTCAATTCTTGCCTTACTTTGTAATCCCACACTGTATTTTGTACCTGCCCATGTTTACATAGAAGTAGGGACAAGGACCACTCTCACAGGAAGATTTTCCTTGGGGAATAAAGGCCTCTGATCATTTGTTACTGTACTAAAATGGGTCAGCCTAATTCTAATGAAAAATATTGGAAAACGTCATCTGTTGCTGCCCATATGCATGAAAACATGTCAGAGAAGCTGCACAGTTTCAAAAGCATTTCTTTGAATACAATTCTGGATCCACAACAAGATACCCAATGTGTGGTGGATATAAGGAGATACTGTATATTTCATATTCAAGGACATGATCCTAGCATGTCTGCACCATTACACCAAGTAATACCATTTCTTTCAATGCCAGAAACTGGCATTCCATGTTCAACATTTTTTTTCCAACCACAGGAAGGGCAGGAGGGAAATAAAATTGGCGCTGGCTCTCTCAAGCATTTACATCTAAGAATCCTTAAAACAATTTTGAGGCTTTAGGGAACCCCTGCTAAAATTACTTATTCAGAGGTAAGTGGGAAGAATGCCCTATACATAGGTGGCCTGTGGGAAGAATACCCTCTTACAGACAGCTAAAAAGATCATTGGTTGTCATGCTGCTGGCTCTGAAAAGTGGCATTGGACTATGCAGGCACATTCAGATGGGAGGTGAATTAGCTAACGCTCAAGAATCTACTCTAGAAACCTCTAGAGTAGCCATCACCATGGTGGACCAAGGTCTGGACTTGCACCAAGTGACAGCCCTATACAGACCACCAGCCAGCCAGTCCCCAGCGCAGATCCCCCTCCCTCTCTGCAGTCATTGCTTTCTAGGACCACTGGCATCCTAACAACTGATGTCACATGCATGCCCTGTCCCAGCATCACCGAAAGATGTAAGTCGCACTTCCTCTGTCCAGACTTGTAGCCTGCTTTGCCTCCTGGTCCCCACCTTTGGTATAAGGGCACTGGGAATGGAGACACATGGTGTAAAAAGTGGACAACTGTGAATGGAGACACTTGGGGTAAGAAAAGGGCACTGTGATGGGGATACCTGGGGTAAAAAGAGGGCAACTGTGAATGGAGACACTTGGTGTAAGAAAAGGGCACTGTGAACGGAGACACTTGGTGTAAGAAAAGGGCACTGTGAACGGAGACACTTGGTGTAAGAAAAGGGCACTGTGAAGGGGACGCCTGGGGTAAAAAGAGGGCAACTGTGAATGGAGACATTTGGTGTAAGAAGGGGGCAACAGAGACACCTGAGGTAAGAAGGGGGCAACAGAGACACCTGAGGTAAGAAGGGGGCAACAGAGACACCTGAGGTAAGAAGGGGGCAACAGAGACACCTGAGGTAAGAAGGGGGCAACAGAGACACCTGAGGTAAGAAGGGGGCAACAGAGACACCTGAGGTAAGAAGGGGGCACCTGTGATGGGACACCTGGTGTAAGAAGGCAGCACTGTGTTGGGGAAGTAGTCTATTTTTTTTTTTTATAGACACATACACGAGTCATAACACAAACAGAAGGTTCAAAACTGCTAGGAAAAAAAAAAAAAAAAAAAAAAAAAAAAAATTAGAAATTACTGTCCGGACCTCAATTTTAATTCAATACCCCTGCTCTAGACAGAGGAACCCTATTTGAGAATGGTAGACCTGGAGAGCAAAGACTAGAATAATCATATAATGCATACAATCATTTACATTACTATTGTGGCGTGCATTCTCAACTAAATGGCGATTACAATTACTACCATACGTAAATTGACTAATGATCCAAGATGCTTCAAAACCTCCCCCAACAGCTCATATGCAATCAATAAAGACCCTGCATCAGTTAACACATTCGGAATTCGGACTAATGTAGAAACGCAAGAAGATTTCAGCTAGAATTCCACATTCGGACAAACGGTGGGATTAAATGACTACATTCCTTGAGCTAAAAACGCTGCTCCTCTGCGGCTAGCCATTAGACGAAACTAGTAATTGGAATTTTGCTGAACTGCACAGCAAGCTTAAGCCAGCAGATGACCTTGATGCAGTTTTGCTGATTTTATTACAGCATTTTTTTTTTTTTGTCCTCTTACATTAATCAGCTCATCTGGTTCTGCACAGTCGTCCCACACCAATATTTAGGCTAAGCTCGTATTGCAAGCGAGAAATAAACACACACTGAAAGATTTGGGGAAAGCACGCGAAATCCATCTGAATGCAACTGAAACAAGGCAACGTGCGGACTCTCTTTTTGGGCCTTGTGTGCCATGTCATGGATTACCCCAGAAGGAGAATGTATTTAATGTTCCCCGTCATTCTCCCCCCCCTTTAAGTTTCTCCTGTAGGTTTCCTTTAAGCCCCGCAGGCATTAAACAGAGAAATGTGTTGCAGATTGATGACTCAAGCAGAGAGTGCAAATCCTAACAGGAACATGACTGCGGCAAAACGTAACCTAACAAGCAAAAGGGCCATCTCGGTCTTCATTAGAAGCCAACACAATCAGGTTTGCACTTTCTACACCGTAACAGCGCCGGCATGAAGTAACCTCACTTTAAAAATAAACTATTAAAAAGAAAAATATCTTTGCAATAAGGAAGTCATTTTCTAATCCCACATACAACGTCGTGTCTGCAGTCTTGCCAAAATCAGCATAAGGAATTCATAATCGTCTTTTAATGTCAGCCAGGCCTATTTGAGCAGCGTTTAACCCCTTGCAGGCTTGACAGAGGTGACTTATGGGGGGGGGGGGTTTAAGAGTTGCGCAGCAGCTAATTGGTTAATGATTTAAAGGGTGGCCTGCTTTGAAAAATTCAAAAATCAAATGCCTTAAATTCCTCCATGTACAATGAGGTCTCCCTGCTACAGAGAAGTTCATAGAGGCAGCTGTGAGCAGCCACCTGATCTCCTCCACTGCAGATGAGGTTACTGCAGTCCTCCCCCCCCCCCCCCCCCAGAAAACTACAGGACCCAGCACATTCCTTCACACCAAAGGCAATTCACCTCAAAAAGAAAAACCCCACAGCTCTGCCAGGGAGGCACACCAGGCTGAGGTCTCATGGAGCACAAAGTGCTTCAACTAGAACCCAATGGGTCCAGTCATCCCACAAGCCTCAGCAATACCGCAGACGTGACCACAGGATACCTCAGCACTCAGTAGGGGGTCACCGGCTGAAACTGTCCTCAGAGGGAATGGCAAAGTAATGTGCTCCCCAGTCAGCCCAACCAGATACTTCTACAGGGAGGTTGGCGCACACCGAACCACCCGGACCTGTCCTTACCTGGTCTGCAGTGGCTGAGGAAAGGTAGAAAGTCCCTGGAAGAGGTAACAGCGGCGGCGGCTCCGTTTCCTGAACAGCTCTCTCCCCTTCTCTTCCCTGCAGTGCA
Source organism: Staurois parvus (assembly GCF_062004578.1). Taxonomy (NCBI): domain Eukaryota; kingdom Metazoa; phylum Chordata; class Amphibia; order Anura; family Ranidae; genus Staurois; species Staurois parvus. The sequence continues at coordinate 434,015 of NW_028319936.1, forward strand.
GGGCTCAGACATCACATTCCAGGCAGGGGATAGTAACAATGCAAGGTGGGCTTCCCTTCCCTAGAACCAGCCTCCACACTGCTGCCGTCACGGCTCGGCCATATAAGGAAAAGCTGGGCCGAGTTGTCGGCTGGAGGCAGTAAAGGCGGGGCCCTGGAGAGCCCAGGGGAAGGGACAGACCGGGGAGACGAGCTGACACGGCTAGGGAGGGAGAGTGACTTGTGAGGAAACCGCACATTGTTTTCTGCATGGCTGAGGGGACGACGTGAGGAAGGCAGGGGAGACACACAAAGACCAGGAAACTTCACTTCACTACGACATTGGGAGACAACAAACACAAACTATTCAAGTATATACCTAAACTGTATGGAAACCCAGACACTAATACAAATATACTCAAAGAAGATGGAAACCCAGACACTAATATATACAGTATATACCTAAAATACATAGAAACATCCCCCCAGACACTAATATATATAATATATACCTAAAATACATAGAAACACACCCCTGGACACTAATATATACAGTATATACCTAAAATACATAGAAACACCCCCCCAGACACTAATATATACAGTATATACCTAAAATACATAGAAACACCCCCCCAGACACTAATATATACAGTATATACCTAAAATACATAGAAACACCCCCCCAGACACTAATATATACAGTATATACCTAAAATACATAGAAACATGCCCCTGGACACTGCTATATACAGTATATACCTAAAATACATAGAAACACCCCCCCAGACACTAATATATACAGTATATACCTAAAATACATAGAAACACCCCCCCAGACACTAATATATACAGTATATACCTAAAATACATAGAAACACCCCCCCAGACACTAATATATACAGTATATACCTAAAATACATAGAAACATCCCCCTGGACACTGCTATATACAGTATATACCTAAAATACATAGAAACATCCCCCTGGACACTAATATATACAGTATATACCTAAAATACATAGAAACACCCCCCCGACACTAATATATACAGTATATACCTAAAATACATAGAAACATCCCCCTGGACACTGCTATATACCAGTGATGGCGAACCTTTTTGAGCCCGAGTGCCCAAACTGCAACCCAAAACCAACTTATTTCTTTCAAAGTGCCAACACTGCAATGAAACCTGAATATCGAGCTTTTGGTTTAGCAAAAAACAACTCGTACAGTAGTGCAAACTAATTAACAGTACAGGGATGACCAGAGACTGCGGAAAGTACAGGAGATGACCAGAGACTGCGGACAGTACAGGAGATGACCAGAGACTGCGGACAGTACAGGGATGACCAGAGACTGCGGACACAGTACAGGGATGACCAGAGACTGCGGAAAGTACAGGAAATGACCAGAGACTGCGGACAGTACAGGAGATGACCAGAGACTGCGGACAGTACAGGAGATGACCAGAGACTGCGGACACAGTACAGGAGATGACCAGAGACTGCGGACACAGTACAGGAGATGACCAGAGACTGCGGACACAGTACAGGAGATGACCAGAGACTGCGAACAGTACAGGAGATGACCAGAGACTGCGGACAGTACAGGAGATGACCAGAGACTGCGGACAGTACAGGGATGACCAGAGACTGCGGAAAGTACAGGGATGACCAGAGACTGCGGACACAGTACAGGGATGACCAGAGACTGCGGACACAGTACAGGGATGACCAGAGACTGCGGACACAGTACAGGAGATGACCAGAGACTGCGGACACAGTACAGGGATGACCAGAGACTGCGGAAAGTACAGGAGATGACCAGAGACTGCGGACAGTACAGGGATGACCAGAGACTGCGGAAAGTACAGGAGATGACCAGAGACTGCGGACAGTACAGGGATGACCAGAGACTGCGGACACAGTACAGGGATGACCAGAGACTGCGGACAGTACAGGGATGACCAGAGACTGCGGACAGTACAGGGATTACCAGAGACTGCGGACACAGTACAGGGATGACCAGAGACTGCGGACAGCACAGGGATGACCAGAGACTGCGGACAGCACAGGGATGACCAGAGACTGCGGACAGCACAGGGATGACTGCTGACCTTTGGGGAGGGAGGGGGAGCGGGACCTGAATTTGACAGGTACCCGCTCTTACTTCCGCAGAGTTTTTTTTTATGATCTTACCTGTTCCTTTATCCAGCCGCGCGTTGTCTTCCCGGCTTCTGTAGTGTGGGCGGACAGCCGGATGCCCAGTGCGCATGCGCGAATAGCGCTGCGCTTTGTGATTGGTCCGGCGGCTTCTGGGATCTGTCATGTGTCCCAGGTACCGCCTTACCATTCACAAAGAGCAGTGCTTCTTGTGCATGCGCACTTGGGACCCGGCTGTCACGCACACTACAGCCGGGAAGACAGCGCGCCGCTGGATTCTCCTGGCGTGCCCACAGATAAGGCTCGGCGTGCCGGCTGTGGCACGCGTGCCACGGGTTCGCCATCACTGCTATATACAGTATATACCTAAAATACATAGAAACACCCCCCCAGACCCTAATATATATAGTATATACCTAAAATACATAGAAACACCCCCCCAGACACTACTATATACAGTATATACCTAAAATACATAGAAACATCCCCCCAGATACTACTATATACAGTATATACCTAAAATACATAGAAACATTCCCCCCAGACACTAATATATACAGTATATACCTAAAATACATAGAAACATCCCCCCAGACACTACTATATACAGTATATACCTAAAATACGTAGAAACATCCCCCCAGATACTACTATATACAGTATATACCTAAAATACATAGAAACACCCCCCCAGACACTACTATATACAGTATATACCTAAAATACATAGAAACATTCCCCCCAGACCCTAATATATACAGTATATACCTAAAATACATAGAAACATCCCCCCAGACACTACTATATACAGTATATACCTAAAATACATAGAAACATCCCCCCAGATACTACTATATACAGTATATACCTAAAATACATAGAAACATTCCCCCCAGACACTAATATATACAGTATATACCTAAAATACATAGAAACATCCCCCCAGACACTAATATATACAGTATATACCTAAAATACGTAGAAACATCCCCCCAGATACTACTATATACAGTATATACCTAAAATACGTAGAAACATCCCCCCAGATACTACTATATACAGTATATACCTAAAATACATAGAAACACCCCCCCAGACACTACTATATACAGTATATACCTAAAATACGTAGAAACATCCCCCCCAGACACTACTATATACAGTATATACCTAAAATACATAGAAACATCCCCCCAGACACTAATATATACAGTATATACCTAAAATACATAGAAACATCCCCCCAGATACTACTATATACAGTATATGCCTAAAATACATAGAAACATCCTCCCAGACACTAATATATACAGTATATACCTAAAATACGTAGAAACATCCCCCCCAGACACTACTATATACAGTATATACCTAAAATACATAGAAACATCCCCCCAGACACTAATATATACAGTATATACCTAAAATACATAGAAACATCCCCCCAGATACTAATATATACAGTATATACCTAATATACATAGAAACATCCCCTCAAATACTAATATATACAGTATATACCTGAAATACATAGAAACATCCCCCCAGACACTACTATATACAGTATATACCTAAAATACATAGAAACATCCCCCCCAGACACTACTATATACAGTATATACCTAAAATACATAGAAACATCCCCCCAGACACTACTATATACAGTATATACCTAAAATACATAGAAACATTCCCCCCAGACACTATTATATACAATATATACCTAAAATACATAGAAACACCCCCCGACACTAATATATACAGTATATACCTAAAATACATAGAAACCTCCCCCCAGACACTACTATATATAGTATATACCTAAAATACATAGAAACATCCCCCCAGATACTAATATATACAGTATATACCTAAAATACATAGAAACATCCCCCCAGATACTACTATATACAGTATATACCTAAAATACATAGAAACACCCCCCCAGACACTACTATATACAGTATATACCTAAAATACGTAGAAACATCCCCCCAGACACTACTATATACAGTATATACCTAAAATACGTAGAAACATCCCCCCAGACACTACTATATACAGTATATACCTAAAATACGTAGAAACATCCCCCCCAGACACTACTATATACAGTATATACCTAAAATACATAGAAACATCCCCCCAGACACTAATATATACAGTATATACCTAAAATACATAGAAACATCCCCCCCAGACACTACTATATACAGTATATACCTAAAATACATAGAAACATCCCCCCAGACACTAATATATACAGTATATACCTAAAATACATAGAAACATCCTCCCCAGACACTAATATATACAGTATATACCTAATATACATAGAAACATCCCCTCAAATACTAATATATACAGTATATACCTAAAATACATAGAAACATCCCCCAGACACTAATATATACAGTATATACCTAAAATACATAGAAACATCCCCCCAGACACTACTATATACAGTATATACCTAAAATACATAGAAACACCCCCCGACACTAATATATACAGTATATACCTAAAATACATAGAAACCTCCCCCCAGACACTACTATATATAGTATATACCTAAAATACATAGAAACATCCTCCCCAGACACTAATATATACAGTATATACCTAATATACATAGAAACATCCCCTCAAATACTAATATATACAGTATATACCTAAAATACATAGAAACACCCCCCCAGACACTACTATATACAGTATATACCTAAAATACATAGAAACATCCCCCCCAGACACTACTATATACAGTATATACCTAAAATACATAGAAACATCCCCCCAGACACTAATATATACAGTATATACCTAAAATACATAGAAACACCCCCCGACACTAATATATACAGTATATACCTAAAATACATAGAAACCTCCCCCCAGACACTACTATATATAGTATATACCTAAAATACATAGAAACATTCCCCCCAGACACTAATATATACAGTATATACCTAAAATACATAGAAACATCCCCCCAGCCACTAATATATACAGTATATACCTAAAATACATAGAAACATCCCCCCAGACACTAATTCATACAGTATATACCTTAAATACATAGAAACATCCCCCCAGACACTAATATATATAATATATACCTAAAATACATAGAAACATCCCCCCGACACTAATATATACAGTATATACCTAAAATACATAGAAACCTCCCCCCAGACACTACTATATATAGTATATACCTAAAATACATAGAAACATCCCCCCCAGACACTAATATATACAGTATATACCTAAAATACATAGAAACATTCCCCCCAGACACTAATATATACAGTATATACCTAAAATACATAGAAACATCCCCCCAGACACTAATATATACAGTATATACCTAAAATACATAGAAACATCCCCCCAGACACTAATTCATACAGTATATACCTTAAATACATAGAAACATCCCCCCAGACACTAATATATATAATATATACCTAAAATACATAGAAACATCCCCTCAAATACTAATATATACAGTATATACCTAAAATACATAGAAACACCCCCCTCCAACACGGTTATATACAGAATATACCTAAAATACATAGAAATACCCCCCAGACACTAATATATATACAGTATATATCTAAAATACATAGAAACATTCCCCCCAGACACTAATATATATAGTATATACCTAAAATACATAGAAACATTCCCCCCAGACACTATTATATACAATATATACCTAAAATACATAGAAACACCCCCCCAGACACTAATATATACAGTATATACCTAAAATACGCACACACACACTATATAATGTAAAGAAACCTAGACACTAGTATAAGTATTTATATACCTAAAGTACATGGAAACACAGAAACTAATATATATAACTAAAGTACATGGAAACACACACACACTATTACCAAAAGTATTTGGGATGCCTGCCTTTACATGCACATGAACTTTAATGGCATCCCAGTCTTAGTCCGTAGGGTTCAATATTGAGTTGGCCCACCGTTTGCAGCTATAACAGCTTCAACTCTTCTGGGAAGGCTGTCCACAAGATTTAGGAGTGTGTCTATGGGAATGTTTGACCATTCTTCCAGAAGCGCATTTGTGAGGTCAGGCACTGTTGTTGGACAAGGAGGCCTGGCTCATAGTCTTTGCTCTAATTCATCCCAAAGGTGTTCTGTTGGGTTGAGGTCAGGACTCTGTGCAGGCCACTCAAGTTCCTCCACTCCAAACTCGCTCATCCATGTGTTTATGGACCTTGCTTTGTGCACTGGTGTGCAGTCATGTTGGAACAAGAAGGGGCCATCCACAAACTGTTCCCACAAAGTTGGGAGCATGAAATTGTCGAAAATATCTTGGTATGCTGACGCCTTAAGAGTTCCCTTCACTGGAACTAAGGGGCCAAGCCCAACCCCTGAAAAACAACCCCACACCATAATCCCCCCTCCACCAAACTTTACACAATGCAGTCAGGCAAGTACTGTTCTCCTGGCAACTGCCAGACACGTGCATAAGATTGCCAGACAGTGAAGTGAGATTGATCACTCCAGAGAACACATCTCCACTGCTTTAGAGCCCAGTGGCGGCGTACTTTACACTACCGCATCCAACACTTTGCATTGCACTTGGTGATGTAAGGCTTGGGTGCAGCTTCTCGGCCATGGAAAACCATTCCATGAAGCTCTCTACACACTTATGTGCTAATCTGAAGGCCACACAAAGCTTGGAGGTTTTTAGCTATTGAGTCTGCAGACAGTTGGTGACTGCTGTTCGCTTCAGCTTGTGCTGACTCTGCTGTCATTTTATGAGGCCTACTACTAGGTGGCTGAAGTGCTGTTGTTCCCAGTTGCTTCCGCTTTGTTATAACACCACTAACAGTTGACCATGGAATATTTAGTAGCAAGGAAATTTCATGGATGGACTTATTGCACAGGTGGCAACCTATCACAGTACCACACTTGAATTCACTGAGAGCGACCCATTCTTTCACAAATGTTTGTAGAAGCAGTCTGCATGCCTAGGTGCTTGATTTTATATACCTGTGGCCACGGAGGTAATTGGAACACGTGAATCCAATGATTTGGAGGGGTGTCCCAATACTTTTGGCAATATAGTGTATATATTGTACATTCACATTCGTCTCTAACCCTCAAGGGTTGTACAATCTATGGTCCCTAACTCACATACATAGATACACATACTAGGGCCAGTTTAGACATTCGCCAATTAACCTACCAGATAGGGTTGCCACCTCATCCCTTTAAACCCGAACACAATAATTACACAGGTTCTGAGGCCAATTTAATGCAGATAATTCACCAAGTGAGTTTAATTATCAGCTAATTCAGCCACAGGACCTGTGTAATTAATATGTGTTCGGTTTTAAAGAGATGAGGTGGCAACCCTACTACCAGCATGTCTGTGGCGTGTGGGAAGAAACTCATGCAGGCACAGGGAGAACATGCAAACTCCATGCAGGCAGTGCCATGGTTGGGATTCCTCATAGCCACTTTGCTTCGGGTTTTGGGATTATATGACTCGTTTATCCTCTCTTGAATGTATTGTTGGTGTACTTTGTTGCCATTTGCTATGGCTCCCTGTCTTGATGTGGAAACTACTATCGTCGTTTGTAAAAAATTGCAATTATTTTTGCAAAAACACGATAAAAAAGCATATGCGCTTTTGCTGCGTTTTTTGCTGCATTTATGGTGCATTTAGCACCTGCGATTAAAGGACATGACCCAAAATATGCACCAAAAATACAACGGCGGGTCTATTTTCCCTTCAGTTTTGCCACGTAGATGCATGACCATTAAATCCAATGGAACTCTTCACACTGTTCAGTTGAGGGTCCATTGCATTTATCAAAGTCCACCAAGCTGCATTTTTGGTGTGGTAAAAAACAAAAGCACCTCCCCATTAAAATGAATTTTACCACACCAAAAATGCAATTTGTCGGACTCTGATAAATGCAACGGACCCTCAACTGAACAGTGTGAAGAGTTCCATAGAATTTATTGGTCATGCATTTTTAACGCAAAGCCGGAAGAAAAACTGATCAGTATGAAAGCAGCCTTAGGGTGTAGGACAAAACATAGAGTCTGAAGTTCCTCTCTTGCCGTACTGAGTCTCAAGGTTCTCCCCCCCCCAGGTTCTTGTAATAGTGCAGCTGTGTGTTGTTCCACCTGCACAGCCGCATCAATCTGTGATTGCAGAGACTACAAGTCCCTTCTGCCACCACAGCAGAGGTGTAGATCTCAATGGAGAACAAGTATGATATTGTCACTGCCCTTGGGCCTTATTCCCATGAGTGGCCAGGGGGCGATAAAAACAGAGTAGTTGGGCTGCTGATTTTACTGTCCCTTGACCGCTCACCTACAGAACAACAAAGAGCCATTCAGGTGCGTACATATACTGTAGTAAAAATGAAACTCCCTGTTCTATTTGATGGGCAGCACTGTGCCAAACGTGACCTTTTCAAGTGAATGAGGCTGCGCTGCAACCACATGCAATGCACATGGTTCGAGGGTTCAGCTTTTCCAGGGTTAAAACATAGGTTGAGGAGGTGACATACTGTCTACCAGTCACCTGCCCTCTGAAAACTGCTGCTTCTAGGGTGGGAATGTCTTGGCCACTTACTGTATAATTGACAGTGTGCAGAGACAGCTTCTTGGTGGGATAGCTTATATAAGTTCAGACTAGGATCTGACATACGTCGCCCTTCCATGTGCTCCTTGCTGCACATGCCAGTTATAGATTGGGGCAGTTGCCATTTGTTTGTACTGTAGGATCTGTACGTGCCTGAGCCCATCCCTACTCAGTACAGACCTGCGGCTAGAGGAATAGTCTGTAGGAGCCTGAGCATTGCAGCTTGGATCCAAACTATTGTTGTTGCAATGCTTGCAGGCTTAAAGGGTAGGTTCACATTTTCACAAAAAAAATAAAAAGGTGAACTCCTAACTAAATGCAAATATCCTGGCTACGGCACTTCACATAGCAGCCATGATGCCCCATGCTTTAAGTGTAGTCACTGCCCTAAAGTAAGTATTCATCATAATGCTAAGTGTTCAAAGGCCAGCGCGACCACATGACCTCGCTAACCAAGGAGAAGCAGGCCTGAGGCTTCTTCTTCTGGTAAGGTGTCCCAGAAAAAAGAAGGGCTTTCCACTGGTTAGCTCGGTCATGTGGCCATGCTGACCAGTGAGCCCCTGCCTTTGCAAGCATCATGATGAATCATGACCAATATATGCAGAGGGGTGTCCAGGATATTTGGAAGTTAGATCACCTTTTCATTTTTCCTGATGAATCATTTAGTGAAATTTACCTTTTTTTTTTTTCAAACGATGACCTGGAATTTTTCCTTCCACTGGGGTACCTGATGGGCATGTTTTGATTTTTCTGCCACACCTGCTTCACCACCTCAAAGTTCCAACTAGTCAAGAGCATTCAAGTGCATCCACCCCCTCCCAAGATACTGCGTGGAGACAAATGTATTCTTCATATGCATTGTTTGAAAGATGTGTACTCAATCTTCACCAGATGTGAGTTATCTCATTCTACGCCTATTTTCTTATAAAAAGTATGCATCTCTGCCAGTCTCTCATGTCCTCACACATTTGAAAGGTAAACAGTCCCATAGACATAGGTCACCACATCTTTTCTTAACCCTTCCCTTTGCTTAGGTTTAGGAGTTTAGGACCAGCATGCAGAATGCGAGAACTCAGGCCAGGTACACACATACTAGGACCAAATTAGATAAGAGCCAGTTAACCTACCAGTATGTTTTGTAGTGTAGGAGGAAAGTGGAATACCCGGAGGAAACTCATGCAAACTCAGGGAGAACATTCAAACCCTATGCAGATAGTGTGCCAGCTGAGATTTGTAAGGCATGAGTGAGCAAGACAAGTGCTAACCCCTAAGCCACTGTGCTGCCCATCCTCTGACTTATGAAGCTGCATACTTGCTTTTCCAGTGAGTAGCAAGTCAAATCTTCAAATTTTTTTGAAAATCTTCAGCATTAAAGGATAGGAGGGTTTAGCTCCACTTTAAATAGTTGGGACACGGTATATTCTGACTCTTTCCTCATTGGCTTCTATCCTATGAAGGTAGATCTGTAAAAACAAATTCTGGCTCTCTCCTCAGGTATTTGGAACTTTAAAAGACTGAAAAACTATTATCTGTACTGCAATTATCTGAAGTGAAACTGCATTTGATGCAATTTCTTAGTAAAGAGTTAAGCTGCCTGTGGATAGTGTCAAGTCAGCAGGTGACCATACTGTCAGGACAGACTGGGTCTAGGGAGGTATGTTGATGCATAAAGCTCCTTTTTAAACAGAACAGAAGCGCACATGCTTGAGTGTTGTGTGCAAATGCATCATTGAAACCAATTGACAATTAAGGTGACTGCAGACATTTCAGAACTTTTGTCTGTAATCACACCAGAGACATTCTTATGTCTTATCCCAATGCCTCCTGTGTAGGTAAATATTCGATTAGCCCTGATGGACTCTACTGACCAACAGCTACTGTTTTCCTTAGAAATAGCAGGCGGCAGATCAGCTTGAAGCAGTGCATGCAACATTTGACATTTTTCTCTCCTCTCAGAAGAAGGATAGATCAGCCAGGTCCTAAGCTAGGTTCACCATGTGGGTCACGGTTTGCACTTGACTGGGCTGCCATGCCCCGGGACACGCATGAAATAAGTCCCTGCACTATTTTTTTAATCACAGCCTCCACGGGGAATCTGGGTTCCCAGTACGGTTTTGATTTCCAGTGCAAATCATGCATTTCTTTGTGTGGGTGGTTGCAGCTGCCAGTACTTGTGTAGGTCCTGCAGCGGCATCACCTGTGCACATGTGAACCGAGCCGTGCAGAGTGTTTGCAGAGTTTTGCATGTTTTTGCAAAATTAAAAATGTTTTGTCCTAATTCTGCTTTAAAACGTATGTCAAGCCAAAACCCTTTTTTTTAGTGTTAGGCTACGTTCACACTAGCCTTGTGTGCAGGCGGCAGAGAGGCGTTTGGGAAGCGTTTTTACCGCTTCCCAAACGCCTCTGCCAACTCTGCACATTACAGCACATGGTGCTGTTCTAACAGGAGCGTTTGCGTCGCGACGCGTTGCGTCGCGGCAAAACGGACGCCTCTGGTCAAGTCAGGAGGCTTTGAAGCCTCCTATTCTCGTCTATGGTGCCGCTCCGCAAACGCCCGGCCGGCGTTTGCGGTGGGGTTGCGACGCGGTTGCGGGGCGTTTGCGGAGCGGTAACACCACTCAAATGCATTATAGGCGTTTGTGGGGCGTTATTAACGCTCGGCAAACGCCTAGCAACCGCCGCTAAACCGCGCATGCGGCGTTTGCGGAGCATTTGCCGAGCGTTACAAACGCTCCGCAAACACCGGACCAACGCTTGCCAAACGCTATAGGGGCGTTTGGCAAGCGTTGGCAAAACAGCCTAGTGTGAACGAGCCCTTAGAGTTGAGGATAACTACAACCCCTGGTTGTTTTTTACTGCAGTCTGGGGCTTTGTTAAAGAACTTTACCTTTACATCCTGTCCTACAGACAACAGTTTCACCAGACAATAAATAAGAGGAAAATCTGCAACAGGGACACACAAAGAAATACAAATCTGACAGGGGTTCTAGCTGCCCTTTTTTCTACTAAAGAGAAGCATTTTTAGTTCTGTCTGTGTTGCTATGGAGAGTTCTCCTCACTTCCATGTCTTGAAAAATGTTGTCACCAGGACAGGAAATGACGGTAAACTTTTTCATAGTCTCCATGGGCACTGCTGTTTGGATTTCTAGATAACTTATTTTCTGAAACTGAATTATTCAAACTAGTTAATCTCAGGCAGAGTCTGTGCCCGTCCTGTAAAATCAGTGGAATGAAGTAGGATCAAGCTAATTACAGGGACTATAAAATTGTTTTGTATATAATTAATTGATGTGTTTGCCTGTGTAAGAGGTGAACAGCCACATGCCAGCAGTCAGCCCAGTCCTAGTGTGAAAGGCCAGCTTTAGCCTGTCTCCTTCCAGGACTAACGCATTTCACCCTCCCATGGGCTAATCATAGAGAGTGGGAGGGTGAAACATGTTAGAAGGAGCAGAGGCGGACTGACCATTTAGGCACTCGGGCACTGCCCGAGGGCCCGGGTTCAGTAGGGGGCCCCATGAGATGCCCTGGTACCTTTCATAGGCTTTTTTGGGTGTGGTTTGAGTGTGGGCGAGGACACAGGGGCCCCATGATTTCCTATTGATCGGGGGCCTCATGAGTTGTCAGTCCACCCCTGAGAAGGAGACAGGCTAAAGCCAAACTTTCACACTAGCGGGGCGGACTGACCATTTGGAAACTCGGGCACTGCCCGAGGTCAGTAGGGGGCCCCATGAGATGCCCCTGGTACCTTTTTCATAGGCTTTTTTGAGTTTGGGCAAGGACACAGGGGCCCCATGATCCCCTATTGCCCGGGGGCCCCATGAGTTGTCAGTCCACCCCTGCACACTAGGATTGGGCTGTTGGCGTGTGGCTGTCCACTACTTACATAGTCAGTTATACTGATCCTGGGCAAGCTATTACTGGATGCTGGTACCCTCTAGCAGTGGACCCACCGGATCCGTACATGTTGGCGTTTGGAGTGGCACTCCATGAATTTCTTTGGCGGTCACAGTAATTTATGTGTTTGTTTTTGTCATGTGCTTGCCTGTTACCACTCAAGCAAAGTACTGAGGCATTGACTTCATCTGAAGACAAGCTCTATCTAAACCATAAACTCAAAGATTGCATTTCCAAGGCTGTTCTCTGTTTTCACATGGTAATGTTGTGCATAACACACTACCTGTCTCTGCATGTCTACACTAATTTCAGTACCTATGGAAGAAGTCATGGTTGTGACCCAGGCTGGCCTTCTAACATGCCTGCTTTTGTTCCTCTCCATTAGATGGTGGATTGATAGTAGTAGTTTTCAAAGGAGAGATAATGTTGTTTATATCTTCTTTTCAACTAACAGGAAGAGACAAGGTCACTATTTCTGGCAGGATCAGCAGATCATTTCTGTACTTGCTAAAAATATTTTTAGCCTAAAGAAAAGAAACAAATGCAGCCACCGCATCAAAGGACTGGTACGCTGCAATATCATACATTTTGTTTTTGGATTGATAGGCACGTAACCCTTTCGCTGCCAAAGCTGTTTTTGCATTTTTTTGCACACGTTTAAAAAATAATTTCAGGCTTGAAGATTACACAGATACCCAAACATTATATAGTTTCTGAAAGCAGACATCCTAGAGAATAAAATAATTTTTTATGTCACATAGTATTATCACAAAGGTCTAGGAAACCCAAAATTTCAGTAACAAATGCGCTAAAGTGAATTGTAGGGCAAACAAATGCAATAAATTACCCAAAGTTTTGGTAAAATATAAAAGATGAGGTTGCGCTGAGTAAATAGATACCCAATATGTCATACCTTAAATTCGTGTGCACCTATGAAATGACAACAAAAGTCAGTACTCTATTTTCTATAGGTGACCTTTCTAAAACCCCTATAGGTCGTCATTTTAGTGTTACAGAGGAGGTCTTGTACTAGAATTATTGCTTTCCCTCCAGTGTGCGCGGTGATATGTAACATGTGTATCGCAATTATTATTTTTTTCGCGTATGCTCCCCCGACGTGTGCGTTTACGTTCGTACTTGCGTATGTGTGGGGATGGGGGGGGGGCTCAATTTTTTGGAGGGGATATTATGTGCTTGGGTGTAACTTTTTTTTTTTTGCAGGTGACATGTTCTCTTTATTGAGTGGAGACCCTGCATGTCTCCTCTGGTGTCCACTAGGTGTATTGCAATGCAGATTGCATTGTAATACATATTCAGTGCCTTAAAAAAGTATTCATACCCCATGAAATTTTCCACATTTTGTCATGTTACAACTAAAAATGTAAATGTATTTTATTGGGATTGTATGTGATAGACCAACACAAAGTGGCACATAATTGTGAAGTGGAAGGAAAATGATAAGTGGTTTTCAAAAAATTTCACAAGTAAATATCTGAAAAGTGTGGTGTGCACACACCCCCGGAGTCAATACTTTGTAGAACCACCTTTTGCTGCAGTTACAGCTGCAAGTCTTTTTGGATATATATCTACCAGCTTTGCACATCTAGAGAGTGAAATGTTTGCCCATTCTTCTTTGCAAAATAGCTCAAGCTCTGTCAGATTGGATGGAGAGTGTCTATGAACAGCAATTTTAAAGTCTTGCCACAGATTCTCAATTGGATTTAGTTCTGGACTTTGACTGGACCATTCTAACATATGAATATGCTTTCATCTAAACCATTCCATTGTAGCTCTGGCTATATGTTTAGGGTCGTTGTCCTGGTGGAAGGTGAGCCTCTGCCCCAGTTTCAAGTCATTTGCATACTCTACCAGATTTTCTTCTAAGATTGCCCTGTATTTGGCTCCATCCATTTTCCCATCAACTCTGACCAGCTTCCCTGTCCCTGCTTCAGAAAAGCATCCCCACAACATGATATTGCCACCACCATGTTTCACGGTGGGGATGGTATGTTCAGGGTGATGTGCAGTGCTAGTTTCCCGCCACACAGCGTTTTGCTTTTAGGCTAAAAAGTTAAATTTTGGTCTCATCTGACCAGAGCACCTTCTTCCACATCTTTGCTGTGTCCCCCACATAGCTTCTCGCAAACTGCAAATGGGACTTCTTATGGCTTTCTTTCAACAATGGCTTTTTTCTTGCCACTCTTCCATAAAGGCCAGATTTGTGGAATGCATGGCTAATTGTTGTCCTGTGGACAGATTCTCCCACCTGAGCTGTGAATCTCTGCAGCTCCTCCAGAGTTACCATGGGCCTCTTGGCTGCTTCTCTGATTAATGCTCTCCTTCCCGGCCTGTCAGTTTAGGTGGACAGCCATGTCTTGGTAGGTTTGCAGTTGTGCCATACTCCTTCCATTTTCAGATGATGAATTGAACAGTGATCCGTGAGATGTTCAAAGCTTGGGATTTTTTTTTATAACCTAACCCCGCTTTAAACATCTCCGCAACTTTATCCCTGACCTGTCTGGTGTGTTCCTTGGCCTTCATGATGCTGTTTGTTCACTAATGTTCTCTAACAAACCTCTGAGGGCTTCACAGAACAGCTGTATGTATACTGAGATTAAATTACACACAGGTGGACTCTATTTACTAATTAGGTGACTTCTGAAAGCAGTTGGTTCCACTGGATTTTATTTTGGGGTATCAGAGTAAAGGGGGCTAAATACATATGCATGCCACACTTTTCAGATATTTATTTGTAAAACATTTTGAAAACCATTTATCATTTTCCTTCCATTTCATAATTATGTGCCACTTTGTGCTGGTCTATCACACAAAATCCCAATAAAATACATTTACATTTTTGGTTGTAACATGACAAAATGTGGAAAATCAAGTTGTATGAATACTTTTTCAAGGCACTGTATCCCTGGTTATTCTAGCCAGGGAAAGTGACAGCCATGACCTAGAAGTGACATCACACACATTGCCTATACACGTCCCCTGGGGGGTCACAGAAAGAAGGGGAGGGGAGCTCTCCTCTCCCCCCTCCACCTGCTGGCACCTGCCATGGCAGTCCCCACCCCACAAATGGGCAAGCGGAACTGGATACATGGCAAGAGCGCGTGCCCCGTGGGGGGCACCAATACCGGGGACCGTGGAAGCAATCGAGCAGCAGCGTTGCCACCAGACTGCTTCCACCTGACAGGCAGGGGTCTGTCAGTATTCTACACAATCCCAGTAGCTGCAGCCATCGGATTGTGTATAAACCCCATGCTGTCAGGTCCATATGACATACTGACCTGGTGGTGAAAGGGTTGAAGTACATGAGATATATACTAACCATATGAGTTTTAGACCTGGTTCACACTATAACTATATAAAAAATTAGTATGCTGTACACTAAATAATCATAAGCAATAATCAATAAAATAAATGCTGCTACATGAAAAATGTGCATAAATTAACTGAAATTATATAAGTCCACATTCATATATTAATTAAAAGTCCCAAAATCCAATAACAAAGTGCTGTGTGCTAAAGAAATCATCCAATGGAAAGTGCATAGGTGTCCAGAAATGCATGACACAAAAGAAAAAATCAGCCTCTAAACAGATACTTTGATCTCCAATCAAGTGATCAAACAAGCAGATAGTGTTCAGGTCCCACACTGACACGTATCAAGTAGATGAATAGGAGATGAATGGACAACTGCAGGTTCACTTGAACGAGTCCATCACATCAGACAGCTCTCCACATCATGCAAGGAAAGATATAAAACAGAAAGAAAACGTCATAGTGCGACACGATAAACCAGCAAAGAATTTATTAAAGTATTGCACTTACATAGATAAAGTGCATAAAGGCAGTGTAAACATTTAAAATTCCGGCAGTGTCAGACCACCGGCCAGAATGCGGTGACATCACAGAAAGCTTCACTTGACGCATGTTTCTCCAAAAATGGCATTCTCTGGGATTGGACAACAACAGTTTTTTCACACTATAACTATGGCTGCAAGTTGGTTGCGGGTGCATGAATCGCACCTGTTCCTGCGCCAAGAACCTCTCACAGCCACATCTCGTTTCTCTTGCATTCTGAATGTCACCCCCATGCACCTCATCCCGCAGTGAGATTGCGGGTGCGGGAACTGCACAGAAACCACATGGTCAAAAAGATCATGCTGTTTCCATGTGGGTGCGTTTTGGAAAAGATGCATGCACCTTTTTCTTGCGTGAAACATGGGCACAGCAGCTCATTCAACTGAGTGATCTGCCATGTCCCCACAAAAGCGGGCTTCACGATCCGCACTAGTGTGAACCGGGCCTTAACATTTATGTAAGTAAAGCAGGATGAGATTATAATTTGTTTGAATGCAGGTGAAAAAACTGTGATTTTTTTTCAGTTCTAATAATTAAAATTGAATCCTGATTTATTGCAATGAATTAGGCCAACATATTCTTTCCTTGTGGTTTTTATACCCAGTGCTCATTAGAAGCATTTTACCTTGTCATATTACAGAAGGATGAAGACAGAAGAAAATCTCTTTAAAAATACTGCATGCTAAAGGGCAAGTACTTCTTGTGCCAACATACATCTGCTGTTCACATCTACATCAGTGTAAATCAGGCTCAACCACAAAAAACTGTATAATAGCACATCTAGCAGTTTTCACTGCTGACTCTGTGAACAGCTGATGGATGTAGGCAAAGACATAAGGGATTTTCTCGGCAGAACATGGCTACAGGCTGTCATTGCTGCACTCCTGAAAATGAAAGTTGCCTGTACATTCTGCTGATCCTTTGTTTTAATGTTCCCTGAATCGCTGATCCACAACAAGCACACAGCCAGTGAAAACAGAACTCTTGATCTTTGTACTTGGTCTGGGGTACGGAAGCCATTAAGTTACTAGGACAGCATGGCAAATAGCATCTATATAAGAATAGAGCCACAGTGACAGTCTCTATATTTACTTCAACTTAGATTTAAAGTGGAGTTCCAGTCTGTCACGAGTTCACCCACATGCCACGCCCACAGCGACTAGCTAACTGAGGCACGCACGTTTGGCCGTGACTTGGGGTAAGAGGGAATAATGGGGACTTACTAACATTTTAAATTGAAATTGTACAATAGGTTAGCAATATGCCTCTTGCAGAATCACATCCATTTTAAACAAATGCCCCAACCCAGTGGTGGGCAACCTTTTTTTTCAACTGAGCCAAATCTCGCCAAAACCACGATTGAAATTTATTTTGAGAACCACATTTTTAAAACTGAAAATACATAGGATGGTACACTGTTTTTAGTTTCAATAAGTTTTTATGGTAATTCACCCCCCATAGTAATTCATCCCCCATATAGTAATTCATCCCCCATAGTAATTGATCCCCCATAGTAATTGATCCCCCATATAGTAATTAATCCCCCATATAGTACTTCATCCCCCATATAGTAATTCATTCCCCATATAGTAATCCATCCCCCATATAGTAATCCATCCCCCATATAGTAATTCATCCCCCGTAGTAATTCATCCCCCATAGTAATTCATCCCCCATAGTAATTCATCCCCCATATAGTAATTAATCCCCCATAGTAATTAATCCCCCATATAGTAATTCATCCCCCATATAGTAATTCATCCCCCATAGTAATTCATCCCCCATATAGTAATTCATCCCCCCTATAGTAATTCATCCCCCATAGTAATTCATCCCCCATATAGTAATTCATCCCCCATAGTAATTCATCCCCCATATAGTAATTCATCCCCCATAGTAATTCATCCCCCATAGTAATTCATCCCCCATATAGTAATTCATCCCCCATAGTAATTAATCCCCCATATAGTAATTCATCCCCCCTATAGTAATTCATCCCCCATAGTAATTCATCCCCCATAGTAATTCATCCCCCATATAGTAATTCATCCCCCCTATAGTAATTCATCCCCCCTATAGTAATTCATCCCCCCTATAGTAATTCATCCCCCATATAGTAATTCATCCCCCATATAGTAATTCATCCCCCATAGTAATTCATCCCCCATATAGTAATTCATCCCCCATATAGTAATTCATCCCCCATATAGTAATTCATCCCCCATAGTAATTCATCCCCCATATTAATTCATCCCTCATATAGTAGTAGTAAGTAAGTAGCAAGTAGTAAGCCAAGTCCCCCCTGTGTCAATTCACTTACCTTTGCTCCGCGCGTTCCTCTCGCCGTGTTCCCGCGCCGTTCCGGTCTTCAGGGCGGACTGTGAGAGGAGCCTAGCTCCTCTCACGTTCGTCACGCTGCCCCGCCTACACACATCCTGACAGCCAATCACTGGCTATCAGGATGTGAGTGGCAGCGAGACTGGCCAATCATTGCATTTGAGCGCGCTGCCCTGGCTGTTTTTTTTTTGGATCACGCTGCAGAGTCCCTGCCGCCCGAGAGGAGGGAGGGGAGTGGGCGCCCTGCACACAAGAGCCGCATTAAAGCGTGTAAAGAGCCGCATGTGGCTCGCGAGCCGCGGCTTGCCGACCACTGCCCCAACCTAATTAAAATATATTCACTGCCTACAATGGCTTGCTATATGAATAGCAAAAAAAGTGTATCTGGACATTTTTTTTGAAACATTGTAATTGAAAATGGCAAAACAAACTCTGCATCACAGGTCACTAGATACACTTGGTAAATAGACAGGGAGAGTAATTATCACATTGCTACACAGATACAAATGTATCAGGACTGTGTTGCACAATATGGATTGTCGGAAAACTGCAGGGAAGAGCACTGGATCAGGTGTCTGGTAAATGAGAGGAATCAAGGAAGATTTGTATATCATACAAGGTGCGAGGGATGAAAAAACAGGGCGATTTCCTTAACTTAAGTTGACAGGGCTGGATGCTATAAGGCTCAGTCCAGCTATGGAGCTATGATAATGAACTCTGGAATAAGGGACAGAACACCCTAAATATAAAATGGGCATGTAAGCAGACATCTGAAGGTGCCTGATCTATGGCCACGGAGTGCTCTTACAACATAGAGTGAGCCCACAGGCCGTGTAGCACTTCAGCACAGGTCCTAGACCAAGAAACACATGTAAACGATGGCCTGGCACAATTCAGAGCTAGGCAGTGATAAGTGGGTCTGCATTGTATCTGAGGTCTGTGTATAGGCAGGAGAAAGGGAAACCCATAAAGAGTAAAGCTGTACGTTAAAGGATAAGTTCACCTTTGGGGACCTGTTACATGCTCCACCCATTTTTAGGGTGAAACATGTGACATGTTCCCGCTTCTGCAGTGGCTTGGCTAGCGATCAAAGCCCTCTGTGTGACTGCAGTATGGAGAGAGGTTCTCCGCACCAGCTGTCACTTTTTGAAAAGAGCACAGCCATGCGGGGCCTTACCCACACATTTCTGTCATTCATTCATAGAGTTCTGTGAATTAATCAACTACAAGTACTGACATCCTTTGCTAATGTCAGCTTGTAGTTTTCAGTGCACTACCATGGTGCTATTGAGAGCTGTGGTAATTCATTGATTCTTCCTGTCTATGTGAAACTTCCTGTCTGTACAATGTATTGGCAGACAGATTACACTGACAGTCAGCAGGAGTCCTGCATGGCACCAGCGATCTGCTGATCACTGCTGCAATGCTTTGCAAAATATTTTTAACCTGTAAAAAAAAATGTGCATTTTTTTTCAAGGTGAACTTATATTTTAAAGCTATACTAAAACCATCAATTTATCAGTTTTAGAAAACAATTGCATTCCTGGCACTGTCAAACCATCTAATGGCTGGTGTCAAAGCTGACCACATGTTCAGCACCATGGCAGTTGAAGATCAAACAAAGACTAAGATGATAGCTTCCTTGGCTGAAAACTATAGGAGGGTTTAGTTCTACATTAAGAACCTATGTCTGCACACTGATGTGGCTTTTATAAGTGGTTCCCACTCTCCCTGCTGGATTGCTAAAATTTATTTTATTTATTTTGAATGCAACATGGAGTGCTAAAACACTCACAGGTAAGTAGAAAAGAAAATGGAATTCTGATAGGGAGCTGTCACTATTAGAGTATTCCAGAGTTATGGAAAGCTAAGAGCTGGCTCAGATCACCAGGTTCCACCTATACAGTAAATAAAATAGTGTTTTGGATAGAGTAATCTTTCAAATTAAATAATTATTAGGGTGCAATAACAGATTTGGTAAAAGGTCCTCACAAGATGAAATATGTACCTAAAGATAAAGAGAAACTTGTAGGTAGGTGATTACAAAATGTTATGTTTATATGCCATTGATGTGTATTTCAGTACAGTTGCGTTCATTTGGCTTTCTAATGCTCCAGAGGTCGGGTCATGTATGACTTACTTCCTCTGCAGATGTGTCATATCCTGTTTTTTAGGGTATATACAGTATATGTGCAGGAGATCGGCCTTGGGGTTCTGATATGAGAGTAGATCATTGAAGACCAAGAGCTATTGATGTAGTTCTTTGCCCGTTTTGCTGATATCCCTCTATTAGGCCCATCTTCATTTTATGGACTTTAATGTTTATGGACAATTCCCCATCTCAGGTACGGGCCGCACCAGTTCTCTATGCACCTATCTACCGCTAAGGATAGTATACTACTACAGCAGCAGCACAGTCATTCTACCTCAGCCATATTGCACAACTGATTGTAGGTCAATCAATTTTACATGTAAGTTGAAAATGTCTTGGAGAATAATAATACCTTTTGAGTATACTTTAATTAGGAAAATAAGTTGTCCATGTCACTTAATGGGGAGAAGTGTCTATAACAAGTGTAACATTGATGTATCATAAGAAACATAGAAAAGTGATGGCAGAAATAAAGGTCCGTCGAGTCTGCCCATTAAGAATCTGAACAGTGGGAGTTAAAGCCAGTAAACCCTGGATGGATGCAGCACAAGTGTATTGGATAACATTTGTGGTTAGGTGCAAATAACATCTCATACAATGTTCTGGGTTGGGACACGGGACACTGGACACTTAGCAGCCAGCTGGTCAGTAAGTGGGTGACTTGGCCAGTGCTGGCAGCTCTGTTGGTAGTGGGGGATTGGTGTGCTTTATGGTTTCTCACCTCAAGGCTTAGTCTCCTCTTAGGAAGTGGCTTTGGCACAGGATTTGCCTAGACCTGGCCTAGAAGTGGAAGTAAAATCTGGTACATGTGCATGAGATGTAGTATCTAGGAAAGATATGTTAGCTGGTGAAGAGGAGGACATGTTCTGCTTTCCTGTCTTAAATGCTATGGAATACACAGAGAGTGAGAGGTCAAGAATACAGTATCTTTGAATTTTCTGCATGAAGAGTTACTGCTCACACATTATGTTGGTGCAGAGTGCTACTTACAGTAAAAATGGCTTGTGACCTGTCCCTAGGAGGCAAATAGTGTAAACCTGCTCCCTCCCTACAAACTGGCCACCCTCACTATGGGCATGCCCACTAACTAATTCTAACACTCATCCATTGCTCCAACTGAAATGGCCATAACCCTCCTCACAACCCTAAAGGGAACAGTCAGGATAGAAATGTTAAGATACTGCTGCCAATGCATTTTAAAGGTGCAATTGCTGGACTGTTGTCTTTTTCAGTGCTGTACTACTTAGTGACTCAATGACCTGGAGCAAGTGTGCAGCCAGGAAAGTTGGGACCGCTGACCTGCATACATTTCACAGCCTAAGAGGTGAAACTAGGCCAAGGATGGCAACCCTGGAGCTTGTATCTCAAAAAGCAAATCAGAAATTGCAATGGCTATAACAACATGACACCCTTGTAGAGGCAAAAGCACCATCTGAGAAACATTTTATTGTATTTTCTAGTGTATAGTATTTGTTGTGTTCTCATTTGTATTGAAAGGTTTCTCAGGCACAAAAGACTTCTATGTGATGCCAAAGGTTTGTCATAAACATCCAGACCTAAAGGCCCATACACATGATAACAAAAATTGTATGCAAATTTCTGTACAAGGAACCATGGGTCAATTATCTGTTTATTAGTATAGTGCGTTCAACAGCTGACTGTTTGGACAAGGAAAAAAAGGAAGGTGCATGCTATAAAATGTTTATTGTATGTGAACACAACATCAGATTTTCGCTCAATGTGTACAGTAATCGTATGTAAATAATTAAATAGAAAAAAACGTGCATGATCAAAAGCAATGAATGACCCAGAGGAAGGTGGCAATGAACATTGAAATCATACACAAGAAAGAAAGTTTTCCTATTTAGGCCGAGAATATTCGTACAAGTTAATACCATTGTTGGCTACATCATGATATGCACCTTCATGGAAAATCAGAGGATCGTTAGTCTGATTTTCTCATACTGTGTAGCAGGAGCGGACTGACAACTCACAGGGCCCCCGGGCAATTGGGGATCATGGGGCCCCTGTGTCCTTGCCCACACTCAAAACACACCCAAAAAAGCCTACCAGGGGCAGTTTATGGGGCCCCCTACTGACCCCCAGGCCCTCGGGCAGTGCCCGAGTGCTCGAATGGTCAGTCCGCCCCTGGTGTGTAGTAGACTTTATACTAACATTGAAAGTAGCTTAATCTGTGAAGCAGTATTTACTATACAGTTTATTATAGGTAGGTTTTTGTTTTTCAGACACAACATGGCTTTTTTAAGCATATAAAATGTTCTTGAAGCTTTGTTTCTGTATATTACCAAAATGCAGTATTTAAGGTCCATTTAGACCAAGTGGCCTATTTATTTATTTTATTTATTACAGGTACTTATATAGCACCATCAATTTCCACAGTGCTTTACATATATATTGTACATTCACATCAGTCCCTAACCCTCAAGGGGTGTACAATCTAAAGTCCTTAACTTACCTTCATACATACCCATATTAGGGCCAATTTAAACTAGACCTAATTAACCTATCAGCATGTCTTTGGAGTGGGAGGAAACTGGAGTACCCAGAGGAAACCCACGCAGGCACAGGGAGAACATGCAAACTCCAGGCAGGTGCTTCCGTGGTTGGGATTTGAACCAACGACCCTAGTACTGCCAGGTGGAAGTGCTAACTATTTAGCCACTGTGCTGCCCGCTACTTTTGCCTGCAGTTCTCTGTAGTAAATCAATGTTGTTCAAACACTGCAAGCATATGAAAAAACATTTTTACTTGTAACAAACAGGGCCCTTCAATTGTAAATTGCACAGACTCGACTGGCTTGGGGTCCCCATTTAGTGCCATAAGAGTCTTCATTTGAATCCTAGCTTTCTTAAATGCAGCTAATAACTGTGCAGGTCTGCTTCGGCTGGGCAATATTTTTAGTCCTTCCTGGGAACTGGTGGTCTCTGCACTAACCATACAGGATAATTGTTAAGCCAGTCTCCCTCTGCAACGAAAAATGGACATGGTCATGGTTATCCTATGCTGAAATATCCCAGTCTGATGCACAGCTTGCCTGCATGTTCAGGACGTTATTAACCCTTTCCCTCCCCCCACATCCCTTCAACTGGGCAATTATGCCCATTAGAAAGGAAGGTCTGCCTAATCATGTAACCACTGTGATTGGCTGTTACAGTCTCGCTAGTTCCTGATCATTGGTACAGATCAAGTGCTGTCTTTGACAGCTCAGTCTCTATGTTGGGAGTCTGTAAGGGGCGCACTCTCAGCAAAGAAACTTATGTTGCCCACAGACGCATATGTGCAACGTGCGGGCATTAAGGCCCAACTGCTTTGCTGACGTACATATTCATTATGTGGGAAGCAGGTAGTTAAGTGCCGCCCATATTAGACAGCAGCTTCTGCAGAAATTTCAGTCTATTTGAGTGACAAGTAATCATTTAACTACATCACTAGAAAGAGACATGCACACACAGCTTGAATGTGCAAATATAAGCAGTGTTACAAGTGGGTGCCTGCAGGATGTGCTGTCCTTGGAAGACAAGGCTAGGGCCTATATCGGTTATGCAGAGAAAGGTTGCTTTGAGGCTCCCTTTATCTGATTGAGTTCTGTAAATAATGAGCCTCATCCAGCATAACATAGGGCGATACAAAGCTTCACATATGAAAAGCAGGTTATAGCTCCACATCTGCTGGATAGATAGAAAATACACAATATTAATATGTAATATTTTAAATTTACATGATATAGTGTTAATTTTTTTAGTCCTTACTGTATGAAGACATTATGTCGAAAATCGTGATACAATGATGCACTATTTAATTAAAAAACTCTACCTCCTTTCAACATACATTGAATTGCATTTGAACACGTTTAAGTTTTCTTACTTCCCCCTCAATTTAAGGATCTAATGCTTGCTTGGTCAAGTGAGCATGTAACAGAGATAATTACTTACCTTTTTAATTTTTACCTTTTTAATTACTTACCAGATCAATAGGGACTGGCCAAATTTTGATCTATGTATGGCCACTCCCGCTCTAACGATAGACTTTTGTCAAACGGGAATGTCAGAAACAGGGGCGGAATGACCATTTGAAAACTCGGGCACTACCCGAGGGCCCAGGGTCAGTAGGGGGCCCCATGAGATGCCCCTGGTACCTTTTTAATAGGCTATTTTGAGTTTGGGCAAGGACACAGGGGCCCCATGATCCCCTATTGCCCGGGGGCCCCATGAGTTGTCAGTCCGCCCCTGGTCAGAAATCTTTTTGTTAATCAGCGGCTGCAGCTGCTCATCTGTTTGCTATGACAGCAGAGTCTTCCTGCTGTCAGAATACAATGGCACAGCAGGGAGGATTCCTCCATCCACCTCACTTGTGTGGATAGGGTAATTCAAATCCAGTTTCTACCATAGACAACAGGTCCCACAAAGCCACTCCTCTTCTTCGGTCATGCAACTGCTCCCTTGCTGACATCATCATGTGTAAAATAGGACCGGCAGCCACAACTAGTCTTGCAATTCATGTATTGCCATTGAGGGTCCCCCATTTTAGCCCTGAAGTGGGAGACTGGAAGAGCAGAAACAATAAATAAGGTTTGCGGTATACCATCCTAGACTTTAGAGTGCTAGATAGTTAATATATGTTGGAGATGGGGCATCCACGCAGAATTTTTTTTATAGCTAACCAGAGTTTAAATCTAACTGTACAAAAGTACTATTTTAAAAATATAAAAATTTCTGTAAGAAAACTGCATTTTATACAGGAGTATTTGCAAGTTAATGTCACGTAAATCCGGTAGACACAACTAGAACAGACGGCAAATATTAGTCACAGCTATGTGTTTAGAAAGGTCATGTTATTTACAGTATTCTTTTCAGAATGGTCAAGGGTGGAGTTTAAAAACATTCCTTATTATCTGTCCTATACCCCTCTAATTATTGTTTGTATTGAGATTTTCTTGTTTGTTTCCTTGACAGAGGGAGTGTGTAAAAAAAAAAAAAACTGGTTGGATAAGAGTTAACAAGCATAGGAAACTACTTTGGATACAGTTTGTTATAACCTGCATTTTTCCTTTCCTTTCAATTCCATTGTCTATTTATTGCATATCTGGCAGCATTCCTTATAATCAAGGGAAACTCCAAGGTTTAAAGATTTGTCCCTAGAACTGGTTTGCTGTCAATGGCCATCTACATAGTAAAATTCTCCATGAATATTATGCTTTTTTTAATTATTATTATGCTACACCTACCACAAATCTTGGTCATCCAAACTGTACATATTATGAATAAATACCTAAGTTGCCTTAGTAGCAGTACTTAGTAAGTAGACCTAAAGGCAAAATCAGTTTTTTTTTAATTTTGGATAGAGTAAGGGAGGGTTATAACCCCTGTTAGTTTTTTGCCATCTGTGTCCCATTGGAGAGATTTCACTTCACTTCTTGTAACATTGTCAAAACAGAAAATCATTCCAAAAAATGAGGGAATTCCTGGTTAGCATCAAAACTAGTGTCTCCAATGAAAGCTGTCTACTTTATTCCTGTTCTGGTGACAATGCAAAAGTTGGGATTTTCATATACTTTCAATGACAATGCTAAACAGGACAAATAGGGTGAATCTCCCTAACAGGGGCACAGGCAGCAATAAAAAACCGACAGGGGGTCTAATCTCTTTACACTCTATTCAAAAGTAAAAAAAAGTTTTGCCTTCGTTATACAGTACTTTGAGTGAAGGTATGCCAAAAAAAATCAGTGTTCAGGAAACGATTGATTTAGCATTTTTGATTCTGGTCAACAGCTTGCATACCTTCCAATGCTCTGAATAAGAAAGAGAGATACCTTTTAGCATAATGTATGTAAGCAAAGGGCACACCCTACCATGTATCAGGTACATGACTAATGAAGAATGAATGCACAAAAAATAATTGGCTAAACCCACATGTGTTTTTCACCATTACTCCTCTATTACACTAGTTTGCAGTGCAAAGTTCGGCTGGGAACACACTATAAAAAAATCGGATGAACGATCGTCCAGTTTTCCTCAATTGTTCACAGCAAGTCAAACCCAAGGATGGTACTAATTGTATGACAAGTCTCAAATGGCAAAGGCATTATTTGCCTTGTGATAGGCATGTTGTAGTGTAGATTAGGAAGCAGGGGCAGACTGACAACTCATGGGGCCCCTGTGTCCTTGCCCACACTCAAAGTACACCCAAAAAAGCCTATAAAAAAGGTTTCAGGGGCATTTCATGGGGCCCCCTTATGACCCCGGGCCCTCGGGCAGTACCCGAGTGATCGAATGGTCAATCTGCCCCTGTTAGGAAGTGATGTAATATACTGTGACACTGTAGCCATGCCTTTTACCACCATACATTCAGAGTTTTGTGGATTCTTTATTCTGTCTCCGTCAATGGATTTTTCTTACCAGATTTAAAAGATGGATTTAATTTCTGATGACTCTCAAACTGCAGCAATTTCAGTCATCAGTCTTGGACCTCTGGCCATACAGAACCAACTGCAAAAAAAGAGAAAAAGGGGAATTTGGTGCAAAAATGGCTTCTGAATCATGACCAGTTTTCCCATATGTAACTGTTGAGAGGAGTATAGGAGATTTATTTTTCATGTCTATGACAATGGAAAATTTTACCGTAATTGTCCTTTCCTGGTGCCAATCCATGGCAGCATACCAACGAGAGAGCTCCACCTCTAGCTCCTCCCTCAGGACCAGTGAATAGCATAAAAGAATGATAAATAACTAGCTGACAGGGTGAGTAGATGCCAAAATATAAAATTTTATTGAACAGAGACTGAAGCCTTAATTACTTTTCTCCCAAAATCAACCATTGACAGCCCCTGGTCCACTCTGTAGTGTTTTACAAAGGTGTGGTGTGAATACCAAGATGCAACTCTGTATATTGTCTCCATGAAGATGCTGGAGAAAGCTAACCAAGATGCCGCCACCACCCTCGTTGAGTGTGTTGTCACCACCATCAGCAGGTTGACACCATCTGCCCTGTATGCCCTTTGAACAAGTTTCACAATCCATCTAGCCAAAGTCCTTGAGGAGGCTTCCTTCCCACTGTTCATGCCACTAGGCAGAATAAATAGCCAGTTGGATGCTCAAAATGAAGCCGTGATTGAGAGCTAATGCTTTAGAGTCCTGGAAATATCCAGTTCCTGTAAAGCTCCTGACTGTGCTTCTGGAAAATTGTCCCAGGCCTCCGAGAGATGAAAGGATGTGGCTACTTTGGGAACAAACTAGGCCACTGCTCAGAGTTCCACTCTTTCCAGGAAAAAGTAATACAGGCCTTTGATATCCTCCTTCCTGAAGTAACGGCCACAAGGAAGACTGCTTTGAAGGTAATGTTCTACAGTGAGCACTGTTCCGTAAGAGCAAAGAGTTGTTTAAAGAATTTGCTGGGTGTTTGTGGTCTTTCTTTTATACTATTCACTGGTCCTGAGGGAGGAGCTAGTGACAGAGCTCTGTCATTGGTATGCTTTCATATGGCGCCAGGAAATGTAATTATTTTCATGACTGCATGTTCTTCTGGGTCGTAATTTGTTTCCAATCATGTGCGATGTTTCTCATTCAATTTTTCTTGTACAAGAACAGTACACATTACACGAAAATTGTCAGTTCTGTTCGCTAACAAGGAAAATTTTGTATTTTACCCCTTTGGAAATTTTCATTTTGAAGGTCTGAATCAGCTGTCGAACGTTGTGTACACACTATAAGAAAATGAAACGATTGTCCTGAATACAGAATTTTCCATCCAATATATTTATAGTGTGTAGTCCCCATTGCTTGTAAAATAACACATTTTATTTATAGAGGTTCATCAAATCTAAAAAAAGGGACAACATCAACTCAAAAGGGTAAATCAAGAGGTTCATCAATTCAAAAGTGAAAGCATTCCCTTTTACTACAGGCATCAGAAATATTCACAGATTTCAACACCGCCAAATGTTGCTTGCAACACACCTTAACAACGTTTACTAAAAAAAAATTAAACTAGTGACAGATATACCATCAGTCTGCTCAGATTCTGTGGCAGGAGGCACGTTTGTTAAAGGGTAGCTCCACCTTCATGGGGAAAAAAAGCAAATGAGAAATAATATATTGTATACAATTGCTACACGTTTTAATTGAATGTTAATAAAAATTACCTTACCTTTTCAATCTGCAGCGCTGTAATTTTGTCTATCATGCAATGCAATATGGCTTCCTGGAGGTGTTCTGTGTATAGAACTACCCCCAGAAATGTTATTTCTTTGTTATATGATTGGCTCAGTTATTTTTCCAATATTCTGCACTATTATACAAATCAGATTTTAGGCATCCTCTGGAATAGGAATTTTAGTTTCAGTGCAATACTCCGTAAGGGTTAATTAATTCTAAATGGATGAAGATCCTTCAACTTTTCTCATCAGAACACTGAGAACACAATAGCTGAATCTAATGAAGAAGTCCCTCCCATTCAGAATTACTCAGCACTATACATGGTCAAAAACACAGTTTTTTCTTGAGAGCAGAAACAAGCAGGAATCTGCAAAAATATTTTGTCAGCGGCAGTTAATCAGATTCTACCCAGTGTGAAATAGTGTCAGAATGCCTGCCGTACTATTGCAGTCCTGCTATAAGTCGCTGATCACCACCATTACTAGTATAAAAGTAAATAAGTAAAATGTCCAGTAGATATACCATTGTTTGTAGACGCTATAATTTTCACGCAAACTAATTACACTCATTGGGATTTTTTAACCAAAGACATGTAACAGAATATTATTATTATTATACAGTATTTATAAAGCGCCAATAGTTCGCTCAGCGCTGTACATTACAAAGGGGGACAGAACATGTGACGGAACAATACCAATACAATGCAAAACATGAGGGGATTGAGGGCCCTGCTCTTTCGAGCTTACAATCTAGGAGAATACATTTTGGCCTAAATTTATGAATTTTGTTTTTTTCTTTACATTTTTGGTCTTTTTTTAAATAAAAAACCCAGAAGTGATCAAATGCCACCAAAAGAAAGCTCTGTTTGTGTGAAAACAAAATGATATACATTTCATATGTGCACAGTGTTGCATGACTGTGCAATTGTCAGTTAAAGTAGCGCAGCATCAAATAGCAAAAAATGGCCTGTTTATGAAGGAGGGTAAATCTTCCAGAGGACTTGTGGTTTATAATGATAAAGTCTTGGGAGCTGCAGTTGCTGCATGGCTGTTTTTTTTCTCTCTTTACTTTCTACAGGGCAGACACATTTCTGAGAATAATATGAATGTATCTGTGGCCTGCACACATATCCCTGCTTAGTATACAAAAGTATCCAGCTGCCGCTCTTTACCTTCCAGGCATTGAATTTGTTTCCTGTTTGCAAATGCAGTTAGATTAGATCCTCTGTGGGCATTGTTGCTGATCATCTATTTAAAAACAAACACATAAAACGCTTTTGCTATATTAAGGGAGTCAGCTAACATGTCTGTATATTTTCAGCAACAGAACACAGCTTGTAAATCAAGTACCCAGTATATTTATCAGTGTAAATATAGACAGGATCTCTGGACCTCAGGATCTTGTCAGCTGCAAAAGGGAGCCTGAGAATATAAAAATATATACTTTGCTATTACTTACCTTTTTTTAGTACCCATTCACACTTATGGGATTTAATAATATATACAAATTTGGTGCTGGAGGGGTATAATATAGCTGCATAAAAGTCCATAGAGTCCATCAAAAGTCCATGTGGGGGACCATTGGTATTCACAATGAAAGTACATTAGCAAAAAGCGGCATCAGTGGCAGCACCATCAGAGCAAAGCCGAACTCTGAATGTGGAAAAAGAGAAAAAAGAGGGGCGCTGGACTAAGCGCAGCATTAAAATTTACAATGTATTGGTAAAAATGACAATTTAGCAGCTGATAGGAAGTGAAAAAGGAAAGAACATATCACCAACGTGGTCCAGGCTCCCAGGAGGCAGTAGAGAACGAGCGGTATCCACGCATCCGATGTTGTCTGGAAGGGTATCCTGGAGCGGCCGGTCGCCGCAGGGAACCAGCATGGCGCGCAAATGACACCAGGGCGGGGCAGTAACGCGTTTCAAAGCAGGCGGTAGAAGCTCCGCTTCGAAACGCGTTACCGCCCACCCTCATCATCTTCACTGACGTCACGTCCGCCCCAGTGCCGTTTGCATTCCACGCTTGTTCCCTGCTGAGGCCGGCAGCTCCAGGATACCCTTCCAGCCAACATCAGATGCGTGGATACCGCTTGTTCTCTACTGCCTCCCGGGAGCCCAGACCACGTTGGTGATATGCTCTTTCCTTTTTCCCTTCCTTTGAGTTGCTAATTGTCATTTTTACCAATAAATTGTAAATTTGAATGTTGCACTTAGTCCGGCGCCCTTCTTCCTTCTCCCTTCTCTTTTTCCATATGGGATTTAATGCACATGCTTTAACATGAATGCATGTGCAGAGGTTTGTCATTAATTTTATTGGTGCTATTTTACACATATGCTGTGTACTAACATGTTTTGGAAAGTTTATTTCAATTTTTATCAGTCAATGCACCTTGAAAGGTTTCTAAGAGGAAATGGCAGGGCATGCCAATACATTATGATGTGCATCAAAATACACCAGAATTCTACAATGCAAGTGATTAAGTGTGGATCCTACCTTAAACTGGTTGTGAACCCTTACATATACCCAAGGCCGGTGCTAGACTATTTTGTGGCCTAGGCAAGACCAGCTACTTGTGCTCCCCCCCCCCCCCCCAAAAAAAAACACAATTTTTTTAAAACAGAAAATATTAAATCAACAAAACATGAAACTGCTAAATTTCTTTTAACTTGCAAAAATAAGTGCCATAGGATCATAAGATGCCAGCAGCACCAATATTAAAGACAAAATCAATGTCGCGGATGGACAGCATCTGTGGCTGGCAGTGGCAGGGTGACAATTGCAGCGAGTGGAGGATGATGGATCCACACTCTGGCAGATCCCAGGCTGGAATTCCCCAGGCAATGGGGGGAGATAAAACGCTGTGACAGCAGGCAGCTGAACTGAGTGATCCCACTCAGTGACAGATCCGACACAACATACCACCACAAACACTGACACAGATCAGCAGGCACTAGAAGAGCAAGCTGCGGGTTCATAATGATGTCATCACTCACTGACACATTGCACATGTGATGGATGGCCAGCCGGCCGGGTCACACTCTCACAGACACGAGACATCAGAGTCAGACATTACCTTCCTCCACAGGCGCAGCTCCACCTCTGATGAATGGGAAGAGAAGGGCTCCACAGGGATCAGCAGCAGGCAGCCGGCTTGCAGTAAGGGACTGAGTCTGAGAGGAACACTGGAAGGAGCAGAAGCTCAGCTGCTACACTGGTCCCAGACACCTGGCATCTTCCTCTGTCCTTTTTTCCTTCCCTCTGCCGTGCTTCCTCTCAGCTGAAGGATCATTCATGACGTGGTTGTCACACACAGAGAGAGTGCCGGGCTGTGCTGCACCCAGGCACCCCTAGGTGGCAGTGCGCCCTAGGCAGACGCCTGCTTTGCCTAGTGGAGGTACCAGCCTTGCATATACCCATTGAAGTGACTGACCTTAGCTGATACAGAAAGATGAGACAAACCCTCCTATATAAGTTGTACCTGTTTATCTGCAGTATTCTCTTCTCTATGTCTATTTAACATCCAGAATTTATAGAGCTTACTTGAGTTGTCAGAAAAACAGGGGTTGGAGAACTGAAATTAAACACTACAGAGCTCAGTGAGGAGAGCTGATTGGAGAGAAGGGGTACCCCCTCCTTTGCACACAGGAACAGACTTGAGGCTGTCAAACACAGTCTGTGTGCTGGAGTTCCCTCCCTTTTTTACCTCTTGGTGTCAGAAAAACTTGTCAGAAGCGACTCATGCAGATATCAGAGGAACGAAGTAGCAGACAGAAAGGACACTTAGTGCTCTGGATAGAGACAAGTACATATGGAGGGATATGCTTTGTGCAGATTTCATATCTGAGGTTTACATCCACTTTAAATTAGACCTAAACCCTCCTATCCTTTACAGGCAAGGAAACTGCCATCTCAGCCTCTGTTTGATCTGCAGTTGCCATGATGCTACACATATGAGCAGCTATGACAACAGCCATTTGATGGCTTGACGGTTTGGTTGAGAGGTAACATAAGCACACTAGTAAATGTGACCAATATAACTGAAGGCATGTCCTGAGTGTAACTGTTTTGGGTAACCATTAAATCAGTGGGTTTCATACTGCTTTAAAGTGTTACTAAACCCGCAACAGTAAAATCAGTCTGTATATGTAGTGAAGTATACTTGTTATACTCACTAAGGGGTTAATCCTCTTCATTGTGTAAAAAGTATGTTTGATCCTGTGTTCTCTGTCCCTCCTCTTGTTCAAATGTCCACGCCGATAAGACAGACTGACCATGTAGCCCTTCTGCACATGCTCAGTTTAGTGTGTATTGCTGGAGATGTTTTTTTTTTTGGGAGAGTGCATGTGATCAGCACAGGGCCAATCAGCACTGTCCAGACCAGGGGTGGACTGACAACTCATGTAGCTCCCGGGCAATAGGGGATCATGGGGCCCCTGTGTCAAAAAAGCATATGAAAAAGGTACCAGGGGCATCTCATGGGGCCCCCTACTGACCCCGGGCCCTCCGGCAGTGCCCGAGTTTCTAAATGGTCAGTCCGCCCCTGGTCCAGACAGAGGTCAGGGGTCCTGCATCCTCCTTGAGCAGAAAGAAAACTCCTACAAGCTTTAACCAGTGCTCAGCTGAAATCACAAGACTGTTATAACTGCTGATGAGAAAAGATAGCAGTTTATGTTTACTAAAATAATTGCATTTCTATGTTCTGTGTACTGTAGGAGACCAGATATAGTGATCCTGGGTTTAGTAACACTTTAATCTGGCCATACACTAGTGGAATTTTGCTCAAAATTCTTTTTTTCTTAAGAACATTCAGTTGATTTTCTAATCGTTAGTGAGATCAAATTGACTTTGTTTTCAACCACAGCGACAAGAAAATTTGAAGGAGCAGAATGGAAATTTTTCTCCAACGTACAAATTTCTAAAGGTTCTCTAACACCCATGGTGGAGTGCTGTGCCCTCTGAAGAGCGATCTGTTTGGATCACTTTTCAGAGGGCATTTGACAGGCAGTGAGGAGGCATTAAATCTCCTCCTCACTACCTGATTTAACCCTATAATGCCACCCTACAGCCCCACAATTATGTGCATAACACGCAGTTGTGGCGTGCCCCCATTGATATCAGTGGGCAAGTTTGAAAAGCAGTGCTTCTTGTCAAACTCTGCACCCTCAGTTAAAATGCCGCAGCATGTGAACAGCCCCATCCAGCTGTTGTGTTACTGTTCAGGTGGGCAGCCAGAGGGTGGTAAGGGCTAGAGGGCCTTTTTTTACTGCCCCCTGACAGCCCATCTGAAAGAGTCCTGACAGTTTACATGCGTTTTGTTCAGGAAGGTCCATTCATTCCTAAATTGAATGTTAAAAGCAAGCTTCATTTCTAAGTACTTTCAAACAACATTTCTCAAGTCATTAAATTTTCCTGAGAATTTTTGTCCAAATTTTTTTTTCGAAAGCCATTTAGTGTATGACCAGCTTTGAAGACCCAGCTTTCAAGGATCTCACCCTGGTCATGTTTTCGCTGCCTCCTGAGTCTTTGATCTGGTATAAACATACAGGACAGGAGATCAGACTTTTCAGGCTTTACTGGCTGCTGTCAGTTTGCCAGCCAAGGTCCCCACCTGTGTGTAGGAGACACTGATGGCTTTATAATACTTTGTACTGTATGTGAAATAAAATGTAAGACGGAATTCACACTTGACATCATGAAAATGCATATAGTTTTAACACAGTTAAGCCATGTTTTCATTTTTTCCATGCCTATTTAATGTGTGTAATGCGTTTTGCATGTTAAGTCCCCCCCAAAAAATGAATAGCTTCTGTCTGTTGATCATATGGTATACAGCACTACAGCACGGTATGACACGCTGTATTCATTTTAGTGGGGCCCAAAAACATGTTGTGGCAGTCAAATTCAAGCAAGATGTTTCTTTCTGTATTGCATTGCATACAACTTTGGTGGTAATTGATCGCCTGTGTGGGTTTTTATTTTTTACGCTATTAAAAAAAAAGACCAACAATTTTGAGAAAAAAACAATATTTTTGACTTTTTGCTATTAAACATGTCCAGTAAAAAAATTTAAAAAATCAAATATGGTCATAAGTTTACACCAAAATGTATTCTGCAACATGTCTTTGCTAAACAAAATCCCAATATGTGTAAATTAATTGGTTTACCTGAAAGTTATAGCATTTACAAATGGCGGTATATATACTGGGATTTTTTTTTCTTTTTACTAGTAATGGCGACAATCAGCAACTTATAGCGGGACTGCGGCGGGCATTCTGACACTGGGGGGAGCTCACTTTGTGTCACTGACATCCCCAGTGACACCAATACAGTGATCAGTGCTAAAAAAAAGCACTGACACTGTACTAATGGTATTGGGCAGGAAGGGGTTAACATGAGGGGCGATCAAAGGGTTAACTGTATGCTGGGAGTGTTTTACTAGGGGGCTGTGTCAGTGTGCTTCACTGTAATCACACTGCTTTGGATGGCTGTGCTGTGTACATCCATCCAAAGCAGTGGGCCCGAGCTGACAGGGAGAACTGTTAGTAAACAAAACAGTTCTCCTTCCTGTCGGAAGATCCTCAAAAATCACTGGGCGCCAGCAAGTAATCGCCAGCAGGGGCCTTGGCGACTGAAAGCCGCGGCCTTGACCCGGAAATTTTGCGCAGCCGTGCCGCCCTGTAGAAGTATTTCTGCTCTAGGGTGGTCAGGAAGTGGTTAAAATATATGGCACATTACATAACTCTTGGAAGACAACATCACGCAAAAAGGTTTTTTAGTCTCAAAAACAATAAATGTATAATTTTGGTATTAAATATAATAAGCCCATAGTTAATAAGGTAAAAAATGGTCTGCTCTACAGATTAAACTGGTGTCTGAAGTGGTTAAAGTATATCTATAGTTAAAATATAAAATCAAATATTTGTTTCCACATTGAATATCAATTATTTCTAGTCTACTCCTATTAATCTAAATGATCTTTAAGTTTGTAAACTTACCTTGTGAAGATCCCATTTATTTCCTTGAATTCTGTGAAACGTATTCACTATGCCCTGTGAGTAGACTCTGCTGTATCACGCATTTCACAGAGCCTGCCACCTGAACTACAGAGGTGCTGAGAGGAGGAGTTTCAGGAGGCGGAGTCAGTACAGAAATCACAGCCTGCAGGCAACATGGTATAATGGGATATGTAGTCCTTAGTGAAAATAAACAGCAGAGGAGAAGCTGCAAAGCATGCAGGGAATCCAGGAAGTTGCGGAAAGTGACAGCCAACCGAGAGGCAGAGCTCATAACATAAAAGATCTTTCAAGTGTAGCACCCTCTAGGTTTAGCTAGATAGGATTTATATTTGTGAGTCAAAGGCTTGTTAGAAGCCTGGGATGAGTCAGCCTAGGAGTGAGGTAGAGAGGTCACCTCAGGACAAGCTGGGAGGCTCTACAGCTTCTGGAACCCTCCCACCCTTCTAGAAACTTGAGGAACTTTCTAGAAGAGGGGTGGAGGAGGGGAGAAGGCCCTGATTTGCATATTAAGGGAATTTGGACAATCCCCAGGCAGGAGGCCTGGCATGATGGCTAAGAACAACCCTGGCTCCATGCACACTAGTGTTTTTTTTAAGCTCAAAATATGCTGGAAAAAATGCTGGATAAAAACCACTGGTAATAGCATTTTTAGTAGCATTTTAGTAGTATTTAGAAAGGGGCAGACTGACCATTGTGGCTCTCGGGCACTGCCTGAGGGCCCAGGGTCAGTAAGGGGCCTCATGGGATACCCCTGGTACCTTTCATAGGCTTTTTTGGTTGTGGTTTGAGTGTGGGTGAGGACACAGGGGCCCCATGAGCTGTCAGTCCGCCCCTGATTTAGGAGCATTAGCGTTTTATTAGCGTATTTACAGTACATATAGAAAAAAAAAAGAAAAAGCTAAAAAAAAGCTGTTAGTAGAAATTTAGTATCAATTAGGAGTGTTTAGTGTTTTTTTGTGCTGGAAAAATGCTCCAAAAAACTCTACTAAAAGATTTTTTTCTGCTCCAAGAAGGTGAAGCTCAAAAAACGCTAATAGTCTAAAGTAGTATGCATGGACACATAGGATACCATTATTTAGCTGCTAGAAGCAGAAACAAGGATGATATTAACATCTTTTAGGAGCTTAACCCCTTGACGCCGATCGCACGCAAATATGCGGCCTCTTAGCATCTGAGCCTTGATGCCGAGTGGCCACATATTTGCGTGTAATTGACAAATACATATGTGCTGAGAGCGCATGCCCTGCGCGCCCAGCACATATGTCCGCTACTCCTGGAAAGGTCCTGATTGATCGGGACCTTTTCCGATCATGTGACCGCCATGATGGCGAATCACAGCAGTCACATGACCCTAAAACCCCGCCCCACCTCCCAGCTTTTGAAACTCTTAGGCTACGTTCACACTAGCGTTGTGTGCAGGCAGCAGAGAGGCGTTTGGGAAGCGTTTTTACAGCTTCCCAAACGCCTCTGACAATTCTGCACATTGCAGCACATGGTGCTTTTCTAACGGGAGCGTTAGCGTCACGTCGCGGCAAAACGGATGCCTCTGGTCGAGTCAGGAGGCGTTGAAGCCTCCTATTCTAGTCTATGGTGCCGCTCTGCAAACGCCCATTTGCGGTGTGGTTGCGGGGCATTTGCAGAGAGGTAACACCATTCAAACTTTATTATAGGCGTTTGTGGGGCGTTTTTAACGTTTGGCAAACACCTAGCAACCGTCGCTAAACCGCGCATGCGGCGTTTGCGGAGCGTTTGACGAGCGTTAAAAAACGCTCCGCAAACACTGGACCAACGCTATAGGGGCGTTTGGCAAGCGTTGGTAAGACAGTCAAGTGTGGCCGAGCCCTGAAAGGGCCGGGAGGCGCGGCGCCAAGAGGTTAAAAAAAACACTAGTGAGCATGGAGCCTTAAACGTGGCAGAGCCTGTGCAGCAAGAGAGTTGTTGTGTTCGGGTGGAAGATGGACTTAAAGAAGATGCTGGAGTGTGGAGCCTGGGAGGGGGCCCCAGGGAGCCTATCTACAGGCTGGTGCGGGATGGAAGGATTTCCACTGTACTACTGTCTCCTAGGGAGGACATCCTGTCAGCAGGTAGGAGCCAGTCCAGGGTAAGGCCTGAAAGCAGCTGCAACCCATCGAGCTTACAGAACAGGACAGTGTGAGTCCTTCTACACCCCCTGGGGCAGACAGGAGCAGTCAGGTGCAATACCCAACTAGTTCTCATCCGGGACTACTTAACTGCAGATTTTGTAATCCCTTGCCCAGGGATACCCTCAGGACAGAAGGGAGAAAGAGGAAGGATTCATCTGGGGTCTGAGGAGGTACAGCAAAGGGGACATCAGTGCTCCTTAAAGAGACAGTTGCTACTTTTTTTGGTCCACATTTTCGTACAGTGTTCATTAAGAAGTTGTCCTCCAATTTTACAGTTCCTTGGGCATCCCATATACCCCTAGACCCCATCCAAGTTTTTACCCCTAATAAAATAACAAAACCTAGCTCAAGGACTGTTTTAGTGACTTTGTGTGTGAAAATGTGGAAAATACGTGTTGCCTGGCCATCAAAATTCAGCGTCCCTTAAGGGGTGAGTGCTACATAAGTATTTGATTGTCAAATACAACTATTAGTTGTATTGTTATTTTAATGCTGATGTGATAAAATTCAAATGTATGCTGTGACCATAGATCGCCTTTAAGGAAAACCTGAACTGATATTTCCCTTGTCATATATCACCGGCAATCTGTTTTTACATGCCGTCTCTACCTGAATTCCCCTGATGCCTAATAATGCTCTGCTACTCTCTTAAACTGAAAGCGTGTATAGGTGCCACCAACTTGGAGGCTGAAGTACATATCAGTTAGTGGAATCTCGACTTTGAAATCCTGTACATGCTCAGACATCTTGTTTGTAGTCTGCAACTAGTCCAGACTATTGCCATGTGACCTTCTGATCTCACCACCACCTAAATATACTGTGTAGCCCAAGGCAAACATTTGCCATCTCAAAAAGTATTCCAACTTATTCCATTATCTGTTTCCTTTAAAAAAAGGTTGGCCAGGGGTGACTTCTTCTATCTGCAGCCACAGAATTTTAACCCAATCTGCAAAAATCTGCCATGCTCAACAACGATCATTTCAAGTGTATTTCCACTTTTGCAGTCAAATGTGAAAAAAAAATCACTTTATGTTTGTTATGTGTTTCCATTCACACAACTTACTTAAAAAATATATATATTAATTTTTAGATGTGTTTTAGGAGATGGTTTCATGGCTGACTGTCAGAATTTCTCCAGAATCTGACACAATAGAATGGCAGAATCCAGTTCTCATTAACATATAATGGATAAGCCCAGCTTCTAAAGCAGCCCAGAGATGATTTTCATTCAAAGAGCGAGTTTATTGAAAAGAAACTGAGCTGATTCCCCCATCCACACATTTGAGGTAGATGGAGGTAATCACTCCCGTTGTGTTATTGTGTTCTCACTAGGGGTGGACTGACCATTTGGAAACTCGGGCAGTGCCCGAGGGCCCAGGGTCAGTAGGGGGCCCCATGAGATGCCCCTGGTACCTTTTTCATAGGCTTTTTTGAGTTTGGGCAAGGACACAGGGGCCCCATGATCCCCTATTGCCCCTGGGCCCCATGAGTTGTCAGTCCGCCCCTGGTTCTCACAGTGGCTATAGACTGTGGCACTGATCAAGTGGCATTTCCCCGACAGAAGAGGCGTCCCTAGGGTTGGTGTCACGCGATGCGATAACACTTGGTGATACCCCCTCCGACAATCCCCGCAGAATGGATCGGATCTTCGGATTGAGCATAATAGATCGGACGCTGATCCATTATACTCAATCTGCAGATCCGATCCATCCTGCGGGGATCGTCAGCTTGCTTTACAACTTACTTTTTCGCGGAGCGGGTCCGTTGTCACCCCGTATAGGTTGCATGCCGACGATCCCCGCAGGATGGATCGGATCTGTGGATTGAGCATAATGGATCGGACTCCAATCTGTTATCCTCCACAATCCACAGATCCGATCCATCCTGTGGAGATTGTCAGCATGCAACCTATACGGGGTGACACAAGACCCGCTCCTTGAAAAGGTAAGTTGTAAAGCAAGCCGACGATCCCCGCAGAATGGATCGGATCTGCGGATTGGGGAGCATAATGGATCGAACTCCGATCCATTATGCGCAATCCGCAGATTCGATCCATTCTGTGGGGATTCTTGGCTTGCTTTACAACTTACCTTTTCGTGGAGCAGGTCCAGTGTCCCCCCGTGCGGTAGGTGTGACCCGGTGCGGCACGCACCCCCCGCACCTGCCTAGGGATGCCACTGCCCAACAGGTAGATTAACTTCTGTACAACCACTGTTCCCATACATGAATCGAAATTTGTCTACCCTGCTGAACCAGCTGAATTTTGAGCCATGTATGGCTGGCTTAAATTATGAACCCTTTGTTGGGATAGACGGTACTCAAATCTAGTTACCAAACGATGAGGTGATATCTACCAGAACAGTACTGACAGGGTAAACTATGGTAAACACAGCTTACCAGTCCCCTCATAGCAAAGAGAACTAGTGGGATTTTACAGTGCTGGAGTTGAAAGAAAAGAGCATCTAAAAGGGTAAGCTGCGATTTTTTATGCTATGTAAATGGGGACATGTATCAAAAAAGTGTTATCCCAACTTGGCTGCAAAAGTGGAAATACACTTTGTAAAGCCTTCAACCAGTTTCATAGAAGTGTTCTAAGGATCATTTTTCAGCTGCTTGACATCTATAGATTACGTATTGTGTTCACCTGTAGGAATTGCAAGCATTTTAATTATTGGTATTAAGGTTTATGGTGGTGTTTCCCCACCTGGTTTTTAGGAACCTCATCTCACAGAGGCACTTGTGAAATAAAGTCTGATTACTTACTAAGCAAAATATCTGTGTTTCTCACTGAAAGTGCGAAAAACATGATCTGTTGATTGTTCCAAAGAACAAGATCACTATGAATCTACCATACCATGAAGCACCCAATGTCAACTCATCTGACTGCCCCAAGCTATGATTAAAGTGTTTGGAAAGAAGGGAACACTTCACCAAGCATGAGGAGCCCAAATAATTTATTATTCAACATAAAAGAGAAACCAGAACATTTCAGGGGTTCCCTTATGACAGCTCTGTGTATTAAAAGACCTTGGTGTGAACGGTACTGAACTAAAATAATTGAAATGTACTGAAAAATAAAAGTGTTTTAGTAGAAAGCAGGAGTGTAATGACAAGCCCCATAGCAACATTTTTCATAATGGGCAGCACAGTGGCTAAATGGTTAGCACTTCCACCTGGCAGTACTAGGGTCGTTGGTTCAAATCTCAGCCACAGCACTACCTGCCTGGAGTTTGCATGTTTTCCCTGTGCCTGTGTGGGTTTCCTCTGGGTACTCCGGTTTTCTCCCACATTCCAAAGACATGCTGGGAGGTTAATTGGATCTTGTCTAAATTGTCCCTAGTATGTGTATGTATGAATGTGAGTTAGGGTTAGGGACTGATGTGAATGCACAATATATATATGTAAAGCGCTGCGTAAATTGACGGTGCTATATAAGTACCTGTAATAAATAAATAATAAGGCCACCTGTGACCTCATGACTGTGATGTAACATAATGTTTGTCTATATCAGGAAGCTGTAGATCAGGGGTGTCAAGCTGGTGGCCCTCCAGCTGTTGCGAAACTACAAGTCCCACCATGCCTCTGCCTTTGGGAGTCATGCTTGTAACTGTCAATCCTGCAATGCCTTATGGGACTTGTAGTTTGGCAACAGCTGGAGGGCCGCCAGTTTGATACCCGTGCTGTAGAAGGAGAATTGTCAGTACATTACTAAGAACCAGAGCTGTGGACAGAAGTTGTCATGGACAAGGGGAGCATTGGGTCTATGGAATTAACTTTACCAAGGGGGTTTTGGCCATATGGTTGGGATCTTTTCAGAGCATGGAACAGCTCTGTGATGTCAGCCGACAGCATGCTTTAGCTCGCTGTTGGCTGAAAACGGATTACAGGAGTGCTAAACAACCTGCACTCCTATGATCCATAGGAGAATTATAGCCTTTGGCTATAATTCTCCTTTAATTTTCCAGCTAACTGCTCTGTGCTCAATGGCTCATCAGTCTTATTCAGCATCTCAGATTTCGGTGTAAATTCTAATCCTTCCCACCCCTTCCACTGTCACAGCAAGGAAGTGCTAAAAGAGGTGGATTAGTGGTAAGTAAAAGAAAAACAAGAGTTGTAGTAGTATTTGTATAGATTATCACAATATTTTATATCATGACATATTGTTAGTACATCTGCACACAGTAACTCTATAATCCTAATTCTAAAGTCTGTAAACTGTGGCTTATCTTTTTTTGTTTTTTCAACAGAACTACAAACAGCTATTTTATAAATTTTTACCAAACAAGACACTCCAGGACTTTCACAGCCTGAGGAACACTGCATTAAGCATACAGATTAGTTTCAGTGCTGGCTGGGATGACCACAAGCTCTGAGGGCTATAGCTCCACACCAGGGGCGGACTGACCATTCGAGCACTCCGGCACCGCTCGAGGGCCTGGGGTCAGTAGGGGGCCCCATGAAATGCCCCTGGTACCTTTTATAGGCTTTTTTGGGTGTGCTTTCAGTGCGGGCAAGGACACAGGGGCCCCATGATCCCCTATTGCCCAGGGGCCCCATGAATTGTCAGTCCGTCCCTGCTCCACACTGTTAAGAAAGATTCCCCTTAGCCCGGGTTCACACTGTTACAGTGCGGCATATCTCATGTGATTCGCACAGGAACCGCACCACATTCCTGTGCAAATCACATGCAAATTCTGTATGGTGAAATTTGAGCCATACGTTTTCCTCATCCACACCAAAAAGGTGTAGGACCCTTTTTTGGTCCGCACTAGAATCGGATCACATGGGTATTCACACCCATGCGATCCAATTCTGCACATTGCACAACATTTTGCAAACCGATTTTGGGGTGTTGTTAACTTAACATACACACCCGCAGCAGTTCGCATGAACGGGGTGCGATTGTGATGCAGTGCGGAATTCGCACAGAAAATACTGCGATT
Organism: Staurois parvus; assembly: GCF_062004578.1. Taxonomy (NCBI): domain Eukaryota; kingdom Metazoa; phylum Chordata; class Amphibia; order Anura; family Ranidae; genus Staurois; species Staurois parvus. Next base: position 477,341 of record NW_028319936.1, read on the forward strand.
TCTGCACCGCATCAGTGTGAACCCAGGCTCAATGTACAGCTTACAAAAGGGATCTGTGACTAGCAACAACAATTTTGAAGTCTCCTCTGTGTGTCTGCTGTTCTTGATTGGAAATGGCACAGGGGGTACTGGGTCAATGTTAACAGCTACCTCTGTAATCCCCAAAGCCACTCTAGGCACCAGAAAAAAATCAACCTTGCAGTAGGCCTTCCCTACACTGCAAGGGTTAAATGCTTCTTAAGTCTAGGAGTAGAGGAATAAACTACAGGCTCCATGTACACAGGGTGTAGTCCTCATGCACACTGGACATTTTTACAGCTGCTGTTTTTGGCTTTTGGCATTTTTTTCTACAGCCAGTAAACCCCCAGCATGTTATTCTATGTGTCCATGCACGCATAGACTGTAATCAACATTTTTTGGAAGGGGCATTTTTTGGCTGGAAACAAACCAAGGACTAGAGGGGTTTCTAGAGGAGTTTTGTTAGCTGTGAAAATGCTCTAACAGTGAAAAACGGGGCAAACCAGCCTTTTTGGACTTTTTTTTTAGCAAAAAAATGCTAAGAAATGCAAACACAAAAAATTGCGGCAAAACACTAATGCAAAAACTCAGCTAAACGCTGAAAAACTCACGTTTTTAACGTGATTTTACACTGCTAACGTTACCAGCATTATTAAAACGCCCAGTGTGCCTCAATGTGGCAGGCTTCCTCCACTGTGATTGCCACATCCCCCCCATCCCCAAGTATCATCATGCCTCTACCTTTGGGAGTCATGTTTGTAACTGTCAATCTTGCAATGCCTCATGGGACTTGTAATTTGGCAACAGCTGGAGGGCCGCCCGTTTGACACCTGTGGGTTAGAGGAACTTACTGGGTCTGCAGGATATAACTCCAAGAGGGAGGACGTGTTGCCAGCTGATTTATAATATTACCAGCATCTACCTCTGGTGAGTCCATCTAGTATACACTGGTGGTTTATCGCACAATTTGGCGGGTTTGCTGTGGTGGCAGAAAGAAGAATTAAAATTAGAAAAAAGGAACACTGGAATTAAGTTATTACACTGGGATCATTTCCATGTTCATGAACGTGCACAGACTTTATTTCGATTTGTACTTTTTTAATCATAAATGTGCAATTGATAGAAGTAGGTGCTCACCAAAATAGTACAATCGCGATAATCATACAAAATAAATATGAATCAACATAGCATAAATATAAAATACCGTGTCACAAAAAATGTGAGATCCAAAATCCCAAAAGTCATTCTAATGTGACAGTCCAACTGGTGTCTAATTCTTTTAACTCCAAATTGAGTTCCACCACCGTGAATTGATGAAATGGGGACTCACCAGAACAACTCAGCCAACAATGTAGCCAGCAAGCTTGTAAACACAGATCCTGTATGCCTTAACTATGATGCACAGTCCTGCAGGATCGTTCAATCTCCTCCAATCACATGATATTAACCACCTTCTCTATTCTCAGTGTCTCAGAGAAAGGCCAAGGAAATAATCATAGTGCAGCAAATTCTTTATTTAAAATGTGTCAAAAAAATATATATTCCACTCACATATTGTAGGTGCAAAAGGGAGCACCAAACCAAACGGCTCACTAAGGGGATCTCTGACCTTTTAGTAATAAATCTTTCCTTCTGAAAGTGTTGAACTGTTTCTATAGCTCTTTATTGCAATTTACGAATTCCTGCCTCTAAAGAGAACGCTACTAGGTTTGCTTAACCCTCTGTATAACCGGCCTGCGGTGACTGTGTTATACAGACGATTACCTCAACCATTATAGTGTTATTGCGGATATCGCCGAGTTTCCTCTTTCTCTGTACAAAAAGGAGGTAGTGGCAGTGTGAAGGGTTAATCGCGTAATTAACCTGACCCAGTGACAATCGCTCAGGCTGCCGGTACATCGATTGTGGTCCAATTAGCTAGAAAATGTGCAGGGTGCAGCTAGGTGTGGCATTGTTACGCACGTGACATCGTGGTTTTAGATTGGCTAGTCCTTCGGTCACGAGTTTGGTGAGAAGGGCTGGGATCTGACACCACGGTCGTCACATATTGGTGACAGCGATCGTGGGGTCGTCACATATTGGTGGCAGCGATCCCGCGTTCGTCACAGTGCATAGCATGTCTTAAGGAAGCTTCAGGAATTCTAATATTTTTACATGTTTTGAGTTGGCAAGATTCCAGCAGGAGAGCAGCAGTGCAGTAGTTGGTTTATAAAACAGAGTCTCACATTTGCACATGGCATTTAAATTGATTCATAAAGGGGTATCGACTCATGCATTGCCAAAGATATAAAAACGAAGAAGCTGCTGACACCTAACTAGACTAGAATGGATGAAACATAAGTAGATTAGGTGGTGTAGCGCTAATACCATGTCAAACTTGACATAAAAAAAATCAATAAAGGACTCGATATTAAATAGGTGAATACATAAATTATATGAATAAATATATAGGTGTACAGTGGTGCACCTAATGTGTAGCCCAAAAACATGCCATGAAGAATGTGACTAAATATAAGTGATAGGTGATATAAGTGAAACAAATATTAACCAAACATAAATACATGTGATCATAAATTAACAATATTCATAAATTATATAGCACAAAGTCCCAAACGTATAACTGTGATGAATCAATCTTCGACCGTGAAAATTAATACGTGCTCAAGTGCGTCAGACCATCTGTCACCATCTAGTGCGCACGCTTACCTCCAATCTTTGACCCTCAAGGACTCATAAGGCATAACAAATCACCATTAAGTCCCAGGTGGGATGAATCTCACTCTCTGGATGGACACAGGATCAGCTTCCACACAGCCCATGGTTAATCAACCATTACAATGGTAAGGCACCTTTACAATACTCCTCCACTCTCCCAATGGCTCATAAACAGGGAATCAGAGAAAAAGCCACCATAGTGTAATAGAGTAAAGTTTATTATACCATACACAAATGCCAAAGACCTACTCACACATTAAAATCGGGTCATAGACCCACCAGGCATGAACTGTATAACCCACAGTCTGGGTGCTTGCATAGGGAGTCCAAAGATGGCTGCTGTCTGTGCGTAATTGCATCACCACGCGCTAGTCCGACATGTTGCATCACGATAACACGTGACTTCTCCAGGGATCCTATCCAGGAGTACAGAGATGTCACACAGGCCCCCTGTAGCATGTTGCGACCCCTGTAGGTATGCCCCTAGGAAAGCCTGTTCAGATGCACAGGACACGTGTGCATCTTGTGCAGGTAAAACATGGCAATCACACGAATGTGTAGTCGTTTGTTCTGAATCCTATTATGCTGAAGATTTAAAATGTAGAGAGGATTAGATGAGATTGGACAGGGGTGTGTTTTTGGTGGGTATGGGGATAAAGTTTATATGTATGATGTAAAAAGATTTATGATGGTTTTGTAAGGTATTTTTTTCTTGAAAGAAAAATTTAATAAAAGATATAATGGAAAAAATAATAAAAAAAAAATAAATAAAATGTATTCATTTATAAAACTGAATTTTTTTTGGGCCTGCAGATATTTGTAAAATATACATTGTGGCTCTCTTACAGAAAAATTTGGAGACCACTGACTTAGATAATACTTACATTAATACCCATAAAGTTATTGATCACTTTATTAGCTTCATTTATCTCTGTTTTAAAATGGATATCTTCACATCTCTCCCCATACTGGGTTTGAAGGAGAAGCTGGAAAATACTGACACAAATAATCCCTTTATCTCCTGTAAGTTTATCCCTACACATTCCTCCAAGCCCTTCCTCAGCGAGAAAAGTCCCAAAGAAGAGAAATAACTTCCCCAGACACAACCGGATAAAGCATGCATTCCAACCTGATGATGTCACTGCACTCACTTTGCTCAGGAGCACCCAACAGCAACAAAGCATTGTGGGAGGTAATGCTGGACTTAGGTATTTCCTGGTATATTGTTTACCCTTTACATGCTGGCATATACAGAATGCTTTACTAAAAAGACACTGCTTGTCATTTGAAATTTGGATCAGAAAAAATTCTATGAGGTCTGCATTTAACAATTGTTAAATGTAACCTGATGAATACTTTTATATAAATTTGTCAACATTTAAAAATAATTTATATTGATTTGTAATTAATTAAGACTGTTGTATACATCAGCTAGTAGAACCAATGCGAATTATATAGTTACATAGTTAGTCTGGCTGAAAAAAAGACAAAAGCCCATCCAGTTCAACCATAGAAAAGCTCTATATACTCTGTTGCATATTTTTTCTTCTATTTAGATTTTTTTTTTTAATGCTGTTCACCAAAAAATCTTGAGAGTACATACATTTTCATACAGTTGTGGCCAAAATTATTCAACCCCCACTGAAATTGAGTGTTTTGGCCAGTTTGACATTGCTTTTGATCATTCAGTCATCTTGCTTACATTTACATTAAAGAGGCACTTGTAGGTCAGACAAATATAACATAACAGTTATAATGAAATAACCACAAATGTCTTTTCTGTGCTCACAGCATTATCAGTTTTATTCAACCCCCAAGTGACATTCAATCTTAGTACTTAGTACAGCATCCTTTTACAGTTATAACAGCTTTTAAACGTGAAGCATAGCTTGACACAAGTGTCTTGCAGCGATCTACGGGTATCTTCGCCCATTCTTCATGGGCAAAGGCCTCCAGTTCAGTCACATTCTTAGGCTTGCGCACTGCAACTGCTTTCTTTAAGTCCCACCAGAGGTTCTCAATCGGATTTAAGTCTGGTGACTGCGATGGCCACTCCAAAATGTTCCAGCCTTTCCTCTGCAACCATGCTCTAGTGGACTTGGAGGTATGCTTGGGATCATTGTCCTGTTGAAAGGTCCAACGTCTCCCAAGCCTCAGGTGTGTGACGGACTGCATCACGTTTCCATCCAATATCTCCTGGTACTGAAGAGAATTCATGGTACCTTGCACACGCTGAAGCTTCCCTGTACCTGCAGAAGCAAAACAGCCCCAAAGCATGATTGACCCTCCACCATGCTTCACAGTAGGCAAGGTGTTCTTTTCATCATAGGCCTTGTTCTTCCTCCTCCAAACATAGCGTTGATCCATGGGCCCAAACAGTTCTAATTTTGTTTCATCAGTCCACAGAACACTATCCCACAACTTTTGTGGTTTGTCCACATGGCTTTTGGCATACTGCAGTCGACTCTTCTTATTCTTTGGAGACAGCAAGGGGGTACGCCTGGGAGTTCTGGCACGGAGGCCTTCATTACGCAGTGTGCGTCTTATTGTCTGGGCTGAAACTTCTGTACCCACATCTGACAAATCTTTTCTCAGTTCCTCAGCAGTCACACGGGGACTTCTCTCCACTCTACGCTTCAGGTAGCGCACAGCAGTCGAAGTCAGCATCTTCTTTCTGCCACGACCAGGTAGCGTTTCAACAGTGCCCTTTGCCTTGAATTTGCGAATGATGCTTCCTAAGGTGTCTCTTGGTATGTTTAACATCTTTGCAATCTTCTTATAGCCATTGCCCTTCCTGTGAAGAGAAATCACCTCTTCTCTTGTCTTCCTGGACCATTCTCTTGCCTTCACCATGTTTGTAACCACACCAGTAAATGTCTAGAAGGAGCTGAGTATCACAGTCATTTTAAAGCTGCCTAATTGGTGCTTATTATGCTTGATTGCTGCTCGGTGACATCCACAGGTGTTTTCAATACCTGATGGAAAGCACCTGTATGAACCTCTGTTCTTCAGAGTGGTAGTCTTTAAGGGGTTGAATAATTGTGGCAATGAAGAAACCACATAAGAACCATTTACTACTGTATTACATAAACAATTGATGTCATTTTAGTTGCATTTGGGTAGTTACAACGTCCTTGTAGGATTTGATTCTGAATACAATTCCAAATGTACACTATAGTCCCTAAACCCCTTTACAGCATTGGGGGTTGAATAATTTTGGCCACAACTGTATATAATTTCACTCTAGGGACACTTGTGCACAGCTCGTCAAAGATGGCCATGTAACCTATGAGCTGCGTACCAGCTCCTGTGGCTTTGCAGGTCTGACTCTTGGCACAACTGAGGGCAGAGGTTCCGGAAAGTACCCTGAACTGCTCAATGACCACAGGAACCGATCAGTGCCTGATCTTGGCTGCCACAAACAACCCATTTCACTACCACCCAATAAGATGTTGACTGCAGCACAGTCTCAGCCACACAAACATCCACAGAAGGTGCGCTGGACAGCACAGTCCCAATGATCCCTCACTAGATGAGGTATGAGATGAGCACTCCTCATTAGTGAGTAAATCCTCACCTGATCGTAAATCTCCTGTATTTACAGAATCTCTGATTGAGAGAACCTTATGCCCCGTACACACGATGAGAATATCAGACGAACGATCGGCTGTTTTTTTTTTGCCTGCTAGTCTCACATTGAAAGGGAAAAAATGACTAAAGATACAAAAATTCTCCTTTTAAAGAAAAGAAATTCAAAAGTGATATCATGTATTGCGTTGTATTTGTATTGTATTTTCAGATGACTACTGTACTGATTAAACGAAAATTGTGCAATCTGGTGTCGTACGAGAAACATTTTTGCGCTTGTCCCTTCAGATATTGTCATACGAATTGTCGTGATCAGCTCTCGAAAGCTGTGTACAGACGATCCGATTATTGGACGATCGGTTCTCGTCCAAAAATTTTCGTACGATTTTCTTATAGTGTGTACGAGGCATAAGATGGTTTTCTCACATCTCAGCAAACACATTTACCTAGCAGCTCTACCATCCATTAACCACTTGCCCTCTGGAGGATTCACCCCCCCCCCCCCTCCTGACTAGGCCATTTTTTGCATTACGATGCTACATTATTATAACTGACAATTGCACGGTCATGCAACGCTGCACCCAAATGAAATTTACGTCCTTTTTTCCCACAAATAGAGCTTTCTTTCAGTGGTATTTGATTGCCTGTGCGTTTTTTATTTTTGGCACTATAAAACTGACAATTTTGAGAAAAAAAACAATATTTTTAACTTTCTGCTATTAAACATGTCCAGTAAAAAACTAAAAAAAATCGAATTTCATCATAAATTTAGGTCAAAATGTATTCTGCTACATGTCTTTGCTAAAAAAAAAATCCCAATAATTGTAAATTAAACCATTTATGTGAAAGCTTTAGCATCTACAAATGGCGGTATAGATACTGGAATTTTATTTTTTTAAATTTTTACTAGTAATGGTGGTGATCAGTGACTTATATCAGGACTGCAGGACTGTGGCGGGCATTCTGACACTGGGGGGAACTGATTTGGTGTCACTGACATCCCCAGTGACACCAATACAGTGATCAGTGCTAAAAAAAAAACACTGACACTGTACTAATGGTACTGGGCAGGAAGGGGTTAATATGAGAGGCGATCAAAGGGTTAACTGTGTGCTGTTTTACTTTGGGCTGTGTGTCTGTGCTTCACTGTAATCACACAGTCATCCAAAGCAGTGTATACGAGCTGACAGGGAGGGAAACTGTATTGTTAACATAGAGTTTTCCTCCCCGTCGGAGATCCTTGGCAATCACCTGGCGCCAGCGAGTAATCACCCAGGCCTGGGACCCGGTGATTGACAGCCGCGGCCACTAAAGGCAGCGCTGGTAGGGCGTGCGCGTGCCCCCTACCTGGAAATGCAAAATCACATATATATACATGATTTTGCACACCCGTGCCGCCCTGTAGCAGTATATCTTCCATAGGGCGGCGGGAAAGAGGTTAACATGCCTTGAGCCCACTTCAACCTGACGATATTGGGCACCAAATCTTGTTTGCCAAAAACTCAGACCTCCAGGATAGGAAACTTTCTATGATTGCTGTACAAATTACATCTGACATTAAAGTTATTGTAAACGCTCACCTTGTAAAACATCCCATTCAGATAAAAATAAAAATGAAAGGCAAAATGTTTACAGTATGTATAGATATGGAAAACATTATAAATACCTCTGTTTCCCATTTTTTTTTTATAAGTGATCACATATCCTCTGTTCTCAGCTGCATAAGAGATGAGGAGGAGAAACAGTAGTACACTGATCTTACCAAAGATAGGCTGTGTGTTCTCCTGCTTAGTGTGGTCAGTTTTTAAGAGGAAACTAGAGAGACTGACAGGAACAGCAGGGATTTCACACAAGGAAGCAATACAAAGAGAGGATATTTTTTCATACAAGAACATGGTACAGCAGGCACATATCAGGAATATGAAATGTTGGGTTAACATATTCATGGATTGAGACTATAGAGCACAAGCTAGATACCATCTCTCACACTAATCAGAATCCTAAATGTATTAAAGACTTGCATCAACAGTTGGACCAGGGCTTGGCAAAGCTATACGACCTTGAGAACAGGTCCAGAAGATACAATTTCAGGATTCAGCGCCTTCGTGAATCTATTATGAATGTATATGCTGCTGTATGCTCCTTTTTACAAACATACTGCCCAGACCTGCCTGACCACTGACTTGAGCTAGATAGAGCCCATAGTGCCATACATCCAGCCCAGCCTGACGGTCCAAAAAGAGGCATTTTTGTAAAGCCTTCTTACTATAGTACCAAAAAAATAGTGATCAGGAAATCCAGGGAATTTTCCACTCTTCTATCATGGGACATCCCATACAAGTGTTTGTGGACATTTTACCATATACAATTCAGAAACACAGGGCCCTCAAACCACTGCTTCTACCAATGTCTCATAAGGAGATCAAATATAGATGGGCCTTCCTTTTACGCCTTATCTTTTACAACAAGTCATACTACTTCATTCCCAGAAGGCAAGGAACTGCTTTGAGGACTGGATATCATCGCTCAAGATGCCTCTAAATGCTCCACTCCATCTGAGACCACTCCTGGAACATTTGTGCAAGCCACTCATCCTCTCTTTTTATTATAGCAACATTTGACAGCTCAGCGATTGACTGGGATTCTTGCCCTTCCTGAACATGATGTATTCATGTTCTGGTGTTTTAGGTTCTCATGGGATTCTAATTTTCAGGGAACACTTGTATGATTTTTCAATTTGACTATGGTTTATGTATTGGTCTGGTTGAATAATAATAGTGTTGTTTTCCTCCTTTTTCTATCAGGTCACAGTAATGCCCTGGAAAAACTTCCATAGTGACTTTCTTATAGTCATATAGTTATATATATGTAGCACCCTCCTAATTTGGCTAGAGGGAGCTAGAACTTGATGTGCAGGTCTATAGGGGGACCCAAACTGATCAGCAACCCCTAAGATGATAGTGCTACATATAGATAATTAGAACCAATACCCATTTTTTGTTTAGATTTAGTCAGTCTCCTGAAGCTAGTTCATTTACAATGTCATTGTCACTTTAACAAGTAATATAATTATGAGTTCTTATTAGCATTGTTCTATAACTGGTAAAGGCCAGACCTAGCTGTCGTAACTCCCTGCATGAGTTGATGCTCAGATGAGTCTGAGCTTTGGCTCTTGCTGTACACCTTGAAAGTACTTGGTGTGTTTTTTTTATAGTTTTGGTCAGGGACGATGTTACTTCACCCTGGGACAATTTTTGTTTTGCTCTTTAGACCCTATGTGGGTTCTCCTGTTTATTTTATTCCTTTTCTATTCTCTTTTAGACTTAGGGGATCTCCTTCCATGCAGCCTGAGCCTCTGAAACAACAGCTTTGGTCCCAGAGGATTCAACCTACATCCTTTTGGTATCTGGTGAGTGAAGCCAAGTCTGACAGCTCTATCTTCACCCTGGTCCATGGGTAAATGTAAATCTACACTTTGTCCATAATCTCCCATAATTCCATTCCCCCTATTAAACCATGGAAGGCTTTTCAGTATTACCATTCCCACTGGGTTGACATCCTGCTAATCCAGGAAACAACCTCATATAGGCCCTCTATACAAACCTTATCCAGTATTTTACTTAGCTAATGCTCTGGATAAGACTAAGGGAGTAGCGGTAATGAATCTACTTTACTCTCTTAAATGACATTCAGGACCATGTGGATCGGTTTCTCTTGGTGAAGGGTCTTGTCTGCGAACAAACTTTTGTCTCCTACTACGTCCTTAACACCAGCCAAGTCTCCTTTTTTCTACAATGTGGGAGGGTGCTATAATCTGCTGGGGGGGGGACTCTAATATTACCTTAGATTTATGCCTGGATAAATCCAACCCAGCCAAGGCACTACCCAAACATCCACCTAAGGCTAGCACCCATATAGCTAAACTGTTACACTCTCTTAATCTGATAGCTGCCTGGGGGGAATACAGTCCCTCTACATGAGATTATACCCATTTTTGTTCCCTCACTCTATGAACTTGTGCAATGACCATGTTTTTATCTCATCCACTGTGAGGCCCACTATTCATAAAGCCTCTATTAGAGTAACTGCATGGTCGGACCATTCCATAGTCTCCATTTCTCTCTATTTTTGGTCCCCAGCACATTTCAATGGCAACTTAATGAATCCCTATTAAGTGACCCTTTCTGATGTATTATGGAATATTTTCAGGAAAATATGGATGAAGCCATATCACATCAAAATCTGGGAGGGAAACAAAGCAACAGTAAGGGTTAAGATTATTCAAGTGTCCTCACAACTTACATGAGATCACCAGTTTACGATGAATAAGTTAGATCATGAGCTACAGTCCCGCCTCAAAACACAGAAGCGTTAGACCCCCTCAGTGTGCCAGCAGATTGATGCCATTAGACCTGAGCTTAACCTGGCCCTAACTATGAAAGCAGAGAAAAACATCAGTTGGGCTGTTACCAATTTTTATATGCATGAAGATAAGACAGGTATTATGCTAGCACATAAATTATCCCCTAACAGGCTTATTTACCAAATCCCCAAAAAGTGTTGGAGGCATTTAATTGGTTTTGCACCTCCCTATACACAGCTCCCACAAGGGACAACCATGATAGAAAGAATTATGTTTTAGCCCATCTTTGTCTCCCTGTACTGTCCACTACCCATTGAAGTTTGTTGGAGGAGCCTATCACTTCATTAGAAATTCTGGCTGCAATCAAACTTGAACAGGATCTGCTCCAGGTCCATACGGGTTTCCTGGTCTATATTCATTTTAGGACAAACTTGTGCCACATTTGATATGATTCTTTAACACCCTCTTTGAACTTGCTTTGTATATGGCTTAAATACTGTATCTGTAGTCCCAAAACCAAATAAAGATCGCAAGAGGTGGGGAATTATAACCATCACTTTTATTAACAATGACCTCAAACTCTTGACCAAAGTCTTAGCAAACAGATTATCCTCTTTTTTTTAAGAGCTTATATTCATAAGGATCAAAGTTGGGTTCATTCGGGCAAGACAGGGCCCTGACCAAATCAGAAGGGCGATTATTATCATACTGTATCACTCTTGCAATCTTGATGGGATGGTGCTGCCCTTCAAGAAGGTTTCAACTGACTGTCAAAAAGGAATTTGAGACGGTGTCTTGGTTGTACCTCTTTTGTATTTTGGATAACTGGGGACACTTACGTCCCTTTATTTCCAGCCCTAGGCTCAAATTAAGTGGCAAGGACACCTTTCCGAACCATTTAGGATAGCTAGGGGCACATGTCAGTGATGCCCACTGTCCCCATTGACATTTGCAATAGCGATTGAAACTCTAGCAATTGCCATACAGGGCAACCCAAGTATCGAGGGGCTAGTGTGAAGTCTTAAAGCATAAGTGCGCTCTATTCGAGGATGACCTACTTTTATTTGTAACCCCACCCTTAACCTCCACCCCTAATATTCTCCGGATCTTATGGGAGTTTGGCACTGTATCTGGGCTCCAGGTGAATGAGATGATTCGTTGTGCAGATCTAACGAATGTTCAAATGAAGATGATATGCAGTATTATATTTGGGGAAGGACAGGAGACAGACTCGTGAAGAGGAAATTGTTTGCTCCCAGAACAAAAAGGTCTGGGAGTGCCCAATCTATGGAATTATTACCAGGTGGCTCAATGAATGCAGCTTTCTATGGTATATTCTCAGCGGGAAAAGCCAAAATGGGTGTCTAAAAAACTGCAAGCTATTCGACCTTTCACAGTGGATTTTGTCATGTGAAAGTCTCCTAAAGATCAATCTCTAGTCATGGCTCCAACCTTGTTGCACTCTCTAGCCCTTTGGGATAGGTTACAGGCTTATAAAACTCTTATTTCTTAGCTCACCCCATTGAAGCATATATACAATAATACTAAATTCCCTCCAGGCCCATAAATTCAATGATCCCTAATTTTCTTCAGGTTTGAACACAAGGGCATTTTAGTGATGGTTTGATAAAGACCTATACACCATTGGGCATTATTTTACTTTCACGGGATCCTTCATCTTATGTCATTGCCTAACGAGTCTTGAGATGCCCCAATCTGAGTCTTTTTACTTCTACCACATCTCTTATTTTCTGAAATACTTTAAGATTGGACCTAATGGAACCTTCCACTCTCACAAATTATGAACAATGGTGCACTAATGATCGAGGTCAGCGAGGGGGTGTATCCATGATATACAGGCTTCTACTCTCCCCAAAAGCTTGACAGACTGGGATAGTGACCTCCTAGTGGATCTGGATTCAGATATATGACACCAACACTTTAGGTCTTCCTTTAAGGGAATTTTGATTTTTTCTTTGATAGAGGGCAACCTTAAAGTAATAACCAGATGGTACCTTCTCACTTAGCTAAAATGTACCCCAACGCTTCTCCATTTTGCTTCAGTGGATGTTTACTACAATGCACTATGTTCCATGCCTTGTGGGAGTGCCCTAAAATGCGGGGATTCTGGAATAGAGATTTTTCCTTGCTCCACTGTGTGACTGGACTATCCTCTCTTTCTCTCTCTCTCTCTCTTCTCTCCTTCTTTCTTGATACTCCTGTTTCTCTTTATTTCTTCAGTATTACGTCTGTTCTGTACAAGAACAACCAGCTATAACAGATTATATCATATATAGGGATTATCGTTGTTTCATTTATTTGCTAAATGCATTCAGAACATGAATTTACAACATGCTTGAATTCTTTGTCTAATGCTGCACCATGGCGTGTGGTGCTGTTCAATTTTTTTTGTTATCTTATCCTTATGTATGATCTCAAACATGCCTTATTTCTAAATGATGATCCCAATTGCATCATGTGTTATTTTTCACCCTTATTCTCCATAAAAATATTGAAAAGAAAGATTTCACTCTAAAATGAAGCATAAGAAGGAAGAACATTACGTTATCCAGTAATAATGCCAAAATACCTATTCAATAGTATCTGTAGCACTTGTAATGGTGCCTGTAAAGAGGACAATAACTGTTTTTGACTGATTTAAGAGACCTTGTTGTGTCTACGATTAGCTGATGACAGCCTTGGCAAACATGCCTCAGGGATCAGACAGTTTAAAAAGCCATGTGCAAATAGTATTTTTTTTTCTTGAGATAGGGTGGCAAGGTGACTGCAGTGTGTGAGTTGTGCTTTCCCTTCAACAGACTAAACAGTTGCTAATGCAACCTAAGAGTTCCGATTTAGCTGGATCTGGAGGTTTGCAGTCAATAATTCAATTCAGTTATTCTGTGATGTTCTATGATTCCTATGGGCAGCTAGATGTGTTCGTGCAATTTGATAAGTTTGCTTTGCTCAACATTTCCCACTTTATTTAAAAGTTCTGTAAAAAACACGAAATGCATGGAAAGTATTTTTCAGTAAAGGTGTTTGGTAAAAAAAAAAGTCCAAAAAATGGAAAAATGTGTTCTCTTGCATACTATTAAGAGATTATATAAAAACATTAAGATAAAATATTTGTTTACAGTTGTATTACACATATATAACTTTTCAATAGGAATATATTGCATGTGGTAATTTTAAAAATCATGTAGTTCTGCACTCCAAGGCAGATTTAGCCAACAGCAGGCTTTAGCCCTCTTAAAGAGGTGGTGGGTGGCCATCTTAAAAAATAAGTAAGACCAAAGCAAAAGAGCTATACTTCTGGGGATTACATGAATGCACTTCCATTTGCACTCCTGTGACTAGTTTTTCAGCCAACAGCAGGCTAAAGTCCGCTGTCAGCTGACATCACAATAGGCTCTGCAGGAATCCCTACAATAGCGTCGGGGTCCGCCCAAGTGTGTGACCAGCAGCTGGCCGCTGAGAGCCTGGGCCAGACACTTCCGCACCTGCACAGCCCGGGCGCGCCAGTGAGTGCTGGAGGGGCTTAGCACAGATAGGTGACAGAGTCACTGCTTTGTGCTCAAAGGACCTGAGGTCAGCAGTCTTTAATCGCTTAGTTCTCTGTGTAGAGTGGGTGGGGGACAGATGTGGCTCAGTCGGATGTTGCAGCCATCGAGGAGAATTTTTTTTTTTTATTATTTTGGTTCCTGGACTTTTCTTTTAAAACATTTTGAAGCAAAAAAAAAAAAAACTGTGTGAAGTGGTCAGTATTGTAGCACTCAGTTACCCCTGGTTCACATATCTGCGTTCCTGCCGTCTGCGTTTTGCGTGGGCACACAAGCCCATTCATTTGAATGGACTCCCATGCCCCGGGACCCACAGGGAAGAAGTCCCTGCACTTATTTTGAAAACGCAGCCCGCATGGGAACCTAGGTTCCCAGTATGGTTGCAATTTCCAGTGTGGGCGGCGTGCCATTAGAATTAATGGCACCCGCCTGTGGGTCCGCATTCCTATGTGCGGGTGGTGCGGCTGCACAAATTTTTGTGTGGATCCGCAGCGGTACCACCCGCACATATGTGAACCTAGCCTTAAGAATCGTTCACCCTTGTGGTTGGGGGGGGCAGCACCACAGTCGAACGTAACCCATTTAAGAGATTATGGCTGCGCCCCATTGATTTGAGTGTATGTGAACGATTACAGTATTATAACTATAGGAAGAGGAAGACACAAACACAGCCACTGCTCCCCCCAATTTGACATAGCCTTGAACAAAGACTGTCTGCGTTTGGGGCTGCACACCCGTATGACCGTCAAATTGGTAGCAGGAGCTGTATCCACACAGCCGCTGTGTCCCAATTATCATGAATAAGACTGCCTGCACTGGTATGCACAGAACAACTGTGCACCCCTATGTGGAAAAACACAATCCTCGCAAGAATGTACTCTTAAATCAGTTTAAGGCAACATTCACACCTGCGATTTAGGCCAGTACAAATTGCAGCTGAAGGAATCTTCTGATTCGTTCTGCAGCTGCGAGTAGCTTCATGCGGCCGCTGGCCCCATTCACTATTATGACAGGTAGCTGGTGGCCACAGCTATTTGCATCTCTCCACAGAGAGGTGATGGCTGCTAGAAGGACTTGTTTGTGAAGATCAGATGATTCCTATTGCAATTAAATCTTCGGTGTGAATGTAGCCTAAGACCCCGGCCACACCCGGTGCAACTTAGCATGCGATTTGCATGCCATATGATTTGCAAATTGCATGGCAAGTCACACCCTATTGTCTGCAATTACAGCGGTCATATCAGTACGGTTCTGACTTGGTCAGAGCTGCACCGATTTCTAAAGTAGTGCTATGCACAACGTTTGGTGCAATTTGCATAGATATCTGTGTCAGATATCTTGCAAATCGCACCTCAAGTCGGCATATCATCCGACTTTGAAATCTTCAAAGGCAGGATCGGTGGGTCTGGGGCAGGGGCGGACTGACAACTCATGGGGCCCCCGGGCAATAGGGGATCATGGGGCCCCTGGGTCCTTGCCCAAACTCAAAAAAGCCTATGAAAAAGGTAGCAGGGGCATCTCATGGGGCCCCTTACTGACCCCGGGCCCTCAGGCAGTGCCCGAGTTTCCAAATGGTCAGTCCGCCCCTGGTCTGGGGTGTAAATCAGCTGTATGTATTCCAGATGTATCATAACAAAAGGCGTTCAATACTTTACAGTTCCTTTGCTTTTTAATGCAACCACAATCTGTGCATAAAATTCTGTCCTCTGCCAGCCTGTGTATGGAATCAGTGGTGAGTGTCAGACCTCTGCAAAGAGGCCACTGCTTCCACAAATAGAGAAATGGTCCCACTCTGTAGCAGGCTGGTAGAGGACAGGCTTTTGTACACAGCTTGTACCTGATTTTTTAAATGAAAAAAGATTGCATGTGATGGATAATAGACTTCATCTCAGTCGTCTATTCTTTGTTGATAATTAGCACCCATTGTCCCCTGCAGATTTTGTAGGTTCCATTCACATCTGAGCCTCACGGAAATGTTTTGTTTTTTGCATGTATTTGGAGATTCGCCTTTAACTGGGCTGCCCCCCTGCTCCAAAAACACACCAAAGTAGTCCCTGTACCTTTTTTTTTGTAGCCCACTTTGGGGTGTTTTGTTGCACAATAAAAGCACTGTTTCATTGGCACGTTTGGGGTGCCATTAACAACAAATGGCACCCAAACACACGTTGATTGTTTTGGTGCGAATTTAGCGCAATCTAGTAACAGGCAGAACCACAAGATTTTGCCCACCATTCCAAGTTACTCAGGTGTGAATGAGGGCTTAATGTAAAGCTCAAATGTCACACTTTTGGCCAAGAAATGTATGCTGATTATAAATAATCATTCTGTATTTTGTATTTCTACATTTATTTAACCGCTTCCCAACCACCCTATAGCAGAACTACTGCTACAGGGTGGCAGGGCTGCGCAAAATCACGTATATATATGTGATTTTGTATTTCCGGGTAGGGGGCACGCACACCCTACCCGCGCCATCATTGGTGGCTACAGCTGTAAATCACTGGGTCCCGGACAGAGAATCCCCAACGGCACCCAGCGGTCGTGACTATCACTGATGGGGGAGAGGTCTGAATGTAAACAATACAGATCTCTCGCCTCTCAGCTTCAGCATGCTGCTTTGTATTGCTCTGCATAGTAAAGCACACACAGCACACAGTTAACCCTTTGATCGCCCCAGATGTTAACCCCTTCCTGCCCAGTGTCAGAATGCCTGCAACAGTCCCGCTATATGCCGCTGATCACCGCCATTACTAGTATTAAAAAAAAAACAGTATATATACCGCCATTTGTAGACACTATAACTTTCACGTAAACCAATTCATTTACACGTATTGGGATTTTTTTTTTTAGCAAAGACATGTAGCAGAATACATTTTTTTTACTGGACATGTTTAATAATAAGTCAATAAATATATATTTTTTTCTCCAGATCATTGGTCTTTTTTTGTCTATAGCGCAAAAAATAAAAACCGCACAGACGATCAAATACCACCAAAAGAAAGCTCTATTTGTGGGAAAAAAAGGACATCAGTTTAATTTGGGTGCAACATTGCATGACTGCGCAATTGTCAGTTACATTAACGCAGCACTGTATCGCAAAAAAGAAAAAAACCTGGTCAGGAAGGGGGGTAAATCCTCTGGAAGGCAAGTGGTTAAACACCTAATTGGTTCAAGAAGGTCGCTCAGCATTTACCAATTGTGAAGCAGTGTTAGGTCAGTCTGCACTCTGGTGCTCACAAGTGAAACTGCATTGGGAAAGTGGTTGAGCTTTGAAATATAAGAAAGACCTACATATACGTAATTAGAGTCTGCTGTTGGTGACCCCTTTGAAAATGCAAGTTCCCTGGCTGTCATGCTGACTCTCATACTTATTCCAAGTCAGCGGCACTGAGAATACAGAAGCCAAAGGGTACGCAAAACAGCCAGGCAAGTGACATTTTTAGGTCAGTCATAGCAGCTCACATTTCTCACTTGAAAGGATTGTTTACTACTACAACCGGCATAAAGATTAAGACACACAACAAACTAGATTTGTGTTGTAACCTTTTATGAAGAATGTTGTCTATACAACCACACCCAATATCTTAAATGCCTCTTGGTGGGAGCGGTAGAAAATGATGACCAATAGTTAGAACACCTGTAACTATGGATGAACTCACCAAAGAACCCTTGTGTGAGTTCTCCAGACTGCTGATTGACTACTCAGGCACCAAGAACTGTGTCGTGGGAGGTGGAAGTGTTCATGTGGCCCAAAGGTGGGAGGTTCTTTTATTTTTTAACAAGGCTCCCAGGGCAGAACTAAAAAAAAAGGTAGAACCATGCATCTTAGAGTGGCTGTTATACACCATTAGTCTTAAGATGTCCACCTATATTACAATGTAAACAAACAATTTCATTGAGATTTACCAACTATTTAGGGTGGGGGTCTAACTCAGTGGATTAACCACGTGCCTACCGGGCACTTTTACCCCCTTCCTGCCCAGGCCAATGTTCAGCTTTCAGCACTGTTGCACTTTGAATGACAATTGCGCGGTCATGCAACACTGTACCCATATGACATTTTCATCATTTTTTTCACACAAATAGAGCTTTCTTTTGGTGGTATTTAATCACCACTGGGGGGAGAGCGGTGGCACTGTAAACGAAGAAAGAGCAACAAATTTAAAAAAAAAGTTTTTCTTTGTTTCTATTATAAGATTTTACAAACAAGTACATTTTCTCCTTCACTGATATGCGTTGATGAGGAGGCACTGATGATGCTGCACTAATGAGCGGCACATCTGGGCACTTTAGGGGCTGCACTGATAATCAGGGCACTGATTATCAGTGTAGATGTCCTCTGACACTTGCCAGTTATCGGCAGTACTTTCCTCATGCTGTGATGAAAGTGCTGCCGATAACCGGCAACTGTATTTACTTTGTGATCTGCTTTGTCATTGGACACGGCTGCAAGTGTACAATCCAAACACAAACGTTGCTGCTTTAAAAATGGCCGTGTGTATAAGTGGGTGCTGCAGCGACCATCGGCTGGAACTGAACAGAATCAGCAAGGGAGAATGTCACCAGCACACTGAGGATCACCAATATGGGTCCAAAAGTTTTAATGAACGATGTGATCGTTCATTAAAACTTTTGGACCCATATTGGTGATCCTCGATGTGCTAGTGACATTCTCCCTTATTGGACACATCTGACCATGTGGTAAAAGGCCGCTGTGATTGTCCTTTTACCTTGTCATGTGATCAGCTGTGTCTGTAGGACATAGCAATCACAGACAGCGCAGGGTGTGCTCCACTGCGGATGCATTCTGGGAGGATGTTATATGACGCCCTCCCAGAACTGGACAACTGCACTGTAGCCGCCATTCGGCTATAGCACGGTTGTAAAGTGGTTAAAGAATTTTTTTAGATAGGACCTCATGTTATAGTTTTTAAATATATCTGAGTCTGGCTTCACATATATCACAAGTGATTCGCACAGGAACCGCACAGCATTCCTGTACAAATCACATGCGATTTGTGTGCGGTGTGATTGGAGCCATACATTTTGTTTTTTGGGTTTTTTTTCCAGCCAAAAAACGTTGATTACAGTCTATGTGTGCATGGACACATAGGATAACATACTGGGGAGTTTACTAGCTGTAGAAAAAAATGTCAAAAGCCCAAAATAGCAGCTGTAAAAAAAACTGTGCATGAGGACTAATGGATAAGTAGAGCCAAAGCCTGCTGTAAAGCCCATTGTTGGCTGACATCACTTAGCCAGTCCAAACTCTGGAGAGAGCCCAACTTTAATGTCAGGATCCACACAGATGCCCGACTGGCAGCTGGGTCAGCATCTCAATGAGCTGCAGAGAGCCTGAGCCAGCCGCTCCCACCCCTTACACAGCTTGACGTTCCTGTAAGCAGTGGAAGAGCAGAGCAAAGAGCCGTTCACTGATAGTCACTACTCTATGCTCACTGAAAACTGAGCGATCAGCAGTCTTTGATCACTCAGTTCTCAGAGCAGAGGTGGCGATGGACAGATGCATACACTGTATTTTTTTTTTTTCAATCTCAAATTTGTCTTTTAAAGCTGAACTTAACCCATAACAGTTTTTACTGTTCTTTAACAAAAGATCATACATTCCACATTAATAACTATGCTACCAAAATTATTGTGTGCTGTAAATTGCTTCCAGCATTGCTGCTGTTTCTTCATGCTGAAGGCGCCATTTTGTTGAAGCCCAGAGCAGTCATTTCCTTATTGGAAACTCTCCCCCCTCTCCTTGGTCTTAAAAACTATATGTCACTTTCTTGAAATAAAATATGTACATTTCCACCTTGATTGCATGTCTTGGCTCAGTTAGAGAGGAAGGCTCATAAAAACGTTACAGTTCACAGATCTGGCAGTGAGGTAGAATGGAGAGAAAATATGGGAGATAAGACACTGTCCTTGTACGTTTAAAGGGTAACTCCACTTTTGTAAGGGAATAAAAAAAAGCAAATTAACCACTTAAGGACATTGCGCCCACTGGACACAGCGGAATGTGGATCCTGGTAATTGGGACCCAGTGGTCATGTGATAGATTACAATGTTAGCAAAGTTGTTATGCATCAATCTGATTCATAACAGCTTTGCTTCCCTTCCTAGTGAGCTGTGATTGGCCCACAGCTCTCACATGGTATATGGGCCAATCACAGCACTCTGTACCATGTGATTAGTTGTAGCCAGTCACAGATCTCTAGCATTTTGAATTGTCATGAACTTAACCCATTCATTACAGTTCAATGCCACCATTGCATTGCAGGATCAATAATCTTTATTGCTCCTGCAATGCTTAAAAAATAAATAATCCATGGTCACCCCCCCAGAGTAGTACAATGTTACTATGGAAACATTGAACTACTCTGTTAAAAAAATTTAAATTTTTAGTAACTTTAAAAAAATATTTTTTAAAGGTTTTTTTTTTTGTAACTACTTGCCGACCGACTGCTCGCCCGCAAAGTGTGGGCAAGTGGTCACTCTTGGAAAAGTGACACACTCTTATGTCTCTTTCTATCTCCGGGTGTGAGTATGCATATGTGCACCCCCTGCTGCCCCCCCAGTCGGTCCAGGGAGAGAAGAAAGAACACCACACTGTGAGTAACAGCACTACATTTACAAAATAGATTAGCACATTTAACACTTTGATCACCACCTATTAACCTTTTGATCAACCTGACATCCAACCAGTACCATTAGTACAGTGTCAGTATATAGAATCTTTCATTGATCACTGTATTACTGCCACTAACAACATCAGATAGCATCAGGGTCAGTTATATTGCCTGCACACTATTGCACTCATGCTATAGGTCACTGATCACCCCATTACTAGTATAGTGTTTGTATAGATCAAAATATTGATCACGAACAGAACTATATTAGTGCCCCCTTAGTATAATGTCCCCAAACATGCAGTGTTAGCAGGATCAGCACCGTTTGTTTCCAGCACTAGCGTTGCGCCCCTCTGCTGTTTTTCATAGATTTGTATCAGCTGATTGTGAGCCAAAGCTATTTTTAATGCAACAATACATTGCCACCCTGAAGATGCCTGCAGATCTGTTGGACCGCTTTTACAAGAAGCTGGACAGGATGACCACCCCCACCCCCACCCATCCTGCCACCTTCCACGTTTTTTTCAGATTTCCCTGTCCCACTGGGGAACCCAAGAATGCATCCAGAGCAGGCGACCATAGAGCTGATCAGGGACTGGAATGGCTCCAATCAACTATATGGTCTAAGAAATCAGAAGCAACTAGCATTCCATAATTTCGTTCTCGTCAGATATAAATAGAGCCATTTGTAAATTGCGAAAGCATCTGATCACACCGATTTTTGAGTGATCAGATGTTTCAAGGCCAGAGGAGATATCTAGAGTCTATTAGACACCAGATTTCTCAGAAAAGAGTACCCGTCACTGACTATGGCTATCACAGGGGATATTTACATATCCTGTGATAACAATAAGAGTGATAAAAAAAAATAAAAATAAAGGGACAGTGTAAAAATAAAAGCAAAAATAGAAGCAAAATAAATAATAAAAAACAAACAGGTTGCACCATGCATGTCAGACATCACCGCAAATGTCAGATCGAGGGCAGTAATTCTGGCACTATGCCTCCTGTGTAAATCTAAACAGGTAACCTGTAAAGGCTTTAAAGCGTCACCTATGGATTTTATTAATTTACATAATTTTAAATTTTAAGGCGTGTCATGTTTGGTATCTATTTACTCAGTGTAACATAATCTTTTATAATTTATCAAACAATTGGGCAATATATTGTTTTTCTGTGCATTAAAATTCAAAGAAGTGTATTTTTTCCAAAAAAAGTTGCGTTTGAAAAATCTTTCCGTAGGACCTCTGCTCTAAAAAATACATAATGTTTGGAGGTTCAAAGTAATTTTCTAGCAAAAAACAGTTTTTTTCATGTCAACAAAAAGTGTCAGAAAAGGCACTTTTATGTGTAACATAAGCTTCTAATGTTGGCCCTGAATCACCAGGATAGTAGACGCTAACCCACAAATGACCCCTTTTTGGAAAGTAGAGACTCTAAGGTATTTGCTAAGGGGTGTATTTTGCAGATCTCATTTGTTGCCACAAGTTTTTGGAAAATGAAGAAATAAAACGAAAATTTATTTTTTCTTTTTCAAAACCCTGTGACAGAATATCTGCAAAATACTCACCATGCCTCTTATCAAATTCACTGGGGTGTCTACTTTCCGAAAAGGGGTCATTTGGGGGGGAGGTGTTTGTAATATCCTGGCATTTCAGGGCCTCCTAAACTGAGCCTGAAGGTGGTTATTGGAATTTGGGGGCCTATTTGTGGCTAGGTTGTGGAAAAGTATCTCACATTTTGTATCCCCATACTTGGAAGAAGTAGCAGAATGTGTTTTGGGGTGTTATTCCACATATTCCCATGGCATGTGTGAGCAATATCAATTAAGTGACATCTTTTGTATAAAAAAATTTGTCATGTTTCAAAAATTTGTGGCAAAAAATAAAATCTTCCATGGACTCAACATGCCTCTCAGCAAGTTCCTTGGGTCGTCCACTTTCCAAAAAGGGGTCATTTGGGTGTGTTTATACTGCCCTGTCATTTTAGCACTTCAAGAAATGTGACAGGCAGTCAGAAAAGTAAAAGCTGCGTATATTCCTATATATATATATATATATATATATATATATATATACACACAGAAACACAGAGCATAGTTTGTAGACGCTATAACTTTCACACAAACCAATTAATATACACATATTGGGATTTTTTTTGTACCAAAGACATGTAGCAGAACACATTTTGGCCTAAATGTATGACTACATTTGAGTTTATTGGATATTTTTTTATAACAGAAAGTAGAAAATATTTTTTTTGTCAAAAATGTCAGCCTTTTTTCATTTATATCCCAAAAAATAGAAAAAACTAGTGATGATCAAATACCACCAATAGAAAGCTCTATTTGTGTGAAAAAAAAGGACAAACTTTGTTTGGGTACAGCGTTGCATGACCATGCCATGCCATGCCAAATAGCAAAAAATAAGGCCTGGTCAGGAAGGGGGGAAAACCTTCCACGGCTGAAATGGTTAAAAAAATAATAATATAGCTTGTATAATTGCAAAACAAGTAATATTGTAATTGAATGTTATTAAAAATGACCTTTCCTTTTCAATCAGTGCTATCATTTTCTGTAAAATGCAATGCAATATGGCAACTTAGAGTTGTTCTGTACTCAGACAAAAAAATTTAACAAAAAAAAAAAAACACACACAAAAAAAAAAATGGGCAGAATCGATGGACCACTCAGTCTTTTTCTGACGTCAATTTTCTATGTTAGGTGGTGTATAGAACGCCCCCCCAGAAATGTAATTTCCCACTTGTGTGATTGGTTCACTAATTTGATTTTCCCCCAAAGTGTGCACTAAGATACAAATCAGATTTTAGGCATCCCCTACAACAAAAGAATCATTTTTGGTGAGATACTCCAAAGGGAAAGCCTATCTAAAGGGATGCAGACCGTTACAGACCTGCAGGTGCAGCAGCTGATAGATTTGAAATCACTCCCATACAGGTTCACTCTGCATATGGGTAGGAATACGTTTGTTAAAAACCTTGCAATGTACATAGATCACCTAGAGGAAAATGTTTTTTTATTCTCAACAAAAGTAGAATTACTCTTTAATGCCTAGTACACACGATGACAAAATTGGATGAAAAAAAATTGTCTTTGGAACAATAGTCTGATAATCTATTCGTTAGTACACAGATTTCAAGAGCTGATCATGACAGTTCATGCAAAATTATCCGAAGGGACAAGCAGAAAAATTCTTCTTGTAAGATAACAGAATGAACGATTTTTGTTTAATCGGTACAGTATTTGTCCATAAAAAAAATCAAGTGAACAAGACTGTGCATGCTCGGAAACAAATACATTACAATACAATATATTATCTCAGGAAGCTCTAGTAACCTATTTGTTTTCCGATATGAGACTAGCCTGCAAAAAAATATTTTCATCGTATGTATCAACCTTAACCTTACTAAACACATGACCCTGCATTCACAATATCTGGTCTCCCACAGTACACAGAACATGCAGTTATTTTAGTAAATATAAAATGCTAAATACATTTTCTCCTTGATGGTATACAGCAGTCTTGTGACATCCATCAGTGTCTGGCCAAGCACTGGTTAAAAGCTTTCAGGAGGAGTTTTCATTCTCCTGTGACTGTTCTGAGGCTGCAAGACCCCTGACCCTCTGTCTGGACAGTGCTGATTGGTTTTGTGCTGATCACATGCACAAACAAAAAAAAAATCTTTCTAGCAATACACACTAAATTGAGCATGTGCAAAGCGACTCCTAGGTCTCTGTACTATCAGCAGCTGGATTGGGGACTGTGGAAGAAGGGGAGGATCGGAGAAGACAGAATCAAACAGCCTTTATACACAATGCGGAGGAATAGCCAGTGGTTCCACAGTGAGTATACAGTGGGGGAAATAATTATTATTTTTTTTTTTAGAAATATTTATTTATTTTCAAGTCTTATACATGTCATTTCAACATTTCTATTATTATAATTATCAAAACAGTAATTTATATAATTTATTTGACCATATATATAAACTTCCTTTTCTTACCATCCCCCCTCCTAAACTCCCCCTCCCCTCCCCCCCTTCCCTCTCCCACCCACACTCCACTTTCCTTTTTCTCTCATTAACTCCATATCTTTCTGTTCTTCCTAAACCCTATTCTAATTCCACTTCCAGGAATATTATCTCATCATATATTTCATATTTACTTTATATTCTTCCCAGACTTTCCATTTTTTATTATACAACTCCAACTTGTCCTCATACGTATAATACAATCTTTCTGTCCAGGATAGCTGATTTACTCTACTTATCCAGTCCTCCTCAGTTGGCACCTCTCTTTTCTTCCAGAACCTGGGGATCAGACTCTTTGCTGCGGTCACGTATTGCCATATCCCGAGACTCTTGTATACTTTCGTAGAGAGCTCCGAGATATGGAGGAGGCATAGTTCTGGATCCAATCCTATATTGATTTTAGTAATTTTCCCTATTAAATAAACTATCTTCCGCCAAAACACCTGTATTTCTGAACACTCCCACCACATGTGATACCACGTGCCAACCTCTCCACATCCGTGACATCTCCGTATTCATCTTGTGCTCTACATTAGGGGTAATGTGCCATCTATTAAAACACTTATAATTTATTTCTACTTCCCTCATACTAATATTTTCATGAATTAATGTGAACATTTTCCTCTTCTCCTCCTCTATTTTCCTTCCTATGTCTCTTTCCCATTTCTCTATGTGCATTAATTTTGTGTCAGTGTCAATCTCCAATAATATCTTGTGTATTTTTGCCATTCCGTGTCTACCATTTCTCCATGACTCAAATAATCTCTCAAATGGGTTCCAATCCTTTCTAGTTCTTATGGGCTTTGGGAGACTCTCAAAAAAGTACTTCAGTTGGTAATATCTTAATCTATCCATCTTGTTAAAAACTTCTCCCTTTCTGTCTTCCATATACTTATATGACCCAATTTCCTCCCCTACCATTATATCTCTCAATTGCGCCTCTTGTTTTATAATCCATTTCCCTGCTATACTATCCATACCCGGGATAAAATATTTTGTGTTCCTAAGTGGTATTAATTGTGAATTAAAAACCCACCCTTTTTGTCTGTGTAATAAATCCCATTCTTTTAGAACATTCAAAGTATACTTACTAGTGCTCTCCTCTAATTCCCTATATTGTGCTGGTACCCAAATACTTTTACTTAAACTTATTCCACTCAGTGCTTTCTCAGTTTTAACCCAACTTTTCTCCGGATTATGGATCCAGTCAAAAATTCTCACAATAATCCCCGCTCTATGATATCTCCTGAAATCTGGTACTCCCAATCCTCCTCTCTCTTTACTTCTAGTCAATATCTCATAGCCTATTCTAGGTTTTTTATTTCTCCATATATATTTTATCATCATTTTCCTAAGTTCTTTAAAATATGTCTCTGGGAGCTTAATTGGGATCATTTGAAATTTGTATAATACTTTAGGGACAATTATCATCTTTATCAGGTTTATGCGTGCCATCCACGATGGGTTTCCATTTCCCACCCTTCTCAGCTCCACCTTTATCTCATTTAATAGTGCTATATAATTGGCTTTATATAAGTTCGTGGTTGAGGCTGATAATTTTATTCCTAGATATTTTAAATCTTTATCTCTCCAAAGGAAAGGGAATTCCTCTTTTAGTTTTTCCTTTTCTTCATTTTTAAGGTTGATATTTAAAATTTCAGTCTTTGTCGGGTTTATTTTCATATTCGACAGTTCTCCATACTCTCTCAATGCTTTCATTAAATTTGGAAGTGATGTTCTGGGATTTCCTACATAGAATATCAAATCGTCCGCATACGCCGGTACCTTATTTTCTCTATCTCCTATCTTTATTCCTTTTATATCTATATTCTTCCTAATCCTAGACAGCAAGGGCTCCAGTGATAGTACATATAACAGTGGGGACAATGGACATCCCTGTCTTGTACCATTTGACATCTTAAAATACTCTGATCTTCCTCCATTTACCATTATGGTGGTGGTAGGCCCTCTATATAACTCTCCAATCCACCCTCTTATTCTATCTCCCATTCCTAACGCTTCCAGGTTGTCCATCATAAAACCCCAACTTACTCTGTCGAATGCCTTCTCGGCATCTATCAACATCAGTATCATTGGGGTTTTCCCTTTCTTGCCCTCTTGTATAAGCAGCAGTGATCTCAGAGTGTTGTCTCTACCCTCTCTTCCTGGTACAAACCCCACTTGATCTCTATGTATCCACTCCGGCATCAGTTCTTTTAGTCTATTTGCCAACACCTTTACAAATATTTTAATGTCTACATTCAATAGCGCTATTGGTCGATAACTCGCACATTGCGAGGGATCTTTATCTTCCTTCTGAATCAATACTACTGTATATTAGCTTGTAACGATTCTCCCCTCATCTCCATCCCATTCCCCAAGGCGTTCATATAACTCTTCATCTTGGGTATTAAAAGCTGTATATATTTTTTATAGTATTTAACTGTGTATCCGTCTGGACCCGGACTTTTCCCTCCCGCCATGCTTTTTAACGCTATTTTTATTTCCTCTGAAGTTATTTCTTCCTCTAAAGAGTTCAGTTGTATTTCTCTTAGTTTCGGTAGACCTGCTTCCTCTAGGTATATCTTTCTTTTCCCCCTATTTACTATTTCCATTTTCTTAAACTTATCCTGGGGTATGATATTATACAACTCATTGTAATACTCTTTAAATATTCTGGCAATATCCTTAGTTGAGTGTAGAAATTCCCCCTTGGGGTTTCTTATTTTCTCAATATAATTTCTATTTTTCTTCTTTCTTAAAGTTCTCATTAAATACTTTCCTGGCCTATCTCCCCATCTATACCTTTCACGTTATTTTATTAAAGACTCTTCTTTTTTTCTTCCTCCATTACATTCTCTAGTTCTTCTTTCTTCTTTATTAACCCCTGCATTATCTCCTTAGATCTTTCCCTTTTATGCACCTGTTCAAGATCATTTATTTCATTTAATAATCTATTTATCTTTTCTTTCCCTTCTTTTTTCTTTTTTGCCCCCATTGCAATGAGCAGACCTCTGATGTAAGCTTTATGAGCTTCCCACACCGTTGCTACCGATACATCCTCTGTCTCATTCTCTTCAAAAAACCACTCAATTTCCCTCTCAATTCTTCGACTAATCTCTTCATCCATGAGGAGTGCCTCATTCATCCGCCACACATATCCCTCTCTCTCCTCTCTACCCCATCTTACCTCATTTCAACCGGGGCATGATCCGATAGGGTGCTTTCTCCTATTTTTACTTCCCCCACCCATTCTATCATTTGGTGTTCTACTAATATGTAATCTAGTCTAGGATAAGTCTCATGTACTTGCGAAAAGAAAGTATAATCTCTCTCTTTCATATTCCTAATTCTCCAGATGTCCACCAGTTGACACTCATGCATCATTTTTTTTAACCTTCTCAAGGACTTGCTTTCCTCTCTCCTCACACAGGAAGTGGTATCCATCTTCAGGTCTATACAGAGGTTAAAATCACCCGCCACTAACATACACCCTTTTTTAAAGTCCATCAATCTCTTCAACACTTCTCTCACAAATGTCTCTGGCTTCTTATTTGGACTATATATATTTGCTATTGTGCACTCAATTCCCTGTAATTTACCTCTCAAAAATAGGAACCTTCCCTCCGGGTCCGTCAATCTCTCCTCAACCTCAAACCTTATATTTTTAGCAAAGCCTATAGCAACTCCTTTTGCTCTTTTAATTGGTGAATCCGCATAAAACCATATCGGAAAGTATCTGGTTCTCAGTCTAACCTTCGACTCTATCTCTAAGTGTGTTTCTTGCAAGAATATCACTGAGGATTTTCTATGTTGTAGTTCTTTAAATAACCTAAATCTCTTTCCTGGACAATTTAGCCCTTTTACATTATAGGTTATATATTGGATTTCTTCCATCTTACTCTTTTCCTCCTGACTCCTTTTCCTCCTTCTTATACCTGTAGAGCGTATTTATCCCACTAACCTTTTTTCTCCCCTTATCCTTCCCCCCCTCTCCCCACAATCCCCCCCCCCTCTCCCTCCCCTCCATCCCCTCCCCCCCAACCTCACCACCATCCCTCCCCCCCCCTCCCCCCTCCTTTTAGGCCTTCACTTTGCCTATTCATCATTTGTGGAACTAACATCCACCTTTGATTTAGTCCTTAGGGCTACACTCCTCCCATGGCTAGCCTCCCCTCCATCCAGATCTCCCCATTGACCCCTTTCTACTTGTACTTCTTAACAAAAAGGAGAAGAATTGGAGCAAAGCTAGAGGAGTGAAGGAGGGAACAGGAGGCAAATTAGGGACACGGAGGGGCAAAGAGAGGGAAAAAAACAAAAAAAACCCTCTCTCCCCTCCACCCCCCCTCTCCGCCCTACCTCCCCCCCTCCACCAGTCTCCACCCATCCCCTCTCCTTGATCCAATTCCCCCAGGTTCTTCTTTCCATTCATTAATTTCAATTCTGTGCATTTCCAGTCTATCACAAAACTTTCTCAAGTCCTCTGGGAACCTCAAATGGGCTGTTGTTCCGTTTTTCCATCCTATTAAACACTCCGGTGCCCCCCATCTATATTGCACCTTCTGTTTTCTCATCTGCTCCAGAAAAGGCCTCAGAGCTCTCCTCCTCCAGAGAGTCTCCGATGACAAGTCCGGTTTTCCTTTAATTTTCCTCCAAATTCTTTCCCTTTGCTGCAGATCAAAAAATTTAACCAGTATGTCTCTCGGCCTATCCTTCTCATGGTTCCCCTGGATTTTCCCATTTCTGGAGATTCCTTCTATATTAATCCTTTCCATATCAGAGTTTCCCATTATATAGTTCAGTAATTTGCCAACCACCTCTTCCATTAGTTCTCCTTTTAGGCTTTCCGATACCCCTCTTATTCTTATATTTCTCCTTCTTTCTCTATTCTCTTGAATTTCCGCCTTATACCGCAATTTTTCCTGAACTTTTTCCATATTATTATCTTGTTTTCTAGTTCGGATATGATCTGGGTCTGATTTTTAACTTTCTGCTCCGTTTCCTCCACTCTTAACAACAACTGCCCCAGATCACTCCGAATATTTACCATTTCTTGCTTTATTGTTCTCTCCAGTTCTTTAAACATTTCTGTCATCTCTTTTTTTATTTGGGATTTGTAGATCTTTTTCTGTCTCTGATATTTGTTGATTACTGCTGTCCAAATCCATTAATTGTTTGGGGCTACTTTGAATACTTAATTCTGATTCTCCTTTGTCATTTCTGCTCTGGGGCCTTTCCGGGGTCCCGTTTCCCTGGGATGTGTACCTTTTAATTGTACCCGTTTGGGTCCCTTTAGGACCAATTCCTTTTGCACTTTTGTTCATTTCTTCTGATCCTTTTATTTTTCACTCATGAACTAGTATTTCACAAAAAAGAAGAAGAACATAAAAAAAAAATCTATGTGATATAGAACTGGAGATCCCAGCCCTGTCTGTTAACTTTCTGTGTGTTTCTTTGCCAGCACCTTATATTCTTCTCCTTCTTTATATTCTCTGGGGGTCCCCTCTTTTCTCTCACTCTCTGCTTTCCTTCAACAACACAGTTTCTCCCATATCATCACAGTTTTTATTTTGAGGACACAGCCGGAGTCACTCACCCTCCCTGCGCCTCTCATGGGATTTATCCAACTCCTCCGATGGATTGGCTCTCTTGCTCTCAGGGGGACCCTCCAGGAGTTTCTTTTTCTGTCTCTATCATTTAAAATACACCTATGATAAAAATTAAAGACCCTTTATTTCTTTGTAAGTGGGCAAATTTAAAAAATCTGCAGGGGATCAAATAATTATTTTCCCCACTGTAACAAGCATGCTTTACTGCATATACAGACTGATTTTACTGCTGTGGGTTTAGTAACACTTTAACGCTTTTGTGTCTCCTTGGCAGCATAGTTCGTCCTGTCAGTTCTCCTATTTTTTTTTCTCTTTCCATAATCTGTGTTCCTTCCACACAGTCTGTGTCATTCCTGTTGCTTTCTTCACCCTTCAGCAACAAATCTTAAAGCTGTCAGCAGACTGGCCTCTAGTAGCTCTGATTTTAGGCACAGTGGGGAGAATAGAGAGCAACTGAGCATGTGCAGTGTAGGGTGACACGGTATTACTGGATTTTAAACAGTATAGGCAATTATTTTCATTGTTTTGTATAGACATACCTGCAAAAAGGACAAGCCTGAAATGATCTAGCAGCACATCATTTTCTGACTAAAGTTACACTTTAAGGAAAATCTTATGAGTAGAACACCACAGGAAAAAACAAAAAAATTAAATAAACAGTGGCAGTGGTTAAGATATATTTTAATGAAGAGAGAAAAAACGAAGTAACAATATTTGCAAGTGAACTCTGCTTGATCCATTTCAGTTCAAAATGTAACACCCATGTACACTAGTTCTTACTTTGCATATTTTATCCTAAAGGGCTCAGGGTCTTTTACCTTCATGCATTCTACGCATGAAGGGAGAAAAAAATTCTGCGTGTAGCAGTCCCCCCATAACACTTACCTGAGCCCCATCCTGATCCACAGAGATTTTACGGAATACTTTGGACTTTCATTTATTTATCATTATTTATAAGTGTATCACTACAATTATCTGTTTGAAACTATTCACTATTGCCACCATTGGAAATTCCAGTCACTAATTATCTTGTCAACATCTGACGATACACTATATGTTCTGTGGTCACTCCAGCGCTCAATAATTTTGCGCTTCACTTATATATATTGTCACTTTCAATAATTAAGCACTGCATTATTTATTTATTTTAGTCACATTTCAGGATATAGGAGTTCATCCTTTGATGCTAGCTGCTTGAAATAATCGTGCGCTTGCTTGTTGCCTATTTAAAAAAAAAAAAACTCATAGATGGGCATCTTATTGAACCCAATATACAGAGATATGGGAAGTGGTAAAGACATAAATACACACCCACAGAGGTTGAAATGGATGGACTGATGTCTTTATTACCTTACCAACTAAGTAACTATGTAATTTTATATATATATATATATATATATATATATATATATACACACATACACACACACAGTTGTGTTCAAAATAATAGCAGTCAGACATCACTAACCTGATCAATCACTGTTTTTGGTAGAAATTATATTTCTACATGGCAAATAATTTACTAGCAGGTGTAGTAGAGTAATAGAAATCCAACGGACCTAACAGTCATGGCATGCATGCTGCTGATTCTGTGTAATTGAATCACTAATTGAAAGGGGCATGGTCAAAATAATAGCAGTGTGGAGTTCTATTAGTGAGGTCATTCATTCTTTGAATAACAGGTGGCAATTATTGCCCTTATTTAAGAAAGGAAGGCAGCAAATGTTGTACATGCTGGTTGCAGTGCATTTCTCTCTGAAATTCTGAGGAAAATGGGTCGTTCCAGACATTGTTCAGAAGAACAGCGTACCTTGATTAAAATGTTGATTGGAGAGGGGAAAACATATAAAAAAGTGCAGAAAATGATAGTCTGCTCAGCTAAAATGATCGCAAATGCTTAAAAAAATGGCAACCAAAACCTGAAAGACGTGGAAGAAAGTGAAAAACTACCATTTGAATGGATAGAAGAATAGCCACAATGGCAAGGACTCAGCCAACAATCAGCTCCAGGAAGATCAAAGAAGGTGTAAAGTTACCTGTGAGTACTGTTACAATTAGAAGACGCCTATGTGAAGCCAAGCTATCTGCAAGAAGCCCCCGCAAAGTCCCTCTGTTGAAAAAAAGACGTGCTGAAGAGGTTACAATTTGCAAAGAGCACATTGACTGGCCTAAAGAGAAATGGCACAACATTTTGTGGACTGATGAAAGTAAGATTGTTCTTTTTGGGTTTAATGGCCAGAGACAGTTTGTCAGACGACCCCCAAACACTGAATTCAAGCCGCAGTACACTGTGAAGACAGTGAAGCATGGTTGCGCAAGCATCATGATATGGGGATGTTTCTCATACTACGGTGTTGGGCCTATTTATCGCATACCAGGGATCATGGATCAGTTTGAATACATCAGAATACTTGAAGAGGTCATGCTGCCTTATGCTGAAGAGGAAATGCCCTTGAAATGGGTGTTCCAACAAGACAACGACCCCAAACACACCAGTAAATGTGCAACATCTTGGTTCCAGACCAACAATATTGACGTTATGGAGTGGCCAGCCCAACCCCCGGATCTTAATCCAATAGAAAACTTGTGGGGTGACATCAAAAATGCAGTTTCTGAGGCAAAACCAAGAAATAGAGAAGAACTGTGGAATGTAGTCCAATCATCCTGGGCTGGAATAACTGTTCACAGGTGCCAGAAGTTGGTTGACTCCATGCAACACAGATGTACAGCAGTTCTCAGAAACAGTGCTTATACAACTAAATATTAAGTGATTCAAAGGAAAGCAAAATCTTCAAACATTTTTCAGTTTATATAGTGAATGTTTGAGTTTGTAAAGAAGAATACAAACACTGCTATTTTTTTGAACAGTCTAATCACTTTTCTTCAATTTTTTTTTTAGAGGAACAACACAAATTTGATATATTTTTCTTCATGTTTTGATTTGGAATAGAATGTGTAGTGTTCCCAATGCATTTGTGTGTATGGAAATAAAAGCTATTACAAGTATTTTGAGCTTTATTCACTTTTTTCAACACACTGCTATTATTTTGAACACAACTGTATATATTTATATTTTTTTTCCTATTTGCACATCCAGGTTCATTAGTAGCAGGGGAATAGATATTCCATGATTGTCTGCTGCCCTAACTGTAGATGCAGTTTCCTGCAGTCCTGGGCTCCACTGAGGAATTTTTTCAGAGCCCCATATAATTGATCGGGCAGCTCTAGAACGTCCCAATCACTTTGATCTGAAACCCTTTGCCAGCTGTTAAAGCTGGTACCAAGCTCACAGTGGCAGCAGCTATGAGCTTACTTTAAAACTTTGTTATGCTGTTCATGAACGTACCTTGCTTGACAAGGGGTTAAACACAGAGGGGTAGAACTTGAAGAATTCCAAGAAAAGGATTTTAAGGAGAGTACAAAGGTTTATCAAGGGACACAGTACCAGCAGAATTTATTGGGATGTCCCAAGGTAGTCCATGTGGTAGGAGGGCAGCACAGCAACAGAACGCTAACAGCCTAAGAAAAAAACATTGCCTGCAGCTTAAAAGAGCTGTCTGCAGGATCTTAAATTCAGGTATCTGAACATCCACCCAACAACACTTAAAGACAATGTGTGAACAGGAGACCAGGAGGCAGCTTTGCAAATCTGGGAGACCGATGCATCATGCCTGTAAGCCCAAGAAGCACTCGCAGATCTGGAACAGAGCTGAAGAGGGTGGAGCTTTATCCGTGGGCCAGTTACACATGAACATAAGAATTTACTGATGATTATATTGAGAATCTTGTTGACAGAAAGATACTGAGTAAAATGTTCTGTAAAGAACTTGCGTAAACAAGCATATGCATATACAGGCATAACATTCCTCTTCATTGCCAGTGTTGCAATATACGCATATAGATATGTATGCATGTTATTTACTGCACCCAAACATAACATTTCTATTTGTTTTATGGCTCTGTACTTATCACTGTATTGCTGATCTTTCCACAGCTGAGTGCATTGTTCCATAGACAACAACAGTGCATCTATATTCAGATCAGTAAAAAAAAAAAGTTTTTTTTTTTTTTTCCTCTTACTGTGTGCAAGAAGTCTTAATTGGTAAGCATGGAAAATAAAACACCTGATCCAGTGACAAAAATGGTGGAACAGGAATCAGGTTATTTCCTGCTGGAACCTTCTGGGATAACAGAAAGTAATTTTGTTTGAAAGAAGACAGCTCCAACCACATCCAAGTAATGGAGGGATATCGCCTTAGGAAGAACTGAAGTAAGATAGAGAGATGGAAGAACAGTGTCTTAGGTGTCCGTTTAAGAAAGAGAGAAAAGCTGACATCCCAAGGATCACAGCTGATCTCTCATTTTCTTCATTTCTCATCACAGGACACACCCTTCTGTCATTCACTTTTACAGAGATGGCCAGTTTATGAAGGTGAGATCTGAAGATCTCACTGGCCATCTCTTTAAAATATCTCCATCCCAGATTCTCCAGCCCAAAGCTGGATAATCTTGGTGAGAAGCTGCTGTGATGTTAGGAAGAAGGCTTCTTTCTTCCTAATATCAGCACCAGCGTGGTTAAATATTGATATAAATTATAACTATAAACTGTATGTTTATGTATATTTGTTTTATATATAGTGTACAGTATGTATACATACACACATACAGTATAATGTATTGTCATTTAGGACACATTCATACCTGAGCAATGCAGAATTAAACAATTCTTGCCGCAATTCCAAATTGTGCTAAAATTGTATTAAAATACGCAGTGCGCTTTTGGGTTCCATTCATTGTTAATGGCACCCCAAATGCTGTTAGCAGACATGCATATTGCCACACATTTTGTGGTTTGACAAATACGCTATCAATGCACCAAAATGCATATTTAACTACTTGCCAACCGCAGATAGCCAAATGACTGCTACATTGCGGCCGGCCAGTTCTGGGAGGGCGTCATATGACGTCCTCCCAGAACGCGCTCTCCTGCGCCCACACCCGGTGATCTCCGCGATCGCTGTGTCCTACGGACACAGCTGATCACGTGATGTGGTAAAAGGCCAATCAAAGCGACCTTTTACCACGTGATCAGCCATGTCCAATGACACGCTGATCACTGGGAAATGCAATTGCCGGTTCTCGGCTGCACTTTCCTCACGCTGTCAGAGAAAAGCACCAAAATGCACATTAAAAAAAACCCACAACAAAATGAATGTTAAAAAAAAACAGCATTATTTTCATGTAATTGCATGGTCTTTTTAACTTCAGTTTCACTGTTTAATCTCAGGTGATCTGTAATCACACAATGATCTCAGATCACATGCAGCCCCCCTCCCCTTCTACACAGATCTCAGAGGAAAAACTTCTCTCTTCTCCTTCTGAGAACAAATGTTCTCCGCTTCATGAAAAGGATGACAGAGGAGAAGATTTTTCCCTGAGAACTGCAGAGAACTAAAATGAGATAAATTATCTCTGCTTAATAAACATACACCTAAGGATGGAAGTTAGAAATGTCCTTAGGAAGTAAAGTGGATCTGGGTCTTTAACCACTTTAAGTCCGGACACTTTTACCCCCTTCCTGACCAGGGCAATTTTCAGCTTTCAGCGCTATCACACTTTGAATGACAATTGCGCGGTCATGCAACACTGTACCCATATGAATTTTTTACAATTTTTTTGAGACAGATAAACTTTATTTTGGTGGTATTTATTCGCCACTGGGATTTTTATTTTTTTTGCTATGTAAATGAAAATGTCCAAAAATTTTGAAAAAAGGTGTTTTTCTTATAAAATTTTGCAAATAAATAATATTTCATCATAAATCTTGGCCACAATTTATTCCGTTATCTTTTTAGTAAAAAAAAAAAAAGCCAAATTAGTTTATAACTAAAAATTATAATTTTAAAACATTTTTATTTTTTTATTTTAATATTTATTTTTTTTACATACTGTCACCCTAGCAGTACAGTGTCACCATGGTGACACTGTACTACTTGTGGGGGGTGATGAAGATTTTTTTTTTTACACAGATTGCTTTTACACCCATATAGGATGTAAAAGCATTCATTTCTCTTTCTCTCTGTCTGCATTCTTGCAGCCATTGATAACTACTGAGTGAGCTGTGATTGGTCACAGCTTGTCACATGGCACAAGGCTGTTGTGAATAGTCTTGTACCATGTGACCTCTGTGATCATTCACAGATTTTACACGTAGTAGGCAATGATGTCACAAGTGACATCTTGCTTACTACTTTGCATGTGATCACTGATTGGCCAATCAGTGATCACATGCTCAGGACCTCGTACAGAGGTCCCGTCCGACGATCGGTGTTTCACTGTGTCCGGAGGACACAGCGGGCACTGGATCGCGGTGCTGCACGCTCCTGGGGAGCGCGCACAAGCAGGGTGCGGGGAGGCAGTTTATAAACGGCCACCCGACCCTGCAGTGCCACCGTCTGGCCATTTATATACAACTGCTGGTCGGAAAGTGGTTAAACAACCTTGTTCCTGTGAAAGATCAGAAATGGTTCTTTGCTAGAGGAATTTCTGAATTAGTTGCCATTTCTTGTAGATGATGTCAATGAGGAAAGCTACTTTATGAAACAAAAATATTCCCTTGTCTATTCTAATACATTCAAAGGGTCTTTGAAGAACCAACAGAACCAAATTGAGATACCACGGAGTCGCTGGAGGTTGACTACACTTAGTACAAAGGATTTAACAAGAGAATGCAAAGCAATAGGTTTTTGGAACAAAATTTGTTCCTCGAAGGTACTCAAAGCCAGAGGTTAATTCACTCCAATTGTTGAAAGGTCTGCATTCATCCCACAGGGTATTTCCTATGCTCAAATTTCCTCACCTCATGTCAAAAGTAGGCCTTTAATGTGCGATAATTGACCTTGCGTGATGTGGACTTCCTACCAGTCAGGAGTGTAGGAATGGTAGTGTCAGAAAGACCCCAATCTCTTAGGACTGAGGCTTCAAAACAACCAAGCTGTCCATGCCAGTGACCATGATGCACGGTGGTAAACAGGACCTTGGGACAAAAGATCCTGGCAAATCTGCAAGAGCCTAAGGGTTGTCTGCTAGAAGCCCAATCACGTTGAGAGTACCTCATCCTCCTTGGCCAGTTAGGTGCTACAAAACTCACCAGAAACCCCTCAGTCTCAATCCTGCAGAGCAGATAAAAAGGCGTTTTAGATGAAACAAGTAGATCAGGTACTAACCTTACAAAGTTGTTAGGTCATCCACTGCTTCTGCCAAGGAACCCCTGGTTCTGAAGACAAACCTGTCCAGTTTGGTGTAGAATTTGGAAACCAGCAGTGAAAGAGCAAATTGTTTGAAACTTCAGGCGAGTTTCAGTTGGCTCCTGTCAGGCTAGCACCTGTCATAAGAATTTGTAAGGTTAGTGAGAAAAAATATTTGCTTGATTTCAGGGCTGGATAGGCAAGGCACTAGGGCAGAGGCAACCTGATTCTGGGAGTGAGGCACATTGATAGGTCTCACGCAGACAGAATCTTGAGTTGCGAAAGATCTGAAGTGGAACTGGGCAAATGGCACTGTCTCAAAAGGCAACTACCATCAAACCCAGAACGCTCATGCAAAAGCAGATAGTTGAATGGCTCCTGAACTGCAAAGTGCAGAGCTAGGTGCAAAGTTTCTTTTGAGGAAGGAAAACCCTTGACTCAGCCATATCCAGGCTCAGACCCAGATATTCCAAGTATTGAGTCAGTTCAGTGACAACTTTTGAAGGTTCAAGATCCAACTACACCTTTGCAGGGTCTGGGCAGTTGAGCGGACATTGAAAAACAAGGTCTGCATGGACTGTTCTTTCAGTAAGAGATTACCAAGGTATCCCACAATGGGACTGCCCTGTAAGCACAACAAGCCTAGCAGTAAAGCTAGGACCTTTTGAACTCTCAGGGTGTGAAAGACAAACCAAAAAGAAGGGTAGCAAACTGGTAGTGTTGTGTTCAAAATGCAGGAAGCATTGATGTGCTGGATAGATGGGAGCATGCAAGTATGCATCCTTGATGTCCACA
Source organism: Staurois parvus (assembly GCF_062004578.1). NCBI lineage: Eukaryota > Metazoa > Chordata > Amphibia > Anura > Ranidae > Staurois > Staurois parvus. The sequence goes on from NW_028319936.1 coordinate 515,924, forward strand.
TAGTCTCTCTGATGGAGGTAGACAATGACTGACCTGTGGAATTCCATGCATATTGTTTGAGTGAAGGACTCCAAGATAAGGATACGTTGATATCCCCTTTAGCTTTAGGAATAGTGAACGGGTTCAAGTAAGAACCATGAAACCTCTCTGCTTGAGGAACAGTAGCAATGACTCTTCTTTGTAAGGAAGACTTGTCCGCGGGCTTGGAAACCAAAGATGTACAACTGGGTCCAAAGTTTTAACCTGAATTTAGAGGCCATGGAGAAATTGAAAATAACTCTTTATACCTTTAGAGGTAGAATGAGTTTTGCTGGGTGGGATCATAGGTTTCTTTTGTTGCAGTAAAATGTACTTTTACAATCAGTGCCTTATTTTAAAATTTGTCAAGGGAAGCCCCACAGAGATGTTCATTTTAATTTGTTACTTCAGCTGCAACATAAACAGGATCTTGAACTAAAAGACAACATGTGTTGTAGAGGTATCAGTACCAGCACTCTCTGATGAATACAAGCAGCACAAATGCCCAAAAACAATAAATAACTTGCTCTTGTTTGAAAATGTTGTTTATTTCAAATAAGTATTCTGTACAGCACCTATTTATGTAACAGTAGCATGTAAAAAGTCCTCATACAAGCCACACAAGATGGCCAAGTAGCATTGTATTAGCTCATAATCCATGCTGCCTCCAACACTATAGACAATAAAAGGCTTATATAATAAAGCAGTGCAAACAATAATGGTGACATGCATTAACTTATAGCAACTAATCAGATTTTAGATCAGCAAAACGTTTGGTACTGATTGGCTGCTATGAGTTACTGCACTTTACCTTATTGAATAAACACATAAACAGGCAGGTTTCTCTGGTTGACAAAGCAATAATATTTATATATAGCCTGAGTTAGGTAAAATGCACATCTCATCTGAATTCAATATAAAATAAGTATACAGCATAATATATTCTAAATTAAACACATTTGTGAGGTACGTAAAACATACACACAGTTACAAAATGTAACATTGGGATGTAAAATGTGAAACATGAAACAAACACTATGCCAAACAGGAACTTATACAGAAGTTCATGCAGTAATATTAATAAAAACTTTACTTAGAAAATTAGGGATTAAACTAGGTTTAAGTCTAGGTGTAGCAGGCTGTAGTTTTTTGTACTTTGATTTTCAAAATAATTTCTTTTCAGATTTTAATGCAACTTTGTTTTGCACATTTATAAAAGGCTTGATAAGCATTACAGTGCATTGGGTTTTGTATGCACAAAAGGTGACACATCAAGCCCAAGACTGTAGCACAAGCAATATTGTTCTATGCAATGCTGCAATCAAACAAGCAGTGGAAGAACTACAAGTGAACTGAAAATGATTTGCTTTGCTTTGAACTGAAAAACAGCAGCAAAGCATTGAAAAATTATGGCTAGTATAACTCAAAACGCTCAAATACCAGTGTTCAATATTCGAATATGGATTCTATGCACTTTCAAAGTATAAATGAGTCTTGGTGGTGAAGAAAACAAAAAACTGTATTTCTTTTAAAAGCAGAACTAGATCAATTATTTTTGAATGCAAACACTCTGAAATTCCAGGTTAGAAATAGTGCTTGCATATGCACTTGCAAAACTTTGTGCTTCACAACCCAGGGGTTCTAGGCTTTCCACACCACCTTCCCTGCATGTCATCATTCTCTATATATGCATAAGTAGTAGAAAACATCACCGCATTAACAGTGCGGCTCCTCCCAGTCCTAGGTTTTCCCTATTTGTTGACCGCTACATAAAAAAACAAAAAAAAAACAAAAAAACACACAACAGCATAAAATAAAAAAAAAAAAAGGAAGGAAGAAGAGCAGGCACGAGAGGGAATTAGGTGCGGACAGAACTTCCCTAATGCCAAACTCCCACTAATGCCAATGAACAAAGTAGGGAAGATGACATGGATTATATAAAAAGGGTAACAGATTTGTAATTATGGATGGTGGAGTATGTACCTAGAGAAGTCTGTATTCAACAGCAGAATGGAATATGGATGAGTGCAGAAATTGACTAATTATATATGGAGGAAAGAAGGAGGTCCATGTAGACAAGACCTTTGTATATACGGAGGAAAGAAGGAGGTCCATGTAGACAAGGCCTTTGTATATACGGAGGAAAGAAGGAGGTCCATGTACACAAGGCCTTTGTATATACGGAGGAAAGAAGGAGGTCCATGTACACAAGGCCTTTGTATATCATCAAATGTGCTCCATATGTATTATAAGAATATATTTAGATTTGTAATTTCCCATATATGACTCCTTGGCACTTTCTTTTGTTTTTCAGGTGATTGCTGCCTGTAGATTCTTAGATCTAAGATATTCTAGATATTCTTGTCATGCCTTTGCACCTTAGAAATGAGAAATGTCACTAATGTGGCATTAAATAAACAGGCAATCAGATATGAGAAAGATAATTTTTTTTTAAATACAGAATGACTCAGGTAGGCAAAATTAGGAACTGGAAAATCCAGAACACCTACACATGGAATTCTCGAATCACAAGTGGCGAAATAATCTGCTAATATCCAAGCAAAACTGAAATATACTGCCCATGATCCTGCCCATCCAAACCGGAAATAAAATCATACCATATACTGTATATCTTGAATGATGTAACAGTTCTCCCATCTGTTCCATAACCTGACAAAAAAATAACACCTTTCTTATATAAACTGGCTTCTTAAAGCTGGCCATAAAAAGGAGTAGAAAACCCAAAGTTCGGTCAAATGAAAAACGAAAATAGCTCATACAACTGTGCCATCATTTTTCTAGAAAAAAAAAACCCAGCATGCTGGATCAGGCACTTTCGGTTGCGGCACAAAAATCATACATCGCAGCTGGCACACTAATGATGCAAAAAAATTAATGATTCGACTATCAAGACAAATTTTCGTTTTCAACTCATATGGCCAGCTTTAGGGTTCAAGTCAATGGATATTCCAGTCAAACTATGTTTTCTGTTCATATGCATTCTAATGGAAATGCAGCATTTGACTTGCTGTGCCTGCAGTTTAATTGCACCTTAACAGGCTAAGCTGGATCCAAAGAAATGCAGCCCACTGCAAAATAGGTCAAACCTTGCCTCTAAACAGTTGTGTGTACTGCTTAATCATCTTCAATGAGATTTTTACTGACCTGTGTTCCAAATGCCACGTCAAAACAACACCCATTGTATTTAGCCCTAAAGGAAACCTAACCGGATATTAGAGCTGCCATAGCGGACTACCCCTTCTGAAAACACCAGTTCCCTGGATGTCATTCCGATCCCACTTGTTTGGTGCTTTCAGTGTCATTGACTCAAATGGGCAACCAGGAGTTTTAGGAGGTGGAATGCAATGGCACCCTATACATTTCTCTCAGTATAAGTTTTCATTAAAAAGCCATTGTCACATGTAATTCACTCAAAGACACATAACTACAGCTGCCCAGGAAACCAATGAAGGAAAAAAAGAGAAGATCCAATAAGATGGAAAATATAAAAGGAGGGTCCAAGCACATACACTAGCATGAACTAGCCACATGTATGTATGTATGTATGTATGTATGTATGTATGTATGTATGTATGGAGAAGGAACATTTCACGAAAGTCCAGAAAAGATTTTGAAGCTTCCAATTTGCAGTGAGAAAGCCTAGCCTAGCACTGATGAGCATACGGAGACATGAATTGAATACACACCTTTTTATATATTTGTGCCAGGTGCACACAATTACAGCACGAAAAAAAAAAAAAAAATACTGTTCGTTTTCGGTTGTCCGTATTCTATGACCTTCCTCAGTTATACCAGAGTTTCCATCAAGACACAGATCTACTAACTCAAATACAAGAGGCGACCTCTTTCCAGAGACAAGTAGGAATCATTGCTTTAAAAGTCAGCCTGTCTATGCGAACCACAATAAGGTTTTCAGGTTCATAAAAAGGTAAATACTTTTAAAATAAAAATGATATATTAAAAAAATAAATAAAAATAAAGACAGCCTATTGAGAACCTGTGTAAAGTTGGTGTAATTGTATAGAAGTATTTCATTTACTTTGTGACCAATATCTTTTAACAGCCAGTGACACATTAGACTGACCAGTAAGCTCTCTAGTTCACACTAGCACCTACAGCAAATTCTCAGCCTAGCTCCTGTGCGCCAGGGGCGAAAAAAAAAAAATCCCTTTTGAGATAAACAGTTACAAAGCAATTCAGAACTTATGATCAGTATACTTTTCCTTCCAGACAGAAAGTCTCTATGTTTGAGGATTGCAGTGCAATACAGCACTTACAGCAGCTACTTGCAGTTCCAATCCATCCAACATCTAAAGACTACCAAATGAAGTCTACTGTACAGTATGCATTAAATCCATAACAGGAATTTCAGATAACAACCAAAGTCTTGAATGCCTTAGTGTTGTATCCTGTGTAGTGGTCTATATAAATATTACTGTGTAGCAGCCATCTATTGATAGACAAAAACCTGCTCAAGTGGTTTATCTTCCACATATACTAAGCTCATGTCAATGTAAGAAAACACAACAAAAATAATATTTGAACTCTTGCCCTCTTTTTATAACAAAATAAGTGACCTTTATGGAATTTTACTACATAATGAAAAATTATTTAGCTTGATTAAATGTTCTTCCTGTCATCCTGGTCACAAAGTGCAAACTTTTGCCTTAGGACCTCTGAAATGAGATTGATAGGATCTTCTTCTTTGTGCAGACATTGGTTTCGATTAGACCTACGAAAAAAAAATAAAATAAAAATCATAACTAAATGACTCAAATACAGTATAAACATTAGCTCCAATGACAGATGAACATGATGCGATTGCATTTAGCCATGGTTTACACTGAATGTGACTTTGAAATCACGCTACTTCACTTGAAGTAGCACGATTTCAAAGCCGCAGGTCAGTGTGATTTCAGGTGCGACTTCCCTGACATCTGTGCAACTTCATGCACAGATGTCTATCCATGTAGCACATGAAATCGTTGAAAATGTGCAGGAACCATTTTCAAAATTGGTGATACACTGACGGAGCCGATGGAGCACCAATTTGAACGGTTCCATTGCTGACAATAGGGTGCAACTTTGGAACTGTGAAATCACATGACAAGTTGTATCAGTGTGAACCAGGGCTTAAACTGCTAGCCATATCACTAGCAAATTATTCTCCTGATATTGTGAAACAACCTACCGTATATACTCGAGTATAAGCCAACCCGAATATAAGCCGAGGTACCTAATTTTACCACAAAAACTGGGAAAAACTATTGACTCGAGTATAAGCTGAGGGTGGGAACACCAGTGGGAAGAATCGTGCCTCATCATTGGTGTCAGTGGGAGGAATAGTGCCCCATCATTGGTGTCAGTGGGAGGAATAGTGCCCCATCATTGGCGTCAGTGGGAGGAATAGTGCCCCATCATTGGCGTCAGTGGGAGGAATAGTGCCCCATCATTGGCATCAGTGGGAGAAATAGTGCCCCATCATTGGTATCAGTGGGAGAAATAGCGCCCCATCATTGGTGTCAGTGGGAGAAATAGCGCCCCATCATTGGTGTCAGTGGGAGGAATAGCGCCCCATCATTGGTGTCAGTGGGAGGAATAGCGCCCCATCATTGGTATCAGTGGCAGGAATAGTGCCCCATCATTAGTATCAGTGGGGGGAATAGCACCCCATTATTGGTGTCAGTGGAATAGTGCCCCATCTTTGGTGTCAGTGGGAGGAATAGTGTCCCATCATTGGTGTCAGTGGGAGGAATAGTGTCCCATCATTGGTGTCAGTTGGGGGGTGGAGGAATAGTGCCCCATCGTTGGTGTCAGTGGGGGGGAGGAAAAGTGCCCCATCGTTGGTGTCAGTGGGGGGGAGGAATAGTATCCCATGATTGGTGTCAGTGGGGGGTGGAATAGTGCTCCATGATTGGTGTCAGTGGGGGGTGGAATAGTGCTCCATGATTGGTGTCAGTGGGGGGTGGAATAGTGCCCCATCATTGGTGTCAGTGGGGGGGGGAGGAATAGTGCCCAATCGTTGGTGTCAGTGGGGGGGAGGAAAAGTGCCCCATCGTTGGTGTCAGTGGGAGGAATAATGCCCCATCATTGGTATCAGTGACACCAATGATGGGGCACTATTCCTCCCACTGACACTTGCTGACCCTTGTTCCAGTATGGTGCTGCTGCAGCCAGCATATGTGGTTGCAGCAGCACCTAAGCACGGCACACTTACCTGCATCTCCTTCACTCGATTTTCGCGGGGCCGCTCAGCTCCGCCTCCTCGCCGGTGATTGGCCGCCTGTGTGCCTTTCCTGAGCTACAGTTCTGGCGGCCAATCACCGGTGAGAAGGCGGAGCCGAGCAGCCGCGCGAACATCCAGTGGACGAACCGAATGAAGGAGCAGCCGCGCTTCCTGGACCGGATCGTCGTGGGACTGGAGCCAGGTAAGAGACAGCAGCCCCCTGCAGACGTTGACTCGAGTATAAGCCGAGGGGGCCGTTTTTCAGCACAAAAAATGTGCTGAAAAACTCGGCTTATACTCGAGTATATATGGTAACCAAAATAAAAATGTTTTTTCAATACCTGCCAGTAGGCAAGGCATATGTTGTGGAAGGGGTTGACTACGCCGTTTTTACAATCATTAATAGAAAACCCCTTTCAGAAGATGAAACTCTGGCTGTTTTTCCAAAATGTGCCATGTCTGATCAAGGATGCTGATACTTCAGTAATGTAAATAAATGGCTCATAGAATTTACCAATCTCTGCTTGCTTTCATTTTGTGGATATCCTTCAGAATTCCCATCATATCAGCAAAACTGTTGGACTTTGAGAGACAAACTGAGTCTTCATCATCAGACATGTTAGCCTCTATTTGCCGCTGGTGAGTAAACGAAGACTCCATTATTGAAGAAGTGGAATATTCTGACACATCCAGCTCATCCTCTTCGGTAATGTCACTAATTACAAATGAGGTGGTTGACTGAAATGTTGGTGCAAAATCAGCAAAAGGAGTACTTGTATCTACATTGCCAGGTAAAGATTCTGTAGAGCCTGAAGTTGCTGAAAGACAAGAAGTCAGATATTGATATCAAGAATAATTTCTGTGTACCCAGCAACAATTGGGTACAATTTCAGAAAATAAACGAAAACACACAAGCTATCCTTGCCCATATTAGACCAGAACTAGATTCAAGAGAATTTTCAGACAGCACATACCTTTGGGTCCATAACAGGGCCTTTTTGGCACGTTTTAGGTTGTTAATGTACAAGTCAAAAGTTGCTTTCTATTTTTGAAAAACTGCAGTTTTTCTGAACAAAATACCTAGTAATCCTGCCATGCAGGTTCTTGTTCAGGTGACAACATTTCCCCAATTGTGCTTCTGCATTGTCACCCCATAACCTGAAAAGCCTGAACAAGAACCTTCATGGAAGGATTACCAGGTATTACTTTAGTGGAAGCTGTAGTTTTCAAAAGATGGAAAGCAACTTTTATTTGTATATTAACAAGCTAAAACTTGCAGAAACTTTAGTGATGGGGTTTAGATGTACCATTGCCATTAGCAGCACATAACTTAACTTTAAGCTTAAGAGACACTCCAAACCTGAAAAAGGAAAATGTCTGTAAAATATTACATTGGGTCTACTAAATTTAGGCCTAGCCCCTAAGGATTACTGTACCATGTCTGGGTGATCAATACCTGCATTTCCAGAAACAATTCTAGCAATCTGAGTTCTTAGGAGGCTCAGCTCATCTTGCAAGTCTGTAGATCTGTTTAAAGACATGCCTGGTTTCTTCAAAGAAAATATTTTCTCCTCTTTCAGTTTCAGATTGGGGACAGATGAATTTCTCTGCATCACTAGTAGTGGGCTTGGCCTCCATTTGTGCTTCAGGGGTCTACTGTCACTCCTACATGCAGAGGGGAAAAAAAAAAAGGGGTTGTATTTTGCACAAAAAACAAAACAAAAAAAAACTTACATATTTAGTGATGTGTTAATATTATACTTACATTCTATACATACTGTATATGAAACAAAAGCCTAGAACCTGAGTTTTTGTTAGTCACTGTAAAATCTCTTTTTTCGGAGTTTGACGGATACAGCCTCTTCTCATTCTTGACCATAGGATTTATATAGGACACTAGGCAGAAAAACTTAGCACCGCCTATGGACAGTCCTAGTTGGTATAAACCCCCACACTTCTATAGGCAAAACAGTAAATAACAAGTAGTACCCATAAAAAACAAAACAATCAAGAAGAGTGACTATGGTGCTGTGCCTGTCAATTAACTCAGAAAACGGGATCTTACGGGGGAGAGGAAGAGGAAGAAGAGGAGGAAGAGGAAGAGGAAGAAGAGGAGGAAGAGGAAGAGGAAGAAGAGGAGGAAGAGGAAGAGGAAGAAGAGGAGGAAGAGGAAGAAGAGGAAGAAGAGGAGGAAGAGGAAGAAGAGGAAGAAGAGGAGGAAGAGGAAGAAGAGGAAGAAGAGGAAGAAGAGGAAGAAGAGGAGGAAGAGGAAGAGGAAGAAGAGGAAAAAGAGGAAGAAGAGGAAAAAGAGGAAGAAGAGGAAAAAGAGGAAGAAGAGGAAGAAGAGGAAGAAGAGGAGGAGGAAGAGGAAGAGGAGGAAGAGGAGGAGGAAGAGGAGGAGGAAGAGGAGGAAGAGGAGGAGGAAGAGGAGGAGGAAGAGGAGGAGGAAGAGGAGGAGGAAGAGGAAGAGGAGGAGGAAGAAGAGGAGCAAGAGGAGGAAGAGGAAGGAGGTAAAAAACAAAACAAAAAAAACCTTGAAACCTAGGCAGAAATAACTTGTTTGCCTATAAAAGACAAGGGGTTTATGTCTAATAAGACTGCCAATAGGCGGTGCCAAATTTGTTTTCCGCCTAGTGTCTTACTTCTGTAAGTGGCGCTATAAACTCTACAGTCAAGAATAAGAAAAGGCTATGTCCATGAATGAACGAAAGAAAACATCTTAGCAAACCCAGTCACATGCGTATTTAAAGGATTAGTGCACTTTAAAACAAAGTGCACTTATCCATGCTCCCCTCCCCTGACCCAACCCCACAGACTTCTATGTGTCTGTCTCTGGCTTGGCACACAGCCCCAAAGATGTTTATGGGGCTGCAACGTGCAGTAGTGGCCAGGACAGTGAAGACTTGCACTGCAGGATGTAAACTGAAGCAGCAGAACTGCAGCCATCAGGTCCACTTAGTATGAATCTATGGAGGGGGGAAGGTGGGTTAGGTTAGGCCAGGGGAAGGGGGTAAAGAGGATAACTGCACTTCGTTGCAACACTATGGGCTGACATAACCAATACATGTCACCGGCATGTAAAGAAACCTACAGCTGCAAGAGCAGCCGTGAGTTTGCTTACTTTTTAAGAGCAGCTTGCCAGCTATATATTAGATGTGATCCAGTGGCTATAGAGACACGTGCGATTCTACAGTGCATTTTCATGTGCCTATTTCCTCCCCCCTTCCAGGGGGCCCAAACCCTGAAAAAGTCATCGGATGTCTCCACTGAGAGTACTTAAAACCCCCTGCCCCCTCAGATACGCACATGACTGCACATGTACATAAATTACGACTGCGTTTTTACAGGACGATCTAAAAAGGAGAAGCCGTTGAGCTCTCACTTTAGAAAACTTATATTGTTCTAATGTCTCCTGATATGAATTTATTTTTTGAATAAATGTTTTACCATAAAGGTTTATGGCACATTTTAATTTTAACATATCAGTTTTAGGCTCCATGCACACTGGGTGTTTTAATAACGCTGGTAACGTTAGCTGTGTAAAGTCACGTTAAAAATGTGAGTTTTTCAGCGGTTCTGAATTAGTGTTTAGCCACGTTTGCAGGTTTTTTATTTATTCAAAAACGGATTTCTGCGATTTACTGCGTTTTTCAGCATTAGACTGTTTTTACAGCTAAAAAACTCCTCTAGAAACCCACTAGTTTTGGGGGGGGTTTTCCAGCCAAAAACATTGATTACAGTCTATGTGTGCATGGACAAATAGGATAACATGCTGGGGAGTTTACTGGCTGTAAAAAAAAAAAAAAACGTCAAAAGCCAAAAACAGCCGCTGTAAAAACATTCAGTGTGCATGAGGACTTAAAACATAGTTTAAAAAAAACAAAAAACACATCAAAATTACTCCAAACATCTTTCAAACAAGTTCATTTATAAAACTACAGTGAATGCCTTTCAATGAAAGATGAAAAGGAATGATAAATACCTGACTCTTGCATAGGTTTCATCATCATCTGCTGCAATCCATTTAATATCAGCTAAAGTGGGCACAAGAGGTGCATCACTGAAATACAAGTCAGAGGCACTCGGAAGAGCCTACAGAAAAAGACACACTTAATCAAATTTAAAATACATTAGCATTACTTAATATCTATCTCCTAGATTGTAAGCTCGAAAGAGCAGGGCCCTCGATCCCCTCATGTTTTGCATTGTATTGGTATTGTTCCGTCACATGTTCTGTCCCCCTCTGTAATGTACAGCGCTGAGCGAACCATTGGCGCTTTATAAATACTGTATAATAATAATATCTATGGGACCAGTCAGGATAGAAATATGGACAATGCAATTGCCAACACATTTTAAATGCGCATACTCCAGGAGCATCATACCTACCCTTTGAAGAGAGTCTTCACTCCCCAGAGTCCCTGTTCCTCCCTGCACACTCTCTCCAACCCCCTCCTCCCCCCCACACCATACCACAACAATTAATTTGTTTTTTTACAGTATTAACTTTTTTTCTGGCCCTGCCCCCGTCATTCTTACCTTGGCAAAAACTAGTGTGCCCCACTTACAGCCTCCTAGGATATCTACATCAAATATCCCAGGAGGCTTCAGGAGTGGAACACAGGATTGGTCAACGGGAGGAGCTGGCGCACATAATCATGGACTGGCTACCTAAATCCAGAAGAGGCAGTTGACCAAGAAGGCAGTGCGGTACCTGGGCTGTCACACAGCTGATTGCAGCAGTACAATACTGGATCCACTGGTAAAGGAGGGGGATACTTGAATCATGGCAAGCGCCACATAAGAGATTCAGTGGAGGGGGGGGGACCTTATAAGAAATTTGACTTGCCTATAAAATCTGCATCTTGGAGTACAGTACACAGACTGAATATTCATAGACCCTTGGTTATAGGCCGTTGTCTTCAGGTGACAGATTGGCAAATACTGGGCATTTCCAGGGCATACTCCTTTAACCCAACCACACTCCATGTGTCCTCAGGTTTTGTTTTTTTTTAGCAAGCAATGCAATGTAACAAGGAGGGTAGACTGTGCCATGTCCTCGTCTGGTAATTCCATATATTGGGAGTAAAGTCAAAATTCTTATTCATTTAATTACACAGTACAGGACATGAAATGAATGGGCTGCCTACATGCAGAATGCAGGTCGCAATAATGTGAACCTAGCTTTAGCTGATCTCCATGTTTCATTTAACTTTAAAAAGTTTATTAGGACCAAGCTGGTCTAAACAAACTATTTACGTCACAAACCATTGCAGTGGCTGAGTGCGCTGTATAAACTGTATGTAGCCCCATTCTCTGAGTACTAAGCTTCCTCTAATTGGCTAGGACGAGCTGATAACATCATGGACTCCACTGCAGCCACTGAGATGAAGCTTTGTATTCAAGACAAAGCTTCCACTAAATGGCTGAGCCTCAAGTTGATATAGAAGATTACCTAGCCTGTTTAAACATGAAACTCAACAGATTAAAAAAAGAGAGGAAAAAAAATCCCATCACATTCTTTAGTACCCATCTGGTTGCACGTCATCAAATATACTAGTACCAAGGTCATGACTCGTTCTTTACAGAAAAAAGTTGCTATTTAATGGTAAAATACACCAACCACACATTCACCTTTGTGCGGTAGCTGTTCCACATCAGCGCTAAGACTGAGAACTGAGCGAGCACGACTGCTGATCACTACATTCTCTGTTTCTCCACTCTGCTGATCTAGTGCTTACTAAAGCGTTCGGCTAGAGAGAAGGCAATAGCAGCTGGCTCTAAGCTCTCAGCTGCACGCTGGGTGGATTCTGACAAAATGGTTGGGATCTTTCCAGAGCCTATAGTGGCTCTGCCATGTAAGACAACAGCGGGCTATAGCCAGCTGTCCGTTGATAGTGGGTCACAAAAAAGCAAAAGTAAGTGCACTCCTGTGACCTACAAGAGATGTATGGCCAAAATAAGCGTTGGTCATAGCTCTCTTAAGATATTTGTTTGCTCAAACCTTCTCGTTGATGAGTCACATGAAACATGATGAACTTTGCTGCACAAATAAGAAAGACAGAACATTCTCCCATACATATATTTTTAGATTTAAGTTGTATTCCCAAAAGATTACCTCAAAACATGCTCTTGGACAGGGCTTCAGAGGCAGGTGTGATCCTATTTTTCGAACTAAACTGCGGGAGGAACCACATGCTTTGTTTTCCCATACTGGAATGATCTGAAAAACATGAATAAACGTGTAAACACCATAAGTCTGCTTATATTTGAGATTCCCAAGTTTTTTGTTAATTCCATGTTTAATTTGTAGCGGCAACACTACAGAAGCCCTATGAGCACACAGATTGTTGCCACCATCAACAAGGAACCATTGGCGACTGCCAGGTTGCACAAATAGTATATCTATACGTAAAGATTTTAGACCCCCAAAAAAAGGGCACAGAGACATTACAGTAAATATTAAGAAGCCCCCCCCCCTTTTCTCCCCCAGAGTTCAGTGACAATTTTCAAAAACAATTTTTGCTTTTACTTATCTAGGGGCTTACTCACATGCTCCCCTTAAACTAACAGCAGCTGGAGGGGGTTGTACACATGCCACAGCAAAAAAGCTTGCGCATTCCACGGGGTAGTGTGAACTTTTCAGGATTAAGGCATAAAATCACCTTTCATAACATGTTGCACATTACACCCATATTCAGGGTGTAACATGTTCTGAAAGCACCGGCCCCTGCTCACTGCCGATCCTCCGCTTTGACAGCTAGCGAGGGATCTCCCCCCAACCCCAACTAGATGTCAATTTAAAAACAAAACATGGCCGTGTGGGACTCCGCTAGCCCGGCCTCACCACTCATTCACTGTGTCCTGTGAATGAGAAACTACATGTCCCGACAGCCTTGGCGGCTGTCTGCTTGTTGTTCTCAATGAACTACCATGTGCTGTGGAACACCATGGTAGTTCACTGAATCTTCCGGTCAGTAGATCTGCTTCCTCATACATCCCGATCTACTGATGGCTGGTGCATTGCTTTACAGGCTTCTGCAGCAAAAAATAATAATGCATATTATTTTTACCTGCAAAAAAAAAAAAAAGTGCATTTATTATTTTTTACCAAAAGGTGAACTTATCTTTTAAAACAGACAGTGAAGAAGAGACAGATCACCCAATGTTTTTCATTATTAGACTGTTCTTTAAATTCTGCATTAGGAGGACCTCAAGTGGTCACAGAATACAAACAATAGTTGTTTTTGACAATCCATTTTAAGCTCCGCCCCAGTGGAAATACTGCTACAGGGCGGCAGCAGTGTGTATATAAACATGATTTTGCATTTCCAGGTAGGGAGCGGTCGCGCACCCTACCCACGCTGCCATTCCCAGTCGCAGCTGTTAGTCACCTGGTCCCGTCCAGTGATTGCAGAGGATCTCCAACAGGAGAGAACTGTTAGTAAACAAAACAGTTCTCTCCCCTGTCAGCTCCTGCACACTGCTTTGCATAGCTGTACTTACAGTGAAACACACACACAGACCCTAGTAAACCAGCACACTGTTAACCCTTTGATCACCCCACGTTAACCCCTTCCTACCCAGTGCCATTGGTACAGTGTCAGTACTTTTTATTAGCACTGATCACTGTATTGGTGTCACTGGGGATGTCAGTGACACCAAGTCAGTTCCCCCCAGTGTCAGAATGCCTGCCGCAGTCCCACTATAAGTCGCTGATTGCTGCCATTACTAGTAAAAAAAAAATAAAACAAAAACAGCCCAGTATATAGAATGCCATTTGTAAACACTATAACTTTCACGTAAACCAATTTACATGCATCAGGATTTTTTTTTTTGTAGCAAAGACATGTAACAGAATACATTTTGGCCTAAATTTGACGAAATTTGATTTTTTATTTTATTTATTATTTATTTTATTTTTATTTATACTGGACATGTTTAATAGCAAAAAGTCAAAAATATTGTTTCTCTCAAAATTGTCGCACATGAAAAAAAAAAAAACAAAAAAAAAAAAAAACCTCACAACAAAAAATGCACAAGCGATCAAACACCATAGAAAGAAAGCTCTATTTGTGGGAAACAAAGGACATAAATTTCATTTGGGTGCAGTGTTGCATGCCAGCGCAATTGTCAGTTAAAGTAACGCAAAAAGTGGCCTGGTCAGGAAGGGGGGGAAATCCTCTGGAGGGCAAGTGGTTAAGCTTACTTGAAAAATCTCCTTTAATGCTGTGAATTCTGCCTGTCTGCTGGTCATCTCTTTCCACAACGTCCTGGATTCCCTGCATGTTTTGTAGCTTCACCTCAGCTGTTTACTTTCATTTTCTAAGGATTACATATGCCATGGTACCTTGTTGCCTGCAAGCAGTGATTCTTATATTGACTCCGTAAGTTTTCAAACTGCAATATTGTGTCAGGATAACTGGAGCAGCCCAATCAATATATTATTTTAAATTTTGATAAGCTATGCTGATTCTACTACATAGCATAAAAAAATACAATCAGCAATTCTCTTAATCTATTACAGAGAGATCTGAAATACTATTTGGGACGAGCAGAAAATTAAAAAAAAAAAAAAGGGCATTGCTGGCACTGTTGTGAGCCAACTACAAACATTTGCTGGGTTGCTGTACAGTTTTCACCAGCATGCTGACCTCTAAGTGACCGTTGTTTGAAGGGGACGGACAGCTTAGTTAAAGGGACAAACACAACACCAACATGTAAACACATGGGTCAAGCCAAGTTTTGCTCCTGCACACTTTGCTATATTAAATATCCTGCAACAATCAGATCCCACTTAAAATCAAAGCTGTTCTTTTAGCCCGGGTTCACACTTGTGTGCTGCGGTATATCGCATGTGATTCGTATAGAAACCACACCGCATTCCTGTGCAAGTCACATGCAAATTCTGGTGTGCTTTGATGAAACAGAGTTTAGGGTGGTTTAGGAAACAGAGATGATCAGCGGAGAACATGTTCTCCGCTGATCATCTCAGCGCACAGATGGCCAGTGTATGAAGGAGCGATCTCAGCCCTTCACTGGCGATCTGTGTTCTCCCTCCAGATTCTCCAGCTCAGAGCTGGAGAATCGGGGGAACCGCAAACAAAGCAGCGGTAATTTACCGCAGCTTAGTAAACTGTGTTTGACTGATCTCTTACTGTAATCTCGCGAGCTTACAGTGACAGCAGCCATTTTCCAGTGTTGAAAGAGAAGTGATCTACACCGCTTCATAAAAAGGCATTCAGAGGAGAACTGTCTTCTCCAAGAATGCCGGAGAACTGAGCAGCGGTCATTTACCACTGCTTGATAAAAAGACACCTCTGTGCGGTGTGATTTGAGCCATACATTTTGTATGGCTCAAATCGCACCGCATCCACACCAAAAAGGTGCAGGACCCTTTCTTTGGTCCACACTAGAATGGATTGCATGGGTATTCACACCTATGCGATCCGATTCTGCACACTGGTCCGTGTTTTGCAAACCGATTTCAGGGTGTTGTTCACATACACACCCGCAGCGGTTTGCATGCACGGGGTGCGATTGTGATGCGGTGCGGAATTCGCACAGAAACCGCTGCAAATTCTGCACCGCATCAGTGTGAACCCAGCCTCAAAGTGGTAGTAAACGTGTTTTTTGTTTGTACCTGCTCCCAGTTCCACTACGATCTCCAGAGGCGATTGGAAGCGAATGTTGTCTTCCCCCCCTTTCTCCCCGTAGTCTTCTAAGACAGGTCCCAGACTACAGGACCATTCACAAAGCACAGCGTTACTTGCGCATGCGCAGTGGGTACCCAGCTGTGAAGGCGCAAGCTGTCACAGCTGGGTGCCCACACTGAAGATGCCAGTGCTGGGGAGAGAAAACAGCTGGTGAAACGAGGTGGTGAGGACACCGCTGGACCGAGGGACAGGTAAGTGTCTGTACAATAAAAGTCAGTAGCTACAGTTTTTATAGCTGCTTTTTTTTTTATTCAACTGGAACTCTGCTTTAATGTAGGTAATGCATTAAGGTAAAGACCCATCAGACTTTAAAACCACTAAGTTATATGTGCATTTTTTCAAGTAGAAAAACTAAGTGGTATACCCATAAGCACATGCCACGGTACACCAATACCAATCTTCATGTTTAATCCCCAGTTTGTTTCTTCATTTCCAAAAAATGTGGCAAAAAATTACATCATTGTGGGGCGTATACTTCCCCTTGTCAATGCTATTTTATTTTTCTTTCCCTTTATGCAGTTAAAAAAAAAACCCAATTGTGAATAAATACCACCAAAAGAAAGCTCTGACGCATAAAAAAAAAAAAAAGATAAAAATTTAATGTGGGTGCAGTGTTGCATGACCGCGCAAATGCCATTCAAAGCGTGACAGAGCTTTTTTATTTTTGTGAAACAAAACGATAAAAGACAGAAAATTTTGGAAGGAAAATAAAAAAAACTCGGTTTCTGTTATAAAGTTTTGCAAATAAGTAACTTTTCTTTTTCAGGGATGTGTGCTGAAGAGGCTGCACTGATGATCAGTGTAAACAAAGCACTGACAGCCTTGATGGGTATTGGCTGTCTCTTTTTCACATAGACAGAGCACATGAGGAAAGTCCTGCCGATAACTGGCAAGTCTGTTTACATGTGACCAGCTGCGATTGGCTCTTTACCGCAATCAGCTGTGTCCGAAGGCTACAGCGGTCACAGAGAGCGCCTGATGCACACAGTAAGCACGTTCTGGGAGAACGTTTATAGACGCTCTCCCAGAATAAGAGAATGGCGCTGTAGCTGACTTATGACTATAGCGCGGTATTAAAGTGGTTATAGCAGTTCTTTGCCGTTTGAGAAAAAAAAAAGTCAGCAGCTATAAATACTGTAGCTGCTGACTTTTAATAAAAGGACACTTACCTGACCAGTGACCAGGCTGGTTCTTTGGTGGTCTTGAGACCCTAGCGCTGACATGTTGCAGCTCCACAGCTGGCTGCCCACTGCGCATGCGCGAAGCTGTGCTTTCTCAATGGTCCCACTGCCTTCTAGGGCCTGTGACATGTCCCAGAAAGTAACAGTAAGAACTTCTGGTGGATCGCTACCAGGTACCCCCCCCCCACTCCCCAAAAAACAATGCAACAAAAAAGAGGAGGGGGCAGAGGGCACAAAGCAGAACTTTCCCTTTAAGGGAAAGCTCTACTTTCAAATGGACTCCCGTACTGCAGTAAACCCATCCCGAAAGAAATGTGGAAGGCGGTCGGGTCATCTCATTGGTTGCGGATTGGCAGTCATCCTGACTTGCACAGAGCATGGATCCGGTGAACTATGACCTCTGATATACACCTTTCTGGGTCAGCCGCACAGCAAATACTGCAATCATTATGCACTGCCAGGCAACTAGCATTTCCACCAATGCTCCTAGGTTACTGTCAGCTCATATGGAAGTATGGCCCCTGTACTGTAACATCCACGTCACCCTGGTGTGCCTGGCCTGTCACCCATACAGCTGTGCCCTATCAGATGAAGGAACCCAATACTACACTGGCTGCCATTCTGAGCAGGAACTGTACCCGTCTGTAGAAGAGCCCGGCACACATATGAAGGACACACTGCTGGACGGAGCGGCCCAATCAGCCTCCTCACCTTGGAGCGCTTCCTCCTGCCATTCCTCCACTCTTCCACATCCTCCTCAGAAACCTCACAGGCCTCGGCTCCATTGCTGCCTGTATCTACGGAGGCCATAGCCGGATAGGAGGTACAGGCCCTGAGGGAGAAACAGAGAGCAAACTATAGCCAGCCCCCTCCCTCACAAGCTCCGTTATGCCGGCTGCACACACACAAACAATAGCAGCAGTAGGGAGGGGCGAGGACCTCTAATCCAATCAAAGCTTGCCCATTGATTTCCTAACCAATCATTGAGCAGCGTAACCTCCTATAGAAACCAATAGATTGCAGAGGAGAGTGAACAACCCCGGCCAATGTGAAAAGAAGGCGGCCTCTGCGTGCTCACATCTCTGTAGGTAGTGTGACTGCTATTCACAGACACAGCGGAAGCGTAACTCCTCATTGCACCTAGTGCGTCCTTGTGCGGATTTGACGCACGACGACTAGGTAGATATTTCCTAAAGTAATATTAAGGTAGAAATTAAGTGTACAACTTTTTTTTTTATCATTTTGGATAAAGTGAGGGAGTGTTATAAAACTGTCAGTTGTTTTTGCTTTCTGTGTCCTATTGGGATGATTTCCCTGCACTTCCTGTCCCATAGCCAAAACAGGAAGTGGGAGGAAATGCCTCCAAAGCAAGAGAATCTTATACTCAACCAAAACTGATTGCGCTATGTGTCACAAACAAAAAAAGGAAAACCGTATAGGGTGAATACAATTGTGGCCGCACTCACTATATATCACATACAAATATATATATATATAACTGTTGTGCCACCTACAAATAAAATGCATATGCAAAAGAAAATAACAGCGAACAAAAAAGTCCATACAATGTATTCAAAAAGTGCTACGTTCATAGTTCATAGCCAAAAAAATCAAGTGTGAATGAAACAGCCCAAAAGATGCCGGTAGTAAGCAAAATCTTCACCACTTGTGTGCATACACAATCACACCTAGCTTACCAGATTCTCAGGTTTCAAAGAACGGAGGTCTGACTGCGTATAGAGGGACAAAACCCAAATGGATGGTGTCACGATCACCGCCACCAACATGCGACAATCGCACGACCGCGACCAACAATAATACATTACGCCCGTGGCGTCAGACCCCAGACCTTCTCACCAAACTCATGACCGAAGGACCGGCCGATCTAAAACCGCGGTGTGATGGGCGTAACAAGGCCAGACCCAGCTGCACCCTGCACAGCGATTGTCCAGCTAATGGGCTACAATCGGTGCCTGCAGCCTGAATGCGCTTGTTACTGGATCGGGTTAATTACGCAACTAACCCTCTACTGCCACCACCACTTTTGTCGGAGACTGGGAAACTCCCGTTATCAAATACACACTATAATGATTGAAAAGTCGCCTGTCCCATACGGTCACCGCAGGCCGAATTGGGCAGAGGATTAAACAAACACAGTAGTGTCTCTTCAAAGGCAGGAATTCGTGAATTGCAAGTAAGCGCTTAGAAACAGTTTAACACTTTCAGAAAGAAAGATTTATTACTAAAAGAGTCAAACAGGTGCAATAAAATATTTACAAAGAAAATGTAACTATATATATATATATATATATATATATATAGACCCACAACACAGCAAAGAGATAATAGGAAGGAAGTTAAAGGATTAAGTTACTTGCCAATATGCCTTGGTTTGTAAGCAGATCCAAGTTGCAGAGCAGAAAGGGTCTTTGATCTCCTCTGTTACAATGTTAAGATCAGGAGATGTGTTTTAGCTCCCCACAGGCTTGCCAGCCTGTCTCTTTTTTAAAATCCCCCGGCAAAGGGGGGGTGGCTCTGAGTCTGGCCAATACCCTGTTTTGGGAGGGGTCAGTCGGGTGAACTCTGAATTAGAGCCAACATTTGTCATAATCCATGACATGAAACATCGGGGAAAAGCCTGACTTGAGGAATGTTCATTTCACTCTGTCATCTTTGACAGGTTTTGTGAGGTTACAATCTCTTTCAATTCCTGGTAGAAACTGCCTTATCTGTTTTATGATGGGTGAGCCTACACAAGTTTCTCGGGTCAGTGCTTCCCAATTCACAGAGAAACGCTGGCCTTATCAGGACTTAGGTGAGGAAAGTTACACTATCGAAGACTGCTCGGCCCCAAACTAGGGATGCCTTAACCTGCAGTTGACCCCCCTAACCAGCACACACCAGCTGACACTGGGTGTCAGGAATGGACTTGCCAATAATGGTGGGACTCACCTGCCTTGTGGGCTGCAGTACCAGGGCTGGCCAGCGGGTGCTCTCAGCAATCAGAGACTCAACCCTGCAGTCAGCCAAACACCTGAAGCTGATTATGGAGGTGTATTTAAGGGATGGCCAGACCTGCAGTCTGGGCCTTGGTGTGTGTTTTTCCATGGGCCCCTGTATCTTGTTACCTGCATTCCTGTTCCTGCCTGACTGACTTGTTGCTGATCCTGCCCTCTGCTGACTTCTCCTGTTTGATCCCTGGCTTGTGACCCCGACCATTCTCTGCCTGACCCCCTGTACCTACCTGCCCGTTAGTTGCTGTACCCGGCTCGTGACCTGACTACTCTCTGCCTGCTCCTCCTGTTCCTACCTGCCCGATTGTTATTGACCCGGCCTGCCTGACTACGCTTGCATTGTATGTATTGTTATCTGTGGGTGGTTTGGTTCGTTTGCACTGTATTATGTTTTAGTATTGCACTGCGTTTTGTATTGTTAGTATTAATAAATTATATTGTTTATAACATATCTGAAGCCTGCATTTCCCTGCGTCAGTTCACATACCTCTGGTCATACCCGGAGCCCTGACACTGGGCCTCTCAGGAAGGAAGGGGGTAGGGAATGAAGGATCGAGGAATACCTCCAATAGAAAAGGGGAACTCCGCGTCCAACTCTGATGAGCCAGTTTGCTACAGATGGGTCAAACCAACATCAGTACTCCAACAGAGTGAACCAGCTCCAGATTAACACCAAAGAAGGAGAAGGTCTCATAGTTTAGTATTAAAATGACCACATTTTATGTGATGGCAGTAGATTGTTACAGTGTCAGGCCGGCAGTGGTATAAAGAGGTATTTATGATGTTTTCCTAATAGTTTCACCCACCCTGTTTTGTTACTAAAGCTTCAAGATTACATTCAGTCTGGCTTTTTTCAGAATAGGACGGTTTAGCTGTATACTGAGTTACACACAGGGAAACGTGTACCGAGGACAGAACATGCATCATTTGAGAAAGCAGCCAGAATGGTCAGCAGTGTTACTATTCCAGTTGTGTTCGAGCTGGAGCAGGCACTGGGGGCATAGCAGCAGGAGATGGAGGAAGACTCCATGGGGTATCAGGGCCCACTTTAGTCAGACTCTGTCCTTGTGAGGCCATAGCATGCACACAAAGAACACAAGGAGGAGGAGTATGGTTGCCACCTTGGCGATGAGGAAGAGGAGAACATGGGAAAGCCTCTAGGGGTGGGATTTATTCCTCACTCCCTCTAGGAGTTGTACAGGGTTGAAGAGAGATAGCAGAGGACAGCTGTTGGCCTCAGGGACCCAAAGGACTTGGGATCCTCTACCTCTGGAAATTTTTAGAGGATGGATTCTTCCATGCGCCAGTGTCTGTGAAAAAATGTCTGGCATCAAGAAGATGGACTATTACTGATTGGCCACTTTCCTGGAACCACTTTATAAGAAGAATTTTGCAGAGCTCACCCTGCCTTTGCAAAAGGAGCAAAAAATAAAACGTGTGAAGGATGTCCTGCAGAGGAACCTGTTAAGCTCCTTTCAAGAGGCTGGCAGGATACCATTTCATGGGCAACATGGCTTGAAGCCTCCCGTCAGTGATAGAAAGAACAGTGGAGGTGATGGCAGCCTAAACAAGGCTTTCAAAACACTCCTCTTTACTCAGCACCCAGGGCTGTCTGCTGACGGCAATGATAGGCAGTGCCTGAATCATACGTGGGTCAAGAGGAAGTGTTGACATCCTTTCATTGGACAAATTCCTTGATTGGCTAACAAGGATGGACCACTGATTAGAGCTTGCCCAATATGCAATAGAGCTGCTGGGCTGGCCTGCAGCGGCTGTGCTTCCTGAAAGTCCATTTAGGGCTGTGTGTGTGTGTGTGAAATATTCCGTCTGCCCCGGACACAGTTGACGGGTTGACCTTTGTGAAAGTTAAGCAGTCGTGGTTTAGTTATAACTACAAATCCCCTGCAGCACATGCTACAGATTACTTTTTTTTTGGTTCTAGGCCTGCAGGCCTAAAGTATATACCACCTCCCACTGCTATTGCCATCTGCCACCCCCATGAGCCAGGAGACACCATAAATACCTTCTTATACCACTGCGGGCCTGACACTGTAACAATCTACTGCCATCAATGGAGGCCTGCCACCCTTACCTTTTTCTACAAATACACCACAAATAAAGGTCCATATTTATGTTTTAATGGGCTAATGTCTCTATTCATTATTTCCATTGTCTTAAAATGACAATTATAAAGGACTCTTCCATATTGTTATCCTCTATTCAATCAAATTGGTTCATTTTGGTCACCTACTCTATCTCATTAGCCAGAAGGGGATCAGAACATCCCTTCTGCAGATACATTTCTTTTAAAAATGACCTGTTGATAATTTACATTTTGATGACAGCTACCCAAATGGATATAATCATTCCTGTCTACCGCATTAAAAATGTTTCTAGTACATAGTTTATTATCCTGGGCAAATATGGCTAGCTCTAAAAAATAATTTAGTTCTAGTATATCTGTTATTAATATACAGGATTTATATAGCGCCGACAGTTTGCTCAGCGCTTTACATTATGGAGGGAGACAATACAGCAACAATACAGTTCAATACAAGAGGGATTAGAGGGCCCTGCTCCTTGGAGTTTACAATCTAGTCAATGTAACATTATCCTTATTATGCTTTGTTAATTTAAAAAAACATCCCAGTGATCTTGTCTTCTTGCCAGCGAATCAGCACATTGTTGATGTACCTTCCATAAAATAATAATTCAATGGGGGCATCTTAATGTATGTGCCAACTCTTCCAAGGGGGCATTAATAAATAGGGCAGCATAAGAGCAAATTTTGCACTCTCTTCAGCTCCGGTTTTCTGCAAATAAAATTGATTTTCAAACCCAAAATATTGTGACAGAGTGAATTTTAAACATTCCAAAATATACTCCTGTTGACAAGTCATCACTTTCCTCTAAGGGAGCTCTCACCACTGAAACACCCTCCTCATGTCCTATATTAGCGTACAATGAAGTTACAAATGCAGTATACAACAATAAATCCTCTTGGTACTCAGAGATCAAATTCAATATGTTGATCACTGTCTTTTAGCAGTAATTAGTTGTCAGGGCAATGTTGTCCAAAAGCTCATTTGATATACAAATCTGCTCCCCCTAAAGTAAAGAAGCAGAGGAAGATGGATCAGTGCACCATGTCAAAGCATCAAGGGCATTGCTTAACGTAGGTTTGAAACACCAATGTAAAGACATATGAAGCATGCTGTAGAGAATTGTTAGAGTGAGCAGCCTCTGTAAATGATGTCATCCAAACAAAGCAACAAATTATTCCATGCAGCAAATTGTAAGTGGCAGTAGCAAATTATAGCAAATTGCAAATTATATCAACTAGAATTAGTACAAAAGATCACAGAGCAGTAGTCATTTTATATTCACATTCTGCATGTTTGTACAAAATCAACAAACCTCTTGTACTATGTGCTGCGTGTAATTCTGAGTATGTGTTCCTTATTTGTATATGTGGAAGCTGCACGGCAGCAGTTCTTTTGTTCTTTACACTGCATGTAATTTTCAATATTAATGATAATTCTGTATGTATGGATACATACTGTCTATAAAGTGAAATGTGTACAAGAGCATGTAATGTATCCAAGGCTGCAGTACAAAGCAGTTGAGCACCCAGTAAATGACAGGTACTGTCTATGGTTGGGGCATGAAGGATCAACACTTAAAGCCAAATAACCCCAGGTGCATTGATTTCATAAGCAATGTAGCACAATATCACATGATCCCTAAGCGGGCTCGGAGTGGCCCACCAGATGATCCATTGGGCACCCGCTGAATTTGTAAAAAAAAGTACTATTGTATTATAGAACCTTGTTGAGTGATCTCCTACCCAACAGTGAAATTATTTGTAGCACTAACCTCTTCAGAGCCGCTGTGTTTTTACCTCCCCCCAAGCTCCACCCAGCCAGGCAACACATTTTCCACGCCTGCATCCAAAGTCAGTGAACAGTCCAGGAGCTTGGTTTTTATTATTTTATTAGGGGAAATAACTTGAATAGGGTAATAGGGATTATGGGATGCCCAGCTTAACTGAATCAATGCACAGGGACAACTTCCTACCTATTTAGAGAAACAGATCCTGGACTGTTCTTTTCCTTGAAAGCTGTCAGTCTTTGTGGATCAGTAACAACTGCCCCTTACGTGCTAAGGACTCAGCTTGTTGCAAACTACATTCAGAGATGTTTTCTCTCCCCTGTAGAACTGCCCCCAGCTCTGCAGCCTGAAAACACTACCTGCCCTCCTAGCTGCTCTGAAGATCTCCAATTACAAGGATAAAAGATTAAGGACAGCGCTGTCCTTTGAAAGCTTGCTACATGTGGCAGTTTCTCCCCTTGTAAACCCCTGGGTGTGCTGATGTACTCACTCTGTCCTTGATACCACTGCTCCTAGGCCTTGATCCTGCTTAATGGACCCACCTGAGTCAGCTGGAGCCCAGCCAGGAGGCCAGCTCCTCTTCTAGACCTAGGGGATCCCTCCTCAGCACTCCATCTTCCACCCAAATCCTGTGGCAGCCTGACTTGCACATATTTATGAGTTGGTCTCAGCCCTCTACCAGGACCTCCAAACCTGGGATTGGTTAGACTCCCATAACCATGCAGATTAGGTCTCCACCCCTTCTGCTCACTGGCTTCTGGAAGGCTCTATAGTCCTCCAGAGCCAGATGGAGGCGATAAAGTCCAAATCTGTTAAGCCATCCAGCCGGCCCTGCAGTAACCCAACCTAATTACAGACTCACAAAATTACTATGAGTCATACACAATACATTTTCCTACACTATTTTAGTACCACACTATAGGGTGCTACATATAGTTCCCGCTCCAGCAGAAAGCATGAGGCAACAGACCAGGAGAAAGGCAGCACTATGGTAGCTGATACAGAGGTAAGCTAACCTGCTAAACACCAATGCTGCATTTATAGCAAAACTGTAAAAAAAAAGACAGTCTTTTTTTTCTTTGCTGCACCTGCTGACACCAGTTCAGGCACTTTACCTTGATGTTTCTTCCTGCACCCAATAGCACCAGTGAAGGGGTTTATTTTAATTTAAACATTGTTCATTTTTCAATACTACTTAATTTATAGAAGGAAGATATATGACAGACTTATTTACTTTGGACAATCACATTTGGAGATGTTGCCTCAGTTACTGTGGGGAACTTAACGTATTAAAGCTTTATTAAACCCAAAAGCAAACATTAAATTACAGCTTACCAATTCTTAGATGTGATGGCCTAATTAATTTCCCTTTTTTGGCTTTCTTTCTTCTATTTTCATCTGTTGATTTAGCCAGCAACTCTCCAGCAGAATTTATTAGCTTACATGGGTGAGACCATCCATTTACCATTGACAGGGGTGATTGGAATTATCAACTTTTTTTATTCATGTAGAACCTTTATCCCAAAAGGAAAGAATGTTTGCTGTAACTAATTAGAAAGTGTGAGCTGGAGTTTGGCTTCAATGTGTTATTTGTATTTAAATCTACCAATAGATTTAACATCCCCATCTCCCCCTGCCCCGCCCCTAGACGGATAATGCTGTTGTCTGCTGTGTCCTGGCTTATTTCACCAGAGTGGTGTCTAAATAAAACAGGAGTTGTATTACTTGTCAGATCACCAGATGTAAAAAGAAGGAAAAAGCCAAAAGAAAAGAAAACGATTGCAGCCACCACATCTAATGATTAGTAAGCTACAATATAATAAATATTTGGTTTTGGGTTTAAAACTGCTTTAAGGTATATAGACTAGCCAGTTCTGATGACTGGTTGGGGTTAGGATTTCCAACACCACGGCATCACAGCAAATCCAAACACAGCAAGGCTTCTGTAAATGGGGTCTATTTAACCATTTTGTCAGTCCATAAGGTGTTCTGCAAGTAGCTCCTAATGCATACTATCAGAAGTGATCATTTTCATCTCCCTTCAACTCATATTTAGGATTTTTATTAGAGATGAAACAGTATCCTTCGGAGCTAAAAAAAAAAAAAAAATTACAATTAATAGCAGATAGCTTGAAGTCTCTGTGCGTATTGCAGTCCCGTAATCTGTAGAATCTGTTTGGGGGCTTGTGAGGGAATAGTCAGAAACTAGGCAGCAAGGTGTTAATTCAGGTATGCAGGCCTAAATTGTGTTTTTAATTTCTATATTGTGAACATTTGGCCCTTTCTACTGAACACTGGATTAGGGAAATACTTGTATCTACAGTTGTGGCCAAAATTATTCAACCCCCAATGCTGTAAAGGGGTTTAGGGACTATAGTGTACATTTGGAATTGTATTCAGAATCAAATCCTACAAGGACGTTGTAACTACCCAAATGCAACTAAAATGACATCAATTGTTTATGTAATACAGTAGTAAATGGTTCTTATGTGGTTTCTTCATTGCCACAATTATTCAACCCCTTAAAGACTACCACTCTGAAGAACAGAGGTTCATACAGGTGCTTTCCATCAGGTATTGAAAACACCTGTGGATGTCACCGAGCAGCAATCAAGCATAATAAGCACCAATTAGGCAGCTTTAAAATGACTGTGATACTCAGCTCCTTCTAGACATTTACTGGTGTGGTTACAAACATGGTGAAGGCAAGAGAATGGTCCAGGAAGACAAGAGAAGAGGTGATTTCTCTTCACAGGAAGGGCAATGGCTATAAGAAGATTGCAAAGATGTTAAACATACCAAGAGACACCTTAGGAAGCATCATTCGCAAATTCAAGGCAAAGGGCACTGTTGAAACGCTACCTGGTCGTGGCAGAAAGAAGATGCTGACTTCGACTGCTGTGCGCTACCTGAAGCGTAGAGTGGAGAGAAGTCCCCGTGTGACTGCTGAGGAACTGAGAAAAGATTTGTCAGATGTGGGTACAGAAGTTTCAGCCCAGACAATAAGACGCACACTGCGTAATGAAGGCCTCCGTGCCAGAACTCCCAGGCGTACCCCCTTGCTGTCTCCAAAGAATAAGAAGAGTCGACTGCAGTATGCCAAAAGCCATGTGGACAAACCACAAAAGTTGTGGGATAGTGTTCTGTGGACTGATGAAACAAAATTAGAACTGTTTGGGCCCATGGATCAACGCTATGTTTGGAGGAGGAAGAACAAGGCCTATGATGAAAAGAACACCTTGCCTACTGTGAAGCATGGTGGAGGGTCAATCATGCTTTGGGGCTGTTTTGCTTCTGCAGGTACAGGGAAGCTTCAGCGTGTGCAAGGTACCATGAATTCTCTTCAGTACCAGGAGATATTGGATGGAAACGTGATGCAGTCCGTCACACACCTGAGGCTTGGGAGACGTTGGACCTTTCAACAGGACAATGATCCCAAGCATACCTCCAAGTCCACTAGAGCATGGTTGCAGAGGAAAGGCTGGAACATTTTGGAGTGGCCATCGCAGTCACCAGACTTAAATCCGATTGAGAACCTCTGGTGGGACTTAAAGAAAGCAGTTGCAGTGCGCAAGCCTAAGAATGTGACTGAACTGGAGGCCTTTGCCCATGAAGAATGGGCGAAGATACCCGTAGATCGCTGCAAGACACTTGTGTCAAGCTATGCTTCACGTTTAAAAGCTGTTATAACTGTAAAAGGATGCTGTACTAAGTACTAAGATTGAATGTCACTTGGGGGTTGAATAAAACTGATAATGCTGTGAGCACAGAAAAGACATTTGTGGTTATTTCATTATAACTGTTATGTTATATTTGTCTGACCTACAAGTGCCTCTTTAATGTAAATGTAAGCAAGATGACTGAATGATCAAAAGCAATGTCAAACTGGCCAAAACACTCAATTTCAGTGGGGGTTGAATAATTTTGGCCACAACTGTATATTTTAATGTCACAACTACAATTCTTTGATCTAGGACTTAGCAGATAATGAACTCCTGCCATCTGATCTGTAATGTTATAACAGAGGGGTCTAGGAGGTATTTCTAAGTTGGCATTACCTTTCAGTAATCATAATGAAGTTGTGTTTCCTGCAGTGCAGGTCTGTCCTATGGAATACCTCTAATGTGGGTGGTAAAGAGAACTTGTACTCAGTGTCAAGTTTAATACCTGATCTATGGAGCTCCATAATTTCTACTGGGTGAAAATATTTGGTATTCCCCAATAAGATAGATCACTGAATGTCTAAAAAAAATCTTTTGTAAGTAAACTCTTTTTGATATTAACGATGGGGCACTATTTCTCCCATTGAAACCAATGATGGAGCACTATTTCTTCCATTGATACCAAGGATGGGGCTCTTTTCCTCCCATTGATATTAACAATGGGGCACTACTTCTCCCATTGATACCAATGATGGGACACTATTCCTCCCATTGATACTAATGATGGGGCACTATTTCTCCCATTGATACCAATGATGGGGCACAATTCATCCCAGTGGTACTAACGATGGGGCACAATTCATCCCAGTGGTAATAACAATGGGGCACTATTTCTCCCATTGATACCAATGATGGGGCAGTATTCCTCCCATTGATACTAATGATGGGGCACTATTTCTCCCATTGATACCAGTGATGGGGCACTATTCCTCCCATTGAACCAATGATGGGGCACTATTCCTCCCATTGACACCAATGATGGGGCACTATTCCTCCCATTGACACCAATGATGGGGCACTATTTCTCTTATTGAAACCAGAGATGGGGCACTATTCCCTAACTGATACCAACAATGGGGCAATATTCCTTTCATTGATATTAAGGATGGGGCACTATTCCTCCCATTGATATTAACGATGGGGCACTACTTCTCCCATTGATACCAATGATGGGGCACAATTCATCCCAGTGGTACTAACGATGGGGCACTATTTCTCCCATTGATACCAATGATGGGGCAGTATTCCTCCCATTGATACTAATGATGGGGCACTATTTCTCCCATTGATACCAATGATGGGGCACTATTCCTCCCATTGACACCAATGATGGGGCACTATTTCTCTTATTGAAACCAGAGATGGGGCACTATTCCCCCACTGATACCAATGATGGAGCACTATTCCTTTCATTGATACTAATGATAGGGCACTATTTCTCCCATTGATACCAATGATGGGGCACTATTCCTCCCATTGATACCAATGATGGGGCACTATTTCTCCCATTGATACCAATGATGGGGGACTTTTCCTCCCATTGATACCAATGATTGGGGACTTTTCCTCCCATTGATACTAACAATGAGGAACTATTACTCCCCCTAATACCAATAATGGGGCACTGTTCCTCCCCCTAATACCAATGATGGGGCATTGTTTACTCCCACTGAAGCCAAGACATTTTCTTCTTCCACTGGTCACAGTCCGGCCCCTCTAAAATTTGAAGGACAGTAAACCGGCCCTTTGTTTAGAAAGTATGGAGACCCCTGTGTTAGAATAATATTCATACAGTAGGCATTTTGGATAACCAGCTGTTACTTAAACCAACAGACATGAATCAACAGAGCCATAAACCCACAGATGATCCAGAGGAAGGTGAAAACCCCTTATAAAATGAGGTACTGTCAGGAATGGACTCGCCACTGGTGGTGGGACTCACCTGCCTTGTGGGCTGCAGTACCAGTTCTGGCCAGCGGGTGCTCTCAGCGGCCAGAATCTCACTCCTGCAATCAAGCCATCACCTGAGGCTGATTGCAGGAGGTGTATTTAAGCAATGGCCAGGCCTGCAGTCAGTGCCTTGTTCTTGTTTCCCATGAGCCCCTGTACCTGGTATCCTGTGTTCCTGCCTGGCTGCCTATCTGATTTGTTGCTGACCCTGCTTTGATCCTGACCTCTGCTGACTTCTCCTGCCCTGATCCCTGGTCTGTCTGACTTCTCTTGGATATCCTCATTGGATCTGATCTCCTGTTACTGACCAGGCGAGTGACCCGACTATTCTGTGCCTGCTGCCTTGTACCGCGCTGTCCCCACCAGTACTGACCCAGCCTGTCTGACTACGCTTCTGCTCAGCCATCCATCCATCCATCCATCCTGCACGGACCCATCCGCCTCTTCACGTCAGGCTCTCCTCCAGAATATACCTCTGGCGGATCCCTCTACCACGGGTGGGTGTACTCAGGGGCCGCGACCTGGTCTCTGTCTGCTCCAAGTCCATCCCCACCATCAGGGGCCCTGGTGAACAAGCAGACTGGGACTTAGACTCCGCACTCTGGGGAATCCTATTCCATGGGTTGCTAGAGGTACCGCCAGACGGTGCATTACAGACCCATACGGCCTGCCTGACCATTCCACCTCTCCAGCCTTGACCACGCCTGTGTTCCCACACATTTCTGGTCATACCCGGATCCGTGACATAACACCAAGGCCAGTCCTGACCAGAAGTGGCTGCACAGGGAAGCCATCTTGGCTTGTTGTGGTGAAGGATGCATCTGGAGAAAGTTGTGTACTTGTTGCTGTTAGTCTTAGATGACAGAGAATATGGCAATCAGATTCTGAATGAGTATACCAGGGATCAGCTGCTAGAATGCATACAAGTTGCTCAATCACTAGTAGATCAGGGCACAGAGTTTTCTGAGGTGCAGCCATTGATCCAGGTTTGTGCTGAGTTGGCTCTGTCCTGTACCCCTGAAAGCAGGAATGACTTTTTTCCACCATTTAGTGCAGATCAAGTGGAATCACTGGTATGGTTGTTGGAGGATGATCCAGATTGCTTCCTTGAGCATTATGCAGCTTGTCCATCACATGTGCTTGTGGATTGCATAAACGCAGTGCAGGTCAGACAGGCTACGTATAAGCTAAGCTTTGTTCAACCAGTATTACAGACATGGTCAGATTTGTTACACCCAGCCTCAGTCAGCTTGCCAAAACCCAGTCCTGCTTCTAATCTATTTTTTCAAAGCTCTATTCCTGCATTCCCGACAGCACCTCCAGTTCCAGCCCAGTATACCCTGCCATCAATCACATGCCAGTACCCTGTTCCCACTCACTGCACCTATCCTGCCTTTAACCCTGTAAAGAAGTCCTCTGTAGCAACTGCTCCCTCCTCTGTTCCATCCTCCAGCTCTTCTGTCTTCAGCTGCTCCATCCGTTTATAGACCTGCATTTACTTACAGTGCTTCAGTAACTAAACCTAAGAAGAAGCGAAAATTCTTTCCAACCAGTACCATCTTGCCAGTATCCAAATCAGTCAGCCTGCTGTCTGAGAAACCGCTTTCTGTTACCCAGCCTGATGACCCTACCCAGCCTGATGACCCGATCCAGCCTGATGACCCGATCCAGCCTGATGACCCGGTGTTCGTGATCCAGCCTGATGACCCGATCCAGCCTGATGACCCGATCCAGCCTGATGACCCGGTGCCCGTGGTCCAGCTTGGCGCCCCGGTGCCCATGCTCCAGCCTGATGCCCGGAGCCCGCTGTCGAGCTTGGTGACTCGGTGCCCGCTGTCGTGCCAGATGACTCGGTGCCCACTGTTCTGCCAGATGACTCGGTGCCCGCTGTCGAGCCAGATGACTCGGTGCCCGCTGTCGTGCCAGATGACTTGGTGCCCGCTGCCCAGCCTGATGTTCCGGTGCCCATTGCCCAGCCTGATGTTCCGCTGCCCAGCCTGATGTTCCGGTGCCCGCTGCCCAGCCTGATGTTCCGGTGCCCGCTGCCCAGCTTGATGGCCCGCTGCCCAGCCTGATGACCCGGTGCCCACTGCCCAGCCTGTTGTCCCTCTGTCCGCTGCCCAGCCTGTTGTCCCTCTGTCCGCTGCCCAGCCTGACGTGCCTCTGTCCGCTGCCCAGCCTGACGTGCCTCTGTCCGCTGCCCAGCCTGACGTGCCTCTGTCCGCTGCCCAGCCTGACGTGCCTCTGTCCGCTGCCCAGCCTGACGTGCCAGCTCCGGATGCCCAGCCTGCTTCTGGAAATCCTGTGTCCAGCAACCTGCCTTCCTGTGGTCTCCTGCAAAAAAATAGGCTTATCAGCAGGAGACCCAGCCAGTCGCTTGATTCCGGCAGTGGGATGTTCAGCCAGTTACTGGACCCAGGCGTTGGAACATTTGTGCCAGTATGGACTGTTTGGAGCGTCCTGAGGCTGTTCCTTGAGGGGGGGGGGTACTGTCAGGAAGGGACTTGCCCCTGGTGGTGGGACTCACCTGCCTTGTGGGCTGCAGTACCAGTGCTGGCCAGCGGGTGCTCTCAGCATCCAGAACCTCACTCCTGCAATCAAGCCATCACCTGAGGCTGATTGCAGGAGGTGTATTTAAGCAATGGCCAGGCCTGCAGTCAGTGCCTTGTTCTTGTTTCCCATGAGCCCCTGTACCTGGTATCCTGTGTTCCTGCCTGGCTGCCTATCTGATTTGTTGCTGACCCTGCTTTGATCCTGACCTCTGCTGACTTCTCCTGCCCTGATCCCTGGCCTGTCTGACTTCTCTTGGATACCCTCATTGGATCTGATCTCCTGTTACTGACCTGGCGAGTGACCCGACTATTCTGTGCCTGCTGCCTTGTACCGCGCTGTCCCCACCGTTACTGACCCGGCCTGTCTGACTACGCTTCTGCTCAGCCATCCATCCATCCTGCACGGACCCATCTGCCTCTTCACGTCAGGCTCTCCTCCAGAATATACCTCTGGCGGATCCCTCTACCACGGGTGGGTGTACTCAGGGGCCGCGACCTGGTCTCTGTCTGCTCCAAGTCCATCCCCACCATCAGGGGCCCTGGTGAACAAGCAGACTGGGACTTAGACTCCGCACTCTGGGGAATCCTATTCCATGGGTTGCTAGAGGTACTGCCAGACGGTGCATTACAGACCCATATGGCCTGCCTGACCATTCCATCTCTCCAGCCCTGACCACGCCTGTGTTCCCACACATTTCTGGTCAGACACGGATCCATACTACAAATGGAAAAAATATCCTTTCTGACCCCCTAAGGTGATCAGGCTTTTCCTGAATCCACAATCAGCAGTGCATACAGTAAGCATTGTGTTTACCAACCTACTGTTACATAATAAATTGGTTTGAGAAAAAAAAACATATGTCCACTATGTTCATACAACAGACATGAATCCACAGAACCCTAAAACCACAGATGATCCAGAGGAAGGTGAAAAATCATGATAAAGTGTGATACCATTTGCTGCAACAGTGAAAAAAGTCTATCGTGACCTCAGGTGATTGGATACTTCCCTTGATCCACAATAAATGGTGTTATAGTAATATTGTTCAATTGCAAAGTAACAATATATGTGGAAAGTTTTTCAGTTTCAAAGCGTATGATAAGCTTGTCAGTTTCTCTGTAGAACAGGGTACAATGTATTTGGGGGTTTCTATTAAAAAAAACTTGTCTGTAGAACAGGGTACAATACACCTGGTGGTTTCTATCCAAGGATTCTTTTAGTAGAAAAGGGTACAATATGTGGTTTCTACCTGTAGCCAAGTGCTTGGCTAAGAATAAAGAATGAGAGAGGTGCTGGGTACAGCTGCTTTCTGTGTCTGCTGAACTGCAGTACTGAACTGGTTAACAGCTACAGTATATTGGCAAGAGGAGGGCGATACTAAGCAGGAAGAGTTCAATAGACTCAGGCAGCACTGCACTGTGGGAACGGTGGTCCAGAGGAGAGAGACTTTACTGTAATCAATCACTTTCAAATTGCATTTTCCACAGAGAGATTGCCATTTGGTGGGGAAAGAGCTGCATTTTCTTAGGCTGTACAGGACACAGCTTTCTTTTTGCCATGAGGGAGACCGGAGACTACACATCACTGTCCAGCGTGCACCACCACTGCTGCATCCCTAAGCAGGATTTGGAGTCCTGAGTTCAGGGGTGCCGACAGAGAGAGTCACGTTAGTGCAGAGCAAACGGTGGACTCATCGCCGTGTGTGACCGAATGGTGAGCTGCAATATCGCTGGGACTGGTGAGTTGCTGCTGTGGGGATTTACTATCTGCTGCTAGAGAGTCTGAGCCCTTTAGGAACTGACCATACAGTTATCTAGTAGTCTTATTGCTGCCTGCAGGCTTGACCGGGACTATTCTTATGTGCACCAATGGTACAATTGTGTCCCAACACTAGCCAGTTAAAGAGTTAGGACTAAAGACTGCCCCTTTACAGCTGCTACACAAAGACCTTTACCTATTGTAAATGCTGAGAGGTACTTCTCAAGGGACATTGCACCATATCATAGCCATCCTTCTAGAGTTCACTCTAGACTAGCTATAGTAATACTTATTCACATTGCAGTTAATGCTTACAGTGCCTTGAAAAAGTATTCATACCCCTTGACATTTTAAGCATTTTGCATGGTACAACCAAAAATTTAAATGTTTTATTGGGATTTTATGTGATAGGCCAACACAAAGTGGCACATCATTGTGAAGTGGAAGGAAAATGATAAATGGGTTTTCAAATTTTTTACAAATAAATAATTTGAAAAGTGTGGCGTGCATTTGTATTCAGCCCCCTTTACTCTGATACCCCTAACTAAAATCTAATGGAACCAACTGCTTTCAGAAGTCACCTATTAGTAGATAGAGTCCACCCGGGTGTAGTTTACGCTCAGTATAAATACAGCTGTTCTGTGAAGCCCTCAGAGGTTTGTTAGAGAACATTAGTGAACAAACAGCATCACGAAGGCCAACAAACACACCAGACAGGTCAGGGATAAAGTTGTGGAGAAGTTTAAAGCAGGGTTAGGTTATGAAAAAAAAAAATACCCTAAGCTTTGAACATCTCATGGAGCACTGTTCAATCCATCATCTGAAAATGGAAAGAGTATAGCACAACTGAAAACCTACCAAGACATGGCCGTCCACCTAAACTGACAGGCTGGGTAAGGAGAGCATTATCAGAGAAGCAGCCAAGAGGCCCATGGTAACTCTGGAGGAGCTGCAGAGATCCACAGCTCAGGTGGGAGAATCTGTCCACAAGATAACTATTAGTCGTGCACTCCACAAATCTGGCCTTTATGGAAGAGTGGCAAGAAGAAAGCCATTGTTGAAAAAAAGCCATAAGAAGTCCCGTTTGCAGTTTGCCAGAAGCCATGTGGGGGACACAGCAAACATGTGGAAGAAGGTGCTCTGGTCAGATAAGACCAAAATTGAGCTTTTTGGCCCAAAAGCAAAGCACTATGTGTGGCGGAAAACTAACACTGCACATCACCCTGAACACATCATGACCACCGTGAAACATGGTGGTGGCAGCAGCATCATGTTGTGGGGATGCTTTTCTGCAGCAGGGACAGGGAAGTTGGCCAGAGTTGATGAGAAGATGAATGAAGCCAAATACAGGGCAATATTAGAAGAAAACCTGTTAGAGTCAGCAAAAACTTGAGTCTGGAGCGGAGGTTCACCTTCCAGCTGGACAACGACCCTAAACAAACAGCCCGAGCTACACTGGAATGATTTAGATCAAAGCAAATTCATATGTTAGAATGGCCCAGTCAAAGTCCAGACGTTCAGCCAACTGAGAATCTGTGAAAAGACATAAAAATTTCTGTTCACAGACACTTTCTATCCAATCTGACAGAGCTTGAGCTATTTTGCAAAGAAGAATTTGCAAACATTTCACTCTCCAGATGTGCCGAGCTGGTAGAGACATACCCAAAATGACTTGCAGCTCTAATTACAGCAAAAGTTGGTTCTACAAAGAATTGACTCAGGGGGGCTCAATACAAAAGCACGCCATACTTTTCAGATATTTATTTGTAAAAAAATTTGAAAACCATTTATCACTTTCCTTCCAGTTTACAATTATGTGCCACTTTGTGTTGGTCTATCACATAAAATCGCAATAAATACATTTACGTTTTTGGTTGTAACATGACAAAATGTGGAAAATTTCAAGGGATATTAATACTTTTTCAAGGCAATTTTGCTGACTCTGCTGATTTAAGTGTTAATTCCATAGTGATTATACTGGCTAGCAGACTGTGTCTGAACCTACCTTATGTATGCTCATTTACGCTCAAACCACCATTTACTCTAACCCACACCAATAAATTGAGTTAATTTACTACCAAATGGTCTTGTGTCTATTTCCTGACACTAATTCCCAGTTGAGTTATAGGTATCCACACCTGTCCTCTTATAAGTGCATGCAGTAACGTTCAGGCCATCAGGTGTGCCAGAGGGTCTGAAGTTGTTCTTAGGCCCCCTTCACATGGGCAAAAATGATAGGTTACACCAGTCTACCTCCGGGTCCAATTTGGTCAGCTAAAAAACAAACAAAAAAAGTCAGAAGATCTGTCCTTTTTCATTTTGGCAGATCGGATCAGAGGAGTGTAAAACAGACAGTGGAGTCTGTTTACTCCCGTCCACCCATAGAGCAGAGTGGCCTCTGTCCATGTCCGCTCTGCAGAAACTGATGTGTGTGTCATCCACCCAATCTGCTCTGATCAGCAGGGGATCTGTGAGATGATCCCCTGTTGATTGGAATGGAATCTACCCCGTGTGAAAGGGGCCTTAGAGTCGAAGCGCAGGACAGAAAACCCAAATTACCAAGTCGTTCCTTGGGGGGTATCGCTACCTACCAAAAGAATAATTCTGCAGAACAGGGTACAATATGCTTGGTGGTTTCTATTAAAAGAATGTCTCTGTACAACAGAGCATAATATACTTGGTTGTTTATATCAAAAGGCTGTTTCTGTAGAACAGGGTGCAATATAGTTATATAAATATCAATCAAGTGCCGTGCTTCACCTATGATTTAAACCAAATCAAACAACATAAACGTTTCTTAATAAGTGTCCATGTGCTGATAGCACTATATAGATGTATATCTTCACAGATGCTTACATTACAAATTACTTCTTGGAACACCCTGTGCTTTTATACACTGCAAACCAATGAGTGTGTGTATACACCTTCACTGGATGTGCTCTCACCTGATGTATATGACCAAACCGCTAAGTGAGGTCATAAATGGCATGTATCCTTTATATGGACGGATGTCTTGTGTCCAATGGGCATGCATCTCCTCCACTCTCTTAGCTCTCCTCCTCCATCAAATATGCACCGAAAAGAGATGAGCAAAACATAGTGCTTTATCCTTACAAAACGTTATCCAGTATTCCATTCACATATACAGTTGCTGTTTTCTATCAAAGGATCTTCTCTGTAGAACAGGACACAATACATACACTTTGTGGTTTCTATTGAAAGAACGCCTCTATAGAAAAGGGCACAATATGCTTGACGGTTTCTATCAAAATAACTTCTGTGTAGAACAGGGTATGATACACATGACGGTTGTTATCAAGAGAACATCCAACAACCAAAACACCTGGGACAACTGTGAAACAGAAATGATAGAATTCTAAAAAAATATAATACATGCCCAGTGTCTTTCATCTGCATCAAAGAAAGCCTGACAATTTTGTAGTATGATGACTAGGGAAAGGTATATGATAGTTTTCGCCATGAAAGCAGTTGTCTTGATACTTGGCCTGCAGTATAACTAATACAGTATTTCTGTATGCTCAGTAAGCATATATTTCCATATTCACAGGCAGTGTCTTGGCTAAAAGTCCTTTTAGGTACCGTAGAAGTACAAATGTCGAAAAAGAGTTGAGTACTAGGAGTACTGAAGGAAGGTAGAGGTACATTTTTTTGGATGCCCTGAGCAAGCTGATTGACCACTTTCAGGCATGTTAGAAAACGTTTTCAAATCACTGTTCATCACAAAACAGTGCTAATAGCAGATTATGAATTCACTGCTCATTCCCAATTCACTAGGAATAAAACATTGTTAGAAACAAGTTGTGCAGCGAGCACTTACTGTAATAAGGATATGAAAAAGAGCCGCTAGAACACCAAAAAGACAACCAACATAACCTT
This sequence comes from Staurois parvus, assembly GCF_062004578.1. Classification (NCBI taxonomy): domain Eukaryota; kingdom Metazoa; phylum Chordata; class Amphibia; order Anura; family Ranidae; genus Staurois; species Staurois parvus. The sequence continues at coordinate 553,871 of NW_028319936.1, forward strand.
CCGAGATAATATATAGACAAAAAGGTGCAGCGCTAGTAATGGAAAAGGTGAAACATCAGCATATATTCGATTATAAGAGTAGAACAGGTGAGGACATGAAATCGTATATTCGTCATAAATATAAGTTCGATGTTCAATCAAATGTCTGAAAACATGTAATAGGGTGCAATGTGCCAATTCTGCCAGGTCCCCTTATCAAGGTGAATGATCCAAAAATGAGCAGGAAATAAGTTAAATGCGCACTCACCAGAAGTGCGTTTAAAATACGCATGAAAGAAGTATCCTCTCTCCTGGTGCATCTAGGTTCTGCCCACTCAGGTGAAGCTGCGCTCTAAGGGGGGCTACAGCACCTGGACATCTATTTCATGATTGCGGTCAGTATCTTATCCTATTTTATGCTACTTTTCGAATAAAGTGTTTATGCAGTATCACGCTATGTGATGTCCCTTATTGGGCTCTCCATGAGTGCCACCCTTTCACAGCACCAAGGTTTAAGGAGGGACTCCAGAGGTGTATAAGTGTCGGATGTACCATTGAACCTGACCAGGATTGATGACCAGTGAGAACTAGTGAGCGCAGCTTCACCTGAGTGGGGAGAACCTAGATGCACCAGGAAAGAGGATACTTCTTTCATGCGTATTTTAAACGCACTTCTGGTGAGTGCGCATTTAACTTATTTCCTGCTCATTTTTGGATCATTCACCTTGATAAGGGGACCTGGCAGAATTGGCACATTGCACCCTATTACATGTTTTCGGACATTTGATTGAACATCGAACTTATATTTATGACGAATATACGATTTCATGTCCTCACCTGTTCTACTCTTATAATCGAATATATGCTGATGTTTCACCTTTTCCATTACTAGCGCTGCACCTTTTTGTCTATATAGGAATAAAACATTAATTGAAGGGCTGTGAGTACCACTGGACAATTTCATATTGTAATTTTGCCACTCCTATTAGAAGAGTGGCCTCCAGCAACCTTTCTGTAATCCAAAACAGCTTTGGTTTGTGACAAAATGCACATTATAGACATCTTTCATCAGCTCTTTCTTCAGCCTAGTTATGATCTAACTACCTATGCAGTAGAACATTACAGGGACATTACTTTGGTGGTGTCAAATGAGCCTACATTCTGCCCTGTCAGAGTCACTGTCAGGGAAGGAAGGAGCTGAGTTGGCAATCTGCTTGTCGTAAATCGCAATAGTTTTAGGAGTTCTATCATTTCCACTATCCTCCTCTCTGCATGTCTCTCTTCCCTACATTCCTTTTCCTGGAATGAGAAGTAGAAAGCACATATACTAACTGGAGCTATCCAGGTAAAGGTAACACTTCACTCTAGGGAAGCAGATATTTCATGAAGCTCTCCTTCAAAAATTTCAGAGAAGTGTACTGGTTATCAGTCAAATAGTCTGTTTCAAACCCATTTTTAATTGAATTAAATATTTTAAGGATCTGATACTTTCAGGAGTGTTGTTACATTATCTGTCCACACATGGTTGAACTGATTGCACTAAGCAGAATATTTCTGTTCATTCATTCAGAGCTGTTGTTTCTCTGTATAAACTTTGGTATTATGCTGGGCACATATGGTGGCTCTCACAGCTGACAGTGAGAGAGAGAACCATCAAAAGTAGTAGATGGACATATAGAGCTGGGTGGATATAAAGGAGAGAGGCAACAGAGCAGGGAGCTCACACACTGCAGTAAGATGGGTGGAGTTAAGGGAGAGCAGATGGGGCCAGCAGAGAAAGAATTTTGACACTCCAGGAAGTGCCAATTTCTCTGAAAATCATATTGTAAAGCCAACTGGCAAAGATGTGAGCACACATTATAAATTACTACCCCAAGTTGTTAAAGTATATGTACAGCCAAAACATTGTTTTAGTTGGATAGAGTAGGGAAGGGTAAAAATCCTATCAGGTTGTATTCTGCTGTCTGGGTGCTGCTAGAAAGATTTCCTTTTTGTCTTGGAAATGCAACAAAAATGAGAGGAAACCTCCCAAAAGTGGAAATTCCCTTCTTTGACAGTTTGCACCAGAACAATAATCCCCAATGGAAGATTTTCTCTCATGAATACTTTAAAATATAGGATTTCCTCTTACGTTCTGTTTTGGTAACAGAGGTCACCAGTGCAAATAGAAGGGCCAATCTTCCCAGCAGGGACACAGGCAACTATAAATACTTGTATACTGTATATAAACTCTACCCAAAGAACACCTTACAGATATACAGGTGAAACTCGAAAAATTAGAATATCGTGCAAAAGTTCATTTATTTCAGTAATGCAACTTAAAAGGTGAAACTAATATATGAGATACACTCATTACATGCAAAGAAAGATAGTTCAAGCCATGATTTGTCATAATTGTGATGATTATGGCTTACAGCTCATGAAAGCCCCAAATCCACAATCTCAGAAAATTTGAATATTGTGAAAAGGTGCAATATTCTAGGCTCAAGGTGTCCCACTCTAATCATCTAATTAAGCCATAACACTTGCAAAGGGTTCCTCAGCCTTTAAATGGTCTCTCAGTCTGGTTTAGTAGGATTCACAATCATAGGAAAGACTGCTGACCTGACAGTTGTGCAGAAAACCATCACGGACACCCTCCATAAGGAGGGAAAGCCTCAAAAGGTAATTGCAAAAGAAGTTGGATGTTCCCAAAGTGCTGTATCAAAGCACATTAATAGAAAGTTATGTGGAAGGAAAAGTGTGGAAGAAAAAGGTGCACAAGCAGCAGGTATGACCGCAGACTGGAGAGGATTGTCAGGAAAAGGCCATTCAAAAGTGTTGGGGACTTTCACAAGGAGTGGACTGAGGCTGGAGTCAGTGCATCAAGAGCCACCACACACAGATGGATCCTGGACATGGGCTTCAAATGTCGTATTCCTCTTGTCAAGCCGCTCCTGAACAACAAACAACGTCAGAAGCGTCTTACCTGGGCTAAAGAAAAACAGACCTGGTCTGTTGTTCAGTGGTCCAAAGTCCTCTTTTCTGATGAGAGCAACTTTTGAATCTCATTTGGAAACCAAGGACCCAGAGTGTGGAGTAAGAATGGAGAGGCACACACTGCAAGATGCTTGAAGTCCAGTGTGAAGTTTCCACAGTGTGTTGATTTGGGGAGCCATGTCATCTGCTGGTGTTGGTCCACTGTGCTTCATTAAGTCCAGGGTCAACGCAGCCGTCTACCAGGAGATTTTGGAGCATTTCATGCTTCCTTCCACAGACGAGCTTTATGGGGATGCTGACTTCATTTTCCAGCAGGACGTGGCAACTGCCCACACTGCCAAAAGCACCAAAACCTGGTTCAATGACTGTGGGATTACTGTGCTTGATTGGCCAGCAAACTATCCTGACCTGAACCCCATAGAGAATTTATGGGGCATTGCCAAGAGAAAGATGAGAGACATGAGACTGAACAATGCAGAAGAGCTGAAGGCCGCTATTGAAGCATCCTGGTCTTCCATAACACCTCAGCAGTGCCACAGGCTGATAGCTTCCATGCCACGCCGCATTGAGGCAGTTATTGCTGCAAAAGGGGCCCAACCCAAGTACTGAGTACATATGCATGCTTATACTTTTCAGAGGTCCGATATTGGTCTATGTGCAATCCTTGTTTTATTGATTGCATGTAATATTGTAATTTTCTGAGATTGTGGATTTGGAGTTTTCATGAGCTGTAAGCCATAATCATCACAATGATGACAAATCACCTCTTGAACTATCTTGCTTTGCATGTAATGAGTCTATCTCATATATTAGTTTCACCTTTAAGTTGCATTACTGAAATAAATGAACTTTTGCACGATATTCTAATTTTTCGAGTTTCACCTGTAGGTACAAACCAGGTACATGGTTCTTAATCTGCCCCAGCTCTAATCCACTATAATGGTGGCAGTTCCCTCAGTAGCATATTGCAGCCTAGCTATACTATCTACTGCTGAATTTTTATCCATCTATGGCCAGCTTAAGTTCATCCTTCTGACTACACTGCCCTTCAACAGTATGTTCAAACAGGCATTACATATTTATTTCATGCACACAATACAGAAGTCTGCTAATACTCAAATATGCACAGTAATAATTTTATTGGGTACATCTGCTCATTCAAATGGAACTCCAGCAGAAGATCAACAAGTTAACCTCTTCAATACAGGGCACTTTTACCCCCTTCCCTCCCAGGCCATTTTTCAAGTTTCAGCGCTCTCACATTTTGAATGACAATTGCGCGGTCATACAACATTGTACCCAAACTAAAATTTTATAATTTTCTTCACACAACTAGAGCTTTCTTTTGGTGGTATTTAATCACCGCTGGGGTTTTTATTTTTTGCTAACAAAAAAATACCACAAATTTTGAAAACAAAAACACGTTTTTCTTTGTTTCTGTTATAAAAGTTTGCAAATAAATAATTGTTCTTCATAAATTTAGGCCAAGATGTATTCTGCTACATGTCTTTGGTGAAAATAACCCAAATTAGAATGTATTTTTTAGTTTGTAGGAAAGTTATAGAGTTCACAAACTATGGGATATATCTGAATATTGATCAATCCTGAAGTACTGACAGCCATTCTAATTTCTTGAGGTCCAAGAATGTCATAGCAGTACAGATATCCCCTTTTTGCAAAATAGACAGTCCAACGTACTTCATAAGAGGCATAGCGAGTTTTTTGAAGTTGTATTTTTTTTGTCATAATTTTTTGGAAAAATGAAAAAATGAAAAAAATTATTTTCACTATTTTTTTTCCATACTGTCACCAGTGCAGTACAGCGTCATCATATAACTGGCATGGCGGTGATCAGGGACACTGACTGGTGACAGTATGAAAAAAAAATATATATAATTTAAAAAAAATTTTTTTAATTATTATTAATTTATTACATTTTTTTCTTTTTTTTTAAGATTTTTTTCATATTTCACTATGACCAAAGTAGTACAATGTTACCATAGTAACATTGTACTACTTTGGGAAAGTGATCAGTATTTTATTTTTTTTTTTTACACAATTTGCTTATAGCAAAGAATTACTTTGCTATAAACAAGCATTCACCTGAATGACATCGATTCATTTTTTTTTTTGTGCTTAGCTGTGATTTGGCCATGGATAATCACATGACACTGCTGGGCTGTGATTGGCCCCATACAGCCCACATATTGTAGACAGCATGGGCACTGATTCAAATAGACCACATTCTTTGTGGTACATGTGATAAATTGCCTGATGTTGTAAGACCTAAGTGTGCATCCTGATTGAAAGGTAGTACATTTCTTACGCTTCTGAACATTAATATTGCAAGGTTTGCATTTTGTACAAGGATAATAGCCACTCATCCCTTTAAAAAAACATCGGTTTCTTAGGGGGATCTAAAACATTTGGGGCCACAAAGAGGAGGAACACCCCTAAAAATAACTAGTGGAACCTCTGGTAGCAGGGGGCCCAAAATTTTATCAGTTTTTCACATTCCAATACTTACAAAGAATACTTCTTACAGCATAATGTTGGGTTGAATATGTGGTGAAAACTGCATATTCAAAGGAAGAATCAGCCTCAGCGGTCTGTTTGGGCTTTAACATATCTTCCTGTGGAATAGCATAAACTTGGAGGAAAGCCTTATCTAAAATCTCAGATCTATACCCCCTATCAAGAAAACACTTTTCAGTCTATAATATTGGCTCTTTGGAACAGACCTGAGCCAAGCAGCATAATGACAACTTCCAACATCTATAAAACCATTGCGGTCAATTTCTTTAAAAAAAGAGGAGGTCACAATTTTACCATTCTGAATCTTAATATTAAGATCTAAGAAATGGATTTCACTCCTACTTGCCTCATGCTGGAGAAATGCCTCGATCGTTAGTGCTCAAATGGTCAACAAATTGATCTTCCCAAAGGAGGAGGACGTCATCTATATATCTTTCCCAGAGCACCGATTCAGGCCCCCGTTCCTTATAGACGACATCCTCCTCCAACTTGGCCAAAAAACGGTTGGCCATGCTGGGTGCAAATTTGGTCCCTATGGCCATCCCCCTATCCTGCAAAAACTGTGAACCTCTATACCAGAAATAGTTGAGACCCATCGCGAAATCCAACAGGGAGAGAATAAACTCATGCTGTTGGCCCCGCAAAATTTTGGGCCCCCTGTTACCAGAGATTCCACCCATTGTTTTTATCGTCAGATTAAGTGTGGGCCCAAATGTTTTAGATTCCCCTAAGAAACCGATGTTTTTTCAGGGGATGAGCAGCTATTATCCTTGTATAAAATGCAGCATAAATATTAATGTTCAGAAGCGTAAGAAATTTACTACCTTTCAATCAGGATGCACACATAGGTCTTACAACATCAGGCAATTTATCACCTGTACCACAAAGAATGTGGTCTATTTGATTCAGTGCCCATGTGGTCTACAATATGTGGGCCGCATGGAGCGCATCACCAGATTTGATGAGCACATTAGAAACAAATGCAAAGGGTTCCTTAATCATAGTTTGTCTAAACATTATGTGCTACATCACAATAAAAATCCGGAGGGTAATTTGTTTCTTGCCATTGAAAAGTTCACTCCTAATTGGAGGGGGAATCATGTGAAGCGAGAAATTTTCAAATTAGAAAACTTGTGGATATATTCCCTTAAGCTCTATGGCCCACATGGTCTTAACCACTTGCCAACCGCGCTATCGCTAAATGACAGACACAGCTGATCACGTGATGTGGTAAAAGGCCAATCACAGCGGCCTTTTACCACGTGATCAGCTGTGTCAAATGACAGAGCAGATCACCGGTAAATGCAGTTGCCGGTTATCGGCTGCAGTTTCCTCGCGCTGTCACAGCATGAGGAAAGTATTGCCAATAATCGACAATTGTAAGAGGACGGATTGGCACCGATCATCAGTGCCCAGCAGTACCACCTACTTGTGCTCATCAGTGGCTAGTAGTTCCCCCAAGCAGTGCCGCCAGTCAGTGCAACCCATCAGTGCTGCCTATCAGTATCCATCAGTGCCGCCTATCAGTGCTCATCATTGTTGCATATCAGTGCAGCCTCATCAGTGCCAGCTCATCAGTGCTGCATATCCGTGCCACCTCATTAGTGCCCATCAGTGCTGCCTATCAGTGCAGCCTCATCAATGCACATTAGTGAAGGAGAAAAAATTACCTGTTTGCAAAGTTTTATAATAGAAATAAAGAAAAACTTTATTGAATTTTTTGCTCGTTTTTTGTTTATAGCGCAAAAAATAAAACACCCAGTGGCTATTAAATGCCACCAAAAGAAAGCTCTATTTGTGTGAAAAAAATGATACAAATTTCAGATGGGTACAGTGTTGCATGACAGCACAATTGTCATTCAAAGTGTGACAGTGCTGAAAGCTGAAAAGTGCCTGGGCAGGAAGGGGGTATAAGTGCCCAGTTGGCAAGTGGTTAACATTGAGTGGGACGTGAATGCTTTTATCAATAATAGTTTATTCTTTTCATTTCATTAGTTTTTGACCTTTTATTACTTTGTTTGCTATAAGAGAATTTGTGAATATATATTTTGTTTTATGTGTATATTCATGCACCTTGTATTTTGTGTAGATTTTATTATAAACCACAAGATGGCACTGTCCTCAGTTACCATTATTATTATTTTTATGATATATTGCTTTTTATCCTTTATTTTGTAGACTGCATAAGACCAATACCTTTTTTTTCACTATGATGTTTGGCCATTTTTATAATTGGTAACCTGGGTGGTGTATGACCGTGGATATATTTCCGGTGTTTGGAGCGCAGCAAACACTTTTGGTCCATGGAGGCCCAGGTATAACAGTTCCACTTCCTGTTTGTGGTTGCGGTTCCGGCATTTGGAGCCCATCCTTAATGAGGGGGAGTGCTATTCTGGGCTCTTTATGTAGTGCGCGATGCAGGAAGCTGGTCACGACTCTGACAATATCTTCCTGATGACGAAACACACAGGGTGGAGTCAGGCCGTGTGATGTCATCACGTTCCAGGTGGACAGCGGCCATTTTGTTGGTTTGAAACAATACAATTGATATGCCAGTTTTCATTGATGTTTGTAAAAGTGCAACTTTATAAGTATTGTGGTTTAGCTATTTACTACACTATGAGTCAGCATCTCTTCTCTTTATAGTGTTTGTTGCCCATTGGCAGTTTTGCTGTTTAAAGATCCTATTATCTGGAGAAGTGTCTGACTAGCTGCTAGGAGTCCAAACTCAGGAGTTTGTATCACACTGTTCGGGCCAGATAGCTGCGCTATATTTGACCAGTCCTTTGGGCGGTCAAATCTTCTGTTAAGAGGCTCTACCATTGGGTGAAAGGAGGTTTCTCCTTTGGATTGGGCTCTCTCTTCCAACCAACAACATCTGCTTATGCATGCAGACTTAATATGGACTATGTTGTTACTTGTGTTTTTTAGCATTATTTTTACCTCTATCTAAATGAGGCTAGGTTTACGACAATAAAACACTAATTGTTCATTTCCACGTGTGTTCTCAGTCATTCTAAACTGTTGGCCTGGCCCAAAAGGTTTAATAGCTGTTGTGCAAATCTGCAACATGTTTCAAAAAGACACTCATTTTCTATTGCTAGATAAAATCTCTTTTCTCTTTCACCAGAGAGCAGCGGGAAGGAAGGGGGCCTTCCCTCCACTTTGAAAAGTAATCCAATGGCTAATTAGCCGCTAGGATTGCTTTTAGATTACAGAGCATTGATGGCTTAAAAAAATAAAAGATAGCGGGATGATGTCTCTAGCTGCAGGCATCATCCCGGTATCTCCACTCAAAGTCAAGGACATCATATGATGTCCTACAGGTGGGAAGTCGTTTAATATGGTTTGGACTGCAGAGAGAGAAACCTCATATTGCCCCATACAAATCATTAGTTATACCTCATGTGAAATATGCAGTTCAGTTTTGGGCACCAGTTCACAAAAAAGATATTGGGGAACTGGAGAGAAGGGCAACCAAACTGATAAGAGGCATGGAGCATCACAGCTCGGAGGAACGTTTGGAGGAACTGAATTTATTCTCTTTTGAGAAGAGATTAAGGGAGATATGATCAGCATGTATAAATACATACAGTGCTGTGAAAAAGTATTTGCCCCCTTCCTGGAATTGTTTTTTTTTTTGCATATTTGTCATACTTAAATTATTCAAATCATAAAACATTTAATATTACACAAAGATAACCTGAGTAAATACAAAGTGCAGTTTTTACATGATTATTTCATTTATTATGGGAAAACAGCTGCCCAAACCTGCTTAGCCCTTTGTGAAATTGTAATTGATCCTAAACTTAATAACTGGTTGTGCCATCCCTTGGCATTTTTGCAATAACTGCCAATGTGTGTCACATCACTGAGGAGGAATTTTGGAACACTCTTCTTTTGCAGAATTCTTTAATTTAGCCATACTGGGTGGGGGGGGGGGGTAGTTTTGAGCATGAATGGCCTGTTTAAGGTCATGCCACAGCATCTCAATTGAATCTAAATCTTTGACTAGGCAACTCAAATCCTTAATTTTTTTTTTTTTTAGCCATTCAGAGGTGAACTTGGTGTGTTACAGATCATTGTTCTGCTGTATAACCCAAGTGCACTTGAGGTCACAAACTGATGGCCGGTCATTCTCCTTCAAGATTTTCTGGTGGAGAGCAGAATTCATGGTTCCATCAATTATGGCAAGTCGTCCAGGTCCTTAAACTGTAAAGCAGCCCCAGATCATCACAGTACCACCATCATGTTTGACTGTTGATATGATGTTCTTTTTAAGAAATGCTGTGTTAGTGATGCCAGATGTAACAGGATACACAACTTCCAAAAAGTAAAAATTTTGTCTCATCAGTCCACAGAATATTATCTTTGGGATAATCAAGATATTTTTTGTGGCACAAGACAAGCCTTTGTCAGCACTGGCTTTTGGCTTAGAACTCTGCCATGGATGTCATTTTTGCCCAGTCTCTTTCTTATTGTTGAATCATGAACCCTGACCTTAAGTAAGGCCTGCTGTTATTTAGATTAGTGTTTCTCAACCTTTTATCAGTCAAGGCACCCTTTAACCACTTCCAGACTGGACACTTTTACCCCCTTCCTGACCAGGGCAATTTTCAGCTGTTAGCACTATCACACTTTGAATGACAATTGCGCGGTCATGCAACACTGTACCCAAATGAATTTTTTACCATTGTTTTGAGACAGATAAAGCTTTATTTTGGTGGTATTTATTCACCACTGGGATTTGTATTTTTTTTGCTATATAAATGAAATGTCCAAAAATTTTGAAAAAAAGTGTTTTTTTTTAATAAAATTTTGCAAATAAATAATATTTCATCATAAATCTTAGCCAAAATGTATTCCGTTATCTTTTTAGTAAAAAAAAACCAAATCCAAATTAGTTTATAAGCAAAAATTATAATTTTTAAACATTTTTTTTTACATTTTTATTTTATTTTTTTATATTATTTTTTTTTTTTACATACTGTCACCCTAGCAGTCCAGTGTCACCATGGTGACACTGTACTACTTGTGGGGGGGTGATGATTTTTTTTTTTTTTACACTGATTGCTTTTACACCCATATAGGATGTAAAAGCAATCATTTCTCTTTCTCTCTGTGTGCATTCTTGCACTCATTGAGAAGTACTGAGTGAGCTGTGATTGGTCACAGCTTGTCACATGGTACAAGGCTTTTGTGAATAGCCTTGTACCATGTGACCTCTGTGATCATTCACAGATTTCACACGTAGTAAGCAATGATGTCAGAAGTGACATCTTGCTTACTACTTTGCATGTGATCACTGATTGGCCAATCAGTGATCACATGATCGGGACCTCGTACAGAGGTCCCGTCCGACGATCGGTGTTTCACTGTGTCCGGAGGACACAGCGGGCACCGGATCGCGGTGCCGCGCGCTCCCAGGGAGCGTGCAGAAGCAGGGTGCGGGGAGGCCGTTTATAGACGGCCACCCGACCCTGCAGTGCCACTGTCCGGCCGTTTATATACAACGGCCGGACAGGAGGTGGTTAAAATTCTGCACAATCTTGAGGCACCTATTACAAAATGTAAATACAGTGGGGCAAAAAAGTATTTAGACAGCCACCAATTGTGCAAGTTCTCCCACTTAAAAAGATGAGAGAGGCCTGTAATTGGCATCATAGGTAGACCTCAACTATGAGAGACAAAATGAGAAAAAAAATCCAGACAATCACATTGGCTGATTTGGAAAGAATTTATTTGCAAATTATGGTGGAAAATAAGTATTTGGTCAATACCAAAAGTTCATCTCAATACTTTGTTGGCAATGACAGAGGTCAAACGTTTCCTGTAAGTCTTCACAAGGTTGGCACACACTGTTGCTGGTATGTTGGCCCATTCCTCCATGCAGATATCCTCTAGAGCAGTGATGTTTTGGGGCTGTCGCTGGGCAACACGGACTTTCAACTCCCTCCAAAGGTTTTCTATGGGGTTGAGATCTGGAGACTGGCTAGGCCACTCCAGGACCTTGAAATGCTTCTTACGAAGCTACTCCTTCGTTGCCCAGGCGGTATGTTTGGGATCATTGTCATGTTGGAAGACCCAGCCACGTTTCATCTTCAATGCCCTTGCTGATAGAAGGAGGTTTGCACTCCAAATCTCACGATATATGGCCCCATTCATTCTGTCCTGTACATAGATCAGTCGTCCTGGTCCCTTTGCGGAGAAACATATATACTGCATTAGTTCAAAAGAAAAAGTTAAGTGGAGGAGTTGGGATGTAGCTGGGTTATTGACGTTAATAGGGATGTTGAAGTCTCCGAGGATGATAGTGGGTAGCTCAGAGGAAAGAAAGTAGGGTAGTCAGGTGGCAAAGTCGTCGAGAAAGCGGGACACGGGGCCAGGAGGCCGGTAGATCACTGCAATCCTCAGGGAGGTTGGAGAGAATAGCCAGATGCAGTGGGTCTCGGAAGAGAAGGATAGAGAGGGAGGGTTAGGGAGGACTTGAAAGGTGCTTAGAGGTGACAGAAGTAGACCAACCCCGCCTCCTTTCTGACCACTGGGCCTGGGTGAGTGGGTCAAGATGAGGCCTCCATAGGAGAGTGCTGCGGGGGAGGCAGTGTCAGCTGCTTGGAGCCAGGTTTTGGTGAGGGCAAGAAGGTTAAGAGAGCAGGACACGAAGAGGTCGTGGATAGAGGTGAGTTTATTGCAGAGCGAACGGGCGTTCCAGAGTGCACAGGAGAACGGGAGAGTGGTTTTGGGGAGCAAGGGGACAGATATAGGATTGAGGGGATTGCGGTGATTCCCGGGGGAAGAGCATGTCTTGTGAGTGGGCGAAGTAGAGGAGGACCAGGTTTCGGGGAGATATTACATAAATCATACGCACAGAGCCATCCCTACTGAGAGAAGACAGTGATTATTGCTAACAGCTATATATACCGCTAGCAATAATCGCACGTAACAATCTGGTGAGGCTAGTTGTACCCAAGTTGGCTGATTGATCAACTTGGGTACATTCTGACCGCCCATACAGGCTTTGAATCTCAGCCGGCTTAATCCCTACAACTAAGTGATCACATAGGCAACTGATTGATCAGCTCTGATTTGAGCAGAAAGCAGTAACTGTCACTCACCACTCACAGGCTGGGGGGGGGGGGGGTTGAGAGCAGCTGGCTCAGAGGCTAAGCCACAAGTCCTTTAGGCATTTGCATTCCAACATTATTGTCAGGATCTATAAAGAGCCCGGAGAAGCTCTGTAACATCAGCTAATAACAGTCTTTAGCCATCTGTCAGCTGATTCTTGGTCACCAGACACTCACAGGAGAAGGACAGCCAAAAAACTTTGGCCAGACCTCTCTTTTAAACGTGTAAAAAAGCTAGAGAACTTAGGAAAAGTATAGTGTAATTGTGTAGTGTTCAATGACCAGCCATATATATCTGGCTCAAATATTAGAGTTGTACAAGTGTACATATAAGAGAAGTACCATGTACCATCTTCTTTAAGTTTACTAACATCCAAGCCCAAATCTTTAGTATTAGAATCATCAGTGGTATGAAAGCCAATGCCATCCTTACACAAGTTCTAGCCAGAGACATAATAGCCTTTTGAGAATTTTTTTTATTACAGGTACTTATATAGCGCTGTCAATTTACGCAGTGCTATATATATATTTATTTATTTTGTACATTCACATCAGTCTCTAACCCTCAAGGGCTGTACAATCTAAAGTCCCTAACTCACATTCATACATATACACATTTTAGGGCCAATTTAGACAGGAACCAATTAACCTACCAGCATGTCTTTGGAGTGTGGGAGGAAACCAGAGTACCCCGAGAAAACCCACGCAGGCACAGGGAGAACATTCAAACTCCAGGCAGGTGGTGCCGTGGTTGGGATTTGAACCAACGACCCTAGTACTGCCAGGCGGAAGTGCTAACCATTTAGCCACTGTGCTGCCCAAATGAAAGCAACTAAGAGTTATCTGATACAGTAATGAGAACATTACAGATGGGCGACAGCATGTAAGGCCAGGCAGTTGCCAGGGCAGACTGGAAATGTTCTGACCCCTGGCTCTCAAGGTGAAGAATCACCCCAAAAGAAAAAGGTAGAGGTAAACCCAAAACTTTTATTAGATAACCATTTATACATTTACTAGAACTGAATATTAAGGTTCTTGCTTGACAGGTTAGCTACAAATCAGTGCAGGGAAATGTATATGTAGTTGTCATTGGTGTCCTTTTTCTGCAAATGGTAGTTATGCTGACAATACTGTGAGCTAACAATCCTGCACACCAAAGACAACCTGATATAACTGGGTTTAACCCTTTCGCTGCCGGAATTTTCAGCCTGAAGATTGCACAAACCTTCAAAACATTATCTATTTTCTGAAAGCAGACACCCTAGAGAACAAAATAGTGGTAGTGCCAAGTATTTATATCACATACTGGAAATGTCTACAAAACCCATAATCTCAGTAAAAAATATGCACGAAAGGATGCACAAAGAAAATTGATACCCAACATGCCAAACCTTAAATTTGTGTGCGCCCGTGAAAAGGCGACAAACTTCAGTACCCTATATTTTCTAAAGGCAACGCTTTAAAAGCCCCCTATAGGTCATCAGTTTCGTATTATAGAAATATTGCTCCCACTCTGGCATGCACTGAGATATGCAACATGTGTATTGCAATTGACGTTCTCATGCATAGGCGCCCTCAATGCATGTGTTTATGTTCTTATGTGAGCATATGTGGGAGTGGGGGGGGCCTCAAAATTTTTTTTGGAAGGGATTGTGATGAACGCGGTGCCCGACCCCTGCCCTTCTCACCAATGCATGACAAAAGACCAGCCAATCTCACACCCCCACTGCCACTTGTGTAACAATGCCACTCTCATCTGCACAGAGATTTTCCAGCTTGCAGAACCTCAATCTATGTGCCAGCAGCCTGAGAGCGATTGTCACTGGGTTAGGTTAATTACGCAATTAACCCTTCAAACTCCAAACTAGCACCAGATCGCTTTGGGACTATCAACCCTTCACAATGTTAGCAAGAACGAATGTGAACAATAAACGTCTAACACACACTGTCATCATAGACAAGTATATTCAGAGGATTATTATATACAGTAGCACTCAAGAGACAGGGATTCTTTAGTTTGTATTAAAAGCCTTAGAGATAATTTTAACACTTTTCAAAATAGGGTTTATTAAGGAAAAGGTAAAATGGTGCAATTAAAATATTTACAGAAAGGGATGTTACAAAGAAATAATGAGAATAATGCCACAGAGAGATAAAAGAAAGGAGTTAAAAAGGCAGAATACTTGCAAAGTCCTTGGTTTTAGTAAAGTCCAATGGTCCAAGCAAAACCGTTGCCTTGGCTCTTAAGGCCGTTAAGATGTTCCTTGGTTAAATGTTAAACGAGAGCTCTATACTAGATCCGATCAGTCCCTTTTCTATTGAATTCTATGAATTGTATGTGGAATTGTTACATGTGGAATATATGTTTTATGGTACACGCTGTATTCATAGAGCCTTAATGGCCTTACAGGTCATGTGTGACGGCTTGACAGACTTATTATTGTTTTACGATAGGGCAGAGGAAAGGGTTTTCCATGGTTAGTGGAAACAGACATCATGCCAAGACTAATTAGCTGTTTACAGCCCTGAACAGGTCTGGACCTCTGGCTTCTATTTGTGTTTTAATTAAGATAAGAGGTTCTTTTGAAGTTCCTTAAAAGCTACAAATTCCATAGCTTTCAGGAGGGAGGGGAGGAAGATAATTGCTCATGAAAAACAAAAATGCTGAGACCTCAACAAGATGGCATGTCACGTACAGCTCCATGATGGTTGCGCACAATCGTTACAGGGATGTTATGTGCTTGTGTAACTTAAATTTTTTACTATTAAAAAAAAATATTTTTAACAACTTTTTGTTATGATTTTTTGGTGAGGTTCTCTTTAATAAGACACTATTCTGTAAAAGACCTTGGATGTCTTCCCTGTGCTCCACTGAATCGAATGCAGTACGGATCACACTGCAGTCGATGCTTCCAGGACACTGACAGAGGGATCCAGACATGTCACTTCTGGGCCAACAGCAAGGTGAGGAGAGTGGGCACATCTACTCAACTCCCTCCCCAGCGGCACCTGCTATGCTGGTCCTAGGCCCACAGATGGGCAAGCAGAGCCTGGGATACATGGCGAGGGATGCAGTTATCAGGGGGGGTGTGAATGTGTGCAAGTAATCTGGAGCCTGCAGAGGCACTGGACTGCTTGTATCTGACAGCCAGAAGTTGGCTTGTCAGATTTACAAACTATGTACATACAATGTACGCTTCTGGCAGTGAAAGGCTACATCCATTCTTTGCAGAAAAATCAAGTGTGCATTTATTTTTTTGGACTGCAAAGCATTGTAAATGTGATCAATGCCACACTTGTGTTCCCTCAACAACTACAGGTTCCTCCATTGCAGTTGTGGACGGGACTTGTATTTAACCGGTTCCCGCCCGGCCTATGGCCAGATGGTGGCCGGACGAGCACCTCGTCCCTCTGAGTGGACGCCATATGGCATCCTTTCAGGCAAGCGCAGTTTGCCTGCCTGCAGAGCTGCGCAGTGGCGCGATCTGTCACCGGACGTATATCTCGGACACGGCCGATGACAGATCTGTGTACCGGCCCCGTTGCCAGTACCATGGGACCTGCTGTGACCAATCACAGCAGGTCACATGACAGTTGTATACAATGGATGGCTTCCTTTCATGCCATCCATTGTATACAAGTGTGTCTAGCTGTGAAAGGTCACAGAGATCACATGCACAAGCTAGGCCAATCACAGCCCAGCTGTGTCATGTGATTAGCTGTGGCCAAATCACGGCTAAGCACAAAAAAAAAAAAAAAAAACTCTGAATGAATCGATTTCATTCAGATAAATGCTTGCTTATAGCAAAGTAATTATTTGCTGTAAGCAAATTATGTAAAAAAAAAATACTGATCACTTCCCCAAAGTGGTACAGGGGTCATTTGGGGGATATCTGTACTGTTCTGACATTCTTGGACCTCAAGAAATTAGATTGGCTGTCAGTATTTTAGGATTGATCAATATTCAGATCTATACCATAGTTTGTGAACTCTGTAACTTTCCTACAGACTAAATAATAAATACTAATTTGGGTTATTTTCACTAAAGACTTGTAGTAGAATACATTTTGGCCTAAATTTATGAAGAACAATTTATTTGCAAACTTTTATAACAGAAACAAAAAAAAATGTTTTTTTTCCAAAATTTTTGGTCTTTTTTTTGTTAATTTAGCAAAAAATAAAAACCCCAGCAGTGATTAAATACCACCAAAACAAAGCTCTAGTTGTGTGAAGAAAATGATAAAATTTTAGTTTGGGTACAATGTTGTATGACTGCGCAATTGTCATTCAAAGTGTGAGAGCGCTGAAACCTGAAAATTGGCCTGGGCAGGAAGGGGGTACAAGTGCCCTGTATGGAAGCGGTTAATAGATTCCTGTGAATAACGTGGCTGGGTGGGGGGAGCCATGCATAGCCACACGAAACTGAAAAAGCAATAGGAAACACCACGGAAAAGAACCCCATTATCCTGCAACAGGCAGAGAAAAATACCCAGGACTAAATGGTATGGAGAGCATGTGATTTACACTATCCGTTCTCTAAAAACATAGCCTTCAGCTCCCTGAAGTGGCACAGTAGGCTTAAAATACTTCCTCCACTAGCCTAGGCACCTAAGAAGCTGGGGCCTATTTCCCTAAACTTGGAAGCAAGTTATGGATGTTTAATTTTGGCTCCAGCATTACAGAAAGGTATACATAAACACCCCAACAACTACATCTCCATGAGTGATAAAAAAACAAAAACATTTCTACAGGTTACCAGTGTAAAGTTACAGAGAAGGTTTGGTGCTAGAATTATTGCTCTGACATTCGTGGCAATACCTCACCTGTGTGGTATGAACACCGTTTACATATGTGGGCGTGGCCTTTGTGTTCACTACTACGTGCGAGCACAGGGAAACGGAGGCACTTTAAAACTTTTTTTTTTTTTTTTTTTTTTACACTATCCCTTTAAAAAAAATTTGTATAACTTTTATTCCTATCACAAGGAATGTACGCATCCCTTGTGATAGAAATAATTAGTGACAGGTCCCTTTTATGGAGAGATATAAGATCAATAAGACCCCACATCTCTCCTCTATAATGTAAAGCATTAGATCTAGTGCTTTAACAAAATAAAAAAAAAGGCCTTGTTTACAAGGTGCCGGAACCGGAAGTGACAACGCTCCGGTCCCCCAAGGGCATAGAGATGAGTAGAGGCCATCTTTCCTTCACTTATCTCTATGTCCAGTGCTGGGATTGTTACGTGGTTTCTCAGGTGAGGCTGAGAACTACTGAGTGACGGTGGGTGGCGTCAGCGGAGTTATTTTCAGCACCTGTATCAATGCTTATGTTCATTTCGGCCACCAAAATTTTGATGCACCAAGTTAATTTTTTTTTTTTTTTTTTTTTTAACCCCATCAAGACCGCTTTCCTTTACCATAATTTCCCTTTTTGGTAGTGCCATCACTCCATAAAAGATCTGGGAATTGTATTTCAGTAGTTCTTTCCCAGTTCTCCCACAGAAAACTTTCAGATCTCAAAGCTCATGATCAGAAACAGTACTATTGGTTTGATAGACTAAACATCTTTACCATCCAGGTACCTGCAAGTTTCACTTCCGTCATTACCAGGCCATTTTCAGTGCTATAATAATTTGCTCTTCATGGAATGCTGTACCAAAATGAATTAATTTTTTTTTTTTTAAGATAAGTAGCGCTTACTTTTGGTGGTATTTAATAGCTACTGGTTTTATACTATATAAAAGAAAATAGACAGAATTTTTTTCTTCCTTCTTGTAACAAACATACAATTGTGTTCAAAATAAGTGTGTTGAAAAAAGTGAATAAAGCTCAAAATCCTTCTAATAGCTTTTTTTTCCATACACACAAATGCATTGGGAACACTACACATTCTATTCCAAATCAAAACATGAAGAAAAATATATCAAAATTTGTGTTGTTCCTCTAAAAAAATTGAAGAAAAGGGAATATTAGACTTAAAAAAAAATAGCATTGTTTGTATTCTTCTTTACAAACTCAAACATTCACTATATAAACTGAAAAATGTTTGAAGATTTTGCTTTCCTTTGAATCACTTAATGAATATTTTGTTGTATAAGCACTGTTTCTGAGAACTGCTGTAAATCTGTATTGCATGGAGTCAACCAACTCCTGGCACCTGTGAACAGGTATTCCTGCCCAGGATGATTGGACTACATTCCACAGTTCTCTATTTCTTGGTTTTGCCTCAAACTGCATTTTTGATGTCACCCCACAAAAGTTTTCTATTGGATTAAGATCCGGGGATTGGGCTCCATAACGTCAATCTTGTTGGTCTGGAACCAAGATGTTGCACGTTTACTGGTGTGTTTGGGGTCGTTGTCTTGTTGGAACACCCATTTCAAGGGCATTTCCTCTTCAGCATAAGGCAGCATGACCTCTTCAAGTATTCTGATGTATTCAAACTGATCCATGATCCCTGGTATGCGATAAATAGGCCCAACACCGTAGTATGAGAAACATCCCCATATCATGATGCTTGCGCAACCATGCTTCACTGTCTTCACAGCGTACTGTGGCTTGAATTCAGTGTTTGGGGGTCGTCTGACAAACTGTCTCCGGCCACTAGACCCAAAAAGAACAATCTTACTTTCATCAGTCCACAAAATGTTGCACCATTTCTCTTTAGGCCAGTCAATGTGCTCTTTGGCAAATTGTAACGTCTTCAGCACGTCTTTTTTTCAACAGTGGGACTTTGCGGGGGCTTCTTGCAGATAGCTTGGCTCCACATAGGCGTCTTCTAATTATAACAGTACTCACAGGTAACTTTAGACCTTCTTTGATCTTCCTGGAGCTGATTGTTGGCTGAGTCCTTGCCATTTTGGCTATTCTATCCATTCGAATGGTAGTTTTTCGCTTTCTTCCACGTCTTTCAGGTTTTGGTTGCCATTTTAAAGCATTTGCTATCATTTTCTGCACTTCTTTATATGTTTTCCCCTCTCCAATCAACTTTTTAATCAAGGTACGCTGTTCTTCTGAAAAACGTCTGGAATTACCCATTTTCCTCAGAATTTCAGAGAGAAATGCACTGTAACCAGCATGTACAACATTTGCTGCCTTCCTTCCTTAAATAAGGGCAATAAGTGCCACCTGTTTTTCAAAGAACAAATGACCTAATAGAACTCCACACTGCTATTATTTTGAACATGCCCCTTTCAATTAGTGATTCAATTACACAGAATCAGCAGCATGCATGACTGTTGGGCCTGTTGGATTTCTATTACTCTACTACACCTGCTAGTAAATTATTTGCCATTTAGAAATATAATTTCTACCAAAAACAGTGATTGATCAGGTCAGTGATGTCTGACTGCTATTATTTTGAACACAACTGTATCTTAGTCTTTCATAAATTTAAAATAAAACATTCAGCTACCTTTCTATAGTAAAAACAAAACCACAAACGCACACCACAACAAATAAGTCTGTGTTTAAGTTATAGAGTCTACAAACTATGGTATATTTAAAACAATGATGTGGGCAGGGCATGGTGTCAGCATAAACCAGTAGAGACGTATGCTAACAGAGCTCCTGGTCTGCAGCACTCTTATAGCCAGGTTATTTAGTGCAAACCCTGCATTATTGCCTTCCTGGGTCACCCCTATGAAGAAGGCAGACCACTGCAATATACTGCCCCACTGCCATCATGGAACACCACTTGAACACTGCAGCCATCCGCCTCTACCCTGGACTCCTCCGAGATGGCGCTGCCTCCATCCCCAGGTACCGCCAAGGCACTGCTCCCTGATGCAGCCACAGAGGTCTCTCCCACCTTGGAACACCTTGTGTTGCCTTTCTCTCCAGATTGATCTCTCCCCTTGCCTTTCAAGCTCACTGGCTCATACCTCTTTCTGTAGCCCCAGATATGGTGCATATATGCTCCCTGACTCACATATTCAATCTTTCCCTCTCTACTAGTGTCTTCCCCCTCCCCTCTAAAGCATGCGCACATCACTCCCATACTTAAAAAGCCCTCCCTGGACCCCACCAACCTGGACAACTTAAGACCCATCTCCCTGCTGCCATTTACCTCTAAACTCTTAGAACGCTTAGTCTACAATCGCCTGAGCTCCTACCTCACTGACAACAACCTTCTTGACCCTTTACATTCTGGCTTTCGCTTACTACACTCCACTGAAACTGCCCTACTAAAACTCACTAATGATCTACTAACAGCTAAAACCAATGGCCACTACTCCGTACTCTTAATTCTTAACCTCTCTGCGGCGTTTAATACGGTTGACCATCCCCTTCTCCTCAAAAAACTCCACTCTCTTGGCCTCAGACTCTTCTCTCTCTTGGTTCTCCTCCTACCTATCACAGCGCTCCTTCAGCATTACCTATAACGCTGCCTCCTCCTCTTCACTCCCTTTCCATAGGGGTCCCTCAAGGTTCTGTCCTTGGACCCCTTCTCTTCTCCATCTACACCTCCTCCCTTGGTCACTTGATAAACTCCAATGGCTTTAAGTACCATCTCTATGCTGATGACAAACAAATCTATCTTTCTACCCCTCCTCTCGCATTACTAACCTACTAAGTGACATATTAGCATGGATGTCACTCCACTTCCTCAAACTCAATCTTTCCAAAACTGAGCTCTTCGTATTCCCCCAGCCCGTGCCCCCTCCCCTGACTTCGCCATCAAGATCAATAACACAATCATCAGTCCCTCCCCTCATGCCAGGGTACGAGGTGTAATCCTAGACTCCCACCTGTCCTTTCAGTCCCAAATCCATTCACTGTCCATATCTTGTAGACTTCACCTCCATAACATCTCCAAGATACGCCCGTTCCTAACCTCGGAAACCACTAAGCAACTTATTCACTCCCTTGTTATATCTCGCCTTGACTATTGTAACTCCCTCCTCATTGCCTACCTAATCACAGGCTATCCCCTCTTCAGTCTATCATGAATGCTGCTGCCAGACTCATCAACCTTACTAACCGTTCTGTATCTGCCAACCCTCTCTGCCAATCCCTCCACGGGCTTCCCATTGCCCAATGGATAAAATTCAAAACATTAACAATAAAGCCATTTATAACTCTGCCCCAAATTACATCACCGATCTTGTCTCTAAATATCACCCAAACCGTACTCTCCGCGCCTCACAAGACCTCCTACTCTCTAGCTCCCTTGTCTCCTCCTCCCATGCTAGTCTCCAGGACGTCTCCAGAACTTACCCCATCCTCTGGAACTCTCTACCCCAATTTATCAGACTATCGCCTACTCTGCTCACTTTTAGGCGATCTCTTCAGGGAAACCTATCCTGCCCTCAGCTAATAATGGAATCTTCTACTCTTCCAACCAGTCCATCCCCCACAGTTACTACCTTTTGTACCACTAGCCCCTCCCTCCTAGATTGTAAGCTCCAAGGAGCAGGGCCCTCCTATCCCTCTTGTATTGAACTGTATTGTTGCTGCCTTGTCTCCCATTATATTGTAAAGCGCTGAGAAAACTGTTGGCGCTATATAAATCCTGTATAATAATAATAATATAGCTTTACCTAGGAGTCCAAGGATCCCTGAGCCAGCCCCCTCTGGCTATACAGACACAACTCGAGCAACTAGGGGGAATGAGCAGCCAGCCAACCACGTGGAGTACAGTGAGTAATGCTTCACACTCCCAGCCAGACAATGTGCCATTATCTACGCATTCCTCAGAACACAACCTATGGGCATTTTTTTTTTTGTGTGCAAAATCTGCCTACCAGAGCTGACTTGGAAACTCTGGCTTCCAGAATTAAGACTGCCCTGAGGGGAGAGGTTCAGGGGCTTAAATCAGAGATGGCGGATTTAACTACAAAAGAACATGCCTTAGAAACAGACTAAATAGCCATTTCTCATTCATATTGACACATGCATTCTTAGCGCAACCAATCTTATCTGAACAAGTTTTGCAGCTTCATCTGCTCATTGATGACTTGGAAAATCATAGTCGCAGATGGAATATAAGGCTCCATGGTGTAAAGGGATCATGGACTTTGACATGGCTCCAGTGCATCTATTACCAGAAATATCCAGAACCACCCTGCAGCTGTGTAGAAGCCAAGAATCACTTCTGGAGAAACTAAGGGAACTCTGAATGTCCTACAAGTGGGGACACCCATTTCACCTTATAGCCCACAGAGGACATAGTTCCTTCTAGCTATGTCACCATTTGGACTTACCAGACATTTTTGCCTTTGCACAAATGGACCCTGTGATGGTACCAAATTGGTTGGCACTAAACCCACTGCCACACACTCTGGAAGACCAAAATGAGCTTGCAGCAACTGGCCCCACAAGATAATGAACTGTTGACTCCTCAATAATACCACCATGCCCCACCAATATAGTTCGGTCCATATATATTAGGACACAAGCACGATTTTAGATTTTTTCACGTATTTACCAAAACATATTCAAGCTATAGTTCTATAATGGATGTGGGCTGAAAGTGTACACTCTCAGGTTTAATTTGAGGGTATGTTCATCCAAATTGGAGGAAGGGTTTAGGAATTACAGCTCTTAAGAGTAGCCATCCCCCCCTTTTTCAAAGGGACCAAAAGTAATTGGACAACTGAATCAAAAGCAGTTTCATGGCCAAGTGTGGGCTACTCCATTATTTATCAATTAAGCAGGTAAAAGGTCTGGAGTCGATTCTAAGTGTGGTATTTGCATTTGAAATCTATTGCTGTGAACCTACATCATGCCTTCAAAGGATCTGTCCATGCAAGTGAAACAGGCCATTGAAAGGCCTCAAAAACAAAACAAATCCATCAGAGAGATAGTAGCAACATTAGGAGTGGCAAAATCAACAGTTTGGTAAAGTCTGAGGAAAAAAAAACACACTGGTGAGCTCAGCAACATAAAAAGGCATGGACATCCATAGAAGACAACAGTGGTGGATGACCACAGGATCCTCTCTATGGTAAAGAAAAACCTATTCACAGCATCCAAACAAGTGAAGGACAGTCTCCAGGAAGTGGGCATATCATTGTCCTAGTCTACAATCAAGAGAAGACTTCATGAGAGCAAATACAGAGGGGGTTCACAAGGTGGAAACCATTCATAAGCCTGAAGAATAGAAAAGTTAAATTGGACTTTTCCAGAACTGGTCTGGCTTTTTTAGATGTTTTTTGGCAAAGCATTCTTTGGACAGATGAAACCAAGATTAATTTGCACCAGAATGACGGAAAGAAAAAAGTGTGGAGAAGGCTTGGAACAGCTCATGATCCAAAGCACACAACATCATCTGTAAAACATGAAGAAGGCAGTGTGATCACATGGGCATGCATGGCTTCCAGTGGCACTGGGTCATTGGTGTTTATTGATAATGTGACAGAAGCAGCCGGAGGAATTCTGCCATGTTTAAGAGATACACTGTCAGCCCAGATTCAGCCAAATGCAGCAAAGTTGATTGGAATGTGCTTCACAGTATAGATATAGTATAGATGGACAATGATCCAAAACACACTGCAAAAGCAACCCAGGAGCTTTTGAAGGAAAAGAAGTGGAATATTCTGCAATGGCCGAGTCAATCACCTGATCGCAACCCATGCATTTCACTTGCTGAAGGCAAACCTAAAAGGCAGAAAGACCCACAAAGAACTGAAGAGAGCTGCAATTAGAGACAGGCAAAACATCAGAAAGGAGCAAACCCAGTCTTTGGTAATGTCCATGGGTTCCAGACTTCAGGCAGTCATTGCCAGTAAAGGATTCTCAACAAAATATTAAAAAATAACATTTTATTTGATTATATTCATTTGTCCAATTACATTTGAGCCCCTGAAAATGGGACATGTTTATAAAAATGGTTGCAGTTCCTAAAATTTGTACTTGATATTTATGTTAAACCCCCTGAATTAAAGCTGAAAGCCTGCACTTCAAATTCATTTGGATTGTTTCATTTTAAATTTATTCTGGTGGCACACAGAGCCAAAAGCATGAAAATTGTGCCAGTGTCCAAATATACATGGACCGAACTGTAGAAGATTATCTAGCCTGTTTAAACAAAGAAAATCAACAGATTATCAAAAAAAATCCCACCACATTCTTAGCCCATGTTTGCCTCTCTATAACACAAACCGGTTGCCCTCCGTGGACAACGCTTGCCTTCTCATCGCTATTTATCTCCCAGATGTGAAATTATTATTATTATACAGGATTTATTTACCGCCAAGTTTGCTCAGCGCTTTACAATATAACGGGAGACAATACAGCAACAATACAAAAGGGTTAGGAGGGCCCTGCTCCTTGGAGCTTACAATCTAAGAGATAGCAAGCTTTTGCAACTCCAATACTAAGTTAACAGCCTGTATCTCCTGTAACACCACAGACATACCAGACCCAGTGTTACAACTCCATTTTTAGTCAATGCATGACTACACATTTAGTTGCACCACCGTTTCTTTTTCTCCCAAGCACTTTATAATGGTCTGTTTTTATTGAAGAAGCAAGAAAGACAGCCCACCACGGGATCTAACATTATGCCACAATTTCTTTTTTTTTTTTTTAATTAAATAAATGAAGTTTGATGTTTTTACTGTTGTCATTCTAACAAGTTTTGTCTCCTAAATCCAAGGTGCATTTCCAGGCTTTCAAGGGGAACAAGTTACACATCCTATTTCCTGATTGCCCATTTTCAGAGGCCTCAAACTGTCAAGACAGTAGAGACACCCACAAAATGACCCTATTTTGTAAAACACACAAACCATGGTATTTGCTAAGAGACAAGGGAAGACTTTTGAAGATTATAGTTAGAGATGAGCGAATCGAACTTGGCGAAGTGGAATTCGTTTCGAATATTAGGAAAAATTCGATTCGCACCGAATCCGAATTTTAGCAAACTTCGGATGCACGAATCAAATTTTCCCCGATCAGCCGGCAAAAAGTGTCACTGCAGAGAGCTCCGCTATTTCTGACAGTTCTGACAGTTCATTTACAGCGGTTGAAACATTGTATCTATTTGTTTCCATTTAGGATACAGATGTTTTTATTCGGAAATAAATAGATACAATGTTTCAACCGCTGTAAATGTGAAGGAACTGTCAGAGAACTGTCAGAAATAGCGGAGCTCTCTGCAAATACACTTTTTGCTGTACTGGAATTCTTCTTTTCATTCTTCTTCTTTTTTTCATTCTTCTTCTTCTTTTCATTCTTCTTTTCATTCTTCTTCTCATTCTTCTTTTCATTCTTCTTCTTTTCATTCTTCTTCTTTTCATTCTGCTTCTTCTTTTCATTCTTCTCATTCTTCTTTTCATTCTTCTTTTCATTCTGCTTCTTCTTTTCATTCTTCTCATTCTTCTTCTTTTCATTCTTCTTCTTCTTTTCATTCTTCTTCTTATTCTTCTTCTTTTCATTCTTCTTCTTTTCATTCTTCTTCTTCTTTTCATTCTTCTTCTTCTTTTCATTCTTCTTCTTTTCATTCTTCTTCTTCTTTTCATTCTTCTTTTCATTCTGCTTCTTCTTTTCATTCTTCTTCTTCTTTTCATTCTTCTTCTTCTTCTTCGTCGTGCCCGCCCAAATGAGTGAAGTGTGCGGTGATTCTAAGATCGACGGCACTCATCTGCATGTCATACTGACTGACAGTATTATTTCTCTTCCCCAGCAGACTCCAAGGGCATTTAAATTAAAGGTACAGTGTTCTGCACTAATATAAAGGCTCTCTGAAGCCCAGAAACCCTTTTAATAAGTTAAATTCGCAGCGAATAAATTCGAATCGAATCAAATTTCTCCCGCAAATTCGGCGAATCAGCCGAATCGAATTTTTGAATAATTCGCTCATCTCTAATTATAGTCTGTGAGCAATCTGAAGGTGAAGGAAGAGGGCTGAGCGCTCATCTTGTAGTAACCACTGGCCCCAATGATTAAATCCCCCTCTCAATTGTTGTGTACAAAGCACTGACCGAATGAGTGCAACAACAAGTTTGATCCAGGTGCTTTCTTTTCTCTGTTTTGTTTAGAAGTTCTGCATGCATTCTTCTGCTGAACAAGAAAGCTTTAAACCAATCTGGGATTGAAGGGGAACTATAGGGTCATAGTGATGGACTTTGCTAAGAGGGACTGTGTTTAACTCCAATAGTTTTTTTCCCTTTTCCACATCTTTGCTTCTTGTGCAGAGTCCAATTCACTTTAGTTTAAGTCAGGGGTGGGCAGCGGAGGGCGGAGCCTAACCATGGCGGCTGAGGAGAGCCCGATGTAGGAGCTCTCGGACAATCTCCTCCACCCGACCTCCCCAAACCCCTACCTGTGACGAGGAAACGTGGTGAAAGGGGTTGCTGCGGCAGGGTGGTCCCCGCTGGATGGACGGAAGAGCTGTGGGAGAGCTGGTCTGGGGGACGGGGTTCGGATGCGGTGCTTGGTGGCGAGGGCGTGTCTGGTTGCTCGGAGACGTGGAGGAGCGGTGCGGCCACGTGGTCAGCCGCTAAGCAGTGCTGGGAGACCAGGAAGCCGGCCGGTGTTCGGAGCGGAGGGAGAGCAGCTGCCCGGCTTACGGGCTCACTAAATGAAGTCCTGTTGCGGGTCAAATAACCGGACTTTTGTCTGCCGGCAGACTATCTGGTGCCCAGCTAGCTCGCTCTCGATCTGCAGTCCCCTATGTTAAACCTAGAACCCGGAGCCCTGGTGGTCGGTCCTTACCCGGA
This sequence comes from Staurois parvus, assembly GCF_062004578.1. Taxonomy (NCBI): domain Eukaryota; kingdom Metazoa; phylum Chordata; class Amphibia; order Anura; family Ranidae; genus Staurois; species Staurois parvus. The sequence goes on from NW_028319936.1 coordinate 581,150, forward strand.
GATCTGCCTGCCGGCTTATTAGCCGAAGACCTGACCGCTGGCCAACTACATGGAGGCATACTTTGTGGTCTACTGTTCGGGGTCCTGCTGATTGGCCCACTGTTCAGAGCCCTGTCTGTGAAGGAAAGGCACTGGGGATTGGAGAGACAAAGGTGGAAGATACACTTGGGAGCCCCCTAAAATACACACACTGCCCAGCCGAACAACAGTGGAAGAGAGCTCCTAGCCGGGTCACGAGAGGAAGAGTGACACGAGGAGGGTGAGTGACTTTGGTCGACACTTGATAAGTATGGTCCCCTGTTGTAAACTGTTTAGGGGAAGAAGTGTATGAGAGTAAAAAGGGAACCCCCCTTGACTGGGGAATGTAAAGGAGTGGAAAAGAGAAGAGGGTAAATGAAAGAAAAGTGTGAAAACCAAGTGAGTGGATAAGGTGCGATTTGTTTATTGTCTCTCCATAACCCCGAGCCTATAAAGAAGAATAAGATTCATAGAAGAATGAAAAATAAAAATGCAAAAGGAAGTGGGCCTAAAGGGACTCAGACCGGTACCATTAAAAAATATACCTCCCAGGGAAACATAACTCCAGAAAGATCTCAGGGTAATAGTGGAAAAGGAGAAGTAGACCTAAGTCTGGAATGTAGCCCTAGACTATCACTAGGCCTTGACATTAGTAGCCAACAAATATCAGCTAATACAGTGATGGAGACAGAGTTACAAATACCAAATAAAAAGGAAATGGCAGAAATGTTTAAAGGTCTGGAAAAAACAATAAAACAAGAAATTGTAAACATTCGAAATGATCTGGGACATCTCTTGGTGAGAGTGGAAGAAACGGAGGAAAAAGTTAAAAAACAATCCCAAATTATCTCTGAATTAGAAAAAGAAATAATCAATATAGGGAAAGCCCAAGAAAAACTGCGCTATAAGACTGAGATACAAGAAAATAGGAACAGGAGGAGAAACATTAGGATACGAGGAGTCCCAGAGAATTCAAAAGGAGAAAATTTGCAAGAGGTGGTCTGTAAAATATTAAAATCCATAATGGACAATACTGATATGGAAAGGATTAAAATGGAAGGAATCTTTAGACAAGGAAAATTCCAAGGAAATTCGGGAAAGGAAAGGCCAAGAGATATACTTGTTAAATTTTGTGACTTCCTAGATAAAGATAAAATTTGGAAAAGGATTAAGGGAAAATCAGTAATCATGTACGAAGGAAAAGAAATACAGATATATGCGGATTTGTCATCAGAGACTCTGTGGAGAAGGAGAATCCTTAGACCTCTATTGGAAAGATTGAAAGAACAGAACGTCCAATATAGATGGGGGACCCCTGAGTGCCTAATAGGGTGGAGAAATGGAACTACAGCATATCTCAGGTTCCCAGAAGATTTGCAGTATTTTTGTGATAGACTTAAACTACAAAGACTGGAGATCCCTGGTTGGGAAGAAGAACACTGGGAAATTAGAATAAAAGGAAAGGAGCGCTGGCAGCCTGTTGGAGGGAGGAGGCGGGGGGAGGGGGGGGGGAGGGGGAGAGGGAGAGAGATAACGTGGGTTTTTTTTTTTTTTGTCTCTCTCTCTCCCTCCTGTCTTTTTTCTGCCTTCTCCCAACCGTCTCCTAACCACTATTATTGAGATATTCAGGGAGGAGTTAGGGGTTGAGGGGGAGGTTGGAGAAGGGGGAAAAGTTGTCCATGGGTGGAGTTCTTTATTTTTTTTGCCCTGAGATTAAATCAAAGGTGGATTGTATTTCCACAAATGATTAGTAGGCAAATAGTAGGCCTAAAAAGAGGGGGGGGGGTGGGAGGGAGGGGAGGGAAGTTGGGAGGGATGGAAGCTGGGTGGGAGGGAGGAAGGGGAGGGAGGGAGGGGAGGAGGTACGGGGTCAATACTCTGCAAGACAGAAGAGATAAAGAGGAAAAGGCAATCAGGAAGAGAGATGGAGCCAATTGGGAACGATGGAAGAAATACAGTTTATAACATATAATGTGAACGGGCTGAGTTGCCCAGGGAAGAGATTTAGGTTGTTTAATGAGTTACATCATAGGGCGACGTCAGTGGTATTTTTACAGGAGACACACTTTGAGATAGAGGCAAATGTAAAACTGAGATCCAAATACTATCCAACATGGTACTATGCAGATTCTCCAATTAAAAGAGCAAAAGGGGTTGCAATAGGTTTGGCAAAGAATATGAGATTTGAGCTGGAAGATAGAAGAACCGACCCGGAGGGGAGGTTTTTATTCTTAAAAGGTAAACTTCAGGGGATTGAGTGTACTTTAGCCAATATATACTGCCCTAAAAAAAATCCGGAGATATATATGAAGGGTCTGTTAAAAAAATTAATGGAATTTAAAAAAGGGCGTTTGATAGTAGCTGGAGACCTAAATTTCTGTATGGACCCACAAAAGGATAATACCTCTTCTGTGCAAAGAGAGGGGAGTAGGTCTCTGAGAGCTTTGAAAAAAGCGATGCATGAATACCAACTAGTGGACACCTGGAGAATAACGCATATGAAAGACAGAGACTATTCCTTCTTCTCGAATGCACACGAGATATACTCGAGATTAGACTACATCTTAATAGACCACCAACTGATAGATCATCTGGTTAAAATCGACATAGAAACAAGGACGTTCTCGGATCATGCTCCGGTTGTGATGAAAATGAGATGGGGAGGAAGGTGGACTGGAGGATTGGGGTGGAGGTTAAACGAGGCTCTTCTTCTGGATGAGGATATAGTTCAAAAAATCGAGAAAGAGATTAAGGTATATTTTAAGGAGAACGAAACAGAGGGAGTATCGATAGCTACAGTTTGGGAAAGCCACAAGGTATTTATAAGAGGAATCTTGATCGCGGCAGGTGCAAGGAAAAAAAAGGAAAGAAGAGAGAGGGTCAGTAGGCTCTTAAAAGAAATATTGGAACTGGAGCAGATCCATAAGAAGAAAATAACAAAAGACACGAGACAGAAGCTAGTGGATAAAAAAGATGAGCTAGAGAGGTTGATGGAGGAGGAGAAGAGAAGAGTATACAACAGGGTTTTGAACGAAAGATATAGATGGGGAGACAGACCAGGAAGATATTTAATGAGAGCCTTGAATAAAAAGAAAAATAGGAACTACATAGAAAAGATAAAAAGTTCAAAGGGGGAGTTGGTCCACTCAAATAAAGAGATTATTAAAGTGTTTACGGAGTATTATAAGAAATTATATAATATCAGTACCCAAGGCCCTCTAAAAGAAGCCCAAGAGGAAATTAATAAAAAAAAGATGACATACTTAAAAAATGCGGGATTACCAAAACTAAGTGAAGTACAGTTGAAATCCCTAGATGCAGAAATCTCCCAGGAAGAAATTAAAAGAGCATTGAAAAGCACAGGGGGGGGAAAAAGCCCAGGCCCAGATGGTTATACAGTTAGGTATTATAAGAAATTCAGTGAGGTATTGCTACCCAAGCTGGAGAAATATATGAATGCTCTGGGAGGTGGGACGGAAGTGAGGAGAGAATCCCTACAGGCCCATGTAGTACTTATTTATAAGGAAGGAAAAGATCCATCTCAGTGCTCCAGCTATAGACCTATTTCATTATTGAACACTGACACTAAACTGTATGCAAAGGTGTTAGCAAACAGGTTGAGGGATCTGATGCCTGAATGGATCCATGGAGATCAGGTGGGCTTCGTACCAGGGAGAGAAGGTAGAGATAACGGCTTGAGAACCCTGATGCTTATTCAGAAGAGTAGAAAAGGGAAAGACCCGGTGGTGCTCTTGTCGATTGACGCAGAGAAGGCATTCGATAGAGTGGACTGGGGCTTCATGATGGATAATTTAAAAGTGCTGGGGATAGGCGATAGAATGCGAGAGTGGATAAGCAAATTATATAGTGAGCCTACTGCAATCATCACGGTAAACGGGGAGAGATCAGAACCCATTGGAATGTCTAATGGGACAAGACAGGGCTGTCCACTGTCCCCTCTGTTATATGTATTGTCACTCGAACCTCTGTTGTCAATAATAAGAAATAGTGGATCGGTAAAGGGAATACAGATAGAATCCACAGAACATAGAGTGGCGGCCTTTGCGGACGACTTATTGTTCTATGTGGGGAATCCTCGAATAACTCTCCCAAATATAATGAAGATTCTGAAGGAGTACGGTGAACTTTCAAACTTAAAAATTAATCCAACGAAAACAGAGATCCTGAATATTAATATATCAAAGAATGAAAAAGAAAAACTACAAAAAGAATTCCCCTTTATATGGAGAGAAAAAGAGATAAAGTATCTAGGAATAAAGCTTACTGCCTCACTTAAGAACTTGTATAGATTAAACTATATATCTTTGATAAATGAGATCAGGGAAGATTTAAAAAGATTAGAAGGAGGAAACCCAGCCTGGATAGGACGTATAAACCTGGTCAAAACGGTAATTATGCCTAAAATACTGTATAGATTTCAAATGGTACCAATTAAAATTCCAGAGGCCTTCTTTAAGATAATGAAAAGAATGTTAACAAAATATATATGGAGGAATAAGAAACCTAGAATAGCATATGAAACATTGAGTAGGACTAAAGAGAAAGGGGGAATGGGTCTACCAGATGTCAAGAGATATTATAAAGCAGTGGTTTTGGCAAGAAAATATGACTGGACATTTAACCATAAGGGGAAAAGTTGGGTAACAATTGAAAATGATCTTAGTGGCACTAGATTGAGTCAGATGATATGGGTCCCAACACAGTTTAGGGGAATTAAAGAAAGCACAAGTATGTACACATTAAATGTTTTTAGGGTATGGGACACTTTACACAAAAACATGAAATGGGAATTCAATTCTATATTAATGCCTCTCACAAATACTGAGTATTTCCCCCCGGGAAAGAATAAGATATCAGGGAGATGGTTTAGAAAGGAGGACACCCAACTGAGTGATGTCTTGGTGGAAGGGGAACTGAGATCACTTAAAGATTTAATAGAGAAGAAGGGAGATATTTTTATTAGAATAGATGAGTGGAAGTATCATCAATTGAAATGTTTTATTGGAAATCTACCGAAACCCCTGAGAATAAAACAGGAGTGGAATATGTTTGAAAGGTTGTTGGGGACACGAGGTGATGGGAAACACGGTATTTCAAAAGTGTATAGAATACTCACAGAATTAGACACAAACACAAAGTCAACTTTTATTACAAAATGGGAAAGGGACATGGGAGTTGAGTTTGACGAAGATAGACAAAGAAAGATGTTTAGATTGATACACGATAATGTTAGTATGAGAGAGGTTGAGGTTAATTACAAGTGTATGACACGATGGCACATTACACCGAGTGTAGAGCATAAGATGAATGGGGAAAACTCAAATAAGTGTTGGAGAGGATGTGGAGAGATTGGCACGGCGTTTCACATATGGTGGGAATGTCCGAAAATTCAGGCCTTTTGGAAGATAGTAGTTAAACTGATTGAGGAAATAACCGAAATTGACATAGGGTTAGACCCAACGACGTGCCTCCTACACAAGGTAGAGACATCTGTAAATAAATATAAAGATTCAGGTATTTGGTACTTCTTGAATGCAGCGAAAGGGCTGATACCCAAGTTTTGGAGAAGAGCCGAGGTACCGAAGGAGGAAGACTGGATTAACAGAGTGAACCAGATTGGTAGAATGGAAAAATCATACCATATGCATGAAGATAGGATGGGAGTGTATTCTAGGAGATGGGAAAAGTGGGAAAGAGCAAGATTGAAGGAGAAATATAAGAAAATATAATCTAAGAGGTTAACAATAAAATGGATAAGCCTTATTAGATCAGAAGGGATTGGAGTCTGCAGAGGGAAGAGGGGGGATGAGGGGCGGGAAGGGGAGATAGTGGGATGGGAAAGAAAAGAGTTTGTTTTAATAAGGGAAAGATAGAAATGTTATAAAAATTCAAAAAAAAAAAAAAAAAAAAAAAAAAAAAAAAGTCAGGGGTGGGCAACTGTGGCCCTCCAGCTGTTGTAGAACTACAAGTCCCATGAGGCATTGCAAAACTGACAGTTACAAGCATGACTCCCAAAGGCAGATGCATGATGGGACTTGTAGTTCACCAACATCTGGAGGGCCACAGTTGCCCACCCCTGGTTTAAGTGATTCAGAGTCACAAGCCCTCAGAAATGACTTGTCATTTTGGCATGTTTTGGTGGAAAACAAGAGCTAAAAAGCAGCAAGTGCTGCCAGTGTCTGGTCCCTGAAGAGGGTGTATAGAGTTGTGCTCAAAGGTTTACATACCCTGGCAGAAATTGTGAAATTTTGGCATTGATAGTGAAAATATGACTGATCATGCCAAAAAAATGCTCTTTTATTGAAGGATGATCATATGAAGCCATTTCTTATCATTATGATTTAAAAAAGAGCCAAACAACTATCTGATAACAGAAATCACCCAAATGGCCATGATCAAAAGTTTACATACCCTGGAATGTTTGGCCTTGGTACAGACACACAAGGTGACACACACGGGTTAAAATGCCAATTAGATGTTAATGTCCCACATCTGTGGCTTTTTAAATTGCAATTAGTGTCAGTGTATAAATAGTCAATGAGTTTGTTAGCTCTTTACGTGGAAGCACTGATTAGGCTAGATACTGAGCCATGGGGATCAGAAAAGAACTGTCAAAAGTCCTGCGTAACAAGGTAATGGAACTTTATAAAGATGGAAAAGGACATAAAAATATGTCCAAAGCCTTGAATATGCCAATCAGTACTGTTAAGGCCTTCGACACAGTTGACCACCCCCTCCTCCTCAAAATACTACACTCCCTCGGCCTCAGAGATTCTGCTCTCTCCTGGCTCTCATCCTACCTGTCACAACGCTCTTTCAGCGTTACCTATAATGCTACCACCTCCCCCTCACTCCCCCTCTCTGTTGGGGTCCCTCAAGGCTCTGTCCTTGGGCCCCTTCTCTTCTCCATCTACACCTCCTCCCTCGGCCAACTCATACACTCTCACGGCTTCAACTACCACCTCTATGCCGACGACACACAAATCTATCTCTCAACCCCCCACCTCACCCCCTCGGTCTCTGCCCAAATCACACACCTACTGAGCGACATATCAGATTGGATGTCGCTCCACTTCCTTAAACTGAATCTCTCCAAAACCGAGCTCCTTGTCTTCCCCCCAGCCCGAACCCCACCCCCCATTGACTTCTACATCACATCCAACAACGCCAATATCAAACCCGCTCTGCAGGCCAGAGTACTTGGTGTCATTCTGGACTCCAACCTATCCTTCCAGCCCCAAGTCCAATCTTTAACAAAATCGTGCAGACTCCACCTCCGCAACATCGCCAAAATCCGCACGTTCCTAACCCCAGAAATAACTAAACAGCTCATCCACTCCCTCATCATATCACGACTCGACTACTGCAACTCCCTCCTCACTGGCCTGCCTCGCCGCTGGCTATCCCCACTTCAGTCGATCCTGAATACGGCTGCCAGACTCATTCACCTTTCCAACCGCTCCGTTTCCGCCAACCCCCTCTGCCAATCCCTCCACTGGCTTCCAATTGCGCAACGGATCAAATTTAAAATCCTAACACTGACGTACAAAGCTGTCCACCATACTGCCCCGAACTACATCACTGACCTAATATCCAAGTACCGCCCAGCACGCACACTCCGCTCCTCACAAGACCTCCTTCTCTCTAGTTCCCTGGTCTCCTCCTCCCATGCCCGCCTCCAGGACTTCTCCAGGGTGTCACCCATCCTCTGGAACTCCCTGCCCCAACCCATCAGATTATCACCTACTCTCCTCTCCTTTAGGCGCACCCTGAAAACCCATCTCTTCAGGGAAGCCTACCTCACCCCCTGCTAACTTGCTGACCTCCTCCACTCTTCCTACCACTCCATCCCCCACAGCTATCTCCTCCTGTACCACCATCCCCTCCCTCCTAGATTGTAAGCTCGAAAGAGCAGGGCCCTCGATCCCCTCATGTTTTGCATTGTATTGGTATTGTTCTGTCACATGTTCTGTCCCCCTTTGTAATGTACAGCGCTGAGTGAACTATTGGCGCTTTATAAATACTGTATAATAATAATAATCACCTATTAAGAAGTGGAAAGTTTGGGGATCTCTTGATACCAAGCCAAGGTCAGGTAGACCAAGAAAGATTGCAGCCATAACTGACAGAATAATTGTCCGGGATTCAAAGAAAATCCCACAGGTAACCTCAAAAGAAATACAGGCTGCTCTGGAAAAAGACAGTGTGGTTGTTTTGAAGGAGCACTTGAACAAAAATTACCTGCATGGTCGAGGTGCCAGAAAGAAGCCTTTACTGCATCAATGACACAAAAAGGCCTGGTTAGGCATGTCAAGGTGTTGTCAGGCATATTGTAACTGGGCTTTTTTGTGGCATTGGTGCAGTAAAAGCTGCTTTCTGGCACCTTGACCAAACAGCTCATTTTTGTTCAAGTATAACTGTATTGTACTCCTTAAAAACAACCACCATCTTTTTCAAGAGCAGCCTGCATATCTTTTGAGGTTGCCTGTGGGTTTTTCTTTGAGTCCCAGAAAATTCTTCTGTCAGTTATGGCTGCAATCTTTCTTGGTCTACCTGACCTTGGCTTGGTATCAAGAGATCCCCAAACTTTCCACTTCTTAATTGGTTAACAGTACTGATTGGCATATTCAAGGCTTTGGACATCTTTTTATGTCCTTTTCCATCTTTATAAAGTTCCATTACCTTGTTACGCAGGACTTTTGACAGTTCTTTTCTGATCCCCATGGCTCAGTATCTAGCCTAGTCAGTGCTTCCACGTAAGAGCTAACAAACTCATTAACTATTTATACACTGACACTAATTTCAATTTAAAAAGCTACAGATGTGGGACATTAACCTCTAATTGGCATTTTAACCCATGTGTGTCACCTTGTGTGTCTGTACCAAGGCCAAACATTCCAGGGAATGTAAACTTTTGATCCGGGCCATTTGGGTGATTTATTATGATTTAAAAAGGAATCAAACAACAACTACACCGTGTTCCAAATTATTATGCAGATATTTTTCTCATTTATCTAAATAATTGATGTAAATAACAGTCAGCATAATTCTCAAGTTATCAACTATTAAGAATACAATTAAAATTTTATTGAACAAACCTAATAACAGTATTTTTTTTAAACATAAACTTACAATGCACTGTTCCAAATTATTACGCACAGTAAGTTTCAAAACACTTTATAGGCTGTAAAGAACTGAAAATTGTCATTTGTTGTGTTTGCAGCATATTTACTGAAATCAAAAGCTATTTCCATCAAACGTTTAACATTTTAAACATTTTAACAGGTCACGTTACATTTTAACATAGGACCCCTTATTTGATAGCAGCTTCACAAGTCTTGTATCCATTGAACTTGTGAGTTTTTGCACAGTTTCTGCTTGAATTTGTTTGCCTCCCAGAGCTGCTGTTTGGATGTAAACTGCCTCCCACCTTCATATATCTTTTGCTTGAGGATGCTCCAAAGGTTCTCAATAGGACTGAGGTCAGGGGAGGATGGAGGCCACACCATAACTCTCTCTCCTTTTATTCCCATAACAGCCATTGATGCAGAGGTATTCTTTGCAGCATGAGATGGTGCATTGTCATGCATGAAGATGATTTTATTACGGAAAGCATAGTTCTTCCTTCTGTACCAGGGAAGAAAGTGGTCAGTCAAACTCCACATACTTTGCAGAGGTCATCTTTACACCTTCGGGGCCCATAAAGGGGCTGACCAGCTCTGTTCCCATGATTCCGGCCCAAAACATGACTCCACCACCGCCTTGCTGACATCGCAACCTTGTTGGAACTGGGTGACCGTCCACCAACCATCCACTACTCCACCTGGACCATCCAGGGTTGCACAGCACTCATCAGTGAACAGGACTGTTTGAAAATTAGTCTTCATGTATTTTTCTGCCCAATACAGCTGTTTCTGCTTGTGAGCATTGGTTAGTGGTGGCCGAATAGAAGGTTTATGCACAGTTGCAAGACTCTGGAGGACTCTACACCTTGATGTCCGTGGGACTGCAGAGGCACCAGCAGCTCAAATATCTGTTTGCTGCTATGTAATGGTATTTTAGCAGTTGCTCTCTTGATCCGATGCATGGATCTGGCAGAAATGTTCCTCAATGTGCCTTTATCTGCACAAACCCATCTGTGCTCTGAATCAGCCTCAAATCTCTTAATAGTGCGATGATCACGCTTATGTTTTTGTGAAATATCTAATGTTTTCAAACCTCGTCCAAGGCATTGAACTATTTCACTGTTTTCGGCAGCAGAGAGATCCTTTTTCTTCCCCATATTGCTTGAAAATGGTGCTCTGCTTAATAATGTGGAACACCCTCCTTTAGTAGTTTTTCCTTAAATTGGGCTCATTATCACAGGTGTCCGAGATTGTTTTCAGTGATCAAAAGAGCCCTGACACACAATGCCATCCATGAGTTAAACTGAAAAACAAAATATTTAATCTTTGTGACACTTAAATAGAATTTGCATAATAATTTGGAAAACGGTGTATTTGATAATAAATGGTTTCATATGATCATCATCCTTCAATAAAGGAGCATTTTTTGGCATGGTCATACTTTCAATATCAATGCCAAAATTTCACAATTTCTGCCAGGGTATGTAAACTTTTGAGCACAACTGTACATAAAATGACATAACCAAAGTGATTTAGGGGGTGTGTTGAGGGGATGTTAACCACTTCTCGTCTGTCCGCCCACCAACAATGTACTGCGGCAGCTACAGGCAAAGCTATGTACGTGTACGTCGTTCTGGCTGTACTAACAGTAGGGTGCCGCATGCCCGAGGGGGAGCGCAGCGCTCCCCCCTCGCGACTGTGTCTAGTGGACACAGTGGAATGCACATCCTGGTGAATGGGACTCGGTGACCATGTGATCACTATGCGATCACAATGTAAGCAAAGCTGTTATAAATCAGTCTCATTCATAACAGCTTTGCTCCTCTTCCTAGTGAGCGGTGATTGGCCCACGGCTGTCACAACACAATACATGGGGCCAATTACAGCATCCTTTACCATGTGACCAGCTCCAGCCAATCACAGATCACTATCCTGAGCTGTCAAAACTTAACTCATTCATGACAGTTCATGAATGAGTTAGGTTCATGACAGCAAGCTTTGCAACGCAGGAGAAATGATCTTTATTTCTCCTGCAGAGTGTAAAAAAAAAAAAAAGAAAAATCCTTGATCCCCCCCTCAGTAGTGCAATGTTACTATAGTAACATTGTACTATTTTGATAAAGTATTAAATAAAAAATAAAAATAAAGATGTAAAAAAAAAAATTCTCAATATGGTATATATATATATATATTTTTTTTAGTGTCTTGTAACTACTTGCAAACCGCTTATCAGCATTTTGCGGGCGAGCAGCAACTCCTGGCAAAGTGACGTAATCTTGCGTCACTTCCTATTTTAGGGTTTGAACACACCTGCGTTCCCCCTACCCGTCGGTCCCGGGAGAGAACACGGCACCGAATAAAAGCACTACATTTTACACACACGTTAGATTAGCACATTTAACCCTTTGATCGCCTCGTCACCCAGCCCAGTGCCATTAGTACCGTGTCAGTATATAGAATTTTTCACTGATCACTGTATTCCTGCCACTAGTGACATCAGATAGCGTCAGGGTCAGTAAGCGCCCCACCCAGCCAGGGTCAGCTAACGTTAGATTGCCTGCACACTATCACACTCACGCTATAGGTCGCTGATCACAGCCATTGCTAGTATAATGTTTGTACGGATCAAGATAGTGATCACGTATAGAACTACAGGTGAAACTAGAAAAATTAGAATATCGTGCAAAAGTTCATTTATTTCAGTAATGCAACTTAAAAGGTGAAACTAATATATGACAGACTCATTACATGCAAAGCAAGATAGTTCAAGCCTTGATTTGTCATAAATTGTGATGATTATGGCTTACAGCTCATGAAAACCCCAAATCCACAATCTCAGAAAATTAGAATATTACATGCAATCAATAAAACAAGGATTGTACATACAACAATATCGGACCTCGGAAAAGTATAAACATGCATATGTACTCAGTACTTGGTATGCGCCCCTTTTGCAGCAATTACTGCCTCAATTCGGCGTGGCATGGAAGCTATCAGCCTGTGGCACTGCTGAGGTGTTATGGAAGACCAGGATGCTTCAATAGCGGCCTTGAGCTCTTCTGCATTGTTCGGTCTCATGTCTTATCTTTCTCTTGGCAATGCCCCATAGATTCTCTATGGGGTTCAGGTCAGGTGAGTTTACTGGTCAATCAAGCACAGTAATCCCACGGTCATTGAACCAGGTTTTCGTGCTTTTGGCAGTGTGGGCAGGTGCCAAGTCCTGCTGGAAAATGAAGTCAGCGTTCCCATAAAGCTCGTCTGCAGAAGGAAGCATGAAGTGCTCCAAAATCTCCTGGTAGACGGCTGCGTTGACTCTGGACTTAATGAAGCACAGTGGACCAACACCAGCAGATGACATGGCTCCCCAAATCAACACAGACTGTGGAAACTTTACACTGGACTTCAAGCATCTTGCAGTGTATGCCTCTCTATTCTTCCTCCATACTCTGGGTTCTTGGTTTCCAAATGAAAAGAGGACTTTGGACCAGGTCTGTTGTTCTTTAGCCCAGGTAAGACGCTTCTGACGTTGTTTGTTGTTCAGGAGTGGCTTGACAAGAGGAATTCGACATTTGAAGCCCATGTCCAGGATCCGTCTGTGTGGTGGCTCTTGATGCGCTGACTCCAGCCTCAGTCCACTCCTTGTGAAAGTCCCCAACACTTTTGAATGGCCTTTTCCTGACAATCCTCTCCAGGCTGCGGTCATCCCTGCTGCTTGTGCACCTTTTTCTTCCACACTTTTCCCTTCCACATAACTTTCTATTAATGTGGTTTGATACAGCACTATGGGAACATCCAACTTCTTTTGCAATTACCTTTTGAGGCTTTCCATCCTTATGGAGGGTGTCAATGATGGTTTTCTGCACAACTGTCAGGTAAGCAGTCTTTCTTATGATTGTGATTCCTACTGAAGCAGACTGAGAGACTATTTAAAGTGGGACCATTTAGAGTGGGACACTTTGAGCCTAGAATATTGCACCTTTTCACAATATTCTAATTTTCTGAGATTGTGGATTTGGGGTTTTCATGAGCTGTAAGCCATAACCATCACAATTATGACAAATCATGGCTTGAACTATCTTGCTTTGCATGTAATGAGTCTATCTCATATATTAGTTTCACCTTTTAAGTTGCATTACGGAAATAAAAACTTTTGCACGATATTCTAATTTTTCGAGTTTCACCTGTATACTAGTGCCTCTCCTTTGTATAGTGTCCCCAAAAAACGCAGAAGATTTGTACCAATTGATTGTGGGCCAAGGCAATTTATACGCACAACAATACATCACCGCCCACCCAAATTCAGCTCTTTCCAGATATTTGCATGGAAACCTATCACAGTTTCTGAATTTAAAACTCTTTTGGGCCTAACCCTTAACATGGGCATTACAATAAAATAATGAATTGCGGTTATATTGATCCACAGAACCAATTCATCATATGCCCATGTTTTCTGCTGTTACATACAGTATATACCAAACATGGACCAACAATGTACTGGTACGTCGCTGGACTTTGAGTGGTTATACCAGGATGATGCCTGCTGCTACAAGCATCATCCTGGTAGCATTATTTTTCAACTGGAAGTCGGCTTACATGTAAAAGCAATCCTAGTGGCCAATTAGCTGCTGAATTGTTTTTCCGAGCAGCAGGAGGGGACATTACCTCCCCCCCCCCCCCTCCTGCTGCCTTCCAGTTTTCTTGGGCTCTCCTGTCCCAAGAATGCAGCTGGAAGTTCCGCTGGCTGACCATAGAGCTGGTCAGAGACCAGAATGACTCCAATCATCTCTATAGTCTAACAAATCGGAAGCTATGAGCATTTCATCATTTCAGTTTTGCAGGATATAAACAGTGCCATTTATAAACTGGGAAAGCATCTGATCACATTGATCTTGGTGAGATTAGATAATGTAAGAGCAGAGGCGATATCTAAAGTCTGATCAACCCCAGATTTCTCAAAAAAGAATCTATGACATTGCCCATTGAAGTTATAGGGGATATTTGCATTCCCTGTGATAGCGTTAAAAGTGCTAAAAAAAAAAGACAGTATTAAAATAATAAAAACAAAAAAGAAATAAAAATAACTAAATGGCACCCTTGCCCCCCTGCATGCGTAGCTGTTGATCTCGTGCCGGTATGTAAACAGCGCTTGCACCATGCATGTGAGGTATCACCGCAAACGTCAGATCAAGGACAGTAATTCTAGAACTAGACCTCCTATGTAAATATAAATTGGTGACTTGTAAAGGTTTTTAACCTCCCTAGCGGTCTGATTATGTCCATATTTCTGTGCTCAAAGCGGTACATTTTTTTGCATGGAAATATGTATTTTTTTTTTGTAGGCCTGTAATTTTTAGGAATAACTCACTGAAATCTGTCCAAACAAGAGTCTAGTAAACATCCCGGGTATGTTAAAATTTTAAACACAAAATCATAAATTATATAATCATAAAAAATAATATAATAATAATAAATTTAATTCAATAAAATAATCAAACCAAAAATACTGAAATTTTAAATATAGCGCTAAGTTTGCATATCACTGAGCAGAGTCGCAGAATCGTTTTCAGTGTCTGATATCAAATTTCCGCACAAATCATTATCACTCAATTCTGCAAGTGGTTCTAATTTACTATCGCTGTTCTCTAGCTGGTCTAAAACCGATTTTGACCTAAAAGGGACGCTTTTTGGATGCCATGGACGTTTCTGTTTCCAGGCACAAAGAACAGTAAAAATGTAGGCAGGGCACAGGACAAAGCACTCGGGACAAAATGTATGTGAAATGGTTTGATACAGTAATGTTTTACTATGTTATTTTAGTGAATTTAGTGAATGGCACTTTGTCATTTTTCAAACTTCCCGCCAGTTCCGTCCCCGTACATCCCGACGCTCGCAGGGGACAGAACCCAGATGACAGATGCCGGCATCCCCCGGAGGACATTACAGGGGACACTGCAGGAGGGACATTGCGGGAGCGCAGGACAAGGTAAGTGATTGAGGGATCCCGGAGCAGCGCCGCATGGTAAGCCCGAGTGTAGCTCGGGGTTACCGCTTGTGGTACTGAAACTTTACCCCGAGCTACACTCGGAAATACCGCCAGGTAGGCTACAGCGTCACCTATCGATAATAAAAATGTATGTACTTTGTTGCCATTGCACGGGCATGCACAATTTTAAAGCATGTCATGTTTGGTATCTGTTTACTCAGTACAACATAATTTTTTATATCTTATCAAACAAGTGGGCAATATATTGTGTTTTTGTGCATTAAAATTCTAAAAAAATGTATTTTTCCCAAAAGATTTGCATTTGAAAAATCGCTGCGCAAATACTGTGTGAAGTAAACAATTTCAACACACACTGTTTTATTCTCTAGGGCTGCAGCTTTAACAAATATATATAATGTTTGGGGGTTCAAAGTAATTTTCTAGCAAGAAAGCGTTTTTTTCATGTGAACAAAGCGTCAGAAAAGGTTTGGTCTTCATGGGTGGGTGATGTGTGGCATAAGCTTCTAATGTTGGCCCTGAAATGCCAGGATAGTAGAAGTAACCCCTCCAAATGACCCCTTTTTGGAAAGTAGACACTCCAAGTATTTGCTAAGAGGCATGGCAAGTGTTTTGCAGATTTGTTGCCACATTGTAAGCTCGAAAGAGCAGGGCCCTCGATCCCCTCATGTTTTGCATTGTATTGTTATTGTTCGGTCACATGTTCTGTCCCCCTTTGTAATGTACAGCGCTGAGTGAACTATCAGTGCTTTATAAATACTGTATAATAATAATAATGGCAAGTGTTTTGCAGATTTGTTGCCACATGTTTGTAAAACAAAAAATGTATTCTTTTCTTTTTCAAAAACTTGACAAAAAGGATATCTGTAAAATACTCACCATGCCTCTTATCAAATTCCTTTGGGTATCTACTTTCCAAAAAAGGGGTCATTTTGCGCGGGGGGGAGGGGGGGCGGGGGTCATTTTAGAGCCTCCAAAACTGATAGGTAGAGGGAAATGATATGAGGAAATATGTCCTTTGAAAGCCTGGAGGTGGTCATTGATTTTGGAGGCTTGTATTTAGCTGGCTGCCAAAAAGCCTCTCACATGAGGTATCCCCATACTCAGAAGTAGGAGAATGTGTTTTGGGGTGTTATTCCACATACAGTGAAGGAAATAAGTATTTGATCCCCTGCTGATTTTGCATGTTTGCCTACTCACAAAGAAATGATCAGTCTAAAAATCGAATGGTAGGTGTATTGTGTGAGAGACAGAATAGCGACAAAAAATTCAAAAGAAATGCATGTCTAAAATTATGCACTGATTTGCATGTTCATGAGGGAAATAAGTATTTGATCCCCTATCAATCAGCAGGATTTCTGGCTACCAGGTGTCTTTCATACAGGTAACAAGCTGAGATTAGAAGCAGTCTCTTAAAGGGAGTGCTGCTAATCTCATTTTGTTACCTGTATAAAAGACACCTGTCCACAGGAGCAATAAAACAGATTCCAAACTCTCCACCAAGGCAAAGACCAAAGAGCTGTCCAAGCATGTCAGGGACAAGATTGTAATCAGCCGTGTTCAATGACACACTGATCACTGGGAAATGCAATTGCCGGTTATTGGCTGTCGCAGTGTGAGGAAAGTAATGCAGAGAACTGTCAGTTGTCAGAGGAGGGATTGGCACTGATGATCAGTGTCCCGATGATCTGTGCCCAGGAATGCCACCCACCAGTGCCACCCACCTGTGCCCCTCAGTGCAGCCCAGCAGTGCCCATCAGTGCAGCCTCATCAATGCACATCAGTGAAGAAGAAAAATTACCTGTTTGCAAAATTTTATAATAGAAAGAAAAAAAAAAAACTTTCAAATTTTTTGCTTTTTGTTGTTTGTAGTGCAAAATATAAAACACCCAGTGGCGAGTAAATACCACCAGAAGAAAGCTCTATTTGTGTGAAAAAAAAATAAAATTTCATATGGGTACAATGTTGCATGACCGCACAATTGTCATTCAAAGTGTGACAGTGCTGAAAGCTGAAAATTGGCCTGGACAGGAAGGGGGTATAAGTGCCCGGTAGGCAAGTGGTTAAAACAGCATATTAATTTTGAATGGGCTGCCAGTGCACAGGAATGGACCTAAATCACAGGCATGTGACATTTCCTCCAACGCAGCACAACACATAGAAATATGTTACCATGAGTTGTAGTTCACTGCAACACATGTGCATTGGAGCTGTGTTGTCTTAATACACTGGGGTGCTATTAAAAATCAATAGCACTGCAATGGGCTAACATGCATATTATTATAATGCTCCAAATCACCTAAATGTGAATGACTCAAGTCAAAGGGTGAATAATTTGATTCAAGTTTTCTGTTTATGCGCTTTGCAGGTTAACTGATAAATAAAAACAAACATTGATTGAGAATGCTTAAAGTATTACTAAACCCACAACAGTAAAATCATATCATAATATATATATATATATATATACATATATACATACACACACACACGTATACATACACACACACAAACACACAGTATCTCACAGAAGTGAGTACACCCCTCACATTTTTGTAAATATTTTATTATCCCTTTTCATGTGACAACACTAAAGAAATGACACTTTGCTACAATGTAAAAGTAGTGAGTGTACAGCTTGTATAACCGTGTAAATTTGCTGTCCCCTCAAAATAACTCAACACACAGACAGTAATGTCTAAGCCACTGGCAACAAAAGTGAGTACACCCTTAGTGAAAATGTCCAAATTGGGCCCAAAGTGTCAATATTTTGTGTGGCCACCGTTATTTTCCAGCACTGCCTTAACCCTCTTGGGCATGGAGTTCACCAGAGCTTCACAGGTTGCCACTGGAGTCCACCCCTCCATGACAACATCAAGGAGCTGGTAGATGTTAGAGACCTTGCGCTCCTCCACCTTCCATTTGAGGATGCCTCACAGATGCTCAATAAGGTTTAGATCTGGAGACATGCTTGGCCAGTCTATCACCTTTACCATCAGCTTCTTTAGCAAGGCAGTGGTCATCTTGGAGGTGTGTTTGGGGTTGTTATGTTGGAATACTGCCCTGCAGCCCAGTCTCCGAAGGGAGGGGATCATGCTCTGCTTCAATGTGTCACAGTACATGTTGGCATTCATGGTTCCCTCAATGAACTGTAGCTCCCCAGTGCCAGCAGCACTCATGCAGCCCAAGACCATGACACTCCCACCACTATGCCTGACTGTAGGCAAGACACACTTGTCTTTGTACTCCTCACCTGGTTGCCATCACACACGCTGGACACCATCTGAACCGAATAAGTTTATCTTGGTCTCATCAGACCACAGGACATGGTTCCAGTAATACATGTCCTTAGTCTGCTTGTGGGCTTTCTTGTGCATCATCTTTTGAAGAGGCTTCCTTTTGGGACGACAGCAATGCAGACCAATTTAATGTAGTGTGCAGCGTATGGTCTGAGCACTGAGAGATTGACCCCCCCCTTACCCCTGCAGCAATGCTGGCAGCACTCATAAGTCTATTTCCCAAAGACAACCTCTGGATATGATGCTGAGCATGTGCACTCAACTTCTTTGGTCGACCATGGTGAGGCCTGTTCTGAGTGGAACCTGTCCTGTTAAACCGCTGTATGGTCTTGGCCACCATGCTGCAGCTCAGTTTCAGGGTCTTGGCAATCTTCTTACAGCCTAGGCCATCTTTATGTGAACAACAATTCTTTTTTTCCAGATCCTCAGAGAGTTCTTTGCCATGAGGTGCCATGTTAGACTTCCAGTAACCAGTATGAGTGAAGAAAGCGTTATCAAATTTAACACACCTGCTCCCCATTCACACCTGAGACCTTGTACCACTAACAAGTCACATGACACCGGGGAGGGAAAATGGCTAATTGGGCCCAATTTGGACATTTTCACTTAGGGGTGTACTCACTTTTGTTGCCAGCTGTTTAGACATTAATGGCTGTGTGTTGTTATTTTGAGGGGACAGCAAATTTACAGTGTTATACAAACTGTACACTCACTAATTTAATTTACATTGTAGCAAAGTGTCATTTCTTCAGTGTTGTCACATGAAATGATAGAATAAAATATTTGCAAAAATGTGAGGGGTGTACTCACTTCTGTGAGATAGTGTGAGAGTGTGTGTGTGAGAGTGTGTGTGAGTGTGTACACACACTTATATATACTTAATATATATCTTTATATGTATGCTTGTTATACTCCCCGTGGAACCTAAGAGGTTAATGCTCTGTATTGCGTAAAAATGCTGTTGGATCCTGACTTCTCTGATCAACACCTTCCAGTGTCCCCCTCTTATCTCCTGATAAGACATATGGTGTGGAGATCCCTCTGCATAAGCTCAATTTGGTGTGCATTGCTAGTTTTTTTTTTTTTTCCTTGGGAGCATGCATGTGATTAGCACAGGGCCAATCAGCACTGTCCAGACATAGGTCAGGGGTTTTGCATCCTCCTAGAGCAGAAAGATAACTCCTACAAACTTTAACATGTGTTCTTCTGTACACTGATAGAAGTCACAATACTGCTCTAACTGCTGATGAGAAAAGGCATTTAGCAGTTTATGTTTACTAAAATAATCACTTGTCCATGTTCTATGGGAGATCAGATATAGTGAATTCAGGGTCCTGGGTTTAGCAACACTTGTATTGAAGAAAAAAAAAAAAATCAAAAATTGTTTTCAGAAGTTCATAAAACACTTGCAGAATACTATATATCCATGAAAGCATATACATGGCCCAACACAACCTTTACAGGTGATTTGTTTATGTAAATAAAGGCTACTGCCAATGTGCGATCCCACATTCCCATTTTTCTTTGAAAGTAAATGTACTTTTTATTGTACATTAAAGCAAAAAAAAAAAAAAAAAAAACAGTTTAAAAAGAACATGTTAACTTCTTTAAAAAACATGTATAAAAATCGTAACATTAAGATAAAGGCAGGTTTCATGAGCATGCAAGAACTCAAAAAAAACTGCTACAGGCAGTCTTGCAAATACCAGCCAAGTTAAAAGTTGCACTGAACAAAACTGGGATTGATGTAGGTACTACACTCCGTTTATCAGTAGCTGTTGTGCAATATAAAAGCAGAATAAACCAGTAGTGTATCATTACTTATGAAATAAAATCCTGCACTGCAGAATTCTCAGATATACAAAATTCTCACATGTGCAAACATGGAGTCCCTTCCACCACCACAAAAAGTAATTTGTATGATACATGAATGTTCAGACACTGTTACAAATGGTAGTATATTGCATTTAATTGTGGAACAAACTATATGTTATGCCCCACTGTGCAATTCAAAGAGAACTGAGATAAACACATTGACCAATTGAAAAATACCAATAGTTACATCTTTGTCCAGTGTTTTCACAAACCAGCATAAGGCAATACTAACAAACCTGCTGCCATTTTCTTTATACGTAGATGTGAAAAGTTCTACAACTTTAAGTCCTTATATACAAGCAAAACTGGCCTAAATCCAAAGAGTAGAAATGGTGTTGACAATAAGCTTGCATTTTAAGCTACAACATATTTCAAATACAAGGGTAAAAATAAAATCACATTTTAAAACTGTATTATCTGAAAAAACATATTTATTAATGTCTGCAGTGCATCAAAAGAAATATCAAATTAATTCAATGTTCTACTTAAACAGAATATGAAAATAAACATGACATACTAAACCTACACTTAGTGCAGAAAATGCAGACCTTTCTAAAGCACTTTACATTTAAGAAAGGATAAAAAAAAAAAAAAATTGTGAAATCTTGCCAAAAAAAAAGTAAAGCCTTATGTCATAGTAAAAAAATATATTTTAAAAAGTTGGAATGCTCCATCAAAACGGGTGAAAGTTTGTCATTTATTGAAACAGAACTCAAAAAAATATAAGACGTAGTGTACAATATATTACATAACGCACTCTTAAGTGCAAATTCATTCAAGTATGAAAATCTTAAATCCCACAATCCCAGACAATCATGCACATTTATTGTCAAAGGAAGCCCCGTTATACTGATGTCCTAGCACCAAGTACAGATTTCTGCTGGGAAGATAAACCAAATATATTGTGAACACAGGTAAGTACATTCATGAAATGTTACATCTAATTGCACAAAATGTCTACATGGTACCCCTCATATTTATGAGCAAGCCTTCTGTGTTTTGAAGTCTCTCAAATTAATACTGGCAAAATTCTAAGAGCAGGCATGTTTCATGAAATGCCCACACACAGTTGATCAGTTTTTTTGCTAGAGAACAAGTCTATTAGAGGTGCAGTGAAGTCTGATCGCTCCAGAACAACAACAGGTTTTTGATAGAGCTGGTGCAGTTGTTTTAAAGCTAAGTCACCACAATCTGTCAATGCTTTATCTAACATTGTTCTTAAATTTTCTAATGTGGGTTCAGACGATGCAGTTTTACCCAAGGACAAACGTATTTCACGCTCATTTCGATCTTTACAGACTCGTTTCCGGTTCTGTAAAGAATTTCGGCGTTTGCTTTTTTGTGGTAAATCCCATTCATCAGACTCTGATTCCTCATCTTCATCTGTGTTCCTGCTTTCCTGCAAAAATTTTAAAAAGGAGGATTCAAAGCCCATTGGCTTGAAGTTCGTTAGTCCAATGGCTGCTTGTACTGGATCTTGTTGATTGCATTTTGTTGAATCAAGCAAGTCGGATTCTGCAGGATCTCGTAAATGAACTCCTTTATAGTTTTCCTCCTTATATCCTTTACAGAAACTGGAGATATTTTCCTTTCCACTAGATTTAGAAGTTCTATCCTCATTTCTCTTGTTAGAAGACCTCATGTCAGATTCATTAATGCTATTAGAGATTTTATTATTATGTGGTGATGTGCCAAAAAAGTCTCTATCCACAGAGCCATTTTTTCTTAGGTCATTATTGGAGGTTTTGTAAGAGTCACCTCTCTCATTTGATGTGCCAATATTACTACTACGCAAACTTAATCTGGTTATTTTATGATCCTGAAAGTGATCACTGCTTTTAGGACTGCCTTCTGGTGAACTGAATTCTTCTGCGTCTTTAGAAAGGTTTTTTACACAGTAAACCAGTTCATGGATATGATTATTTACATATGCAGGACTTAGGTGATGTGTTAGCTTGTAATGCCGAATAATACTACTCTCTAACTTTACAACTGATGAACACCCAAGAACCATACACGGAAACTGTGTTACATCTTTATTTTGTGCACACATCTGTAATGCTTCTTTTCTGGTTTTAATTTCCGCCTCCTCTTTTTTTCCATCAGTATTCGTATTAATTTGAACTTTCAAATCCTTCCTTTGAAAGAAACGTTTGTGGCGCTTGGGCTCAATATAGTTTTCATCCACTTCCTGTACTTTTTTCTTACGCTTTCTCCTACCCTCATAAAGGTTGTATTTTCTGTGACGGGTCATAATGTGTCGTGAATAGTTTGTATGATCTGTGAACACAGCATCGCAGCCCTCTACATCACAGTAAATTTCAGACTCATCACTTTCACTTTCCTCACTAAATTTTTCTTCATCTTCTTCTGTTTCAGATTGCAAAAAATGTTCATGATCAAAAGTATCAACCTCCTTCTCTTCATTTTCACTCTGATCATGAAATTCTTTGTAATGTTTTGACAAAGCTCCACCACAAATGAAGCTTTTCCTGCATTCTTCATATTTGCAAGTAAATATCTTTCTGCATTTATTTGTCTCTTTGTTCTGCTCCTTGTCTTTTTCCAAACATAAAGACTCCCTGTTATATTGATGTACAAGCTGGTAATGGCGAACTAATCCTCGCTGACTTGTAAAAGAAGCATTGCAAGACTTGTGTATGCAGTGAAAAGGTTTGTGATACTTATTTAAGGCATAACATGACTTATCTTTCTCTACAAAGCGCCTGCTTCCTCTTCCTTCTCCAGAAGTCAGATCATCAGGTCTTAAAGCACCAAAAGCATTACTGCTATCAGTCTCATCAGACAACGAATCTGCATAGGTCTCAGATATAAAACCCTCTTGGACCGGAGATGTCCTAACATTACTGTGGCAGCTGATCTCATTTGTCAGAAGTTTTTCCCAGCAACTTGTGCGTCTTTGATGCTTAATGCGTGGCTTCATCTTTTTATCAAATTTCCTAACATTTCTCCTTGGTTTTTCCTTTGTTATATGGTGATCACTCTTATAATGAAAGCGAAGTAGAGTTCGCCTTGTAAATCGTCTTTGGCAGATATGGCACTCGAAAGGTGAAAATTTTTTTTGGAACATGTTCAGTTTAAGAGCCTTTTCCTTTGTATATTCATGCTTTTTACAATAATGCAATAAAAGAGCAGCTTTTGTGACAAAAGCAGACTTGCAACCCTTAAGCTCACAAAAAAATGGTTTGGAGGATAACTGAGAAAGATACTGACTGAGGATCTTTTCCTGTTTCGGGGCGCTTCTATTTTGTGTTACTGTAGAGCTATTAGAGGAATCGGCTACAGTTTCCGGAATACACGTATCCACAGTTTTTAAATTAAGCTGTTTCAAACTAGTAAGAAGTTCAAACATTAGGTCTTCTGATGTGGATGACTTTGTAAAGTCTTCAGATGTTGGAATCTCCTCCTCTTCACTTTTGATGTGTGCTTCATTTGGCATTGTAACATTGCATAAACTTTCAGCTTCATGTGGCTTTTCAAGCAGTTCTTCAACACATGAACTATGTAGGCATTCCTGTTTGACGGCATTGGCAGGATCATTCATTTTGCATGCGCACATGTTAAGTTTTTCACTATTCGTTTGCTCTTTGCATTCATTTTTCAATGCGCAGTCGGGGCCCATTCCATGATGCAAGCCGGGTTCTGTTTTGACTTGCTCCAAATTTTTCTCACCCAGATTTTCAGATTCAGGCTCTGTTTCCTTAGAAGACATTATGCTTTTCTCAATAAGTGAAGGCAGGTAATTACATGAAGAATTATTTGGATCACCAACTTCATTTTTTAGGTTATTTAAGAACTCAGTCCCATTGCCATAGCTGTTCCCAGAATGTGCTAAGTGTGTGGCAATATGTTCCTGTAGTTCAGACTTACAATAATAAAATTTTTTGCACTGTGGAAAAGTGCATGTATATGCAGCATCTCGAAAATGCTGAGCTTCATGATGGTACAGTAGTCCTAAGTCACTGAACACCAAGTGGCACCCTTCCAATTCACATTTGTATTGAAGTTCCAAGTGTGTATGTTTGTGATGAAGCAGTTCATTGACAGTTTTAAACCTTTCATTGCAGTCTATAGAAACACACATAAATGGATGGGAACCAATATGAATTCTCATGTGCTGTCTTAAGTGAAAATTTGTAATAAAATGTCGACGACAATAACCACACTTTTCCCTCATATTTTTCAAGTCTAAATAATGCTTTGCATTTTCATCATTGTTTTGGTGTTCTGCTTTCAAATGTATGCTTAAATATTTAAACTGCTTAAAGACTCTTGAGCAGTCGGTTCCAGGACAAGGATAGACGTCCCTATCCTGTAAATTCTTGTCTCTTAATGCCCTGAATGAGACGTAACCTTTGGGGTCATCCTCCTGTTCAGGGGGCTCAGGAGATTCCTGTTTTTGAGTTTCTTTCTTTTTTGGTCGATGTCTCATTGGCATTTTCATATGATCCATTACATGGGGAACAAACATTTCTTTCTTTCTGAACTTTTTTACACACACAGGACATGTATAAATGCCATCTTCAAGGTGCATTTTAGCATGATGGAGTATTCGTGCCTCAATTACTTCTCTGTTGCAAATTACACAGTAAAATTTATACTGCAACCACCGCTTGTATCTTTCAGAAGACCCAACAGGTTTTTTCACTTTAACATTTTCAGTTTCATTTGAAGTATATTCTTGAGTTTCTTCTGTTTGCTCAGCGTGATAGTTATAGCTAGCCAAAGAAGCATCCAAAAGATCAGGATCGTTAACTGAAGATTCACCATAGCTCTCCTCCTCTGTATCAGAACCATCTTGCCCAAGAAGTTTAAAACAGTGTCGCTTTAAAGTTTTCCAATCCCAGAACTCAGGATCAAATAACCAATGACTTTTCAGGGCTAGCAATAATTCACAGCGTAGAGAATTTGAAATAACACTAGATTCCTCAACATTCTTCTGATCAGGCTGAAGATAGAGCTCCTCCAATATATTCAATCCTTCAGTTGTTGGCTCAAATAAGAATTCTGTGAGCTGGCAGGCTCTTCTCACCTCCAAGTCTTGAGGTAAGAGACAAGCTATTGTTTTGCAAACTGAAGTCTTTGTTGCATCAGTTTCATTTGAGGCGATCTGAATTGCCCGAATGCAAAGCATTATTGAAACTGGAACACCTTCATCACCAGCCTGAAAAGAAAGGGTAAAAAAAAAAAAAACCCATCAGTGACTGATAACTTAAAAGGCAAACAATCTGCACATCCTACAGTTTCTATTAGAAATAGTTCATAAAAATAAAATATTATCCTCCTTATTCACCAATACAAGTGCTGAGATGTAAAACAATAAACAAGTGTTACAGATATGACACTGATATGCGATCCAACATCAAACAATTTATTAAACAAAGTGCAGCACGACCTTTAAATTTGTTAAATAGGTCCCAGAAATATCTGTCTTCAGTGTACAAATTACACCATATCACCAATGTTCCCCTTGACTGTGACTATGCCGTCAATATTATTCATCCATGCTCCATCATCCACACATACAGCTTACCTAGAAAATAGACCCACTTTGCAGTAGGGTCTATACACACCTTGCCCTTTAAGTAGGGCCACTGTTGCACCAGGTATGCCTGTCTTCTTTGTATTTTACTCCATCTCTCACTCCCTAAACATCAAGTATTCAGTTCTGTGCACCTTTATGACATCTAGCTCCTCCAGCAACATCAGCTCAGTGACATTAGATACAAAAATATCTCTCATTGTGCAGTATATAGCAGTCTTTGGAGCACAATCATGACTGAGGAAGTCCACCTGTCAATTTTCTACACCTAAAATGTACACAGTGGACAAGGCAAAAAGTTCTGACCAAATCAGAATCAGATATAAGAGTAATTTATATACCGGAGGAGCAAGTGGATGTGAAGCGACTCTACAAGCGAGATCATTCAACCCGGTGATATAGGGGGTTGTAAGGGTAAGGTGTTTAGTGCATGGGGGAAGGGGTACTGTGGATGTATGATTGCAATCATGTTTGTGCTCACAGTCTTACATGCTCCTGCATGTGTCAATTATAAAAAGGTTTTAATATAATTGTAGTATGGATATATTGCATTCTTGAGGTTTTTTTCCTTTTATGGGAGTTACTGAGAAAAAGATTCACCTATGGATGGTGGTAGACTGGGAGAAGTCACAATCATTGGTGATTGTACATGCATGGTGGCACATATACATGTGAACACAATATTTCAGTGTGTATAACACTATAGGATATAATACACTATATAAGTTTTTCCTATTTGGGGACGCATGGGAGGAGTGAAGAAGAAAAATAAGGTAGAGTAGTGGATGTGATTAAGCTTTTGTGGACCCATGTAACCAGTATCGGCGAATCTGGTAAGAGTCTTGGAGATTGGATTCACTGACCACGCTTACCTACTGATAAATTGAAGAGACTGTTTTCGCATATTTGAGCGCTGGACTCTTGGACTGACTTGATTGGAATTTGCGGGGAGGCACTATTGTGTGGTCTGGCCGCTGGGCAGTTCTAATATGGGACACTTGTGTGCCGATTAAGATTCAAACTATTTCCTGAAATTTAATCTACTCATATTTTGCCTTTCCTGGTTTCTCCTTTAACCCTTCATCAACATGCTCGTGAAACTTTTAAATAAAACCTTTGTTTTCGTTATGTACCTTTAGACCCAGCGATGAAAACCCCATCCATCTGTGCTTTTCTATGCAATGCAGAACACGGCTGGTGAGAGGGCTGACAGTGTGCTGTACATGGCTTCCCAAGAATATCACAAAACCCTGACTCGGTATTCCTCCCAAAAGCCCTCAGCACTAACTCAAGCATTGAACCGGTTCTTGGGAGGAGCTATTAAAATACCACAATGCCTTTATGGGTGGATGCCAGAATGGAGGAATGCGTGTTCCTAGCCAAACTATTTGCATGCAGAGCACGCTGCATAATGCCCATGTAACACTATCTCCATGATTAAAAACTGAAATCAAATAAAAGGTGTGTCAAGGGACAGTCAGGACGGGGAGGGAAGAGCTATATGATGGTAGACATCCTCCAGCCTGGATTTTGAAGTGCTGTAGCTTCTAATGCACATTTGGTTTGTACTGAGTGAAGAATTGTGGATTGGCTTGTTAGCTTGGTATTTAAATCTAAGAACCGGACAACAGTCTGCACACCTGTTATGGTTCTGAAAGCTATTGAATTTAAAAAATAAACAAAAAAACAAACATACATACATACTCACCTAGGTGGATGCAGAATCTGCCCCCCCCCCCCCACTGCTAAGACTGAGAACAGAGTGATCAAAGATCAAAGAGCGCGGATCACTCGGTTCTCGGTCTTCAGTGAGCAGAGAGCCGATGACAGTAAGTCACCGGCTTTCTACTCTGTCCCTCCAGAGCTCCCTGGAGCACCGGGCTATGCAGGATGTAAGCAGCAAGTTTAGGCTCTCAGCGGCTCACGGAGAGGCTGAGCCAGCTGCCAGTCAGGAATCTGGGCGGACCCCGAATTTAAAGTTGGAATCTCTCCAGAGCTTGGATTGGCTAAGTGATAACAGCTGATACCAGGCTTTAGCCTGCTGTTGGCTGAATATGGGTCACACAAGGGCAGAACTAAGTGTGCTCCTGTGATCCTCAGAAGTAGGGCCAAAACGAGCTTTCATCCTACTTCTCCTAATCACAGCTATTCTTTTACGCAGCAGAGTCTGGGGAACACTGCTCGTATAAATTCATGATCACTGAAGCTACCCAGAGCTTATAGAAGGGCGAATTCCATGGAATTCCAAGGTTTACTGAACTGGCCGGCTGAAAGCAGTACTGTTCTGATGCAAAACTTTAAAGCAGTATTAAACCCAAAAGCAAATAATCATTTATTATATTGCAGCTTACAAATTCTTAGATGCGATGGCTGAATTAGTTTTCTTTTATAGGCTCTCCTATTTTCACTTGGTCTACTCAGAAAGTCACTTTTGAAAAGGATAAGCTCTTGCAAACGTATCAGTTAAGAATAATGAGACAAAACTAACTAGCTGCTCAATTGCTATTACAAGCAGCGGGAAAGCACCTCCTTCCTGTGGCTTTAACGGGAGCTCCCGACCCACCGGACCAGATCAGCTTTGTTTGGCTCTGTAATATAGTAAATGGGAAGCGATGACCTGACATCACTTCCAGTTTACCCAAAACTAAACGGTGCCATTTTAAAAAAATAAAAGCATTCAATCACGTCGATTCTGGTGTGATTGAATGCTTTTAAAGGGCAGAGGAAAGATCTGGGGTCTTATTGACCCTAGATCCCATCATAAAGAGTACCCGTCACATGCCTACTGATGTCACAAGGGATGTTTACATTTTCAAAAGTGATCAAAAAGAAGAAAAAATTTTTTTTAAAGCGACAGTGTGTGCATGCACGGGGGAGACAGGCACTTGATTTTTTTTTTTTTTTTTTAACAAAGGCGAACGCACACAAGAAAATAGCAATTGTCCCACACACAAGGTATCACTACAAATGTCAGATTATGGACAGTAATTCTAGCACCAGACTTCCTCTGTAAATCTAACGTGGTAACCTGTGAAGGCTTTTAAAGAGTCACCTATATAGTAAAATTTACGTTGTTTTTCGCCATTGCACAGGTTGGCGGAATTTTAAAGCATGACAGGTTTGGCATCTATTTACTCAGCATAAAATCTTTTATATTTTACAAAAAGTTGGGTTATGTATTGTGTTTTTGTGCATTAAAACTAAAAAAAATAGTTTGTGTTTTTTTTCCCAAATCATTGCATTTGAAAAACTGCTGAGCAAATAGCATGTGATATAAAAAATTGCAAAGCTCACCAATTTATTCTCTAGGGCCTCTGCTTAAAAAATATATAATGTTTGGGGGTTCTAAGTAATTTTCTAGCAAAAAATACTGATTGTTACATGTAAACAGAAGATGCTAGAAAAGGCCTGATCTGGTAGTGGTTAAAAAATCTTTAGCCCAAAAGGAAAAAAACTGTTACTGTAATCGCTTATAAAATGTGAGCTGGAGTTTGGCTTTGTTAGTGCATTTTAACCTGCTAGTACATCTAACAGTACCCTCATCCCAGACTGAAAATGCTGCTGTCCCTAAAGTGTCCCTGTGCTCCTTCATCCCGGGGGACTCATTACAGGAGGTGTGTTATTAGCCAGATCACCAGTCTAAAGCCTAAAAAAGAAAGCTATTGTGGCCACTACATCCAATGATTAGTAATATGCGATACATTTGATTTTTGGTTCAAATCTTGCTTTAAGCCCATGATGGCAAAATGGGTCAATCCTGTCCATTTTAGGTACATGCATTTTCCATTGAAATCAAGTAGATGCAAGTAAAAGCATGATGCAATGCTATGAACCTAACTCAAGGAAAGAAACATACTGAACTCAGCCATTTGCCTCATTGCAAAAATAGGAATTTTTATATAGTTCAGTTTACCTAGTTGTTGCCCACCCTACTCATGCATTGCTTGGGGACATCTCAAGGTCTAAGAGTACTCAGCCTGTGTCCTGTACTGTAGGATATGAGAAATTGTGACTTACTTGTAAATACCATATCTTGGTGTAAAGTAAAGGACTTGATTTCTTAGCTTATGAGTTATATGTCACTACCTTCAGGTGACTGGACACAGGAAAAAGCTTTGCTGGGAACCACCCACCCCTATCAAGCCTAAATGTAAGCCACCAAAGGAAGCAGCTTCCTATGATAGCACATGCAGAAAAGGAAGAGCCTACAGCACTGGTGGGGAATTCCAGAAGAGGAGGTTCAGGGCTGCTCTGTGCAATACACAATAAATTGTAATATAAACCTAATAAATAAATTATAATATAGAAACAATACTATTAATTCGATCCCACTTTATCAAATCACCAATATACAATATTCCTCAAAATCATCTGAATGTGCAACATCAACAATACATAAATTGTGAATAATTACTAGATACACTATATTGCCAAAAGTATTGGGACATCCCTCCAAATCATTGGATTTAGGTGTTCCAATCACCTCCATGGCCAGAGGAGTATAAAATAGGCATGCAGACGGCTTCTACAAACATGTGTGAAAGAATGGGTCGCTCTCAGGAGCTCAGTGAATTCAAGCATGGTACCGTGATAGGTTGCAACCTGTCCATCTGTGACATTTCTTTGCTACTAAATATTCCACGGTCAACTGTTAGTGGTATTATAACAAAGTGGAAGCAAAAAAAAAACAAACAAAAAAAAACCTGTGCGATCCACCACCTCTCAATAGAGCCTCTTCCCTCTATGTCTGATCTCCACAGGGGTAAGGTCACACAGTGCTTTCCCAGTGATCTGAGTCACAATCCTCCAGTGCATCCAGAGATTTGCCTGCATACCACTCTCACACTGTCCAGACTCCAGCCCATTCACAAAAAATAAATAAATATACCTCTCATGGTGTAGTATTAAAACAAACAGGATAGAATCCAATGAGGAAGCCACTTATCACATGACAAAACATTTCAGGAAGCAGGAAGTAGGCCATCTTTGCATATACTTACACTAATGTCTTTCCTTAAGGGGACAATGTGTTTTAGACCTTAAATAAGGCAATACTATCTTGTGCACTGCATTAGAAAGTGCACTTTATTTGTGAGTAGTTTTTCTTCCTTTTTTAATAAAAGTTTGTTTTAATACTAGACCATGAAAGGTATATTTCTTTGGTGGTGAATGGGCTGGAGTCCGTACGGAGTGACAGAGTGATATGCAGGCAGCTTTCTGGATGCACTGGAGGATTGCGACCCAGATCACTGGGAAAGCATAGTCTGACCTTAGCCCATGGAGGTCAGACAAAGGTAAGAAGCTCTATTGAAAATGTGGTGGATTGCACTGGTGGAGCACACTTTTTTTTTTTTCAAACATGCAATACGTATGTAGATGGACGCATGTGATATCACAATAAGAACACAATTTATAAAATAGACTTGACAAAGCGCATGCGCGCGAAACATGTTGTCCCAGCAACCGGCCTCTTCCTTCTAAAGCTGCGGCTCCAGCAAGAGTTCCCCCCCCTCCGTCCCTCCACATCGTGGTGACGTCATCCAGGACGCTGGGACGTCGGGTAAACGTGGTCCCTGCACTGACAGGCATTCTACTCCACTGCTTCCCTCTGAGCGGACGGGCCGTCCATCTTGGAACCTGGCTTCCTAAAGCCACAGGCTGGTTATTTATTATTGTTTTACCATATGACTTATTAAAGGCACACCTCCATACAAGGTGTATTATTTCTATCACAAAACTACACAGCGCCTGGCT
Organism: Staurois parvus; assembly: GCF_062004578.1. Classification (NCBI taxonomy): domain Eukaryota; kingdom Metazoa; phylum Chordata; class Amphibia; order Anura; family Ranidae; genus Staurois; species Staurois parvus. The sequence continues at coordinate 612,806 of NW_028319936.1, forward strand.
CCTGTTCATACCTCCCACAAACCGATGTGTTTTTACCATGGCAGCAGTGAGTTTTTTCCCCACCAATCATAGTTGACATATACCATTCACTTATTTCCTTTGGGACACATCTGTGCGCTTTTATCCAGACCGTTCTTCCAATTTATAAAATAGTCTGTTGATTTCAAGGATTTGCGTTTTATATTATACTATACATTATATATCTAGTGATTATTCACAATTTATGCATTGTTGATGTTGTTTATTGCACATACAAGAGATTTTGAGGAATATTTTATGTTGGTGATTTGACACAGAGGGATCGAATTATTAGTATTTACTTGTTGCGCTTTACTTTGGAGGTTTATATATCTTATGAGGTGTAGGAATGCATGACAGTAACAAGCTACAACATAGCTATTAGAATATATATATTGCTAACTGCTCCGTTTACGCCACCCCCCTCTGCCAATCCCTCCACTGGCTTCCGATTGTGCAACGGATCAAATTCAAAATCCTAACACTGACGTACAAAGCCGTCCACCATACTTCCCCGAACTACATCACCGACCTAATATCCAAGTACCACCAGGCACGCACACTCCGCTCCTCACAAGACCTCCTCTCTAGTTCCCTGGTCTCCTCCTCCCATGCCCGCCTCCAGGACTTCTCCAGGGTGTCACCCATCCTCTGGAACTCCCTGCCCCAACCCATCAGATTATCACCCACTCTCCTCTCCTTTAGGCACACCCTAAAAACCCACCTCTTCAGGGAAGCCTACCCACCCCCTGCTAACTTGCAGACCTCCTCCACTCTTCCTACCACTCCATCCCCCACAGCTTTCTCCTCCTGTGCCACCATTCCCTCCCTCCTAGATTGTAAGCTCGAAAGAGCAGGGCCCTTGATCCCCTCATGTTTTGCATTGTATTGTTATTGTTCTGTCACATGTTCTGTCCCCCTTTGTAATGTACAGCGCTGAGTGAACTATTGGCGCTTTATAAATACTGTATAATAATAATAATACATACACACACACATATACAGGTGAGACTCGAAAAATTAGAATATCGTGCAAAAGTTCATTTATTTTAGTAATGCAACTTAAAAGGTGAAACTAATATATGAGATAGACTCATTACATGCAAAGCAAGATAGTTCAAGCCATGATTTGTTATAATTGTGATGATTATGGCTTACGGCTCATGAAAACCCCAAATCCACAATCTCAGAAAATTTGAATATTGTGAAAAGGTGCAATATTCTCGGCTCAAAGTGTCCCACTCTAATCAACTAATTAAGCCATAACACCTGCAAAGGGTTCCTGAGCCTTTAAATGGTCTCTCAGCCTGGTTCAGTAGGAATCACAATCATGGGAAAGACTGCTGACCTGACAGTTGTGCAGAAAACCATCACTGACATCCTCCATAAGGAGGGAGAACATAAAAAGGTAATTGAAAAAGAAGTTGGATGTTCCCATAGTGCTGTATCAAAGCACATTAATAGAAAGTTATGTGGAAGGGAAAAGCGTGGAAGAAAAAAAGGTTCACAAGCAGCAGGGATGACTGCAGCCTGGAGAGGACTGTCAGGAAAAGGCCATTCAAAAGTGTTGGGGACTTTCACAAGGAGTGGACTGAGGCTGGAGTCAGTGCATCAAGAGCCACCACACACAGATGGATCCTGGACATGGGCTTCAAATGTCGTATTCCTCTTGTCAAACAATGCCAGAAGCGTCTTACCTGGGCTAAAGCAAAACAGACCTGGCTGTTGCTCAGTGGTCCAAAGTCCTCTTTTCTGATGAGAGCAACTTTTGCATCTCATTTGGAAACCAAGGACCCAGAGTATGGAGGAAGAATGGAGAGGCACACACTGCAAGATTCTTGAAGTCTAGTGTGAAGTGTCCACAGTCTGTGTTGATTTGGGGAGCCATGTCATCTGCTGGTGTTGGTCCCCTGTGCTTCATTAAGTCCAGGGTCAATGCAGCCGTCTACCAGGAGATTTTGGAGCACGTCACGCTTCCTTCCGCAGACGAGCTTTATGGGGATGCGGACTTTATTTTCCAGCAGGACTTGGCACCTGCCCACACTGCCAAAAGCACCAAAACCTGGTTCAATGACCATGGGATTACTGTGCTTGATTGGCCAGCAAACTCACCTGACCTGAACCCCATAGAGAATCTATGGGGCATTGCCAAGAGAAAGATGAGAGATATGAGACTGAACAATGCAGAAGGCCGCTATTGAAGCATCCTGGTCTTCCATAACACCTCAGCAGTGCTACAGGCTGATAGCTTCCATGCCACGCCGCATTGAGGCAGTAATTGCTGCAAAAGGGGCCCAAATCAAGTACTGAGTACATATGCATGCTTATACTTTTCAGAGGTCCGATATTGTTCTATGTTTTATTGATTGCATGTAATATTGTAATTTTCTGAGATTGTGGATTTGGGGTTTTCATGAGCTGTAAGCCATAATCATCACAATTGTGACAAATCACGGCATGAACTATCTTGCTTTGCATGTAATGAGTCTATCTCATATATTAGTTTCACCTTTTAAGTTGCATTACTGAAATAAATGAACTTTTGCACGATATTCTAATTTTTCACGTGTGTGTGTGTGTGTGTGTATATACACACATATATATATATACACACACACATATATATATACACACACACACACACACACACACACACACATATATATATACACACACACACATATACATACACACACACACACTTATTTTTTCACATTTATTTGGTGAGCATTGTGAGATCTTTGTGATATATACATTAATTTGCAATACCAAGTAAAAGGGATAAAAACTTTATTGCAAAAGGAATAACTTTCCACCTACCTCTGTATGGACAACTTTAATGAGGAAGAAGAGATGCTGACGTGTTTTGGCAATCACACCAAATTGCCTACATCTTTCCAGAAAAGTACTTACACAGGTATCAATTCTTCGCTGAAGCTTACTCCAAAACAAAGTTAGCTCCCTGTAAGAATGAAAATCCATATTAAAATATCAAGCCATTAAAGAAAGATCCACAACCCATTTAAACAGTTTCCCAATTATAAGCAGAGTTAAAAATGTGTGTGTACCTCATCTGCTTGTGTGAGGGACCTTTCACACCACAAAAATGTACTCCAGATGTATTCCGGATGCGTTTTAACTTACAGTTCACAGCACTCTCCGTTCCGGTGCAGTTTTGATGCAGTTTGCCATGTTCCAGTACAGTACAGTTCTGTGCAGAAAAAACGCAGCATGTTCTACTTTTTCTGCACCGGAATTGGACTGGAACTGCTCTGGTGTGAACTACAGCCATTGGAATACATTTAGTTTACTATTCATTGTATGTTCCTGATTAATGAATGCTTAACAATGTGAGGCTTGGTACATAATCTGGACAGCTGCAACTCTCTACATCGCGATGCACTTTATATGCTGAAGACTAATAAATACTGTTTTGCACATACTGCTGCACACTCTACATCTCACTTTAAATTGTCAAGATCACTGCCTTCTGAATGTTTGGCTGCACATAAAGCACACTGGATCATGGCAATCTGTAAGCTATGCTTCACATTAAATGTACTTTCTGCTGTGCATTACATTCACGAGACCACTGAACTTAGTATACTTTTGTAGTAGCGGTAGTAAACCACAACTAAAAAGAAAAACCAAAAAAAAAAAAAAACCTGCAAGACAATAGCATAACGTGCTAGTATGAATCACGTATTAGCACATTATGTTAAACTTACCTTAAAACAAAACCCTCCAGCGGCACACTGTCACAGCTGACAGGAGTTCCATCTTCACCCAGCTCCAGCAGCTTGAAGAGCTGAGCCATGATGACGTCAATGCAGGAGTCACTTTTTACGGCTACATACAGCTCTGAGGGAATGGCACGGGCATGTCATTCCTTCAGAGTGCATTCGCCAGTGTCTTTTACAGGTAAACATCTCCTAAACGTGGCATGTTTAGGAGATATTTACCTTGTCATTCAAAATCAAAAGTAACTGTAAATACTATAACAGTTCTCAAAATCTATATAAAAGCAGAATTCCAGGCAAAAAATTTCTTGTACCACGCAGTGGGGCCGTGCCCGAGTTAACTGCTCGTTTTTGTCTAGGGGTGATAAGAGCGGAGAAATATTCACCTAATCTGTTGATCCTCCGAGTGCAAGACTGGTCCCTGCCGCTTCTGCCCTCCTGCAGAGGTCTTGTAAATGGACCGTTTCCTGATGTCATCATGCCCATAGGCTGGCTCCAGTCTTGAAGATGGCAGGTTCAGTCCAGCGTTGGTTGTAAGTGAGCACAGTTTTCAGGAGGCTCGAAGGATTAGGCAAGCATAGCCTTTAGAGGGCCCCCTAGACAAAATTAGCAGTTAACCCATGCAGTGTGGGGCACAGCCCCACAGCACGAGGCTTTTTTTTTTTTTTAACCTGGAGTTCTGCTTTAACCACTTTCCCTCTTGAGGATTTACCCCCCTTCTTGACCAGACCATTTTTTGCGTTACGGTGTTGCATTACTTTAACTGACAATTGCGCGGTCATGCAATGCTGCACCCAAATGAAATTTACGTCCTTTATTTCCCGCACGAATTGAGCTTTCTTTTGGTGGTATTTGATCGCCTGTGCGGTTTTTATTTTTTGCGCTATAAAAAAAAAAAAAGCCCGACAATTTTGAGAGAAAAAAAACAATATTTTTGACTTTGCTATTAAACATGTCTGTAAAATTTTTTTTTAAAAATCACATTTCTTCAAATTTACTCCAAAATGTATTCTGCTACATGTCCAATATGTGTAAATTAGTTGGTTTACGTGAAATTTATAGCGTTTACAAATGGCAGTATAGATACTGGAATTTTTTTTGTTTTTATCTAGTAATGGTGGCGTTCCGTGACTTCTAGTGGGACTGTAGTAAACAAAGCAGTCCTCCTCCCCGTCAGAGATGCTCGGTAATCACCGGGCGCCGGCGGGTAATCATCGGCCGGGACCCGGTGATTGACAGCCGCGGCCGTGAATAGTGGCAGGGCTTGCGAGCGACCCCTACGCAGGAAATACAAAATCGTGTGTGTATATATATATATGATCTCTTTGCACACCTTGGATACAAGCCTGAAAAAACGAAAAATATCATGTAACTGATAAAATACTGGGCTGCCGAAAAATGGCAGCAGGTGCTCTGGACTGGAAAGTAAAAATGGCTGTAGTAGGAGGGCGGTACGAGTGTCTGCAAGAACCCGTGAAGCATGGTGATGGTTCCCCGCAAGTCTGGGGCTGCATTTTTGCAAATGGAATGATGATTTGGGCAGGATCAATGATGTCCACAATGCTGAGAAATAGAGGCAGATCTTTCTCCATCATACCATCAGGGAGGCATGTGACTGGCCCCAAATGTATTCTACAGCAGGACAAGGACCCCAAATATACAGCCAATGTCATTAGGAAATCTCTTCAGTTTACAGAAGAACAAGGAATGTTCAGAAGGTAACAGGAATATATGCAATACCAATTTTTGCTATTCCTTTAGTCAATGTTGTACTTCATTAAGCTGCTGTTACTCATTCTGACACTGGGAAATGCAGCATAATAAATATGCAAGTGAGAGTTACCAATTTAACATTGCTAGAACAGGAAGGATCTCTTAAGCACCTGCAGCGAGCAGTTTTGATATATGTGATGGCAGAATAGAAGTTCTCATTTTGCTCCAAGTCTTTGAACTAGTTTTTATAGCACCAATGACAGGAAAATAGTTCTTTTGACTTACCAGTAAAATTCACTTCTTGAAGTATTGTACGGGACACAGGATCTTTGTTGTTTGCCAGGGGTTTTATGCAGCTACCATCACATGACTGAACACTGTCAAAAAAGCTTCTGGGGTATACAATATATAACCCCTTGCACACATTGCTACCCTCAGTTTTGTAGCAAGCAATAGGGAGATCAAAAGAAATGAATGGAGGAACCTGTGTCCTGTACTTCAAATGACTGGTAAGTTGAAATTATTATTACTGGTACTTGTATAGCGCCGTCAATTTACACAGCGCTTTACATATATATTTCACCTTCACATCAGTCCTTGCCCTCAAGGAGCTTACAATCTAAGATCCCTAACTTACATTCATACACATACTAGGGACAATTTAGAGAAGAGTCAATTAACCTACCAGCATGTATTTAGAGTTTGGGAGGAAACCCATGCAGGCACAGGGAGAATATGCAAACTCCATGCAGGTAGTGCTGTGGTTGGGATTCGAACCGATGGGCCTAGTGCTGCTGGGAAAAAGCTAATCACTTAGCCACTGTGCTGCCCGAAATTGTATTTTCGGAGTCACTGTTGAGCACACAGGCAGGAGAACTCAATGAAGTCCTAGTGACATTTTTCTGGCAGTAGGGAACTTTAAATTGTCCTGTGTCAGAATATAAAATCCCTGCCATCCATTTTGGTAGCTTTATTGGTACGTGTGACAGATTCAGGTAGTTCTCAATATCACCACTAACGCACCAAATTCAAAAATAATTACCTACAGATCATAGCTAACGAAACAGAAGGAATTAAATACCAACACTAAGTGGATGCACAGAGACAGGCAACGTGCCTGTCTCTGTATGATGAGGAGCAGTGTGGCAAATTCGTGCACCCTAGCAACCACGGAAGAGGATATGTAGCCTGATGGGGAAGTGGAGACACTATTTTCCCAATCAGGTCTGATTCCCTTGTGATTGAGAGCACACAGTGAAGAGATTTTATTGCCAAATAGCTACCAGTTGGCTTCGGATCCACCAACAGCCTGCTGTCAGTCACAAGGGAAGCGGACCTAATAGGAAACTAGTGTCTGAATCCCCATCAGGCTCTGCCCTATCCAGCATTAACATCTTGGCGCCGGCACCTCCCAGCCCTTTAAGGATTTCAGAAGCCGGAAGGCGGGGTCTTAGGGTCATGCGACTGCCGTGATTCGCTGTCACGGTGGTCATAAGATCGGGAAAGGTCCCAATCGAAAGAGGAGATTGGGACCTTTCCGTGAGTACTGGACATGTGTGCTGAGAGCGCTCAGGGTGCGCACTCTCAGCACGTGTTTTTCTTAATTGCACACAAATGTGCGGCCGCTCAGCCTTTGCCAAGAGGTTAAAATCCAGGTTTCATTTAACATTTATTTTGTTTAGACCAAGTTGGTCCAAAATAACCATTTCCTTCTCTAATACATTTAGCCGCTGTCATATTAACTACAGTATACATCACTGTACAACCTATCCAATTTGTTATTTAATCTGGATGGCAAGAGTTCCACATCCAGTGTCTTCCACCTGCAACAAAAGGGCTTGAAACACCACTGTACGCTGATCCCATTTCCCTGGATCCAGATATTGATAGCTGAGAAGGTCCACCTACCAATTTTCCACACCTGGGATGTGGACAGGATCAAACACGTCATCTACTACAAGTCTGACTATGTCTGTGTACCAGGTTCATCTGGGCCAATTTGGTGCAATCAAAATCATTTTTCTTCTCTTGCTCTATTTTCTTAGATGCGGTAGAATTCACACTAAAGGAAGACATACATTAGCTTGAACGAAGACCAAGAGATTGTCAAAGCATGAGCTAAAACATCACTGGTTCTAGCAACAAATAGCAGTAGTTTGCTGTTGAATCTGGAGGCTTAGCTGTCCACATTAAGAAACCCACATTTTTTGCATTTTAAAATTTAGACATCTAAAAAGCCCATACCCCTTGATTTAGGCAATGGCGACTAAAATAACCTGCTTTTCAGTTGTCCACTCCTGGGATGTGGAGAGCAAAAATCACTGGACAGATTATCTGGTTTACTTCCTCCAAAGCAGCCAAACTCCTGGTGCCCCATGATGGTTAACAAAGGCTACTTCCATGGCATTGTCCTGTCTAGTGGTATAGGACCTGCTTGACTGCTCGGAGTTCCAAGATGTAGATGGGGAGCTTGGTTTCTCTCAAAGACCATGTTCCTTGGACCATTAGGGATGGGAACACTCCTCCCGAGAGACTTGTGAATATTGAAAGAACTTTCCAGTGATAGGGAAGAAAGGAATTCTTACTACATAGGGCTGGGGTGGTGATCCATCAACATAGGGAATTCCTTGCTAGACTGGATAGAAGAACTGGCAAATTAGGAAAAAGAGCCTGCTTTTTTTCCAGGTTGAAAAGATATTTTGTTGTAGAGTTCTTGGATGTTATTGGGCGAATGGTACCGCTTCGAAGGAAGCTACTATTAGGTCTAGAACTCTCATGCAGAATGTATGATGTCTCTTGGAACTCAATTTTCGAGCTTGTGCTCTTAGAGAAAGAGAACTTTCGTGTCTGGTAGAAAGACTGTTTGGGATGTGTCCATGACTAGACTCAAGTATTCCAGGTGAAAGGAAGGCTAGAGAGTAGATTTGCTGAAATTGATCATCCAGCCGACAGCCCAGAGCATTGTCTTGTGGATACTTTCTTATAGCCAGAAAGGAGATGAATCTTTCAGATGGTGGTTTTTTTTAGACAGCTTGTGACTTGGATTTCATGAGTCCTGATCGGGGAAAGCAGAGGTGTTAATCCCTTTGTGTACATTCTGGAAGCAAAGGACCAGCCAAAAGTTAGTGCACCAAACTGGAAGTGGTTGTTTGCCAATGCAAAGTGCAGAAAGCACTGATAAGGTAAATAAATGGGAACATGTATACAGACATCTTGGATGCCGTGTATTCCCCTTGTTTCAGAGGGAAAATTACACGCCTTGTGGATTCCATGCAAAACTTTGCAATTTTAAGACATTTTTTGAGGGTTTTTAAATCCAGAATAGGACGAACACTCCCACTGTGCTTTAGTACAGTAAACAAGTTTAAAGTTGAATTCCAAGAATTCAGCAACTTTTCACTGTGTAAGCACACTAAGCTCAATGAGGTACATGTCACCTACAGGACGTATGTGTGACAGGTTAATTGCAGTCCTGGAGGATACACAGCAGCTGTTGGAGAACGGAAGCACACAGAGGAGCTTATGCCCTCCCTTCCCCTCTGAATAAGTTCACATAATACAAAGGCTTCTGTGAATGCGCAGAAAGAGGGAGGAGTAGGCAATGAAGTTCCAGCGACTCTGCTACTGAAGGAACTGAGACCAGAGAGCAGTATCAGACCTCCAGAAGTTATTTTCCACCCGACAAGTGAGCCCTGCTGCTTGCCTGCAGCAGGGCTAAAGGTTAAAAAAAACAAACAAAAAACTACCTGCCCGGCGTCCGGAACTACATGTCCTGTCCGTCGGGCGATATGAATTCAACATCCCTGAGAAAGAGCTGGATGCAAGACAAAGATTACAGAGCTTTTAAAGGAGCATCTCAAACTTGATATCTGCAGAATTTTTGAAAGGAGGAACATCTTCAAAAAGGACCAGTGAGATGTTTGCTTACAACAGAGATGACAGGATAAACTACAGGAATAGCCTACTTCTTTTTCCACTAGACAGAGTTCAGTAAATGTTTTGGAGGGAGTGAAAATTCATTCAGGAGCAACCCAGTAATCATAGACTGCACATTCTGTTTATGAACAAGAAACTTGTACCTCAACTCAAAGGGGCATGGAGAGACAGAAGAGAGTCTGCTTGCACCATGCAATGGGTTTTGCGGTCAGAACAACGGGTTTTACATTAGCACGCACAGAAGAACGAGTTTTACAACATTAGCAAAGCATGTTGTGCAAATCTGACTCTGCAATAGAGTGACAATCTGGGAGAGAAAAATCTTCTGCAGCTTCTCTTCAGCATATCTTCAGACGCAGAGACTAGTGTTAAGAGCATTAGAGCTGGTTCTTGCTCCAGTGCAAGGGACACATTGCCACTCCTGTTTAGTGCGGGCCTATTTTTTTTTTGCACTAGCTCCCTTTTGCCTGGTCTCTGCCATAGCTACAAATGAGTGTATTCCCTTGTATTATACTCATGGAAAGGACTGCAAAGTATAAGGTAAGTGTGCCCCTAGTAGTACATGGTAATGCAGGTGTAGACCATCCTGAAACAAATCCCAGTGGCAAAAGGGTGTGAGGAAGAGCCCGAGTATCTTATAAGGGACTAGGTGAAGTGGCATTAAATCACAGAACCAGTGGTGTGATGTAACACTTGGTCATTAACCCAAGACTAAGATTTCAATTTTTGCACCTAGTTTGAAAAGTTTACACTGTGAGCTAAATAAAACCCAAGTGCCGGAAGGAACATTATAGGCTGTCCCCACAGCATGGGGTCCAGGAACAGCTCCCAAGGTTCAGAGGTTGTGCATATCCAGATAAACTACTTCTATGCTGGCATTAGAACACAGCGAGGCTTGATTGAAGAATCAGAAGAAAAAAAAAAAAATGAAAAACAAAATAATTAGTTAATAACTAGTTAAGCTAAGGGTAATTTTCTTTGTGAAGGAGAAAAGGTCCATCACTGTCAGACACTAGCACTAAACGAAGGACTCGAGGAGTGGGGCAGGGTAATAGCAGAAACACAAGGGTGCATTTTCCACTAAAGCTTTGCAAGTGTCCAACCACCTGGAGGTACACGACTAACGCATGGTGTATGAAAATTCTGCCTATGCCCTGTACTTTACAATTAGGATAGTAGGATACTGTAAAAGAAAAAACTCAAGTCATTAACTACTAGAAGCCGATCTAAAGAAAAATTTTCCTTTACTGGCCAAAGTAAGCACCTAGGTTAAGGAAGTGAGGAAAACATGGACTACTGTCTGCAGGAGCCCCGAGAGTTGCATAACAATACTAAAGGGCTGCAGTACCCTAAAGACACTTGGCAGCTGTAACAGCATCAGGAGAGTGAAAACTCATGCAACCACTGTTTACAATATGAACCTTTGTATCGCAGTAAAAATACTTTGTCTGAAAGTTGTAGTTAACAGATCAAATAAATCTATTCTGGATTGTAACAAAAATTGTAATAAAGAAAAAAAGAAAAGGGGGAAAAAAAAAAAGCTATATAAAAACGGTTTAAAGATTTTTACAGCTCTATATTTGCAGTCTACGTACAGATGATACAGAGGTTTATATGTGATATATATAGTAATTGTTGGGCAGCACAGTGGCTAAGTGGGTTAGCACGTCCGCATGGCAGTACTAGGGTCGTTGGTTTGAATCTAAACCACAGCACCACCTGCCTGGAGTTTGCATGCTCTCCCTGTGCCTGCGTGCGTTTCCTCCGGGTACTCTTGTTTCCTTCCACACTCCAAAGACACGCTTGTAGGTTAAATGGATCCTGTATAAACTGGCCCTAGTATGTATGTATGAATGTAAGCTAGGGACCTTAGATTGTATGCCCCTTGAGAGTTAGGGACTGATATGTAAAGCGCTGCGTAAATTGACGGCGCTATGCAAGTACCTGAAATAAAAATATTTGGAGGGTTTTTTTTTTTTTTTTTTATAAAACAAGAGATTTGCATGAAAACACTTACCAGGAGCAGGATGTTACTTCATTCTGCAGCTGCTGAGTAAGGTATGTGGTACACAGAATAAATGCAGTGTTAATCTGTCCATCAGATTCCAGATTACAAATAGTATCCAATACATCTTGTCCAGCCATTTTAGAAATCTAAATGAAGATACAAAACAAAATTCAATGCTTCATTTAAATTGATTGGCAAATCTTAAAGTGTATGTTAAGGTAAAAAAAATTTAATACATGCAACATTTCCCAGGGTTTTATCCCTTTAACCACTTGCCCTCCAGGAAGATTTATTCCTCCCCCCTCCCTCCCAATGGCTGGTAATTGCGCGGTCATGCAACATGGTGGTATTTGCTCACCACTGGGTTTTTTTTTTTGTGATAAAAAATGAAAAAGGCCAAACATTTAAAAAAAAAACAACAATATTTTCTACTTTCAGTTATAAAAAAAAATAGCCAATAAACTCAGTCAAAAATTTAGGCCGAAATGTAGTCTGTTTCTTTGGTAAAGAAAAAAATATCCCAATACGTGTATATTAATTGGTTTGGGTGAAGTTATAGCGTCTACAAACTATGGTATATATGTTGGAATTTATGCAACTTTGATTTCACATTTCTTGAAGTGCTAAAATGCCAGGGCAGTACAAAAAATCCCCCCAAATGACCCCTTTTTGGAAAGTAGATACCCTAAGGAAGTTACTGAGAGACATGTTGAGTTCATGGAAAACTTTATTTTTTGCCACAATTTTTTTTTTTGTCACCTAAATGATATATTGCTCACGTATGCCATGGATATACGTGGAATAACAACGCAAAACACATGTGGCATCCCCATACTCGGGAGAAGTAGCAGAATGTGAGACTTTTTGGCAGCCTAGCCACACACATGCCCTGAAAATCCAATGATCACCTCCTGGCTTTCAAAGGGCATATTTCCTCATATCACTTCCTCACTACTTATCACAGTTTCAGAGGTCCTAAAATGCCAAGATAGTACAAACATCCCCTCAAATAACCCCTTTTTGGAAAGTACACAACCAAAGCAATTCGATAAGAGGTATGGTCAGTATTTTGCAGTTATTTTTGTCACAGGGTTTTGAAAAAGAAAAATACATTTTTGTTTTCCTTCTTTGTTTTCCAAAAGCGTGTGGCAACAAATGAGATTTGCAAAATACTCACCATGCCCCTTAGCAAACACCTTGGAGTGTCTATTTCCAAAAAGGGGTCATTTGGGGGTAGAGAGTTTCTACTATCCTGGCATTGCAGGGCCAACAGTAGAAGCTTATACCACACATCACCCACTCTAACCACTTGAAGACCAAGCCTTTTCTGACACTTTTTGTTTACACGAAAAAAAAAAGTTTTTTTTGCTAGAACATTACTTTGAACCCCCCAAACATTATATCATTTTTTAAAGCAAAGGCCCTAGATAATAAAAACAGTGGGTGTTGAAATTGTTTATGCCACACAGTATTTGCACAGTGATTTTTTTCAAACAATTTTTTTGGAAAAATTTAAAAAAACTTTTAAAAAATGTTAATGCACAAAAAATATATTGCCCAATTGTTTGATAAAATATAAAGTTACACCGAGTAAATTGATACCGAACATGATATGCTTTAAAATTGCGCATGCCCAATCAACGGCAACAAACAAAGTCAATTTTTAATGTTCAGAGGTGACGCTTTAAAAGCCTTTATGGTCACTTTAAATTTACACAGGAGGTCAAGTGCTAGAATTACTGCCCTCCATCTGACATTTGCAGTTATACCTTACATGCATAGTGCAATCTCGGTTTACATACCTCCATGGGACCACCACTTGGGTTTGCCTTTGCGCGAGCATGAGGATGGAGGTGAATTTTTTTATTTTGCTTTCTGTTTTTTTTACACTGTCCCTTTAATTTTTTTTTATCACTTTTATTGCTATCACAATATCCCTTGTGATAGCAATAGGCAGTGACAGTGGCAGTGACAGATACTCTTTTCTGAGAAATCCAGGGTCTTTAGACTCTAGATCTCTCCTCTGATCAGATGCCTTCCCAATTTTAAAATGGCGCTGCTTATTACTGGCAAAAAGGAAAGATGCATTAGCAGATTTAGTTGCACTAAAATTCAAGCCAAACTCCAGATAAGTTTTGAAGCAGTTACAGCAACAGTTTTTTTCTCTTTGGGATAAAAGTTTTACATAAATAAAAGCTGATCAATGTTAGCATCCCTATTATTGCTAAATGGTTTGCTCAACCCTCTAACTGCTAGATGTGGAAGACAGCTTGATCTGTCTTACTGGCAGATCCCAAGATGAAAATAAAGAAAACAATTGTTTTTTTTTTTTAAGAGTAAGCTAATGCAGCCACCACATCTAAGAACTGATAGGCCAGGGCTTGAAATTTCCACTCGCCTGCTTGCATTTGGCAAGTGAAAATAACATGGGGGCGAGTGTGTCCCAGGCGCCGCATCGGAGGGTGGGGGGCGGGTGCTACCAGCAGCACCAACCTGCCCGGAATACTGTGTTGAGGGAGGGGGCACTGCTGGTGCCGCTCCTCAGTGACCGGAGTGATCGCAGTGCCCAAGAGACCCATTTTATCCCTCAGGACCAAGAGAAACAGTATGAAAAGAGAGGGCTCCGAAACAGGAGGAATTGCCTTTGGCCACTGGTTTGGGAGAGGCCAGGGGTTGCCTTCATGGCAGTGTGTAAATCAGGTTCTTATGGGCCTGTACTTCTTCTGGCACCATAACAATCACCAGCTTCTTCTCTTGCTCTTTGGTGCTGAGCAGTCAAGGGAGAATTAGCACTAGACTAGAGGAAAAGCAAAGATTACCCTGAATTGAGTCCAGAAAATTTCAGAGCATCCAATACCAGTGGTAGAGGATCCTTGATGCTAATCACAAAACAGAGGAAACTTGTTGAATCTGGAGGTGAGGATATCCATGGCTGTAGTCCCACCTGTGACATGCGCTGGGAGATTTTGTACAGGGCCATATGCAACACCAGGTCTAGGTACTCTTACTAGGTCAGTCAGTCTCAGCAACAACTTCCAAATCTTGAGAATCCAAACAAAGCTCTGCAAAGTCTGCATTGTCCCCGATGGACATTGGCTGACAGGGATAGGGAAGACTGATCCTTTAGCAAAAGACCATCTAGGTAACCCAGGACATGTATATACTGAAAATGTAAAGCTAAAACTAAGTACCTTTTTGAAAACCCAGCGGGCCAAGGAAATGTCAAAATTGTAAAACATAGATCAGTGTGAGGAGGAGCAAAGTGGGGAATGTCCAAGTAAGCAGGGCTTTTTCCCCTCAGGGAACAGGTGCAGGTACCCCCCCCCCCCCCTTTGAGTCACCCCTTGTCTGTGCCTCTTACTCACCTCTGAGCACTGTCCCTTGGTTCCATCCCCTACCCACCTCCTAGTAATGCCCCTTTTAGAGAATACAGAACTATTAATTTTGGGGCGCTAAACAATATGTATTGTAATTTATATCTACTCAAAAATAGACGGGGAAACAGACCTTTGGCAGCAACAAAAGAGCTCCCAGCAGCCAGCAACAATAGACCACTCCCTCAATGATAAAAGACCATCCAGCAACATAAGACCCCCCCATCAACAATAGACCCTGCTGCAACAATAGATCCCTCCAACAGACAGCAACAATAGACTCTCAGCACAACCCAGCACCCCTTGCAATTACATACAGTCAGGTCCATAAATATTGGGACATCGACACAATTCTAACATTCTTGGCTCTATACACCACCACAATGGATTTGAAATGAAACAAACAAGATGTGCTTTAACTGCAGACTGTCAGCTTTAATTTGAGGGTATTTACTTCCAAATCAGGTGAACAGTGAAGGAATTACAACAGTTTGCATATGTGACTCCCACTTGTTAAGGGACCAAAAGTAATGGGACAGAATAATAATCATAAATCAAACTTTCACTTTTTAATACATGGTTGCAAATCCTTTGCAGGCAATTGCAGCCTGAAGTGTGGAACGCATAGACATCACCAGACGCTGGGTTTCATCCTTGGTGATGCTCTGCCAGTCCTCTACTGCAACTGTCTTCAGTTCCTGCTTGTTGTTGGGGCATTTTCCCTTCAGTTTTGTCTTCAGCAAGTGAAATGCATGGTCAATCGGATTCAGGTCAGGTGATTGACTTGGCCATTGCATAACATTCCACTTCTTTCCCTTAAAAAACTCTTTGGTTGCTTTTGCAGTATGCTTTGGGTCATTGTCCATCTGCACTGTGAAGCGGCGTCCAATGAGTTCTGAAGCATTTGGCTGAATATGAGCAGATAATATTGCCCGAAACACTTCAGAATTCATCCTGCTGCTTTTGTCAGCAGTCACATCATCAATAAATACAAGAGAAGCAGTTCCATTGGCAGCCATACATGCCCACGCCATGACACTACCACCACCATGCTTCACTGAAGGGGTGGTATGCTTAGGATCATGAGCAGTTCCTTTCCTTCTCCATACTCTTCTCTTCCCATCACTCTGGTACAAGTTGATCTTGGTCTCATCTGTCCATAGGATGTTGTTCCAGAACTGTGAAGGCTTTTTTAGATGTCGTTTGGCAAACTCGAATCTGGCCTTCCTGTTTTTGAGGCTCACCAATGGTTTCCATCTTGTGGTGAACCCTTTGTATTCACTCTGGTGAAATCTTCTCTTGATTGTTGACTTTGACACACATACACCTACCTCCTGGACAGTGTTCTTGATCTGGCCAACTGTTGTGAAGGGTGTTTTCTTCACCAGGGAAAGAATTCTTCGGTCATCCACCACAGTTGTTTTCCGTGGTCTTCCGGGTCTTTTGGTGTTGCTGAGCTCACCGGTGCGTTCCTTTTTAAGAATGTTCCAAACAGTTGTTTTGGCCACGCCTAATGTTTTTGCTATCTCTCTGATGGGTTTGTTTTGTTTTTTCAGCCTAACGATGGCTTGCTTTACTGATAATGATAGCTCTTTGGATCTCATCTTGAGAGTTGACAGCAACAGATTCCAAATGCAAATAGCACACTTGAAAAACTCTGGACCTTTTATCTGCTCATTGTAATTGGGATAATGAGGGAATAACACACACCTGGCCATGGAACAGCTGAGAAGCCAATTGTCCCATTACTTTTGGTCCCTTAACAATTAGGAGGCACATATGCAAACTGTTGCAATTCCTACACCGTTCACCTGATTTGGATGTAAATACCCTCATATTAAAGCTGACAGTCTGCAGTTAAAGCACATCTTGTTCGTTTTATTTCAAATCCATTGTGGTGGTGTATATAGCCAAAAATGTTAGAATTGTGTCGATGTCCCAATATTTATGGACCTGACTGTACATCCGGTGCCGGAGGTGCCAGAACTGCATTTCCCCACGTTCCCACTGAACAAAAGCCCTGTAAGTAAGCATTCCAGATGTCTACTGAATCCAGAAAATGCCTTGGAAGGAAAGAGGCAGAGTCAGATGTGGCAGATTCCATTTAGATCTTTTGAACACCCAAAAACAAATTGGGAGTCTTGAGTTCCAACATGAGCTAAACTCATCCATTTGGTGTAGGAACTGAACAGGGTTGAAATCTTGAAAGCATTCCTCACTGAGGACTGGGAAATTATTCTGTGAGAGCAGCTCTGAACAGTAGCAAGAAAATCCACCCATCTTTGCACCTAAGAGTGGCAAACTGGAGAGCATGAAGCGGGGAGGAGCACATTCCAGTTTGAAGAAAAAAAAAACAACTTCAGGGTCTGGCATCTATGTCCCCCATTCAGTATATTTAATTAAGGGTGCAGGTCAGGCTAGCAGTCCACCCTGACTCCATATAGTCTGGGTGGACAGAGGAAAGTAATCTCAGCCACTGCACACCATGCAAGTCCAGAGTGTTATAGCAGCTTCAGCCTAACTCCATCCAGTCCTCGCCCCCTGACATGTTTCATCCTGCTCACAGGGCCAAGTCATGGAGGTAAGGCAGTTTGAAGCCCCTATAAATGACACCTTAGACCCAGCCATCAGATTTCCTGGGATCAGACCACCAACAGAAGTTTCCCCACTCAGACATCACTTTACTGGGAAGAGGGCTATGAGCCAGACTTGGTTGGCCTGGTGGACCATGTCTTTCTTGCATGCGAGTTTTGCTGACCAGAACTTGAGTCAATGACATTTCAGTTTCCTGGAAATCTTGTAGATCATATCCACCAAGCTGTTCACACAGTAGTTTAAGGGCACAAGTGTAGGCTCTAGCTGCTGGTGTATGGAAGTATCTATTAGGATGGAGCTAGGGTCACAGGCAATGCACTTAGACCAGACAGCAAGGGTTCATGGCGGGGAATGCCAAAGAAAAAAAAAAAACAAAAAACAAAAAAAAAACCCATCTAACCTTTTATCCATCAGGACTGTGAACAGATTATTATCTTCTACAGGGACTGTATGCTCAGACTCTGACCTCCTTCCCTTGTGCTTGTGATCTGCCATGCACAGTGCAAAAGGGTCCTCAGGATGTATTCATAACCTTTGCTGCTGTGGAGAGGGAAGAATTAAGTCTTCTGTGCCAGGCACTGCAAACTACTGCACCCAAGTAGGAAGGGATTGCTGTGCTATACTGTGAAAGGAGTCATAGAATCCTGGTGCTAGCGGCTGGGATAACACGCCCAGACAAGGAAAATGGCACTCACATGCTCAGTGAAGTGGTTGAGAATTAGGCCATGCAGGTGCAGCAGTGCCAGACACTACTAGATTTAAAAGTACCACAGTAGGGCCACAGCAGGTAGCTATGTATGAAAACCCTTTTGTATAGTAGTACAAATCAGCTCATGAACAGCAAGAGGACATTAAACATTGGACAGTGCAAACACCTGAACTTTGATGGTGCTAAGAGCCAAATTATCTACCCTAACTGGAGGAAAAAAAAAAAAAGGTGCACTGAAATTTCAGTGGCTGAAACGTTTCAGCCAAAAACACCCCTATTTGTTGGCAGCAAATACAAAAATAAGCAGCCAATCCCCTCGCCGCCCACCCGCTGCTGTCGCCCCTCGCCACCGCTGCCGCCACGTCTCACCGATTCTCAGCCTTACCTGAGAAACCACCAAACTATCCCGGCGTTGGGCAGAGATAAGTGAAGGAAAGAAGGCTTCCACTCATCTCTATGCCCTTGGAGGACTGGAGCGATGTCACTTCCTGTTCCGGGGCCTTGTAAACAAGGCTTTTTTTTTTTTTTTAAAGCACTAGATCAATGCTTTTTTTGATCTATTGCTTTACATTATAGAGGAGAGATGTGGGGTCTTATTGACCCCATATCTCTCCATAAAGAGGACCTATCACTAATTATTTCTATCACGGGATGCATGCATTCCTTGTGATAGGAATAAAAGTGATTACATTTTTTATTTCAAAGGAACAGTTCATCCGTCCAAAAGAATGAGTTTCCAGAACTGGCCTGGCTTTTTTAGATGTTTTTGGCAAAGTCTAATCTGGCTTTATATTCTTCAGGCTTATGAATGGTTTGTACCTTGTGGTGAACCCTCTCTGTGTTTGCTCGCATGAAGTCTTCTCTTGATTGTAGACTTTGACAATGATGCGCCCACCTCTTGGAGAGTGTCCTTCACTTGTCTGGATGTTGTGAATGGATTTTTCTTCATAGGAGAGGATCCTGCGGTCATTCACCACTGTTGTCTTCCGTGGACGTCCATGTCTTTTTTATGTTGCTGAGCTCACCAGTGCGTTGTTCTTTCCTCAGAATGTACAAAACTGTTGATTTGGCCACTCCTAATGTTGTCGCTATCTCTCTGATGGAATGGTTTAATTTATGAAGCCTTACAATGATCGGTTTCACTCACATGGACAGCTCCTTTGAACGCATGATGTAGGTTCACAGCAATAGATTCCAAATGCAAATACCACACTTAGAATCAACTCCAGACTTCCACCTGCTTAATTGATGAAGAAATTACGAAGGAGTAGCCCACACCTGGCCATGAAACCACTTTTGATTCAATTATCAATTACTTTCGGTCCCTTCAAAGGGGGGGGGGGGGGGCTACTCAATAGAGCTGCGATTCCTAGACCCTTCCTCCGATTTGGATGTACATGCCTTAAAACCCAAGAGTGTGCACTTTCAGCCAATATCCATTATATAACTATAGCTTGAATATGTTTTGGTAAATACTTGAGAAAAAAAAAAAAAAGACAAATACAATTGTGCCTGTGTCCATATATATATATATATATATATATATATATATATATATATATATATATATATATATATATATATATATATGGACCTGTGTGTGTATACATACACACTATATATATATATATATATATATATATATATATATATATATATATATATATATATATATATATATATATATATATACACACACACACACACACACGGGAATAAAAAAAAAAGGTGTATGTTAAAAACAGCAGTTGCGGTTACCCTAAATGGACCAGCAATATACCCAAGGGATTTTGTCGACTTAGACAAAATTGCACAAAGACTACCGACTTCATGGAACAAAGCTCCATTTTTTAAAAAAATTCTCAGAAAAAGGTTATCTGGTCCATATAATAAAAGGGACCTTTAATTATTATCTTAATGAAATACCTAAAAAATCCTTTTGACAACTCCACAAGATTCATCACCAAATTCCATGGACAATATGGAAAAATGGAGAGGATTTTCAATAAACATTGTAAAATCCTGTTAGAGCACAGGTGTCAAACTGGTGGCCCTCCCGCTGTTGCAAAACTACAACTCCCATGAGGCACTGCAAGATTGACAGTGACAAGCATGAATCCCAAAGGCAGAGGCATGATGGGACTTGTAGTTTCAGAACAGCTGGAGTGCCGCCAGTTTGACACCCGTGAGTAGAGGCTCCATTTTTGGCCCCATTACACCCAACAAAACCCTGTGTCACATACAGACGAGCTCCCAACCTTAAAAACAAGGTTGCCCCTAGCAAACTCAAGTCCATCCCAAAAAAAACCAAAAACCCCACAATTCCCAACTGCCTCATAACCCTGATTGGGATGTAAAAAAAAAAAAATCTTATGCAGAAAATTTTTTCATCAGACATGGAAAGAAAATAATTTGTAGCCAAGGGAAAGCTTTATAAAAATAGAAATAGCTATATAAAAATGTTTACAACTGCTCCTCGGACTTGTAATATATTGCATCTGTTGTCCGTGTAACCTTCTATTGCATCTGTTGTCCGTGTAACCTTCTATATGTAGGCCGCACCATCCGCCCTTTAAGAAAACGTTTTGGTGAACACCGTAGATTTGTAGAAAAAGGGAAAAGAAACACAGCATCTCTTGACATTTTGTCAAACATCACAAATCTAACTTTAGGCCTAGAGGTTTGGATTATTGAGCAAGTCCCAAAATGTCTCCCAGAAGCAGAACATTTTCACAAGCTCTGAACACGAGACATACTGGATTTATACTCTAGACACTTTGTCACCTGGAGGATTAAATGAAGAGATCGAGATATCTACTGTCCTATAACATGTATACTACATTACCTTCCCCCATCTTACTTTGGTTTCTTCTTCTGGACTCCCAGTTTAACATATATCGATTTATTAAATCCCTACAGTTGGTGGGGTGGAGGTCTGTCTGGGGTGGTCTTCCCAAAAAAGTAAGTATACCATAAAAGACAATTTACAACCCCCCCCCCCTTTCTTTTTAGCATGTATACCTACAGAGAGCATTAGCAACATCTCTATATACGTGGTCTGTATATTACAGGTTTCTCAACAACTTATTTACTATATACACTTCTCACACACACACTTTTATATATTCTCAATGTCTAATGGCAACTTTTATAATCATGTTTTTTGGACCCAACTCATTTATGGTGATAATTTTAGAATTATTTATACCAATAATTTTATCCTATGGTGTTTTCACAATATGGAGGTGTCCTGTTAGGGACGCATATATACCCTCAGTTTAAATTGTCTATGGTTTATGATAGCCCTATAGCAACTCATTGTCCATATAATTTTATACCCACAGGGTTTAATAATATACTTAGCCCATGCTTTTACAATAGCCCTAGAGGCAATTATGTTATATATGTTTTTTATGTTTTACTTAGTCTCATAACAAAGTCAAGCTGTTACACAAAAAAAAAAAAATTCAGGCCTATAATGTTTCTAGACCTTTGCTCTCCCCCTTTTTTATCTGACAATCTAGATTATCAGTATCTGTACCACCTTTTAGTTATATATCTGCTTTACAATTGCATATTTTTGCACAATCCAATTTATAGCATCTATATTAGTCCAACTAGTAAGCCATAGTATCATTACAGTGTAATTTGTATGTTATCCACTAGATGACATATTTTCCTAATGGTCAATTTATTTTCCCATTGTTGTACCAATCAATCTTGTCCATCAGAGGGAGGATACACAGTCCCACAGAGCAGGGGTTTCAAACTGGCGGCCCTCCAGCTGTTGCGAAACCACAAGCCCCTTCATGCCTCTGCCTTTGGGAGTCATGCTTGTAACTGTCAATCTTACGATGCCTCATGGGACTTGTAGTTGGGCCACAGCTGGAGGGCCGCCAGTTTAACAGCCGTGCCATTGAGTATAATAGTTAGCACACCTGTCTGTCTAGCTAGCTTGACAAAGCTGGTGCGCATGCGCCGAAATGTAGTTGCATCACTTCCGCTAACGTGGTCAAGCTGAACGCTGAATTCCACTGCATATCATAGCGGTGTTCCGTGTCCTGTTCCCCCTGGCAGCTGACTCTGGACCAGGGATTGAGACTTCCTCTCCTGCAGCTCATGCACACAGGTTCCGGAGAACTTTATAGACTTCAGGTGTGCCTGTATTTATCTTCAGAAATGTGAGTGTAATTCATAGCATTGTTTTATTAAAGTGTATAACAGTCAGTGGCACCTTCTCTACCTCTCTATCTAGCAGTGTGAAAGTAGACTTATGTCTGTATTTGTAAGCACACATTTTGTTTACAGGACATGGATAACTGGAGAAATAACATGAGCAGAGCAGATACCATCACCCTAGTCAACTTTGGAATCCTGATGCTTACCTCTTTAAAAGCTTCATCATCTGGTAACATTGTGCACAAGCATGTAATAAATGACTGGCGGAAAAAAAAGTCACTTGAAGTCTCCTCTGAATCCGAACATATTTTGGAAAGCAGCATTGCTTGTTGGATACAGTTTGTCTTCATTAAATGTTTAATGCGCAGCTGGAGAAAGTTGAGGCCTTCTTGTAAAATCCAGTAGTTGACTGTAAAAAAAAAAAATTTTTTAAAAATTAAAAAAAAAAAAAAAAAAAGAATATAAAGAATAGAACTTAAAAAGTGTCATTAAACTAAGACTGTAAAACTCTCATTACATGCTATATACCAGAGTGTGCATACTCACAAAGCCACTAAAGCATGTGTTTTTTGTAGAGTGAAGTATACCTGATTGATCCTGCCTTCAGCTGCCCCTTCCATCTTCTGTGCCCCCACTGCAGCCTGAGATTGTGTAGACTAGCTGGTGTCCCCTACTGAGCATGCTCATATTTCAATTCCATTTTAAGCTCTTCATTTCCTCCTTTTTTCCTACCTGTGTGGCCCACATGACTAGAGAGTCACACACATGGGGAATATGTATAAAGGTTGACAATCCCCACCCTCCCTCCTCCATGTCCTTCTACTGCTATACACTATGGGGGCAGGATATAGTTATGCCGTTTGATCATATTCACTTAAACTCACAAAAAAACTTTGTTTTAATATAAACCAGTATTAAATATATCTAATGTAATTGATAATACCCGTACATTCAAAAACAAGCCTTGGATGCAGTTGGTGTCTGAACAAAATGAAAACTAGTGTCAATCATCATTCTCTCCAACTACAGCATATCAATGCATGAAAAAAAATTCACATTTGATGTTCAATGAAGATTTATAGGGAGACGTAAAACAGTTTGATATTAATAATTTTATTTGAATTGCTCTTCTGAAACTTTTTTTTTTTTTTGTCATGCGTCTGGCACAGCACTAATCAGGGCTGTGCAGACAGACTAACACTAGAGTAATGGAAGCCCCTCCCAAAGATCTTTCCCAGCAGATGCCAAAGAACAGGAAAGATCATGTAAGCATACAACATGCTGCAGGAACGAGGACTTTAATAAAATAAAAAAAAAAAAAAAGAATACAGTGGCAAGATATATATGATTTATGTGAATTACTTATGGCAATTAACAATTCTCTATTTAGTATCAATTTAAAATATAAAACAATAAAATAACTCTAAAATCACTAAAAGCAATGGGTGGCAAGACATCTGCTCACCCTCTTACATATGTATGACAACTAGAATAATCAGGAACACACAGAAAACAAAAAGAAGGTAACAAATGTTGCTTAGCTCCTGCATGGCCACAATCACAGGCACATTAAAAGGCTAAGTTCAAAATAAATCATATATATATATATATATATATATATATATATATATATATATATCCATCCATCTCCCCTATGCACCAATACACCACAAAATACCTCAGCTGCAAAAATATACAAGCTCTCTTTCATCTGGAGAGCAAGGCCTTATCTTTGCCGTTGTCTACATTCCAGGAATTGAAAAAGCTTTCTAAGAATTTGCCAGAGGAGCCAGTAGGACCTTGGAAGCAGATTACCACACACATCCTGCACTGACCTCATTAGTACATATCCTTCTCCCAGCAACTAATTTTTCACAGCATTGCCGTGATCTCTCCCCACATGCCTTTGCCTGGCTACCCCAGAATCCTTTCAGATTGGCTCAAGCCGCATGACACCCCTGATATAGTGCAACAGCCTGCTTGATTGGCTATAGAGTGACTGGATAGATGCTGTGTCCTAGTTTTGGTAAATCTAAAGGAGATTATACAATCAATTTTAGGTGTATAAATGTGGCCGTACACTATACAATCTAACTAGTTGCGCTGTCAGTGTCATTAATTTGTTAACAGCACACCAAAACACAAACCAGCACACTTTGCCACACGAAAAAATAGATAACAAAAGCAGCAAACTGAGCAGTAAAAAATGCGCAACACGCACCATGCCAAAATGTCAATGAACTACTGTGCCACGTGTAACAGCCCATTTAAATCAATGGGCTGCCGTGTGTCTCACTGGGTAAATGAGCCAAAAAACGTGCTCCCTCTACTCTGTGTGAAAGGGGCCTAAAAGTGAAATCGGTGCGTTTACACAAGAAAAGTGGGGCTCCGTTCACATCTGTGTTTCTGAATGCATGGCAAACTGCACAGGAAATGCGTACTTTGCCATGAGTTTCAGAAAGGTGCTGCAAATGTGCATCGTGCTTGTGTTGTCATTATGTTAACCACTTGAGCTCCTGAGGATTTACCCCCCTTAATGACCAGGCCTCTTTTTGCTACTCGGCACTGCACTAATTCAACTGATAATTGCGCGGTCATGCAATGCTGCACCTAAACGAAATTTACGTCCTTTATTTCACACAAATAGAGCTTTCTTTGGTGGTATTTGATCACCTGTGCGCTTTTTATTTTTCACGCTATAAACAAAAAAAAGACCAAATATTTTTAAGAAAAACAATATTTTTTACTTTCAGCTATAAAAAAATATATAGTAAACTCAAAGTTAGTTATAAATTTAGGCCAAAATGTATTCTGCTACATGTTTTTGGTAATAAAAAATCCCAATAAGTGTATATTGATTGCTTTGTGTGAAATTTATAGCGTCTACAAACTATGGTATAGATACTGCAATTTACGCCATTTTTTTGCTATACAGCGCTGCGCTAGTTTAACGGTCGTGCAATATGGTACATAAATGAAATTTATGTCCTTTTTTTTTTAACACAAATAGAGCATTCTTTTGGTGATATTTGATCACCTGTGCACTTTTTATTTTTGGCGCTATAACCAGAAAAATATTTGAAGAAATTTTTTTTTCTTGAAAAAACAATATTTTCTCATTTTGGTCATAAAAAATATCTTTAAAAAACCTGAAAATTTCGTCATAAATTTAGGCCAAAATGTATTCTGCTACATGTTTTTGGTTAATAAAAAATCCCAATAAGTGTATATTGATTGTTTTTTGTGAAAGTTATAGCTTCTACAAACTATGGTATAGATAATGGAATTTACACAGCTTTTACTTTCTGACTGCCCATCACATTTCTTGAGGTGCTAAAATACCAGGATAGTACAAACACCCTCAAATGACCCCTTTTCGGAAATTAGACACCCTAAGTTATTTGCTGAGAGGCATATTGAGTCCATGGAAGATTTATTTTTTTTCCACAAGTTTCTGGAAAATGACAAAAACTTTTTTTTACACGAAGTTGTCATTTAAATGATTTATTTCTTGCACAAGCCATAGGTATATGTGGAAATACACCCCAAAATACATTCTGCTACTTCTACTGAGCCTAGCCGCATACAGGAGCCTGAAATCCAATGACCACTTTGAAAGCCTGAAGGTGCGTAACTACATCATTTCACTTCCTCACTACCTATCACAGTTTCGAAGGCCCTGACATGCCAGGATAGCCCCAACCCCCCCCCCCCCCCCCACATCCTCCAATGACCCCTTTCTGGAAAGTAGACACCCCAAGGAATTTAAAAAGAGGCATGTTGAGTATTTTGCAGATCTCATTTTTTTTCACAAGGTTTTGAAATATAAAAAAATTGAAAAAATATGTTTTTGTTTTTTTTCTTAATTTTCAAAAAACTTGTGGCAACAAACGAGATCTGCAAAATACTTACCGTGCTTTTTATCAAATTCCTTTGGGCGTCTACTTTCCAAAGAGGGGTAATTTGGGGGGGTTAGGTGCTATCCTGGCATTTCAGGGCCTCCGAAACTGTGATAGTCTGGAAGTGTAATGAGGAAATAAAGCCCTTTAAAAGACTGGGTGCTTATTGGATTTTGGGGTCCTGTACTTGGCTAGACTGCCAAAAAGTCTCTCACATGTGGTACCCCCATACTCAGGAGAAGTAGCAAAATGTATTTGGGGAGTAATTCCACATATACCCATGGCATGTGTGAGCAGTAAATCATTTAAGTGACAATTTTGTGTAAAAAAACACAAAACTTTTTTTGTCATTTTCCAAAAACTTGTGGTAAAAAAAATAAATTATTCTATTGATTCAACATGCCTCTCAGCAAATAGTTTGGGGTGACTACTTTCCAAAAAGGGGTAGTTTTGGGGGGTGGGGGCGTTTTATGCCCAGCATTAGAAGTTTATGCCACACATCATTCACTCTAACCACCTGAAGACCAAGGCTTTTTGTTCACATGAAAAAAAATCTATTTTTTGCTAGGAAATTAATTTAAACCCCCAAACATTATAAATTTTTTTAAAGCAGAGACCCAAGTGAATAAAATGGTGGGTACTACAATTTATGGCACATAGTACTCACGCAGCGATTTTTCAAAAGCAAATTTTTTTTAAAAATACTTTTTTTTACTTTTAGTGCACAAAAACACAATATATTGGCCAATTGTTTGGTAAAATATAAAAGATAATGGTATGCCAAGTAAATAGATACCAAACATGACATGCTTTAAAACTGCGCATGCCCCGTGCAATGGCGACAAACTGCAAACATTTTTAATAGCCATAGGCAGCGCTTTAAAAGCCTTTAAAAGCTACCATTTTACATTTACAGAGGAGGTCTAGTGTTAGAATTACTGCCCTTGATCTGACGTTCACGGCAATACCTCACATGCATGATGCAACCACTGTTTATATAAGGGCACAGGGTCAAGGCTTGTGCACACAGGTGTGCGCGCATGGGAGGGGCAATTTTTTTTTTTTTTTTTAGTTATTTTGATTTTTTTTTTTTATTATTATTTTTACATTGTACCTTTCATTTTTTTTTTGATCACTTTTAATGCTATCACAGGGAATGTAAAAAAACCCTATAACTTCAATGGGCATTGTCATATATTCTTTTTTGAGAAATCTGGGGTCGATCAGACTCTAGATATCTCCTCTGCCCTTACATTATCTAATCAAACCAAAAATCGGTGTGATCAGATGCTTTCCCAATTTACAAATGGCGCTGTTTATATCCTGCGAAACTGAAGTGATGAAATGCTCGTAGCTTCCGAATTCTTAGACTATAGAGATGATTGGCACCATTCTGGTCTCCAATCAGCTCTATGGTCAGCTGGCAGAAACACCGGCTGCATTCTCGGGTTCCCCTGATGGCACGGGACTGCCAGAGAAGGCCGTGGAAGGCAGCGGGGGAGGAGGGACATCATCTCCCACTGCTTGTAAAAGCAATCTTGCAGCTAATTAGCCACTAGGATTGCTTTTACATGAAAGCCGGCTGAAAAAAACGATACCAGGATGATGCCTGCAGCTGTAGGCATCATCCTGGTATAACCATTCAAATCCAGTGATGCACCAGTACATCGCTGGTGCTTGTTAGTTATATATATGCTATGTTCTTTTTTTTTTGTATGCAGCCTGTGGAATGAATGAAAAAATGAAAATAAATCTCTGCCAGAAAAAGTGTGTGGTATGCCCACCATTAGAATATACCATCTGCATCCACCCACTTCTAATGGTGGGCACACATTAGGTCACACTTTACCACAAGTGCCAGTTCCAAGATTGAATAAATGTCTAAATAGTGGCACGCTTGAATAAAAATTGTCCACGTATAAGTGGTACCCCATATAGAAAAAGGATGACACCAAGTCTCAAACTATCTTGCCACTGCTCCCCATGTAGTCTGGGCATCCGGACGGGCTCCACGTGACTATCTTTTCCCTCGTAAATCCAAAACTATAGCCTGTTGTCCCCTCACAGGTCTTCTACATCTTGACCCCATATCTGGCACGCTTGGTGGGGAGAAATTGTTTGAATGCAAGGCGGCCAGAAAAATTAATGAGAGACTCATCAACGCAGATGTTTTGCTGGGGAGTATAGACATCTGCAAATTTTAGGTTAAGGTGATTTGCGAGGGGCTGAATTTTGTGGAGCCGGTCAAATTCAGGGTTAACCCGAGGATGACAGAGTGTATTGTCGTTGAAATGCATAAAACACATTATACTCTCATTTCTATGCCTGGCCATGGTAGCAGAGAACACGGCATATAATGAATCGGGTCTGCGGACCAACACAACCGCAATTCATTTTTTTTTAGTAATGAGGGTTAGGCCCCCCAAAAAAAGTAAATTTGAAAACCATCATGAGTTTCCATGCAAATGGTCTGGCAAGGTTTGAATTTGGGTTGGCGGCGATAAATTGTTGCGCATATAAATTGCTTTGATCCACAATCAACGCATACAAATATTCCGTGAAAAACAGCTCCAAAAATCAAGGAGGTATGTGAAAGACCAGGATGTACCAGACCGCTGGTACTCGCCAGTTCAGCAAAAGGTAGAGTGGCACTAGTACTGGCACTCTGCTGCATATGAGAGTCATCAAAATTTACCAGCAAGTGCTAACAGAGATCAGGCCTGATTCTGCGAACACTGCGGTTTTGTGTGCAATGTATCAAGTGACAGTGACCTGACACTGCAATTGCTGGGGGAGAAGGGGGGGGGGGTAAGCGTAGGGGCTAAACGCAGGTGTTGGCAGGTGCTGGGGCTGACCCCGCTAACGCTGCGTTTTTGGGGACGCTATATTAAATGTGAATGCTGGTATAGTGCTGACCTGATCAAAGATATTGACCAGTTCAGACGCTATACTAGCAATGGAGGATTATTGTACATAAGCGTGTTCCTGGCAATCAAGGGGTTAAATGTGATGACTGGTGTACTGATGGGCAATCTGACGCTATCTGGGAGGGGTGTGAAAACCACGGGAGCGCAACACACACACACACACACACACACATACATATACACACACACACACGATTTTGCTTACCCATGCCGCCCCGTAGCAGTATTTCTGCTGTAGGGTGGTCAGGAAGCGGTTACAGAAGAGGTTTGTGTTACGGCGCTGCGTTACTTTAACTGACAATTGCGTGGTCACGCAACACTGCACCCAAATTAAATTTACATCCTTTTTTCCCCACAAATTGAGCTTTCTTTCGGTGGTATTTGATCACCTGTGCGCTTTTTATTTTTCACGCTATAAACAAAAAAAGTCCAAAAATTTTGAAGACAAACAATATTTTTTACTTTCAGCTATAAAAAATATATAGTAAACTCAAAGTTGGTTATAAATTTAGGCCAAAATGTATTCTGCTCCATGTTTTTGGTAAAAAAAAATCCCAATAAGTGTATATTGATTGCTTTGTGTGAAAGTTATAGCGTCTACAAACTATGGTATAGATACTGCAATTTACGCCATTTTTTGCTATACAGTGCTGCGCTAGTTTAACGGACAATTGCGCGGTCATGCAATACAGTACATAAATGAAATTTACATCTTTTTTTTCCCCACAAATTGAGCTTTCTTTCGGTGGTATTTGATGGCCTGTGCGGTTTTTATTTTTTGCGCTATAAAAAAAAAAAGGCTGACAATTTTGAGGAAAAAAAAACAAAAACTATATTTTGGACTTTTTGCTATAAAACATGTCCAGTAAAAAAATAAAAATGTAAAAATCAAATTTAGTCATAAATTACTGCCAAAATGCATTCTGCGACATGTCTTTGCTAAAAAAAAAAAAGCCAATACGTGTAAATTAATTGGTTTACGTGAAAGTTATAGCGTTTACAAATGGTGGGAAAGATACTGGGATTTTTAGGTTTTTTTTATACTAATAATGGTGGCGATCAGCGACTTATGGCGGCGATCAGGGACTTATGGCGGGACAGCGACGGACATTCTGACACTGGGGGGGTACTGACTTGGGGTCACTGACATCCCCAGTGACACCAATACAGTGATCAGTGCAAAAAAAACAAATAAACACTGACACTGTACTAATGGCACTAGGGAGGAAGGGGTTAAGTTTATTTTGCAGGGAAGGGTTATCTGTGTGAGGGGGATGTTTTACTAGGGGGTGGGGGTGTGTACTGCAGGGGACACGGCTGATCGGGAGAGTGAAACTCTTCTGTCCCGATCAGTTTGTCCTCGAGCTGTCAGGGAAGTGACAGAAAGCACAGCTACTGCAGCTGTGCTCTCTGTCACTGATTGCCGCCGATCGCCGGGAGATAGCCGGTAAGGACCGGCTGTGACCCGGTGACTGACATCCGCGGCTGTGAACGGCGGCACGCCTTGCGCGCGCCCCCTACCTGTTTACAAAACACACATTTTAAAACGTGGTTTTGCCTGCCCGTGCCGCCCTGCCGCCGTAATTCTACAGTGGCAGGGCGGCAAGTGGTTAAAGGCCCATGTAGACACATCCTGAAAGATGTAACAAGCAGGGAGAACATCCTATAAAAACTGCTGCACTAACATGGCAGACTAAAAATATGCTGAAAATAAAGAAGTGTGAAAATATTTAGGTTTCAAACACACAAACACTTTCCTATATAAAAATCCAGAGAAAATGTATGTGTTTCCATAACCCACAATAAAGTATCTGCTCTAATAAATATTCCATTCCTAGCTCAAATGTCCCTTTGCAGCAATTTAAATTCCAACTCTAGACATAACTCTAATGTAGGGCTGAAACAACTAATTGACAGTTGTCAACCCTTTTCATAATCTATTAGTTGGTTAGATTAGTAGGCCTATGCAGAATGCATTTTTTTTTTACATATCAGGAAATACAGTGCAGCACACATACAGCTCAGAACACCATCTATAAATGTCACTGTCCATGTCTGAGAACTTGTGAATGCGAATGTGTACAGAGCAATGCCTCCTGGAACATGTAGTCCTGGGCAGGAGAAGGAAGTGAGTGATTGTAAAGGCAGAGGTTTGTTTACCTTGCTATAGGGGCATGCTATACTATACTTTGCAGCTTGCTCGAAGGGCATTCTGAAGGAGCCAAAAGTGCCGGAGGGGGACTCCAGAAGAGAAGAATCAGGGCTGCTTGCACAGAGCAGGTAAATATGAAAAGCTTGTTTAACAACTTGCCCTCCAGAGAATTTACCCCCTTCCTGACCAGGCCATTTGAGTTACAGCACTGCGTTACTTTACAATTGCGTGGTCATGCAACGCTGCACCCAAATGAAATTTACATCCTTCCCCCCCCCCCACAAATAGAGATTTCTTTTGGTGGTATTTGATCGCCTGTGAGGTTTTTATTTTTTGCGCTATAAAAAAAAAAAAAAATTTTAAAAAATAAAGATCGACAATTTTTAGAAAAAAGAAAAAAAAAAAAAAAAAAGAAAAAACCATTATTTTTGTCTTTTTGCTATTAAACATGTCAAGTAAAAAAATCTAAATTTCGTCATAAGTTTAGGACAAAATGTATTCTGCTACTTGTCTTTGTTAAAAAAAAAAAAAAAAAAATTCCCAATAAGTGTAAATTAATTGGTTTACATGAAAGTTATAGCATTTACAAATGGCGGTATATATACTGGGATATTTTTTTGTTTTACTAGTAATGACGGCGATCAGCGACTTCTAGCGGGACTGTGGCGGGCATTCTGGTACTGGGGGTAACTGGCTTGGTATCACTGACATCCCCAGTAACACCAATACAGTGATCAGTGCTAATAAAAAAGCACTGACACTGTACTAATGGCACTAGGAAGGAAAAGGGTAACATGTGGGGCGATCAAAGGGTTAACTGTGTGCTGTTTTACATACTGGGCTCTGTTTGTGCTTCACTGTAAGCAATGTGCAGGAGCTGACAGGGGAGAGAACTAAACTAAAGTTCCCCCCTCCCCCCACCCCGTCGGACATGCTCGGTGTATGTATATACACACACACACACACACACACACACACACACTTATTATACACACACACACACGTGATTTTGCGCACACGTGCCGCCCTGCTATAGGGCAGACGGGAAGCAGTAAAAAAAAAAATTTGTAATATTTACAATCACTTTGACCACTTACTGTCCACCCTATAGCAGAAATACTACTACAGGGCAGTACAGGTGCACAAAATCACGTATATATACACACACGATTTTGCATTTCTGGGTAGGGGGCGTGCACAAGATGCGCGTGCGTCCTACCCGCGCTGCCGATTGCAGCCCCTGGTGTCAAGTGAATACCAGCAGGCGCCCGGTGATTACTGAGGATCACCGACGGGGAGGAGGGCTGCTTTGTTTACCAACAGTCCTCCTCTCTGTCAGCTTGGGCACACTGCTCTGCATGGCTGCTTGCAGCCATCATGCTTTACAGTGAAGCCCACCCGGCGCCATTTGTAAATTGGGAAAGCATCTGATCACACCGATCTTGGTGAGATTAGATAATGTAAGGGCAGAGGAAATATCTAGGAGTCTGATAGACCCCACATTTAAAATAAATAAATGAATATACAACAATGCCCATTGAAGTTATAGGGGATATTTGCATTCCCTGTGATAGCATTTAAAAAAAAAAAAAAAAAAAAAAAAAAAAAAAAAGCACCCTCCCCCCCAACATGTAAATAGTGGTTGCACCATGCATGTGAGGTATCACCGCGAACGTCAGATCGAGGGCAGTAATTCTAGCACTAGAGCTCCTCTGTAAATCTAAAATGATAGCTCGTAAAGGCTTTTTAATGCGTTGCCTATGGATATTAAAAATGTATGCAGTTTGTTGCCATTACAGTGGGCATGCGCAGTTTTAATGCATGTCATGTTTGGTATCTATTTACTCGGCATACCGTCTTTTAGATGTTACCAAATAATTGGCCAATATGTTGTGTTTTTGTGCATTAAAAGTATAAAGTGTATTTTTTTTTAAATTGTGTATGAAAAAAGCACTGCGCAAGTACTATAGGACATAAAAAATTGCAGCACCCACCATTTTATTCACTAGGGTGTCTGCTTTAAAAAAAAATATAATGTTTGGGGCTGCGATCTGCGGCCGGAGAGGTTTGTGGTGCTGGCGTGATGTGAATGGCTGTCTGCTGGAACACACAACAGGAGCAAGGAGGATTGTGGATATACTGATACTGGCATACTTCCTTTTTATTTGGAGTCTTTCACAGTGACATATGCCGACCAGGAGAGTGGGAGGCATGGAAATTTGGTGAGTGTACACCCGAAAGGGGAATGCTTTTTCTTGAACACGTGGGGATTCCGGTTTTGGGAAACAAATAGAAGATTATCATGTAGAAATGAATTTATGGACTTTCATTAATTAGGCACTTATTAATTTGTTTATTAACAGCGCTATTGAATCATGTGTTATTTATATGATTTATTTCACTTATGATGGCAGCAGTTTTTAGTTCGGTATATTGTATTATATTTATTTAATTTTGTATAATTTGCACACATCTAGAGCAAACTTTTTTTCACATATATTAAGTGATGTATTGCTCACACATGCCATGGGTATATGTGGAATTACTCCCCAAAATGCATTTTTTTTTTCCGAAATTTTCAGTCTATTTGTTTATAGCGCAAAAATAAACGCACAGAGGATCAAATACCACCGAAAGAAAGCACTATTTGTGCGGGTAAAAAAGGACATACATTTCAATTATGTACAGTATTGCATGACCACGCAGTTGTCAGTTAAACTAGCGCAGAGCTGTATAGCAAAAAATGGCGTAAATTGCAGTATCTATACCAGTTTGTAGACGCTATAATTTTCACATTAAGCAATCAATATACACTTATTAGGATTTTTTTTAACCAAAAACATGGAGCAGAATACATTTTGGCCTAAATTTATGACCGAGTTTTACTATATATTTTATATAGCCGAAAGTAAAAAAAAATACTGTTTTTTTTTAAAATTTTCGGTCTTTTTTTGTTTATAGCGCAAAAAATAAAAAAGCACACTGTGTCACTAAGTCACTTTGGGTGGGGGGCCCATGAAACACAGCTCACTTTGGAGAGGTGGAGAGACCCCTGTCTCAGCTCCTGATATCCCTCTTATGTGTAAATCACCCTGTGCCTGTTAGGGGTACAGGGTGATCTGTCCTAATATTGTGTGGGCTTTGTTTCAGACTGTGTAGACATGTTTAGTAGATAGGTGTGTGTGTGGGGGGGTTGTTGATTGTTTAATGTTATGTGGCTGCATCCCATTGTTCTATTGTTTGTCTGGCTTGGGAGCAAACTATTATGGGATGTATGTGTTTCTGTGTATTAGCTTAGTGGGGGAAAGGGGGGGTGTCCCTAACAGCCCTCCCTCCTGATGGGACTGTCTGCTGGTGTGAAGTTTGAATACCTGTGTCTCTTGTTACTAAATGCAGATTGCCCCGCCCTGTGTCATTATACAGGGAGGGGGGATTGTCCCCTGAGTGCATACATCTTGTATCTGTGTTCAAATAAAGTAGTCTACCTCTGGTTTACGTCAAATCCGGAGTTGTCTGGATCTTGGGGTAACAATAGCCAGATTCACTGGTCTCGGTTTCCAGAGGCTGAGAAGCAGCTTCTTGATGGAGATATCTAGTCATGGGTGTCTAGGGTCTGTTACACGCACAGGTGATCAAATACCACCGAAAGAAAGCTCTATTTGTGTGAAAAAAAGGACGTAAATTTCGTTTGGGTACAGCATTGCAATTACCAGTTGACATAGTGAAGCGCCGAACAGCAAAAAGGCCTGGTCAGGAAGGGGGGTAAATCCCCAGGATGGCAAGTGGTTAAGGACTCTGTGCAGAGAACATCAGAATCTGAACAAGAAGCTGGAGGCTGATAGACTGCAGGTATTACAATTAAGTGTAAAATAAAAGTTTACCCGTATTTTGCATTAGAATTACAATTACTATATAGCTTCATCACCCACCCACCCACACACAAAAGTATTGGGGCACCCCTCCAAATTATTGAATTCAGGTGTTCCAATTACCTCCATAGCCACAGGTGTGGAAAAATCAAGCACCTAGGCATGCTTCTACAAACATTTGTGAAAGAATGGGTCGCTCACAGGAGATCAGTGAATTCAAGCGTGGTACCAGGATAGGTTGCCACCAGTGCAACAAGTCCATCCGTGAAATTTCCATACTAATAAATATTCCACGGTCAACTGTTAGGATGGCCATACACTATACAATTTTCTGTCCAATTTCTGCTGAATTTCCTATAGATTTACCTTCAACTATGTAGTGCAAGGGCCTGCCTAATTGGATACAATTGAAAGTGTTGTTTAGGTTTGACCTCATATTATATGGTTTGTGGCAAATCTAAAGCAAAACTCTCAAGAAAATTTTTGTATAATGTATGGCCAGCCTTTGAGGTATAATAAAGTGGAAGCAACTGGGAACAACTGCAACTCAGCCACCAAGTGGTAGGCCATGTAAAGTAACAGAGCGGGGTCAGCGCATGGTGAAGCACACAGTGCGCAGAAGTCACCAACTGTCTGCAGAGTCAATAGCTAAAGACCTCCAAGCTTCGTGTGGCCTTCGGATTAGCACAACAGTGCGTAGAGAGCTTCATGGAATGGGTTTCCATAGCCAAGCAGCTGTAACCAAGCCTTACATCACCAGGTGCAATGCAAATCGTCGGATGCAGTAGCGTAAAACACGCCACCACTGGACTCTACAGCAGTGGAGACGTGTTTGGGGGAGGGGGAGATTATGGTGTGGGGTTGTTTTTCAGGGGTTGGGCTTGGCCTTGGCCCCCTAGTTACAGTGAAGGGAACTCTTAAGGCGTCAGCATACCATTTACATTTTGGACAATTTCATGCTCTCAACTTTGTGGGAACAGTTTGGGGATGGCCCCTTCCTGTTCCAACATGACTACGCACCAGTGCACAAAGTAAGGTCCATAAAAGACATGGATGAGCGAGTTTGGGGTGGAGGAACTTGACTGGCCTGCACAGAGTCCTGACCTCAACCTGATAGAACACCTTTGGGATGAAGTAGAGAGGAGACTGCAAGCCAGGCCCTCTCGTCCGACATCAGTGCCTGACCTCACAAATGCACTTCTGGAAGAATGGTCAAACATTCCCATAGACACTCCTAAACCTTGTGGACAGCCTTCCCAGAAGAGTTGAAGCTGTTACACCTGCAAAGGGTGGGCCAACTCAATATTGAACCCTACAAACTAAGACTGGGATGGCGTTAAAAGTTCATGTGCATGTAAAGGCAGGCATCCCACTACTTTTGTTTTTAACCACTTGCCCTCCTGAGGATTTACCCCCCCCCCCCCCCACCCCTCCTGACCAGGCCATTTTTTGCGTTACGGTGCTGGGTTATTTTAACTGACAATTGCGTGGTCATGCAACGCTGCACCAAAATGAAATTTACATACTTTTTTTCCCCAGGAATTGAGCTCTTTCAGTGGTATTTGATTGCCTGTGTGGTTTTTATTTTTTGCACTTTTTGGTTTACATGAAAGTTATAGCGTTTACAAATGGCAGAATATATACTGGGATTTTTTTTTTATTTTTATTGGTAATGGAGGTGATCAGCAATATATAGTGGTACTGCTGCGGGCATTCTGACACTGGGGGGAACCGACATCCCCAGTGACGCCAATACAGTGATCAATGCTAAAAATTAAAAAAAAAAAAAAAAAAAAAGCACTGACACTGTACTAATGGCACTGGACAGGAAGAGGCTAATATGTGGGGTGATCAAAGGGTTAACTGTGTGCTGTGTCCTTCATTGTAAGCACACTTCTTTGGATGGCTGTGCTGTGCAGCCATTAAAAGCAGTGTGCACGAGCTGACAGGGAGGAGAACTGTATTGTTTACAGACTCCTCTCCTCCCCAGTGAGTAATCACCGACCGGGACCCGGTGATTGGCAGGCACGGCCGTGAATGGTGGCGTGGGTAAGGATCACGCGCGCCCCTACCCAGAAATGTGAAATCACGTATATATACATGTTTTGCGCTCCCGTGCCACCCTGTAGCAGTATATCTGCTGTAGGGCGGTTGGGAAGCCGTTAACTTTCACTGTTTCACAAAATAAAACTTAACCCCTTGTAGTGATTATCTGCTGGCCATAAACGTATCAATATTTGGACGAGAATATTCTTTGTACAATCAATGAATGGACAAATGTCATTAGAAAATTTTACTTGCTCAAAATGAATGCATTTCTGAACGAAAACCACATACGCTGTCTGAAAATTAATTCGACAAGAGAAAAGTTTTCAACATGTTAAATAAAAATTTTGATCTCAGTCTCATAAGATGTACCAGATTCAACCTCTAATAATACATATATTTCTTCTGTCTGTTATTCTCAGAGTGGATTAGATATTTTGTTCCCTAACCATATAGCTGGCTATTTACTACTGCATACAGATATCCAAGAATGATTTTTCTAACTTTATATATTAACTAAATTTTATACTATTATTATTAGTATTAGAAGTATCCGATAAATCGAAAGGATAAATCGGCCAACTAATCGATTATGAAAATAATCGTTAGTTGCAACTTGCAGCCCTATTTAGTGTGCAATACAGAAAGGGAAAAAAGCCACTTTTTTATGTACCCTCAAATGAATATTTGCTAAAAGCTTTTTGTCTCTGCGACCATGAGTATGACATGGTATCTTCCCAATGGTACATAGACAGCAATAATAAAAGAGAAAAAAAGTTATACAGTTCTAACTCTTGCCCACTTTAACCAAATTTACATTTCCGAAGTTTAATCTGCTTTCATTTTTTGCCTTCCCCACCCCACCCCACCTTTCCCTCATACAAATGCTAACATATTTGAATTAAACTTTATTTTCATTATCTTATTTTAGAGCCAGTGATGACATCATTGCTGGGTCTCTGTGCTTCTTTATGCAATGCAGGTAAATAATGGCTAGTGGGAGGTGCCAGAAGGGTGCTGTACATAGTTTACTGAAAACATCACAGCACCTTGCCTCATAATGCCTCTCAAGAGCCCTCAGCCCTATGTATGCTTGTTCCAGGTTTAACTTATGGAAGCTTAGTACAGCTAAATAACCTTTGCAAAAGTAATGGGGGCAGACAAATCATTACAGATGCAATTTTGAAATAAATGTAAAATAAAGTAATATAAATTTTTTTTAAAAAATAAAATGCTACCAGATCCACAATGCAAGTATGTCTGTTATCCTCACCTTCTTCCGGGTCTACAGAGTGTCGAGACAAGATTTTGACAAGTACAGGATTTCTCCATGCTCCACCATGGTTAATGTTTTCTACTAACAATTGCAAATGTTTGTTTCCAAAATCCACCAATATCTCATTGGAATCCTAGAATTAAGATTGGTACAGCATTATGTTAAAAGGCTTTTGTACGTAAAGTCGCTTAAGATAAAAACAGTTCACACTCACTAAACAGTGGGACATATATGAAACAGCTGTGGTACTGTTGTATTACTTTTCTAAAAGCTTCCTGGTGCACAGAATACGACACAGGCTTCTTTAATCATTACAAGTTGACTACCTTCAGGTGACTGGAACTGGCAAGATGAAAAAAAAAAAAAAAAAAAAGCTGCTGGACATCTGCTAAGGCCCCTTTCACATGGGCAGATCGATAGAGTCTGCCTGTCCCTTTTTAAGGCACGCCCGATCATACTATCCATTATTCTCTACGGGGAGATGGGTGTTTAACGGATGTGTCTGTTTACACCCACCTGCATCTGATTTGATCAGCTAAAAACAAACAGACGGATGGGGGATTCGTTTAATGGATTAGAGGACAGCCAGATGTAAACAGACAGGAGGTCCATCATCCACCAGCTCAGCACAGATCAGCGGACAGATCCCCTGCTGAGCAGGCTGCTCCACCTGTGTGAAATGGGCCTAAATTGGCCCTAGTATGTATGAATGTGAGTTAGGGACCTTAGATGGTACTCTCCTTGAGGGTTAGGGACTGATGTGAATGTAATTTTTTTTTATATATACACACACACACACTTAAAGTGCTGCGTAAAAGACGGCGCTATATAAGTAGCTGCAAAACATAAATTTGTTGTGTAGCAAATAATAGAGTTTAAAAAGGAGAGAGGGGGCTGGCCTGAAACTTCAAGTAGTTAAAATAAGTTCACGGGAGTAGCTTGGTATGCTGCTTTTTCAGCTGGCCCCCCACTGTGAAATAATGCCCACTGGTTCCAGGATCTCCCATTCCTCTCCAAGGTGCCCAGGACCACGATAAATACTGGCAGGATGCTAAGCAGGCAAAACTTGGGGAGCTTTAATTTCCCAATCCCCTCTGCAAATTATGAGCCTTGAAGCGCTCAGCTCTGAGCATTTCTGGATGCTGTCAAACTTATGGCTGAGATGCCAGGTCAACAGCTGATCATGTACAGTTCTGTGCTTGATCAGGTTTAAGGCTAAGTTCACATCTGTGCAGGTGGCCCCCCGCTGTTGGTCCACACATTTTCCTGCAGCCGCAACCACCCACAGCACAGAAAAATACAGTGTGGGTGCCATTAATCCTAACGGCACCCTGCACGCACTGGAAGCAGCACCCCACTTTCAGTTTCTGTGCAGGCTGCAATTCCAGAAATGATGCAGGGATCTTTCCTCTGCATTTCAAGAGGCACAGCACCCCATTCAAATGAAAGGACTGCCATGCCCATGCAAAACGCTGCTCGCAGAGGCAGAGTCACATCAATTTGAAGTCTAACAGAGGCAGGGAAAACATCAGGGGTCTAATAGACTCCTAATATTTCCTAAAAAGAAAAACAGTCACTTGCCTATGTTACACAAATATGGCGGAGTGTAATCTCCATTGTAATAGCAGTAAATTTATTGGGGAGGGGGGGTTGAGGGAGTTAAAGAAAATTAGAAAAAAAAAAAAAAGCAACTCTGTCACACTATGCAGACATGTGAACGTCAACACACACAAGTATATTTAAACAGCGATTGCACCACACGCTAGTTGCAATGTTACGAACAGTTGGAGCAATACTGCATGAGTTATTTTAATGTAAAAATTCAGGCACTATCTATATCTTAGTGGATTATCCCCTCTGTAATAAGTGTTTCATCCTGCTCAGATTCCTCACAAGGTAAGGGATCCTCCTCCTCCTCAGGCACAGTGTCTGGGTCAGGGGCTAAATTGAAGACCAATTCAGGAAGGGAGGTTTGATGGGCATGGCTGTGACCCCCGCGATCAATAACCTCAATATGGTCAAATTCTCCTCATGAAATTAGACATTGTGGCAGAAAGAAAAAAAAAAAAAAAAAAAAAAAAAAAAAAAGAGGAAGATGGTGCAGCTGATGGGCCAGCTGAATGGCCTGAGGTAGGCAAGAAACCAAAGGGGGGTGGACAACAGTCTGAAGAAAGCGTACTAGGACTCTGAATGGATATACTACCGACCCCACTGGAGCCAACAGCTGACCTCAAAGTTAAAAAGTCTACCTGACTTTTTTTTCTGCACTCAATCTACCATAACTACATGTAATGGACCCTTAGCATAGAGAGAACCAGTATATGCTGCCAGACTAAAGTCAGCCAATTTGGAAACTGCAGTGCCTGTGGTGAGGCAGTAATCTTGATAGCAGAATTGTTTTGTAAACAGAATCATCCTGAAATAGATTGAGAGAAACCTAGAAAGTGACAAGCGGCTCCTCAGTAGAGAGGAGTGGTCAAATCGATCACTTTAAGACACTAGTGAAGAACTAAGGCTGCCTGGGAGTGGTGGTGGTGGGCGGGGGGGGAGTAATATAGAGGATATCTCCTCTTTTTGCCAGTGCCAAATTACCTGGTAGTTCCACATAACCCAGTTTTAATGATTACCTCTGCCTATGCTCTGTGCTATACAACTGGGAAACATTTTCATAAAAATAAAGCTGAACTCAAGGCAAGTACAAAAGACATAAATAAATGCTGCTCTGTGTTCAATGATAAAGCATTGATGAGTACACACACCCTTTGAAAAGTAAGATTTTAATCAATATCTCAATGAACACAAGAACAATTTCTAAAAGTTTGACTAAACTGAGTGACATTTTTCTTCTATGTGGTACCATTGCTGACAGCATAAAACTGGAAAAGGTTTTCTTTGTGAGGTAAAGCCATTTTATAATCAACTATTTGCTGGACACCTGTTTAATAAATAATTAGGCTCACCTAAATGGAATTCCTGTTAATTAGGATTTTGATGTCTAAAATTTAGCTTTGCTCCCAAGACTTTCATTGGGGTGTATTCATTTTTGCAACCTGATCTTGAATTTGTTAGGAAAGATACATTGTATGTGAAAATTAACAAATCTTGTTTGCAATCAATGGCCCACATTTGTGGGAGTATTTGTAGTATATTGTCCCATAGAATATGCTGATTCTGAAAGGAAAGTGAAGGTTTTCTGACAAATCCGCTGGGATGTTCTCATTTATGCTGAGCACTGTACAATCATTAACTGTATTTTTGTTTTAAGACAAGCAGTGCTATGTACCTGAACTGGACTTGGTATAAACCTTTTGTAGTCCCTGCGTAACCAAAGTCAAACAGGGGAAGAAGCAGCACAGGTCTAGTGCAATGGAAGGAACATGCTGATAGGACACAGCAGGGAAGATCAGTCTGCTTCTTCTCCTTTCCCTTTTAATCACAGGCTGGGGGAGGTAAAAGACCTATCACTGAACTGCAGCAGAGAAATATCAGGCCTGGCAGAGCTGTGTAAATCTCAGGACTGAATGGAGCAGCACAAAATTGTTTTGCAGTTAAAAACAGCTCTGTCATATGTATTTCATGTCTGTATTAAGCTCTGTGTCTGGAGTTCAGCTTTAAAAGAACTAGTTATCTGTACCAAAAACTGCCTTTGCAGGGTAAGGGGCATCTGTTGAAAATAAAAAACAAAACAAAAAAAAAAAAAAAAGCACAGTGCTTACTAGTTGAATAATGCTCTTGCTATAGGTGTAATCCATTTACATACCTCCCAATGCCTTGGCAAAAGACTGCTAGAGATAGCAATCCCCTGCCCTGTCTTGTTGATAGGATGTTGCTTAGATACTCCCAGCTGTTACTGCTCACCTACATCATGACAGGAGCAAGTTCTTTCATGGATTCTAACCCCCTGACATGCACTCTCTCCCCCCAGATGCAGTAGCTCTGAGATCAGCATCTGAATGGCCACTCATGTTGGCAGGCATGAACAGGAACAGCTGTGAGTCTTAGCAACGTTCCAGCAACAAGGCAGAATACCTGGGGATGCCATCTCTGCGTGTTTTTTGGCCAGGCTTCGGGAGGTAAATGGCCTACACCTATAGCAAAGAGCATTATTCAACTTTAGTCAAAGCTGTACATTTTCTTTTTATCTACACCAGCACCCCTCAACGGCATAAGCAGGTTTTTTTTTTTTTTTTTACTAAGGGTAAGCCTTTTAAAGTGAAACTGTGAGCAAAATAAAAAATGGCGTTTATGATGCAGTGTTTTCTGACCCCCACCATAACAGTTTATTTACATGTTAATCCTGGCAGTAAGTGTTATTTTTCAACTTCCTTTAACAGGTCAATGTTTCCAGCAAAAGTGGCAATTATAAGGTTGAAAAAAAAATTACTAACAGGGGGAACTTACAATGGTCATCTTTCATTCATTGGTTAAAATTTTTATACAAAAAAATGGCTGCTGTAAATGTTAGCTGGCGTTGGGCTTCAATATGTGGAGTCCACTGAATACAATAGTATACTTGAAATTACTCTCATCACAGGCTGAAAATAGTGCTGTCCAAAAGATGCTACACTGCTGCCCCATAGAGTGGAAGTGTGAGCATAGCCACCCTAAGACAGACGGTGTGTTACTGGAAGAATTGCCAGGTAAAAAGGAGAAAAAAAAATCCAAAAAACACAGCCACTACATACTGATAAGTTATGTTAAAAAAGTGTTCGTTGATTTAGATATACTTTAAAAACAGAGATGGATACTTGACTCACAATTATCGACTTTTTCATGCACTCTCCTCGATCACTTGAAAAATCATCCTCTGACATT
The DNA here is from genome assembly GCF_062004578.1 of Staurois parvus. NCBI lineage: Eukaryota > Metazoa > Chordata > Amphibia > Anura > Ranidae > Staurois > Staurois parvus. Next base: position 656,062 of record NW_028319936.1, read on the forward strand.
GAAAGTACTACTTCAAAGCAACTCCTGAAAAATAGTAAACATACTAATATAAAAGTGACAACACTCAGTATATGTTCTTCTAGGTTTTACTAAATTATTAGTTTAACATGTTTTAGAAAGTGCCCGTTTTACTCTAAATATACAAACAAAAACAGCAGGTACACATGCCTGTTGTAGTCTTCAAAGCAATGCTGTTATTATGACAAATATTGGGCCACTATGACAAGCATTTCTCCAACATTTCCTAATGTTGGCAAAGTTGCCCATCCCTTTTAGCCACGAGCACATTCAAAAGGAGCGCACACGAGTAGTACATTAGAAAATTGCAAGCAGGCAGGTAAAATGTATTATTGCAAAAAATACATTACATGTCTTTTCTGCAATAAAGAGCTGCCTGCGCGCAGTTTTCTACAAGTTAGGTTTAGTTCTACTTTAAGGCTACATTCACAAAGCACTTTAGCGGCGGATATTTTTCTCCATTCAGAGGAAACTAAATACTGCAGCTATAGCCACACACAAATTGGCCAATTATCTGCAGCCAGTGTGTATGCGGGCAAATCTCTGCAGAAACACAGACACTGGATGTCTGTATCCATGGTCGGTCAGAGGCTCTATTCACACGTAATTATATAATGGCACCCCAAGCACAATGTGTTTTGTGCATTTTTTTTGCACATTTCTGCCCATATTCCAGGAAAGCAAAGGTGTGAATTCAGTGTGTGAGATCTAGTGATCAGCTGCCTGATCCAGTGATCAATACACCATAGTCTTGGAAGCAGGGTGTCCATTGCGAGGACCTGAGGGCAGGACAAACAGCAAGCCCATCTGCCTGAAAGAAGCTACAGCTTTTAGGTAGACTCTACTATCAGATAATAAAGAGCAATTTCCTTAGAGTGCTTTGAGCTGTCATCTAAACGAATAATGATGGGTTTAAAAAAGGTGGTTTCTGCAGGGCAGAGAGAACTATGCAGAGGTTGCAAAGAAGCACCGGATGCTGCAGTGTAGCATCCCCTCTTAACAGTCCGATTTTAGTAGCAGGGAAGTTTACAGGAAGACAAAAAAAATATAAAAATAAATTATCACCACTTGTGCATTCAGGAAAGGAGATTTTGAACATAAAAAATTCTGGCCAAAAGAATGCATTAACTCCAGATGCAGGAATGAGGAACACACATTAAAGTCCATGCAAAAAGAAATCTTTGTACCAAGCTTTTGATGCTGCAATCTCCTGTAGAAGAACATCTTTAAGCTTACAGGCGTGCATGAGGCCTAAGATGTTCTTTTTATACCAAATCATGTAACTGACCTGTTGCCAAATAACCCATTTTAGTTGAAAAATGTTCTTCCAGTTCTAACTTGTTAGTTCCACTTTTTTTTCTAGCATTTTGCTGCCTTGATCCAACTTTTGAGATGTGCTGCTGCCATATTTCAAACTTACCTTATTTTTTCTTAAAATGGTATATTTTCTCAATTTAAACATTTGATTTGTTTTCTATTGTGAATAAATTTTGTGCATTTCCACTGCTCAAAACATTTTGGTGCAGATGAGTGCTAACTTATTGATACACCCAAGACATGGGCATAAATAGACCGCAGAAAAAAAAAAAGTATGTACATCAGCAAAAAAAAAAAAAAAAAATCAGAAGAAAAGTTGTCATTAAAGAAATGATTATGTGCACAAGCAGAGTAATATTAACCTAGTGAATTCCACCTCATAACTGCTTTTGTTAGTGTCTTGATTGTCAACCCCATCTGTTCAGAAAAGGTGTACATCTGAGTGCCTGATTTGATTGGTTGATTTGAGAGTGGTGAGGAGGTAGTTTCTTTTTTTGATCTGCTGTCAAACAAATCCTATGTGGGGGCAGGGGTAGACACCCAGAGCCCTGCTTGGGAGAAAGCATGCACATCTGCATCCATAGCAGGTGTTTGCTATGGGGGCAGACACCGATGAGAGGAGCCAAGTGTGTTGGAGGGGGACCCCAGAAGAGGAGGATCCAGGTCGCTTTGTGCAATTCCATTGCACAGAGCAGGTAATTATAACTGGTTAATTCTTTTAAAAAAAATTAAGACTTTACAATCACTTAAACTGAACAAGCTGAAGATAAAACTAATTGAGCACAACTGTTCCAGATTCTGGCTCCTCCTTGAACAATTTCCCTCTAACACAAATAAAAAACAATAAATTGCTTAAAATACAGAACTTTACTTACAATACAAGTCTTTCAAGAAGTAAAGGAACATCTTCACACTCATTGGTAAGGTAAGATTTTGCATTTGCAAAGCTTCTCAGAGCAGTTTCATAAACATCTGAACCAAGCATGAGGCCTTCTGATGCTGTACTATCTTCAGTGTGCTGTAGTAATACCTAAATAGAAAAAAAAAGAAAGAAAGGTAATTGTAATGAAGTATATTTGACTTTAAAATGTTTGTTGGCCTTAGAATGATTGCTGTATTTGATAAAATGATGGACACCTATATCGAAATGTGTCAAAGCTAAAGATGTCTACACCTTGCGTTCCAGGGCTGGAATATTTGTTGTAAGCAATATCAAAGTGGCTGCAAGAGCTAAATGTTTAATGCAAATAATGTATTAAGACAAAGTGTAAAAAAAAAACAAAAAACTTAGCTCTCCCCAGCCCCCCTAAATACTTACACAAACCCAAACTCAATCCAACGGTGGAGCACCAATGCTTTTCGCTCTCTCCCCACTGAACCATTGGCTCCTCCCTGCTGTCATTCAAAACACGTGTGTCGTAAACAACCTTTTTAGTACGCAGGAACGATGGGTGTATTTACGTTTGTGTGCATGCATGTGGGGTTGGGCTCAAAATTATTATTATTATTTTTTTTTAAGTGCTTAGGTGTAAGTTTATTTTTTAACTTGAATTAAAACGAAAAAGGTCCAGCTGTGAGCGTTTTAAGGCAGGTGCTCTTTAATGCCATTCACTGAAGCTAAGGTGTCAACATATACACATGACTTCTGGGTCATTACAGCTAAGGGAGATCAGCAAATGGACGAGGGGGGGGGGGGGGGGGTTCAACAGCCTCTGCATGAAAGTCTACAGTTGGCTTGTGGCGTGTGCATACACTGGAAGGACATAAGGGTTGAACAATGGACAACATTGCTGCACGCAGTCTGGAAGTTTGGTCTTAAACATAGGGTTGACACCTTTGCTTAGCACATAAAATGCTGCAGCAAACAGCACTCCTGTAACTACATATAATACAGATTGCCATCCTGTGAATAGTTTGTGAGTTTAAAAGAAAATGTACTTAAATCAAATTAAGTCTTTAATTTATAATCAACTGAAGAATAAAGAAAATATAGAAAAATTCCTAAACAGCTGGGTTATAATGCCACCTTGGGTGGGACACTGACAAGCAATAAAACATTAAGACAGCCTCCATATAACCCTGCCTATTACACACTAGCGTCCTAGGAGGTTGGACATCTTCCTCAGCTTTACTGAGAAAAAAAGGATTTTTGGCTTCTCTGTAAATTATTTTTCCTGGAGTACAGTACAGGGCATGGCCCTTCGAGTGACACTAAACAAAAATAGTATTTCAAAAAACGTAAGCAATACACATACATGCTCCACTATGGTCCTGCAATCTATTGTTCCAAACATTCATCAATATAAAAAAGTGCAGCGCTATTATATTGATGAATTTTTACTAGGTTTTATTGTTCCAAACAGTTTTTCTTACAGTGATTGTTTTCCCAATTCAGTAACACCTTCAGCACGCTTTCTGCTTTTACTCCACTTTGTTTTACATGGAGCTAGCAGTGCACGTTAGATCTGCTCACAAGCAATGCTTAACCACCTTCCGCCCGCCATATAGTACAATGATGGACGCAAGATGGTTCTCTTGTTCTGATAGGACGTCATATGACGTCCTTCCATTCTCAGCGCGCCGATCGCCGGTGCGCTGTGTCCCTCGGACACAGTGGATTACGGAAAAAGCTGAAGATGTTGGCTCGGTCATGTGATCAGCTGTGTCCAATCACAGCTTATCACATGTAAACACAGAAATGCCGGTTATCGCCATTTCTCTCCACTCGAGCTGACAGCTCGAGAGGAGAGGAGAGCCGGTAATTGGCTTTCCGCGGAGGGGACATGTACACTGATCACCAGGGCACTGATGATCAGTGTGCCCTGATGATCAGTGTGGCCCCAAAAGTGCCACCTGTCAGTGCTCATCAGTGCCACATCAATGCCACCTATCAGTGCCACATCAATGCCACCTATCAGTGCCACATCAATGCCACCTATCAGTGCCATATCAGTGCCACATCAATGCCACCTATCAGTGCCCATCTGAGCTGCCTTTCAATGTCACCCAGTGCCAATCAGTGCCACCTAACAGTGCCGCCTATCAGTGCGAGTCAGTGCCGCCTATCAGTGCGAGTCAGTGCCGCCTATCAGTGTCATGTATCAATGCTGCTTTTCAGTGTCCATCAGTGATCTCTATCAGTGCAACCTACCAGTGCCTCCTCATCAGTGCCCTTCACTGCAGCCTATCAGTGCCCTTCACTGCAGCCTATCAGTGCCCTTCACTGCAGCCTATCAGTGCCCTTCACTGCAGCCTATCAGTGCCCTTCACTGCAGCCTATCAGTGCCCTTCACTGCAGCCTATCAGTGCCCTTCACTGCAGCCTATCAGTGCCCTTCACTGCAGCCTATCAGTGCCCTTCACTGCAGCCTCATTAGCGCACATCAGTGAAGGAGAAAAATCACTTATTTCCAAAATTGTATAATAAAAACTAAGAAAAAACGTTTTTTTTTTTCAAAATTTTCAGTGGTTTTTGGTTTAAGAAAAAATAAAAATCCCAGAGGTGATTAAATACCACCAAAAGAAAGCTCTGTCTCAAAAAAATGATAAAAATTTCATATGGGTACAGTGTTGCATGACCGCGCATCAAATCTACTACACTATGGGCATTCTTCCGTTTTTGACCCCGTCTGGGGAGCTTTAATCTTTTAGACGCCCAGTACCAGTCCATTGCCTCCAGAGAGGGAGCCTCCAGTTAACCCTTGTGAGCTGCACCCACCTATCCCTTAAGGGGAACTCTGGACACCCCTGGATCATCAACATTTAAAGTCCCGGGACCCATCCACCTTGAGAGGGAGCCTTTTCTACAAACTGGCCCAGATGACTACCTTGATGACACCAGGATATTATATATAACGCGCATTAATATTGTGCGTCCTGTGAGTGCGCATTTCTTCTGTTATCACAATCACCGATTGAAGCTATAAAATTGTATATATTTTTAGTCACTGTTACGAATTACATGTTATATTTATCTATATATTTATTTATATGATCTTTGAGCATATTTAATTATACCAGTGGCGATCATTGCACTTTATGTTTTATCTGGTTGCCTCAGTGCTAAGCTGCTAACTAGTCTTCATTGAAATTTGAAGTGCGCTCATATATATTGCTAATTTTATTCATTGTGTTTACTTCCCCCTTTTTATCTGAATCATTACTTTAGCGCTGCACTATTTTATTTATTTTACAGCAAGGTCTATGTTGGTTACCTTGAGTGCACAGCTGCTGACTGGATAGCGCTCGCTTTATACATTTCTTATATTGTCTACAAAAGTATTGAGTCAGGGGGGCTGAACATAAATGCATGCCACACTTTTTAGGTAAAAATTTTGAAAACCATTTATCACTTTCCTTCCACTTCACAATTATGTGACACTTTGTGTTGTCTATCACATAAAATCCCAATAAAATACATTTATGTTTTTGGCAAAATGTGGAAAATTTCAAAAATATATATATTTTGTCATGTTACAACCAAAAGAGTGTGAGTGTGAGTGTGAGTGTGTGTGTGTGTGTGTGTGTCATACATACACACACATTCACCATCCTTCGGTAGAATTTACAGGGTATTTTAGCTAGGAGTCAGATATGAGGCTATATTGAGGGGGGGATAAGGAATATAAATCTTTCACATTAAAGGCTTTCAGACCACCCGCGAAATACCGTGGCCTGGCGGCAGCTACAGGCAAAGTTACATACCCGTATGGCGCACTGGCTGTACAAACACAGGGGGGCGCTGCGCTATGCGATCACATAATCATAATGTAAGCAAACCTGTTATGAATCAGTCTCATTCATAACAGCTCTGCTTCTCCACCTAGTGAGCTGTGATTGTCCCACAGCTGTCACATGATACATGGGGCCAATCACAGCACCTTATACCATGTGACCAGCTCCAGCCAATCACAGAACACTATCTAGACCTAACTCATTGTTGACAGTTCATGAATGAGTTAGGTTCATGACAGCAAGCCTTGCATTGCAGGAGAAATGATCTTTATTTCTCCTGCAAAGCAAAGTGTAAAACAAACAAAAAAAGTCCCTGATCACACTGTGCCACCCCACCCAACCCGCCACTATGGTAACATTGTACTATTCTAATAAAAATTTAAAAATGTTTAAAAAAAAAAAAAAAACATATTGAGAATTTCTAACTACTTGCCAACCGCTTACCAGCATTTTGCGGGCGAGCAGCAGCTCTTGGCAAAGTGACGTAATCTTGCGTCGCTTCTTGTTTTCGGGTGTGAATGCGCCTGCGCACCCCTCTCCCTGGTCCAGGGAGAGAAGAGAGAACACGGCACTGAGTAAAAGCACTACATATTCCACACACGTTAGATTTAACCCTTTGATCGCCCCATCACCCAGCCAGTGCCATTAGTACAGCAAAATATGGCCTGGTCATGAACGGGGGTAAATCCTCTGGAGGGCAAGTGGTTAAAGTAGTAATAAGACTTTTTTCAATGATGTAATCTTTTTAAATATAATGCACAATACTGTAAACCTTTACTTTATCTTTAATTATAATGCCTTATATTACCCTCCAGTCTAATCAGCCTCCAGCTTCTCACACATGCTGATCTTCCCAGCACAGAGACCTTAAAATGATTGTAAACATTGGATTTTTTTTTTTTAACCACTTGCCCTCCAGAAGATTTACCCCCCTTCCTGACCAGGCCATTTTTTGCTGATCGGCACTATGCTATTTCAACAGGTAACTGTGCGGTCGTGCAATGCTGTACCCAAACAAAATTTATGTCCTTTTTTTCACACAAATAGAGCTTTCTTTTGGTGGTATTTGATCACCTTTGAAACAAAAAAAAAAAAAAAAATTTTGAAAAAAAAAAAAACAACCCTGATATTTTTCACTTTTGGTTATAAAAAATATCCAATAAACTCAAAGCTAGTCATAAATTTAGGCCAAAATGTATTCTGCTACATCTTTGGCAAAAAAAATGTGTGTATGTAGGAAAGTACGTAGCTTTTACTTTCTGACTGCCTATCACATTTCTTGAGGTGCTAAAATGCAAGGGCAGTACAACCCCCCACCCCACCCCAAATGACCCCTTTTTGGAAAGTAGACACCCCAAGGATTTTGCAGAGAGGAATTTTGAGTCCATGCAACATTTTATTTTTTGCCACAAATTTATTTGAAAAGGACTACTCCCCCCCCCCCCCCCCCACAAAGTTGTTACTTTAATGATATATTACTCATGAATACCATAAATATATGTGGAATACCACCCCAAAACACATTCTTCTAAGTCACCCAAGTATGTGATAGACTTTTGGCAGCCTAGCTACATACAGGCCCCCAAAATCCAATAACCACCTCCAGGCTTTCAAAGGGCATATTTCCTCATATCATTTCACCACTACCTATCACAGTTTCGGAGGCTCTAAAATGCCAGGATAGTACAAACACCCTCCAAATGACCCCTTTTTGGAAAGTACACATCAAGGAATTTGAGGCATGGTGAGTATTTTACAGATATTTTTGTCACAGGGTTTTGAAAAAGAAAATAAAAAATAAACTTTTCCAAAAACATGTGGCAACAAATGAGATCTGCAAAATACTCACCATGCCTCTTTTTGTCTACTTTCCAAAAAGAGGTCATTTGGAGGGGTTGCTTCTACTATCCTGGCATTTCAGGGCCAACATTAGAAGCTTATGCCACACATCAGCCACTATATAATTTTTTAAAGCAGAGGCCCTAGAGAATGAAACGGAGGGCGTAGCAATTCGTTACATCACGCAGTATTTGCGCAGTGATTTTTCAAATGCATATCTTTTGGGAAAAATACACCTTTTAGAATTTTAATGCAGAAAACACAAAATATTGCCCATTTGTTTGATAATATATAAAAGATGGTGAGTAAATGGATACCAAACATGTAATGCTTTAAAATTGCGTATACCCGTGCAATGGCAACAATGTACATACATTTCGATTAATCAATAGGTAATGCTTTAAAAGCCTTTACAGGTCACCAATTTATATTTACACAGGAGGTCTAGTGCTAGAATTACTGCCCTCGATCTGACGTTCATGACAATGCCTCACTTGCATGGTGCAACCGCTGTTTACATACTGGCACGGGGTCAACGGTTAAGCACGCAAAAGGGGGGCAAGGGTGCTTTTTTTTTTTTTTTAAATCACTTTTATTGCCATCACAGGGAATGTAAATAACCCCTCTGACTGCAATAGGCATTGACAGGTATTCTTTTTTTTTAGAAATCTAGGGTCTATTAGACTCTAGATATTTACTCTGTTCTTACATCATCTGATTTCACCAAAATCGATGTGATCACGGGGGGGGGGGGGTGGAAATTTTTGAAAAAACTACTTGTCCATGGAATAAATCGTGGCCCCAATCTACTTGTCCCTCATGACAATCTACTTGTTCTGATATACATTTTTTTTTATAACCAAAGCCATATTTAAATCGGAGGCGATTTTAGGAATGTCTGGGCTTTTAAAAACAAAAAGGGGATTTATGGCGACTTAAACTAGTAATATTTTTAACATTGCGCTGTTTATCTTGTCTTCTCCAACCGCTGCGCTCCCCACAACCTCACTAACACCCCCTTCCCTCTCTCTGACCACAACCTGATCACCTTCTCTATCTCCTCATCCTCCAACGCCTACCCCTCCAAATGTCACACTACTACCAGCCGTAACCTCCGCAACCTTAACCCTGCCTCCCTCCACTCCGCAGCTGATCAACTCCATGACAGCATCCTCCCCCTGTCCTGCCCCGACTTGGCTATGACCGCCTACAACAATGCGCTGTCAACAGCCCTTGACTCACTAGCGCCTTTAACCACACGCAACATCAGACCCCGACCGCTCCAGCCCTGGCAGACTGATCACACCAAAACCCTCAAACGACACAGTCGTGCCCTGGAGCGACTATGGCGCAAAACCAAATCCCAACAAGCCTTCACCCGATACAAATCTGCCTTCCACACCTACACCTCCTTCCTCCATACTGCCAAACAAGCCTACTTCCTGACCCTTATCAAGGCCCTCTCCTCCAATCCTCGCCGACTCTTCTCCACCTTCAACTCTCTACTCTCGCCACCCCCACCTCCACCCAGCACCTCACTCACTGCCCTTGAGATTGCCAATCACTTCAAAAACAAGATTGACACAATTCGCAAGGACATTGCCGCAACTCACACGCCTTCTCAACCCGTCCCCTCTCACACAGCTACCCCCTCATCCCCCCTCCCCCTCGACATAACCCACAGGGACTTCGTCGCTGCTCAAACTCCCTCCAACCCCCTTCCCCCTCACTCAGCTACCCCCTCTACACCCCTCTCCCACGGCCCCACCACTGCTCTGACCTCCTCTCCCACCCCATCCTACATTCCTCATACTGAAGCTCCCCCAACACTCCGCACCTTTGACCTTACTACCATCGAAGAAGTCTCCAAGATCCTCTCTGATGCCCGCCTCACCACCTGCCCCCTTGACCCTATCCCCACACAACTCCTACAACCTCCCTCCCCCTCCATCCTACGCTCCCTCACCCACATCTTCAATCTCTCCCTCTCCTCCGGCACTTTCCCTTCCCCTCTGAAACATGCACACATCACCCCCATACTTAAAAAGCCCTCCCTGGACCCCAATGACCCGAACAACCTCAGACCCATCTCCCTGCTCCCATTTACATCTAAACTCCTCGAGCGCCTAGTCTACGCCCGCCTATGCTCTCACCTCAACGACAACAACCTCCTCGATCCCCTACAGTCCGGCTTCCGTCCCCTACACTCCACCGAAACTGCCTTACTCAAACTCTCCAACGACCTGCTAACCGCCAAAGCTAATGGCCACTATTCAGTGCTCCTACTCCTTGACCTCTCTGCGGCCTTTGACACAGTCGACCACCCCCTCCTCCTCAAAAAACTACACTCCCTCGGCCTCAGAGATTCTGCTCTCTCCTGGCTCTCATCCTACCTGTCACAACGCTCTTTCAGCGTTACCTATAATGCCACCACCTCCCTCTCACTCCCCCTCTCTGTTGGGGTCCCCCAAGGCTCTGTCCTCGGGCCCCTTCTCTTCTCCATCTACACCTCCTCCCTTGGCCAACTCATACACTCTCACGGCTTCAACTACCACCTCTATGCCGACGACACACAAATCTATCTCTCAACCCCCCACCTCACCCCCTCGGTCTCCGCCCGAATCACACACCTGTTGAGCGACATATCAGACTGGATGTCGCTCCACTTCCTTAAACTGAACCTCTCCAAAACCGAGTTTCTTGTCTTCCCTCCAGCCCGGACACCACCCCCCATTGACTTCTCCATCATGTCCAACAACGCCACCATCAAACCCGCCCCGCAGGCCAGAGTACTTGGTGTCATTTTGGACTCCAACCTATCCTTCCAGCCCCAAGTCCACTCTTTAACAAACTCATGCAGACTCCACCTCCGCAACATCGCCAAAATCCGCACGTTCCTAACTCCAGAAACCACTAAACAGCTCATCCACTCCCTCATCATATCGCGACTCGACTACTGCAACTCCCTCCTCACTGGCCTGCCTCGCCGCTGGCTATCCCCGCTTCAGTCCATCCTGAATACGGCTGCCAGACTCATTCACCTTTCCAACCGCTCCGTTTCCGCCAACCCCCTCTGCCAATCCCTCCACTGGCTTCCGATTGCGCAACGGATCAAATTCAAAATCCTAACACTGACGTACAAAGCTGTCCACCATACTGCCCCGAACTACATCACTGACCTAATATCCAAGTACCGCCCAGCACGCACACTCCGCTCCTCACAAGACCTCCTTCTCTCTAGTTCCCTGGTCTCCTCCTCCCATGCCCGCCTCCAGGACTTCTCCAGGGTGTCACCCATCCTCTGGAACTCCCTGCCCCAACCCATCAGATTATCACCTACTCTCCTCTCCTTTAGGCGCACCCTGAAAACCCATCTCTTCAGGGAAGCCTACCCCGCCCCCTGCTAACTTGCCGACCTCCTCCACTCTTCCTACCACTCCATCCTCCACAGCTATCTCCTCCTGTGCCACCATCCCCTCCCTCCTAGATTGTAAGCTTGAAAGAGCAGGGCCCTCGATCCCCTCATGTTTTGCATTGTATTGGTATTGTTCTGTCACATGTTCTGTCCCCCTTTGTAATGTACAGCGCTGAGCGAACTATTGGCGCTTTATAAATACTGAATAATAATAATAATAATAATAATATCTCCTCCTCCCCTCCCTGCCTGTCTCCAGCACTGCACCCAGGGATTAGCAGAGAGGGGGGAGACCTTGCAGTGTGATGAACAACAATTGGCTGCTCGTCAGGAAAGGGGTGGGTCAGGGCTTATACTTTATTCCTTTCACTGCCAGAGCCGTTTTTGCACACGTTTAAAAAATAATTTTAGGCCTGAAGATTACATAAAACCCCCAAACATTATATATATTTCTGAAAGCAGAGACCCTAGAGAATAAAATAGTGGTAGTTCCAATTTTTTATGTCACATGCTTTTACCGCAAAATTATAGTAAAAACTACAAGTTATTTTTAGGGCACAAAAAAAGCATTCAATTACCCTATTTTTTTTGTAAAATATAAAAGATGAGGTTGCAGCGAGTAAATAGATATCCAAACCTTAAATTTGTGCGCACTCCTGAAATGGCGATGAATTTCAGTACCCTGTATTTTTTATAGATCGACAGTTTAGTGTTATGGAGGTCTGGTGATAGAATTATTGCTCTCATTCTGGCGTGCGCAGTGATATGTGACATATATTGCAATCGTTTCATGTGTAGGCGCCCCAGCGTATGCTTTTACATTTGTACGTGCGTGTATGTGGGGGCCTCAATTTTTTTTGGGAGGGATGGTATGTGCTTGGGTGTAACTTTCATTTTTGACAATAAAAAAAATATTTTTTCACTTTTTTTTTCCCATCACAAAGTCCCCTATATTATGATTTTTGGCGACAGGTTCTCTGAGTCATCCAACGTCTAAAAGACCCTGCATGTCTCCCCTCTGCTCCACTGAATGTAATTTGGTGCACATCACACCATATTACATTCTTTCCCGGGGATTGCATTACAATCTCTCAATGGGTCCCGGAAGTGACATCACAACGTCACTTCTGAATCAGCACAAGAAGGGGAGTGAACTTTCTGCTCTTCTCCCTCCCCTCTAGCCGACGGCGAGCCAGGCCCGCAGATGGGCAAGCGGAGCCCAGATGAGCAAGCGGAGAGGCTAGCACTGTGTGGAAGCAATGCTTCCACCTGACAGGTGAGCCCGCTGCTTGCCCATAGCAGGGCTAAAGGAAGAAAAAAAAAAAAAAAAACTACCTGTCTGGTGCTTAGAACTACATGTGCCGGGTGTTGGGCGAAAGAAATACAACATTCCTAGCTCAGATGCTTTCCCAATTTACAAATGGCGCAGTTTATATCCTGTAAAACTGAAGTGATGAAATGCTCGCAGCGTCTGATTTCTTAACTATAGAGATGATTGGAGCCATGATGGTCAGCCAGCTGATCTGCCGGCTGCATTCTCGGATTCCCTGCGGGACAGGAGAGCCCAAGAAAACTGTGAAAGGAAGCGGGGGGGGGGGGGGGGGGGTGGTGTGTGATGTCCCTTTCTGCTGTTCGTAAAAACAATTCAGCAGCTAACTGGCCACTAGGATTGCTTTTACATGAAAGCCGACCACCAGCTGAAAAAAAACTACCAGGTTGATGCCTGTAGCTGCAGGCATCATCCTGACATAACCACTCAAAGGCCAGCGACATACCAGTACATTGCTGGTCCATGTTGGGCATATATGTAACAGCAGAGAACACGGGCATATGGTGAATCAGGTCTGTGGACCAAAATGTCCGCAATTCATTCTTTTTTGTAATGTCCATGTTGAATGTAAGTCCAAAAAAGTTTTAAATTTAGAAACCGTGATACGTTTCCATGCAAATTGTCCGGAAAGAGCTGAATTTGGGTGGGTGACTATGTATTGTTGTGCATATAAATTGCTTTGGCCCACAATCAATTGGTACAAATCTTCCATGAAAAACAGCAGAGGGGCTAAACCAGCAATGGGCAAACTACGGCCCGGCGGACCTTTTAATTTGGCCCGCGGAGCGTGATACTGTCAGGATGGCTGTCAGGATGTGTGTAGGCGGGGCAGCGTGACGAACGCGAGGGGAGCTCGGCTCCTCTCACAGTCCGCCCTGAAGACCGGTGTAGCATGAAAATCTGTCTCCTATGAGGATCTGTCCCCCTCGACGTATCTGCGCATGTGCCGGAGATCGCCGATCGGCTGCTAATGCCTGAAACTGGCACATGCGCAGATACGTCGAGGGGGACAGATCCTCATAGGAGACAGATTTTCATGCTACACCAGAACGGCGCGGAAACACGGCGAGAGGAACGTGCGGAGCAAAGGTAAGTGAATTGACACAGGGGGGACTTAATATGGGGAATTAATTACTATATGGGGGATGAATTACTATGGGGGATGAATTACTATATAGGGGATTACTATATGGGGGATGAATTACTATGCTTACTATGGGGGAATATTACTATACTTACTATGGATGACACATACACATCATTCATCTACTCTTGGTCCGGCCCTCGGGTCCAATATATGAACCCATTGCGGCCCTCAAGTCAAAAAGTTTGCCCACCCCTGGGCTAAACGCTAGTGCTGGCAGCGAAAGGGGCTGATCCTGCTAACACTGCGTGTTTGGGGACACTATATAAAGTATAGTTCTATACAGAGTATAGTACACTAGTATAGTTCTGTTCATGATAATTTTTTTTTAAATTTAAATATTTATTTAATTTTCCAGATAAATACATATTGCACTTATAATCACATAAAACCAACAAATAACTTTAACATTATATTGATCCGTACAAAATACTATGCTAGTAATGGAGGTGAACAGCGACCTATAGTGTGAGTGCGATAGTGTGCGGGAAATCTAACACTAGCTGACCCTGGCTGGGTGGGGAGCTTACGGACCCTGACGTTATCTAACGACGCTAGTGGCAGGAATACAGCGATCAGTGAAAAATATTATATACTAACACTGTATTAATAGCACTGGCTGGGTGACAGGCCCATCAAAGGGTTAATAGGGGTGATCAAAGGGTTAAATGTGCTAATTTAACGTGTGCGCAAAAAGCAGTGCTTTTACTCGGTGCCATGTTCTCTCTTATCTCCCTGAACTGCTGGGGGGGGGGGGAGCAGGGGGGCGCAGATGCGTTCACACCCCAAAATAGGAAGCAATTCAAGATTCCGTCGCTTTGCGAAGAGCTGCTGCTCGTCCGCAAAATGCGGGTAAGCGGTTGGCAATTTAAAAAAAAAAAAAAAAAAAAAACCTTAAATTTTTATTAAAAATTTCTCAATATGGTATTTTTTATTTCTTTTTAACTTTTTTTTAACGCTTTTATCAAAATCGCATGTTACCATAGTAATATTATATTACTGTGTGGGGTGTGATCAGGGATTTTTTTTTTTTTTTACACTCTGCTTTGAAGGAGAAATAAAGATAATTTCTCCTGCAATGCAAAGCTTGCTGTCATGAACCTAACTCATTTATGAACGGTCATGAATGAGTTAGGTTTTTGACAGCTCAAGAGTGATCTGTGGTTGGCTGGAGCTGGTCACATGATACAGGATGCCTGCTCAGACGCGCAGTGCCCCCCTGTGTACGTCGCTTTGCCTGTAACTGCCGCCCGGCAGCAGTACATTGCAGGTGGGCAGGTGAAAAGCGGTTAAAACAAACTTGTCATACTTACCTGCTCTGTGTAATGGTTTTGTACAGAGCAGCCCTGATTCTCCTCTTCTGGGGTCCTCCACTGGTGCTCCTGGCTCCTCCTGCCATCAGAGTGCCCCTATAGCAATCCGCAAAGTTTGGTAGGGTGTCCCTATAGCAAGGTTGGAAAAAAACCCCAAAAAAACCAAACAAACTTCTGCTTTAGAATCACTCACTCTCTTCTCCTGCCCAGAACTACATGTAGCACAGGGCATAGCTCCTCAGACATTCACAAGTTCTCAGGCTCTGACATGTATAGATGGTGTACTGAGCTGTATGTGTGCAGGAATGTATTTTCTGCTATTTAAACAAATAATGCATTCTGTATGCAGGCCAACTAATAGAGAATGAAAATGGTTTACAACTATTTTCATAATTGATTAGGTTGATTAGTTGTTTTAGCCCTATAATGAACGTAACCCCACTCAAACAGGAACTCAGATAACACCAACCGAAGAACTAAAGAAATGTGTTTTTTTCCAAGAAATACCCCTCTAAATGCCAGATGCCGATTACCTCCTTCATGGGTCTACAGTAACAGTGAGGGGAAAAAAAAAAAAGAAAAAAAAACGCAGTTATTTACCTGTTAACTGTATTTCCAGGAATCTTCTAGGACAGCTCACTTGAGAGATAGGGCTCCTCCCAGGAAACACCCGCTCCACCTTTTTTTCCCTTTATAGGCGTCCTCTCTCCCATTGGCCCCCAGTATAAGAATATGACCGAAGGCCTAGGAGAAAACAAAGAAGAAAACCGGTAATAAAGATATCCCCTCATAGGTTCGCAACATACCTGCACATAATTGTGTGATCAAACAGTAATCGGGGGGGAGTTACGCTGTCCTAGAAGATTCCTGGAAATACAGTTAACAGGTAAATAACTGCGTTTTCCCTAGTCATCTTCTAGGACAGCTCACTTGAGAGGAGTAGAGTAGAAATACGTACATTAGGGCGGGCACCCTGCTTGTAGGACCTTCCTGCCAAATGCCTGGTCCTTGCTGCTGATCAGATCCAGCCTGTAATGCTTAGTAAAGGTGGCGAAACTGGACCACGTTGCGGCTCTGCAGATCTGTCCGGGGGAGGCCCCCCTTTTTCCGCCCAGGAGGCCGCGGTGGCCCTTGTGGAGTAGGCTTTTAGGCCGGGCGGTGGTGACAGGCCTGCCGTCTTGTAACCTTCCAAAACTGCCTCCCTGATCCATCTGGCGATGGTGCCCTTGGAGGCACCGTCCCCCTTCCTTGGCCCCTGGAATAGGACGAAAAGCCGGGACGAGTGTCTCCATGTCTTTGTGCGTTCGATGTATGTAATCAAACATCTTCTAACGTCTAACCTGCTATAGTCCTCCGTGCTGCCCAGATCGGCCTCCAGGGAAGGTATTACTATTTCCTGAGATCTATGGAAGTGTGACGCGACCTTAGGTAGAAAGGCCGCGTCTGTGCGGAGGATGATTCTATCCAATAAGATGGTGCAGTACGGCTCAATCACTGAAAGGGCATGCAACTCGCTGACTCTGCGGGCAGAAACTAGTGCTGTGAGGAGGATGGTTTTAAGAGTCAAAGATCTGAGCGAACACTCCTCCAGCGGTTCGAAAGGCCCTTGCTGAAAGCTCTTCAGGACTGTGCCCAGGTCCCATGTGGGGTATTTTGGCATGGACGGGGCACGGCGCCTGGAGATAGCCTTCAGGAATCTGATTACTAATGGGTCTGCCGCCAACCTCCGCTCCAGAAAGTTCGACAGAGCCGCTACCTGTACTTTGAGGGTATTGGCGGCCAGATTCTTATCTGCCCCGGCTTGAAGGAATTCAAGAACTGTATGCAAAATGGGGGCGCCTGGTGCCTCGTTTCTGACCTTCCAGGCGGAAAACTTCTTCCAGACCTTGTCGTACAAGGCGTTCGTCGACCTCTTCCGGCCATCCAAGAGGGTGGCGACCACTCTTGCCGACAGCCCCTTTTCTGCTAGCCTGTCCCGCTCAGAAGCCACGCCGCTAAGGACAGCCTTTCTGGATGAGGATGCAACACTCTCCCTTGGGTGAGTAAATCGCGTGTGGGTGGTATCATCCATGGGTCTGCTAAACTTAGCTCCTTCAACCGGGAGAACCAAGATCTCTTGGGCCAGAATGGCGCGATCAGAATAACTTTGGCTTGAGACAACTGGATCTTCTGTACCACCTTCGGCAGTAGTCTGAATGGAGGGAAGGCATAAAGGAGGTCTCCTTCCCACTGCTGGGCTAGCGCATCTATACCCACGCTTTTGGGGTCCTTCTGCAGGCAGAAGTACCTCTCCCGCTTTGTGTTCTGGCCGTTGGCAAAGAGATCCATAGAGGGGGAGCCCCACCTGGCGCATATCTGATCGAACGCTGACTGGCTGAGGCACCATTCTGTCTGGATGACCTCTCTTCGGCTCAGCTGATCCGCCAACTGGTTCAGGTCCCCTTTCAGATGTACTGCCGTGATGAACTCCAGGTTTTCCTCCGCCCAGCTCAGGAGGGATCCGGCCAACTCCATCAGCCTTGGGGACCTTGTGCCTCCCTGCCTGTTCAAATATGCCACTGCTGTGGTATTGTCGGAGAGAATCTAGACACCTCTCCCCCTTATCTTTTCCTGAAAGGTCGTAAGTGCCTTGAAAACTGCCAACAGCTCCCTGTAATTCGACGACTTGCTGGAGTCTACTGCACCCCACGTGCCCTGGGCCAGGCCGTCTTCCATATGGGCGCCCCAACCAGTCATGCTTGCATCCGTGGTGATCCGCACTGGGCTGGCCAGCCTCCAACTTCTTCCTTGTTCCAAGGTGAGGATGCTTCCCCACCACCTTAGCGATTCCCTCACTTCGTGCGTGATGCGGATCCTGGAACTCAGACCCGCTCGGCTGCCGTCCCAGTGGGAAAGGGTGTAATTTTGCAGAACCCTGGAGTGAAGTTGCGCCCATTGCACCCCTGGTATTGCCGCTGTCATCCTCCCGATTATCCTCATCGCGGTCCTGACCGTGCAGGTCGACATCCTCCGGAGGGCCCTTGTGTCCTGCCGCAGGTTGAGGGCTTTTTCTGATGTCAGGTACGAGCGGGCATGTGCGGAGTCCAGGACGTACCCCAAGTACGTAATCCTCCTGGAGGGGGTTAGCTGTGACTTCTCTTTGTTGATAAGCCACCCCAAACTTTCCAGAAAAAATATCGTACGTTCGATGTGGGATCTCAGGCCTCCTTCTGTGTCCGCAAATAAAAGCAGGTCGTCCAAATAGGGGATGATGTTTATCCCTTCCAGTCTCAAGACTCTTAAAGGCTCCGCTAGAATCTTGGTAAATATCCTCGGGGCTGACGACAGGCCGAAGGGGAGTGTGTTGAACTGAAATAGCACAGGACCCTTTTCGCCTTCCAGCGCAAACCTCAGGAATCTCCTGGATTCTTCTCTTATCGGGACATGCAGGTATGCGTCTTGCAGATCTATCGAGGCCATAAACACCCCAGGTGATAGGAGTTCCTTCACCGTGTATATGGATTCCATACGGAACTTGCTGGGCCTCACGAACTCGTTCACCTTCCGCAGATTCATTATCATCCTGTAAGTACCTGACGGTTTTTTCCTTAGAAAGAAATGGGAGAAGAATCCACTTCCCCTTTCCTCTTCTCTCAACTGGCAGATTACGTTCTGACTGAGCATATTCTGTAGGAGGTAAACCAATGCATCTGCCATGGCCCTGTCCTTTGGCAGGGGTGTTGCAAAGAACCTCTGAGGGGGGGCCCTTGTGAACTCTATTCTGTACCCCCTGTGAATGGCCTCCAGAATGTAGGTGTTCTGGGTTATCCTTAGCCATTGTGCGTGGAAGCGCCCCAGCCTCGCTCCCACCTGGCCTCTCCAGTCACTTCGGCTGGGTTTTGGGTCTATTCTGGCTTGGGTTGAAGAGGAACCCTCCCCTGCCTCTCGGCTCGTTCCTGCCTCTTCTCGCGCCCCAGCCTGGGCGCTGGGTTTGGAACCTAGCTTCCCTCGATGTGTATCGCCTGGATGGGCGAAACCCCTTCCGTCCAACCTGCCTGCTGGGGACCGGGAAGCTCTTTTTCCTGTCGGCCAACCTTACCAGGACTGAATTCAGCTCGGGGCCAAAAAGGAGTTTTCCTTCAAACGGCAGGCCACAGAGTTTAGACTTGGAGGCCAGGTCCCCCTGCCAAGATTTCAGCCAGATAGCCCTCCTCGCCGTGTTTATGAGCGCTGTAGATCTAGCAGAGAGTCTGATGGTCTCTGCTGATGCGTCCGCGATGAAGGCTACCGCTTTCTCCAGCACTGGAAGCGATTTCAGAATCTCTTCCCCCGGGGTGCCTTGTTCCAGATGCGAACGGAGCTGCCCCAACCACACATCCAGGGTTCTGGACACGCAGGTCGTCGCCACTGCAGGTTTGAAATTCACTGCGGACGCTTCCCATGCCCTCTTCAGGAACGCCTCCGCTTTCCGATCCATCGGGTCCTTTAGGGACCCACCGTCTTCAAAGGACAGGTCCGTTTCCTTCGAGATCCTCGAGAGAGGGGCGTCTGGCTTCGGGCAAGTCTCCCAAACCGAGGCATCTTCCTCCTTAAAGGGGAAACGTCTCTTGAGGTTCTTGGGAAGAAAAGCCTTCTTCTCCGGCTCTTCCCATTCTCTCCTGATCGTGGACCATAGGGCAGGGTGCACTGGGAATGTACGGCTGCTTTTTGCCTGTAGCCCTGCGTACAGTTGGTCGTGGAGAGAGAGGTCCTGCTGTTCCTCCTCCAGATCCAGGGTCTCGTAGATCACCTTTAACAGGTCCTCCGTGTCTTCCACCTGAAAAAGGAACCTGTCTGCCTTTGGGCCCTGAGCCTCAATCTCACCCTCCTCCGAATCTGAGGTGTCCGACTGTTCGGCCTCTTCCCAGTCCCTTACAGTCGCTACCTTGTCCAGCTTCCTCTTTTTTCCCCCCTTGGGTGCTGCCTGAAGTGCCCGGTTGGGGCTCATCCTGGGCCGGCCCCGGCTTCTGTTCCCTGAAGCTTTGAAATGTCTTGGACATCTCTTGCGTCATATTCTGTAGGAAGTCTTTAAAAAGAGATCCAGACTCCTTCTTGATGAGCTTGTCTATACACCCCTGGCAGAGCTGCTTCCTCCAGGAGCTCGCCAGTTTCTTCCTACAAGTGGCACACTTCTTTTTCTGCTCACAAGGAGCTTCTTTCTCCCCTCTATCCTCCTCCTGTGGGCCCATCTGGGGACAAGGAGATACACGCGTTCATGCGTTTGTGAAGGTAACGCCTCCCCCCCCCCCTGTGCCACTGTGAAAGTTCCAGCCGTGGGCCTGGGGGGGGAGAGGGGGGCTGTGTGTGCATGGGGGTACCCAATTATCCCGGGGGGGAGGGGGGGGAAATAAAGAAGAGTGGCCAAACAAAGGCCCTTACCTTACTGCAGGCCTCCCCCACTCCTGACAGATCTGCCTCCATGCTGCCGCAGACTCTGCCTTGGTGCGGCGGTTTTTCAGGGGCTGGTGGGCTCCGCCCCCCCCTCGCCGACCTCCCTCTCACGGCCGCCGGTGGAGAAGCGGCCATGGCACGGGTTCCTTCCACGGTCCGCCACCCATTTCCAAGATGGCGGCGGCCATTCCATGCTCCTGCGCCGGAAGTGACGTCACCCGGCGCCCGGAAGTGACGCGATCGCAGCGTCCAGACCTTCCGCAGCCGCGCCTCCTGGCCATGCTGCCGGGATCCAGGAGCAGGTAAGACTTACCTGAAACCCCCGCAGGGAAAGGCACCAATGCCTCGGTCGGCGGAGCGGGCTCTACCCCCCTGGAGAGCCCCGCTGGGACCATCTGGGGCCGACGCCCCCACCCTACAAAGGGCACTCCAGGATGAATCTGGCTAAAAGGTCCCCCCCTCACAAGGCCCCTGCCTCGCTTGGAGGAAGGGGGGGCCTCAGCCAGGGACCCTCTGCACTCCGCCAGAGAGCCCAGACTAAAAATAAAAAACGGGCGTAGCTCCTTCCTGGCCAGAGGAAACACTAAAACTGGGGGCCAATGGGAGAGAGGACGCCTATAAAGGGAAAAAAAAGGTGGAGCGGGTGTTTCCTGGGAGGAGCCCTATCTCTCAAGTGAGCTGTCCTAGAAGATGACTAGGGAAAAAAAAAAGAAAAGAAAGGGCACACAGACCTAATGCATTAAAAGTTGCATTTAGTATTTAAAAACAGTATTTCTGATTTTAATGCTGCAACCTGAGTCAGCTTGAAGAAGGGAGAGGGAGGAGGGAGAAAAAGGGAAGTACCTTGCTATCAGACTACAGAGCTTTGTGTTTCTATTGATGTACAGGTTATCAGGTATACCTAAATACACTACCAAATATCAATCAATGCAGTATGAGGAACTATAGGCTCTATTAAAAATGTCGGAAAACCTGATCCCAAAATTTTCAAGAAGATAGAAATCCTTTCAAGACAACATAGCTTACGATATCCCCCCTACCAATAACTGGGAAGCTCATAAGTTCACTATCCGAGGCAAATTGGTACAAGTGGCCTCTACAGCCAAATGCCTTATGCAGGCCATAGATGGGGAGAAAAACGGCAGATTTTCGGCCGATTAACGAACTATCGGTCGGTCTAAAAAACTTACCTGACCACCAATTATTACGAAAATCGGCCGATTAATGAGTAACCTATAACGGGAAATGATGTCATTTTGTGGCCTTTGTGATCCTTTTTCGGAAAACGATCGTTCGTTTTTGACCATCAATGAGGATAAAGTCGGGCGTTTTTCGAAAATTTTCCAACATCACCGATAATCTGAAAGTCCAAAATACACGAAAAACGGCCGACAAAATCGTCCACTAACGATAAGATAATCGGCCGGTTTTATTTTCGGACGAAAAATCGGCCGTTTTTCTCCCCATCTATGGCCTGCATTAGAGAATCCACTAAACATGAACAGCAACTGATGCAACCTATGAGGAAACAGAGGGGGTGCTCTAAATACACAGAGTCTGCACGCACAGCTTTAAAAGTTAAAGTAGAACTCCCCTCTCTCAATCAACAGTCTATTTTTATTAGTGCATTAGTAAATAGGAAAGTATATTATATTAGTGCAGGAGTCTTCAGGAGGGGGTTTTCTCAGCTAAGGCAGATGGATTGCAGATTCCAGGAAGTAAATTAATATGCCCTTTCTTAAGATGCCAACAGCCAGAAATGCTGGGGGGGGGGGGGGGGGGGTTTCAAAGTGATTTATCAACAAAGTAAAGCATGGACACATGGACGGATGGGGGAGTTTGCCTTAAATATTAACCTCTACCCATCCGGCCCATGTCGACAAACGGCTGGATGGGAGCGCTGCTGATGCGGGTGGATGTTTCTAAACGTCCCCCCGCATCCATTGCCTATGCGCACTCCCTGGGAGCGCGGTACTGCAATTGGTGCCTGCTTTGTCCTGAGGACACAGGGAAACACAGATCGCTGTACGGTCCTGATTCATGTGATCACTGATTGGCCAACTACCTCCAAAAGGGTTCAACCATCAAAGCAACATATTACTTTGCTTTATTGATGAAGTTGAGGCAAAACATCAAGGAAAAGCATCAAAGAATGCTCTCCAAAAGGTATCGTCCAGCTGCATGACAACATGTCACACACTACAGGTGAAACAATGGAAAAACTGACCTTATTAGGTTTGCCCAATCCACACTATTTGAACGACCTGGCTCCTTCTGACTATCATCTGTTCCTCAATCTCAAAAAACACCTAAATGGGACAACAATTTGTGAATGTTCCGGAGGCAACTAATGTTGCAAAGTAGTGGTTACACGAGCAGTCGGAAAACTTTTATTTGCAGGGACTTATGAAGCTGCAGGACAGATGTCGCAACTGCATTGCCTTCCTGGGGGAATATGTAGAATAGTGTTGCAGTTACAGCTTCCTAGCTCAATTTTGTCTAGGTAAGGCTCAATACTTGTCATCACCCCCTCGTATCAACTACTATCCATGCGTTTTTGATGCCGAAAAAAAAACAAACACACTGGACTGCATGTGGTGTAAACTGACCCTAAAACTATTTATTCTTGTCATTCCAAAACCAAGCAAAGACCATGGAGACTGTACTAATTATTACCCCATCCCATTAATTGTCAACCTCAAAATTGTGACAAAAAAATTCTGCCATCAAAAATCAATTCCTTTCTATCTCAATACATTCATCTTGACCAAGATGTCCTTTGCTCCTCACAGACTAGCACGTATTCAAATGAGATGGGGCTATTGATATTATTTTGGCAATATATTCAGATTTGAATGCAAGGGAACCCATAAAAGGCGTGATTCTCTCATTTAACCTTCAAAAAGCTTTTTTATCTATATCACAGGATTACCCTTTTTACATTCTAGAGCACATGTCAAAACGCAAGGTCCATGGGCCAAACCCAACTCCTCCAGGTCATTTCATGTGGTCTTTTCACCTCTGCCCCCACCTTGTATCAGCAGAGAGGACAACAGAACTCCTCCTACAGATCCTGGGCTTCTGTGTAGCCACGGCACCCCCTCGTCTCTGCTTCCCCTAGTCTTAGCATTCAGCAGACTCTGGCAGCTGATTTCAGCACGCCTTTGGTCCTCCTACAGACCCTGCACTTTCTGCTTTCCAGCTCTGCCCTCAGCAAAAGGTAAGGCAGGTGCACTGTGATGTAGGGAAGGGTGGGGGACTCGACTTCTGATGGTGGGGGTGGGGCTCTTGACATCTAGTCAGATACAAATGGCCCTTTGAGGATAAACAATGCTGAAGTGCAACAATTATGCTGTAGTAGCCTGCAGTGAAATGGAGTTTGACACCCCTGCCGTAGAGAGATAAAGGTTTTACTCAAAATTTATATCAATCTTACAGACTTTATATCGAGACTCCATAGCATCCCTAACAGTAGAGGGCTAGAAATCCAAGTGCTTTAACATACATAGGATGTAGTCTTCAAGGCTTGTTCCCAATTTTATTTATATTAGCTCTAGAACCCCCAGTGATAAAGAGGAGGGAAACAAATCAGACATTAATGGCATTTTATGTGGGGGACAGAACACAAATACGCCTTGTGTGCAGACAACATCTTAATGCTAATCTCATTTTCTACCATCGCAATCCCAAATCTAGTTTCTTATACCAATTCTTTGATTTTGCATCTCAAAGTAAACCAGAAATCAAAAGCTTTAAATATCTCCCCTTGACAGTCAAATCCTTCATAATGTGAACAAAAACTTTTTTACCAGTGGGAGTTGGAGGCCCTTCCTTGCATATCATCTCCTTTACACTTAGAGTAAGTATTGGCAGCAGACTTTAGAAAAGAGGGATATGCCCACGAGACAAGTGTCATCATTGCAATCAGCTATGTGACCAGTGGGAGCAATCTATGATTCACTCTGTCAGGAGGGACATCGGTAAACCTTTCCTCAGAGTCCCAGAAGGGTTTGGCAGATGAGGGGTGCTGTATGTTCTGTTTTGCTAGTTAACAGGGCAGAGGTAGTATTCTACTGGCATTTACCAAGCTGTTGTCCCTAGCCAGGACAGTAGCCATACATCTGTGAAAAGCTGTAAAAGGTGCACACCTCTGCTGGGGTCACGTGAGTACACATTGTGTTTAGTGATTTGTTAATTAAAAGTTTTAGGTGCACTTATGGTGCACTTTCCTCTCAGACTGGTTATTCATTAATGTGGCTACCAGCCAAAGTCAGACCTACAATTTTATGTCCAATTTTGTATTTTTCCCTAAGGCAATGGGATAGATTAGGTGAAGCCCACAAATTTAAATCCCCACATAGTCCTTTAGCCCCTATATTTAACATTCCAGCTTTCACCATGGGTCTCACTCCAAAGACTGTATATGGCAAACTAGAAAGTTTCATGCTTATAGTGGACATGTGCAATGACCAAGGTATTTTCTCAGTGCAATCCTTACATGAAAAATTCCAACTACTTGACATAGAATTCTATCGCTATACTTAGATAGTATAAAATGTCATTCAGATTTTCAAATATTCACATCAAAAGGAATAGCTATGCAAGAACCTCAACAAGATTACTGGTCATATTTCTAAGATTTATACTTTGCCAAATCCACTGAACTATCTTACATCATTAAATCAGAACAAGATCTGGACAAAGAAATGCACCTTAATGATTGATATAGGCTGGCACTTTGTATATCCAAGTCTTATGCAAATACCTCAATTATTGAAGCAACTATAAGTGATGTTAAGATATACATATGGTTCCCACAAGATTGGTTTTCTGTTTCAGAAGCCACCCCAAAATTGCTTTAGAATGTCTGGACAGGAAGGCACGGCATATTTCATGGACATGTCCAAAAGTTAAAAGATATTGGATTTGTAAATACAACTTCCCACGCACCCTCAAATAAATCAATCTACAAAAAATTCCCCTACAGGCATTACTAAACCAACCAGTAGAGGGGGCCCTGATCAGACTAGGACAGCTGATCTTGCTTACATTTACAGCTGCAAAAATAACTTGCCAGATCTTGGCAGTCTGAATTTATCCCATTTGAACTGGCTAAATGTTAAACTTTCATAATTAAATACTTGAAAAACTCTCAGCTATCTTGAACAATAATGTAAAGCCATATGAAAAATTTGGGACCCCTGGATTAACTAGGTTTCTGAAGTAGTAAGTTTCGGGCTTTGAACCCACAGGATGGATCAGTAGTAGTCTCTTATGTTCTCTCTTATACAATTATCTGTCTCGCCTCTTTCCACCCCCTTCTTTCTACACATATCAGTGATGTGGATTCGTCCAATGACTTTGATGTGACCAAAACACAATGTTGACCATGGGGCATGCTGCAATGGTTTCTATTATGCTGTACTTTAATTTGCTTTATTTGAATTTCTCCCATGGGTGTTGTGCTCCCTCTACCATGTTGGGAGATGGAGCCCCACCAAGGAGAGGGGGTGCATGCATGACTGAATGTATAAGGACAGGGATTACATATACGGTGAATAAAAAGTCTACACACCCCTGTAAAAATGCTAGATTTTTGAGATGTAAAAAATTCAGACCAAGATAAATCCCTTCTGAACTTCTTCCACCTTTAATGTGGCCTATAATCTGTGCAATTAAATTTTAAAAATTTTTTTTTTATAAGGGTGGAAAAAAATAAACTTACAATAATGTGGTTGCATATATATGCACACCCTTAAACAAATACTTTTGTTGAAGCACCTTTTGATTTTATGACAGAATTCAGGTTTTTTGGGGTAGAAGTCTATCAGCATGGCACATTGTTCCTTGGGAATCTTTGCTCACACTTCCTTGCAAAAGTGCTCCAAATGTTTCGAGGACATTCAGGTGCACAGCCCTCTTCAGGTCACAGATATTCACTTGAATTCAGGTCTGGGTTTTGGGCTAGGCCATTCCAATTCTTTGATTTTCCTTTGGTGTAGCAATTCTTTTGGCGATTTAGAGGTATGCTTTGGGTTGATGTTGTGCTGAAAGGTGAAAAGCTCCATCTTCAGCATTTTAGCAGAGGGCTAAAGGTTTCATGCCAAAATTCACTGATATTTAGAACCTTTTATAGGTTCCAGCACTTTGACTAACACCCCAGTTACGGCTGAAGAATAGCACCAAAGCATAATGCTGCCACCACCATTCTTCAGTTTTGCACCAAACATACTTTTGGAATTACTATAAAAATGCACTTTCAATTCTTCTGCTACTTATTGGATATTACTGGAACATTTACAGGACAGAAGTGGAAAAGAAAACAGAATGGAGTTTTTAAATTGCTTTAGAAAGCATATTATACAGTGCTCAGCATAAAGGAGTACACCCCAACAGATATGTCAGAAAACCTTTAGTTTCCTTTCAGAATCAACATTTTCTATGGGACACTAAACTAAAATATACTGCCACAAATGCAAGCCATTGATTGCAAACAAATGGTATTTGATCACCTGTCCGGTTTTTATTTTTTGTGATTTAATAAAAAAAAAAAAGACCAACAATTTTGAGAAAAAAATATTTTTGACTTTTTGCTATTAAACATGTCCAATAAAAAAAAATCAAATTTCATCATAAATTTAGGCCAAAATGTATTCTGCTACATGTCTTTGCTAAAAGTTATAGTGCTTACAAATGGCGGTATATATACTTTTTTTTTACTAGTTATGGTGGCGATCAGCACTCTGTCACTGGGGGGGGCGGTAACGGACTTGGGGTTACTGACATCCCCAGTGACACCAATACAGAGGTCAGTGCACTAACACTGTACTAAATGGCACTGGGCAGGAAGAGATTAACATCTGGGGCAATCAAAGGGTTAACTGTGTGCTCGGTGATTGACAGCAGAGGCCGGCTCTGCAAAATCACATATATACACACACGTGATTGTGCGCACCCGTGCCGCTATGTAGCAGTATTTCTGCTATAGGGCGGACAGGAAGTGGTTAAAGAAAACCCCTTCCCATTTCATGCCGTCAGCAATGGCACCACATGGAAGAGAAATGTCACAAGGCCAGAGAAAGAAAATAATTTATTTACACAAGAAAGGGGAAGGCTACAAGATCAGCTAAGCTTTACTTATCAGTCAGAATACTGTAGCAAAAGTGGTACAAAAATTTTACAAAGATGGAACTGCAATCATCTCACAGAGTTGTCCAGGCCATCCACGGAAGTTAACACCTCGCCAGGAGTGTCTTCTGATGAGAAGGGTTGAAGAAATTCGACATGTAAGTTTACTACAGTTGGCTAAAGAGGTAGAAAGCCAAATGGGGGTGATTGTTTCCCGTGTACAATACGGCATACACTGAATAGTAATGGGATGCATGGGTGTTGTCTACAAAGGAAGCCTCTCCTAATTTCCTCTCCCAGAATTTGGGGCCCATGCTGAAAAAGAAGACTACTGGGACTCTGTACGCTGGAGTGATGAGACCAAGAAAAAATTTATTTGCGACGCCATACAACTTTGAAGCCATCAGTTCCAAATGTGAGGAGTGTAAAGAAAATTGCATGGTACCTACAGTGAAACATGGTGGTGGCAGTGTCCTTCTGTGGGGCTGCCTGAGTGCTGATGGTGTCAGGTAGCTGCATTTCATCAACTTTATCAAATTCACAGATGTACTGCTCTATATTGAAAGAGAAGAACCTACCATCACTCTGTGTCCTTGGTCATTGGCACTTTTCCTAGAGGACAATGAAACTAAACACAGATCTAAGGCCACTGTTGCATTTCTGAAGAACAGGGTAAAAGTGATTCAGTGGCCAAGTATGTCTCCTGCCTGAACCCAATCGAACACCTATGAGGAATTCTGAAGAGACAAGGCGAGCATCACTCTGCATCCTGCATCCAGGCTCTAAGAGAGGTTGGTCTTGAAGAATGGAAAAAGAAAGATGTTGCAATATGTCGCCAACTTGTTCATTCCATGCCTAGAAGACTTGGTGCTGTTCTTACAAATCATGGAGGTCATACAAAATACTAGATGTAGTAGTTTTTGTTGCGGGGTGTATTAATTTTTGCATCAACTAAATAGAGAAAAACTGAAGAATATTTTGTAAATCGAAGTTATCTTAACCTTACTTTCATGTAACAAGCTAAACTAATGTTCTATAAATCTCAGTTTTGTCAATTTTGGAAAGTGTTCATTGAGATATTGATTAAAATCTTACATTTCAAAAGGGGTGTCCTCATTTATGCTGAGCACTGTATAAGCCCTTGCCTGCCCATGTGGTCTTCTATACTTTGGCCATACCATGGAGACACTATGCAGCTGCTTCAGCAAGCGCCAAAGGTTGATAGAAAATCAACAGTTTAGATCATAGTGTCACTTATTTTGCACTCAAATTAAATGAAAGTTTGAGGGTGCTTGCCATAAAGTTCATTGCGTCTATCTGCCTGCGGCAGAAAGATTTCATAGATTGCGTAATCAGAACTATTGGATTTACATGCCTAAACCCCAAACTTCCTTGAGTCTTAAAGATGGACTCCAAGTATTCATTTTATTGCATAGTTACATTGGTCCAGCTTTTTCTCAATGACTGCAAGGAGTTCTCCAACTGGATGAGGTGGAGAGACAGGGTACTGACATCACAATCCACACCTTGTTAAATCAGAGAATGCTTTGCAGTCATTGAGAAAAATTAAAGGCATTAAGTGAATGGCACCCATGCCTCAGCACAGAACCCAGTAGACAGTAGCAACACTGTAGTAGTGGCAACACTACACTGATTTTCCAATTCCACAGCAGTCCCACGGAGGGTATGGCATATGCATAGTTACATCGGGCCAAGCCATTAGGAGTACTCATTGTGATGGGCGAGCAGCAGCTCTTGGCAGAGCGAAACAATCTTGCGTCACTTCCTATTTTGGGGAGTGAACGCACCTGCGCCCCCTGCTGCCCCCCCCCCACCCATCGGTCTAGAGAAAGAAGTGAGAACACCGCACCGAATAAAAGCACCACTACATTTTACACACCCATACGTTAGATTAGCACATTTAACCCTTTGATTGCCCCCATTAACCCTTTGATCACTCGTCAACCAACCAGTGCCATTAGTAGAATCAGTATATAGAATTTTTCACTGATCACTGCATTCCTGCCACTAGCGACATCAAATAACGTCAGGGCTAGTTAGCACCCCACCCAGCCAGGGTCAGCTAGCGTTAGATTGCCCACACGCTATTGCGGTCATGCTATAGGTCGCTGATCACCACCATTACTAGTTTAGTGTTTGTACGGATCAAAATATTGATCACGTACAAAACTATACTAGTTTCCCAAAAACGCAGAATTAGCAGGATCAGCCCCATTCGCTGCCAGCACTAGCGCTTAGCCCCTCCGCTGTTTTTCATGGAAGATTTGTACCAATTGATTGTGGGCCAAGGTAATTGATAAGCACAACAATACATGGCCATCCACCCAAATTCAGCTCTTTCCAGACAATTCGCATGGAAACCTATCACGGTTATTGAATTTAAAACTCTTTAGGGCCTAACCCTCAACATGGGCATTACAGAAAAGAATGAATTGTGGTCATGTTGAGCCACAGAGCCAATTCATCGTATGCCCATGTTCTCTGCTGTTACATATATGCCCAACATGGACGAGCAGTTCTGGTGCCGTTTTTTTCAGCTGGCCGTCAGCTTTCATGTAAAAGCAATCCTAGTGGCCAATTAGCTGCCCCCCCCCCCCCCCCGCTGCTTTCCACAGTTTTCCTTGGGCTCTCCTGTCCCACAGTGGAAACCGAGAATGCAGCTGACAGTTTCACTGGCTGACCATAGAGCTGTTCAGAGACCAGAGTGGCTCCATCATCTCTATAGTCTAAGAGACTGGAAGCGGCGAGCATTTCATCACTTCAGTTTTGCAGCTTATAAACAGCGCCATCTGATCGCACTGATCTTGGTGAGATTAGATAATGTAAGGGCAGAGGAGATATTTAGAGTCTGACAGACCCCAGATTTCTCAAAAAAGAATATATGACAATGCCCATTGAAGTTATAGGGAATTTTTGCATTCCCTGTGATAGCATTAAAAGTGATAAAAAAAAAAAGGGACAGTGTAAAAGTAATTTTAAAAAAAATCAAAAGAACTATTTTTTTTTTTTTTAATATAAAAAGAGTCACCTATTGACAATATAAATGTATGTACAGGTGTACTTCCGTTTACAAATTTAATGCGTTCTCCAGGACGTTTCCTATTGCGAAAAATTTGTAAACCGAAATGCAGTTTCCCATAGGAATGCTTTTAAAATCAATTAATCCGTTCCAGAGGTCAGAAAAAAGTAAAAAAAAAGTTTTATCTGTTCAAAACTCTTTATAAAGTGAACTTTAAAAGGCATAAATACTGTACAGGGACATGATAAAAAAATCTGATTGAAAAGGGACGATGTGGTAAGAGACCCAGGAGGGACCCCACTGCTGACATAGAAACATAAAAAAGCCAGATTGGAGTTTGCCAAAACTTGCCTGAGGAAGCCAAAATCTTTTTGGAAGAATGTGCTGGACAGATGAAAGAAAATTACAGCTTTTTGGTAAAGCCCATCATTCTACTGTTTTCAGAAAAAGCAATGAGGCCTTTAAAGACGAGAATACATTCCCTACAGTCAAACATGGTGGAGGTTCATTGATGTTTTGGGGTTGCTTTACTGCTTCAGGCACTGGATGTCTTGACCGTGTGCATGGCATTATGAAATCTGGGGTGCAATGTAGAGCCCAGTGTCAGAAAACTGAATCTTCATCAGAGGTCATGGGTCTTACAGCAGGACAATGACCCAAAGCACACGTCAAAAAAAGGACCCAGAAATGGTTTCAAAGTGCAGGAGAGTACTGAACTGGCTAGCAATGAGCCCAGATCTCAATCTCATAGAGCACCTGTGGAGAGATCTCAATAAAGCAGTTGGGAAAAGGAACCCTTCCAATCTGAGAGACCTGGAGCAGTTGGCGAAAGAAGAGTAGTCCAAAATTCCAGTAGAGAGGTGTAAAACGCATTGATGGTTACAGAAAGTGATTGATTTCAGTTACTTTTTCCAAGTGGTGTGCTACCAAATATTAAATTGAGTGTGTCAATATTTTGTCCTCTCCATTATTGGGGCTTTGAGTGGAATGTGTCAGATTTGTCTTTGTTTCTTCAGTTTGTGTCATACCAATACAAACAAAATAAAACATGAGAATGCCTAACATTTGTAATTGCAACAATTTTCTGAGTGAAGTGGTGCATTATCTGACAGAAATGCAGGGATGCCAATAATTTTGGCCATTACTTTTTCTTGTAACTGTCAGCTTTTGCCATTTTAGTTTCATTTTTAGCTATAGACAGTATGTATAATATTGCTGTTTAGAAAAACTTTCATCTTTACCCATAACAACTTGATAAAAAATAATGTTCTTGAGCAAGGAACATACATTCCACAAAAATATGCTACCAAAAGAAGTGTGAGCTGTAAATTGCCTCCAGCATTGTTCCCATTTCTTCTTGCCATAGGCTGCCATTTTGTTGAAGCTCAGAGCCCCTGAACAGCAGTAACACCCCAGTCACATTGTGTGCGAATTGGCATATGATTTGCATTCCAGGCAACTTGCAAATCGTATGCCAAGTCGCACCCTATTGTCTGCTATTAGGGCGGTCATATCAGAGCAGTTCTGATTTGGTTAGAGCCGCACCAATTTCTAAAGTAGTGCATGCACTACTTTTGTTGCGATTTGCATAGACATCTGTGTCAGATGTCTTGCAAATCGCAACTGAAATCGGCAGGTCATCCGATTTTTAAATCGTGCAACTTCACTGTAAATCGCACGATTTCAAAATCGGCTTTGATGTGACCTGGGGCTAAATCATAAAGCGGAACTACGGTTACATTCCTAGGATGTCAGGATTGCCAACTGTCACATTTGCTTTTGTTCTCAGCCAAATTGTCAAACCATCAAATGTCGGGTGTCATAACTGATCACATGTGCAACACCATGGCAGTTGCAGATCAAACAGAAGCAGCTTCCTTGGCTGTAAAGGATAAGAGGGTTTAATTCCGCTTTAAGGCTATCGACAGATCAGCCTCTGCAAATTCAGCAGTGCCTAAAGATGGAGAGCAACGAAGCATTTGCAGAGCAAGGTGAGACAGTGTATTACTGGATTTTAAACAGTATAGACACATTTTTATTGTTTCACATAGTTATACCTGCAAAAGGGGTCAACCTGAACTAATCTAGCAGGACTTAATTTTCTAAATAAAGTTCCAACTTAGAGTATCATATTCACGTTTAATCATTATTTTTTACATTTCTTAAATTATTTCCTTGTTTCCATGCCTCGGCAAACGTAATATTCCTGCTATACCATGTACTTGTTATCACTTTCCTCAGTGCCAGTCCCACTGCATTCCTATTAAAAAGGACCACACTCGGAAGAAGAGCAGTGTGGTCACTGTTATGGCTGTGCTGGAAGTTAGCCTGCTCTCCCAAATGAATGATCCCATCTCCCATTTCTTGCACAACCAGCCACTGAGGTGGTCAATGTGCTGCTATTTCTCCTCCCCTAGCTCTTATGCAGCTGAGAACAGGGGGTATGTGATCACTTATGAAAACGGTGTTTTTATAATACACATATTTTTTATTTTTTTTTTAACACTAACTTAATTTTTAATGCCCCAGGTCTGGGCGCCCTTGTTTCTTTTTTTTTTTTTTTTTTTTTAATTCCTCATTGCTAGGACTCACTCACAAGGGAAGCCCAGGGGTGATAGAAGCAGGCACGCTTAGAGCTGTGAACATGCAGCGGAAAAAACGAAACCATCTACCAGGTGGTACTGAGGCAAATGTGGCACATTCAATAAATGGGTCAACATCACATTACACGCAGTTGGAGCACAGTGGTCAGCAGTTTGAGGGTTAAAACAAAGTGGAGAGGCAACACATCACCTCCTGGAGAAGTGATCCATTGTGAATCGCTTTTCAGAGGGACAGCAATGATAGCTGCACGTTTGAACAAGTTCATACTGTTGTAGGATACCCTTTTACCACTAAGAGCTACTCCATTGTTTCTTCCCTCATGTTTGAGTAAACTGGACTTTTAAATAAACTGCTTACCCTTTTATATATACACACATACTACAGTGCGTTCTACCTTCATTTCCTGTTTTTATGCATGTAGCACAGGTCGGTCCACTGCGCCTAAAAACAAGGAAAGTCTTCCAACTCCCTTTCTATCAGGGCAGACCATCCAGACAACACAACCAATCATCAGCCCTTGCTCACTTTTGGCTGTCCCCTTAGGCTCCCACAACAACATTTGATTGAATAGGTGAATTCCACGTTAATACTAGAGAAATTAACATACCAACACCACATGCCACCAAGAAATTCATTACCATTTGGCAAACCTGGTTTGAAACCCCAGAGTTAGCTAATCATGAAAAGACTTCTTCAGACATGACTATATCACTTCTCAGGGGTGTGGAAATGTTTGAAAAACTACTTGTCCAGGGGCAAAGCCTCATGACAAACTACATGTCCTGATAGCAATTTTTTTAACCAAAAAAAGGGCTTTATGGCGACTTAAAGTGTTACTAAACCCACAACAGTAAAATCAGTTTGTATATGCAGTAAAGCATGCTTGTTATACTGTGGAACCTAAGGGGTTAATCCTCTGCATTGTATAAAAAGGCTGTCTGATCCTTTCTTCTCTGTACCCAGGGTGGATAAAAATCAATGATTTTTAAAAAAAAACAAACAAAAAAAAAAAAAAACGGATTTTATTTAAATTGAATTTTTTTTATTTAAAATCGGATTTTTGTAAATAAAATGCTTTTTGAGGAAAATATATTACCATCCAAAGGTTATTCCATCATGAAAGATTAGTTTTTTAATTATGTAGAATAAGGCTGTGTATGTTTAATTTTTTTGGTTAATCCATTCACAATGTCATGCTCTTCCAGAGGTTTTTGTAAGATTATTGGGCAGTTTCTCTGCCTACAAGATATTATCACAGATGCTTGGTTTACTTTTGCAGTTCTCAAAACTGAATTTGACTCAGCGGAGATCACATGCCTCTTCTTCACAGCAAAAATGTTATAACATGAACAGAGTTAAGAAAAAGACCTTCATCCTAACTTCTACAAACCTATGAATACAGAATCAACCCTTTCAGTGCTAAGTTTCAAGAAGTTCAGTGAATAGAAACAATATTTTTCTGATTGTTTGGAGTGGAATAGATCTGCACAAGAAGAAAGTGAAACTAAGTGTGAGGAGGAAGGGGCTGACAGTCTAAGTTTCTTAAAATATATATATTTTGTTTAGCCAAATTAGTTAAACATGGATGTTTGTTTCAGCAAATAACATATGCTGGAATGTTATTGTTTCAGTTGAATAAATCTATTTAAATTATTAAGGTAATGATTATTTTTCTTCCTAAGTACAACAGAAAAGTTGTCCAAATATGAATGATTAACCTATTAAACTGGGGATAAAAAAACTAATATGAAAAGTTATTCTAAAAATCGTCATCTACTTGCATATTAAAGTTATACCAGCAAGAATTAGTCTATGTAGAAAACTATGATTTAAATCAAGCCTTACTGACTAGTGATTTAAATCAGTTTGATTTAAATCAAATCCACCCTGTCTGTACCTTTCCTTTTTCAAGCGACCACCACTTATCTCCAGTCTGAACCGTAGGCATGCATATGCTCAGTTTGGTGTATAATGCTAGAGAGTTTTTCTTTTCTTGGGAAGAGTGCATGTGATCAGCACAGGGCCAATCAGCACTGTCCAGACAGAGGTCAGGAGATTTGCATCCTCCTAGAGTAGAAAGAAAACTCCTACAAGCTTTAGCTAGTGTTGGGCTGGACACAGATAGAAGACACAAGACTGCTCTAACTGCTGATGAGAAAAGGTATTTAGAAGTTTAGATTTACTAAAATAATTACACTTCCATGTTCTGTGTACTGTGGGACACCAGATATAGTGGATGCAGGGTCCTGGGTTTAGTAATACTTTAAATGTTTAATATATTTAACATTGCGCCGTATATCTCCTCCCTGCTTGTTTCCAGCAAAGCACCCGGAAACTAGCAGGGAGGGGAGAGACCTTGCAGTGTAATGAGCACCAAATGGCTAAGCATCAGGTAAGGGGAGTGTCCGGCTTATCCTTTATCCCTTTTGCTGCGAGAGCCGTTTTTACGCTTTTTTGCACACGTTTAAAAAAATCATTTAAGGCATGAAGGATTACACAAAACCCTCAAACATTATATATTTTCTGAAATCAGACACCCTACAGCATAAAATAGTGGTAGTTTCAATTTTTTATGTCACACAATATTATCGCAAAGGTCTAGGAAACCTAAAATGTCAGTACAAAATACACTTAAGTTAATATCAGGGCACACAAGCAACAAATTATCCAATTTTTTTTATAAAGTATAAAAGACGAGGTTTCACCGAGTAAACAGATATCCAACATGTCAAACCTTAAATTTGCGAGCACTTGTGAAATGGCAACAAACTTTAGTACCCTATATTTTCTATAGATGACACTTTTAAAGCCACTTATAGGTCATCAGTTTAGCGTTACGGAGGTGGTCTGGTACTAGAATTATTGCTCTGTTGTGTGCAGCGATATGTAATGTGTATCGAAATCGTTGTTTTCATATGTGCCCCATCGGTTTTACATTTGTATGTGTGTACATATGTGGAGGTGGGGGGGGGGGTGAGGGTCCGGTGTTATATGCGTGGGTATAACTAATTTAAATATAAAAACATTTTTTTTTAAACAACTTTTTTTTATCACATAGGGGACAAAAAGTCCCCTATGTGATGATTTTTTGGTGACAAGTTCTGTTTTTAGAGACATCCAGGGTCTAAAAGACCCCCCAATGTCTCCCTGTAGTCCACTGGATGTAATGCAGTACACATCACACCGCATTAGATTCTATCCTGGCCTCGATGGCTTGGAATCTGTTAACGGGGACCTGGAAGTGACGTCACATCACTTCCGGGCCAGGACAAGAGGGGGAGTGGAGGTGTCCGGTCTCCTCCCTTGCCCTATACATCGCTGGCAGCCACTGACTGCTCCCGGACCCGCAGATGGGCAAGCAGAGCCTGGGGAGACAGCAGGCAGGGGCGGAGGATGGCAACATAGTGGGCTGTGTGGAAGCAATCAGGATGCAGAGCTGCCGCCCGAATGGTTCCACCTGACAGGTGAGCCCTGCTGCTTAACCGCAGCAGGGCTAAAAGGTAAAGGGGGGGAAACTACCTGCCAGACGCCCAGAACTACAAGTCCCGTGCGTTGGGCGATATGAATTTAATATCTCTGCTTCTATTTTGACACCTACCACAAGCAAGCCTGCCACATGATGTTTATTTCCCCCCCCCCTTTTTTTTTGTTGTTACTGGTTTTGTGAATTGTGCACACATAATGTAGATTGTATACAAGTGTTGTAACTCCTGATAAGAATTAACTCTGGAAAGATTCTACCAAATGTAACATGGCCATTGAATGTGCATATACAGGAAAAAGTTTAATAAAAAATTATTTGATTAAAAAAGTCATTATCAGTCCTTAAACCCAACTCCAAGCAGATAAATTATTCCTTGTAATGGG
Source organism: Staurois parvus (assembly GCF_062004578.1). NCBI lineage: Eukaryota > Metazoa > Chordata > Amphibia > Anura > Ranidae > Staurois > Staurois parvus. The sequence goes on from NW_028319936.1 coordinate 693,219, forward strand.
GCTGTGGCTTTACTGCAAGGGTTAATAGTTTGTTTTGACAAAGGAAAAGGAGAAGTCTTTTTACTTTCTGGATCCTCCACTCCCGCATTATTCGGTGGTGGACTGTCCCTTGGCATCTTCATATCCAAAGCAGGGCTTTGGACCCCACTTTGGTCTCTATGACATCTGGGCTCTAGACCGCTATAGAGCGGAGGTGTAGAAGCTGCAGGGACTGATCTAGCTGCAAGGATGAGTGGAAGATCGGGTAAGAAAATCTCCTTTTATTGTTGCTCTAGACATAAACGAGCAATCAACCCTTGCAGTGTGGCACAACCCCACTGCAAGGGTTATTTGTTAATTTTCCGGGAGCTGAACTTCAACTGGATGTTTAAACAGCACTCAATATAAAACAACCACATGTTAAAGTGGTTGTAAAGCATTACATATACCCAGTGTAGTGCCTGGTCTCGTCTGTGTGTGAGACACAGATGAAACAAATCCTCCTACATAAGTTGTACTTGTTTACGTGCAGGATTCTCTTCTCTCGCCAGTCAAAATGCAAAATTTATAAAGCAAGTCTGGGCTTTCAGAAAGCAGGTGTGGGAGGTTGAAGTTACACTTAATGAGGAGAGCTAAGAGCTGACGGGAAGAAAGGGACACACCTTCCTTCACACAGTGTACAGAAACAGAGCTGAGGCTATCAATTACAGGCTGTGTGCTAAAGCTCCCACCCATCACCTTTTTACCCTTTGGTGTTAGGAAACCTACCATTTATGAAGCAGATATAGGAATAATGCAGCAGACAGAATGGACACTCAGTGTCTCGAATTGAGACAAGTACACACCATAGCAGGATAACCTTTGCTCAGAATTCACATCTGAGATTTACAACCACTTTAATTTTGTACAAAAAAAATATCCATGTTACTCCCATAATTGCTACTTTTTTAATTGGAAAATGTAACATTTATCCAAAAATATACCAAACGTCGTTTGTACTTCCAGAAATTTTTATTTTTAGCGCAGAGGGATTGTATTTTTATGTAACTATAAACTAAAATGAAGTTAGCAGCGTGTCAATGACTGTGCTACTAAAACACCCATACCACCACAGGGAAAGAAAATTTACTGTAAATTTTCAGAAATTACTTGATGTCAGAAGACAAACCGGTAATGTGACCCCAACAGTGGATTTTGTATCTAGCATCCAAAGCCAAGAAATAATAAACACTACACCTAGCTTAAAAACAAAAGAGACACGTCAGCTAGAAGCACTGGACTATGACCAACTGCAAATCTAGCAGCTCCTGCTACGAACAATATAGGGGTTGTGATATGCCAAGGCTTTATTAGTGTTTCGATACACAAGTGAAATGCCAAGTACACCAAAAGGAAAATTCTTGCTAGCCTGAGGGTTTCACATTAACATGACAACTTTGTCACATTCAGTAAATTACACCATCAGCTAAAAGAAATATCATGGCCACACAATGCAGAATGTACCTCACAAACGTCACAGAATTCTGAAAAAAACCTCTAAATAATTTTTCAGAAGAAAAAAAAGTCACATTCCTTAGTTCACTATCTGAAATATTTCCTGAAAAGCAATTGTGTCCAGATGCGTTTTATCTGTACAAGTTAGCCTTAAACTGTTTCAAATTGGAGAAATGGCATCACTAGCCCAGAAAAAATTCTATTTTGCTAGAATATTTCCCATTTTCCAAAATTTGAGAAAAGACATTGAATGATCACTGGGACTCTGAAAAATCAGGCCAGCAAAGTACTGTGAATATATGTTCTTGAGTTCTGCAAGTATCAAAATGCCTTGATGGTTGGATGTTTGTGAGGAGGGAGTCTCTAGGCAGGCTACACTTGCATGCAGGCCACCCTTGGCAATACCGATATGTGAAACTGAGCCTACATGATGGGGGAAAAAAAAAAAACCTGTACCTGGCCAGCCCTTTCATTAAATTGGATTTCAGTCAGGCTGGGAAGGAAGGAGGTAGATGATGTTTGAATCCTCCAGCCAGGAAATGAGATTCTGGCTCTGAGATTGAGGCCCTGACTTGCTGTAGCTTCTATTGCAGGAAAATCAGAGCACGCAAACTCAGTACAGAAGAGGAGCCTGTAGATCCGTGCAAGACTGAAGGTAAGACCGGAGGATCAACCGCCTATCCGCTGCACCTGTGAATGAGGCCTAAGTGTACAATATAGCACTTGCCCAGTTTAGTCTGCTTTAGAAGTCAGCTTACCCAAATAAAAAAAAAAAAAAAAAAAAATAGAGCTAAACTCCAGGCAGAAATAAACAAATGAATACATCTGTTTCCAGTATATCTTTTTTTTAACCACTTACCCTCCAGAGGATTTCTGAACAGGCCATTTTTTTGTAATACAACGCTGCGTTACTTTAACTGACAATTGTGTAGTCATGCAACACTGTACATAAATTAAATTTATGTCCTTTTTTCCCCCACAAATAGAGCTGTCTTTCGGTGGTATTTGATCACCTGTGAGTTTTTATTTTTTGTGCTATAAACAAAATGAGTGACAATTTTGAAAGAACAAAAAAAATTAAATTTTTTACTTTTTGCTATAAAACATATCCAGTAAAATAAGAAAAAAAAATCTAATTTCTTCATAAATTTAGGCCAAAATGTATTGTGCTACATGTCTTTACTAAAAAAATCCCAGGACATGTAAATTAATTGGTTTAAGTAAAAAGTTATCTACATCTACAAATGGCGAGATATATAGATTATATAATGGCGGCAATCAGCGACCTATAGCGGGACTGCGGCAGACATTCTGACACTGTGGGCGAACTGACTAAATGCCACTGACACCAATACAGTGATCAGTGCCAATAAAAAGCACCGACACTGTACTAATGACACCGGGCAAGAAGTGGTTAACATCTGGACGAAAGGGTTAACTGTGTGCCGTTTTACTAAGGCCTCTTTCACATGGCCGGTTGTTCTGCTGCTTGTAAATGCAGGTTTTATTTTAAAATTCCAACACTCCTGGCACAGAGATCACTTGCGTTTGTACACTGCGTTTAGGTGCGGCTGCGTTAGCTGTGGTAGTAAATTCTTGCCTTTTCTAAAGCAACTGTTTACTTATTTTTTCTTTGTACTGTGATTAACTGCATTTATGTACAGATAGCTGCGGCACATCGCTCCTGGACGCAGCCAACCTTATTTTTCCTAAACGCATAAAACCGTGTTATGAAAACACTGCTCACAGTGTGTAAATGGAGCCATAGGGATGCATTGTCTGTATTTAGCTGCGGTATGCAAGTTCCTCTAACCGCAGCTAAAAGCTGAAATCTAACCGCCCATGTGAAAGGGGCCTAAGTGTGCGGTGTGTGTTATACTTGGGAAACATACTGCTGTGTATTTCTCTGCTATGCAAAGAAATACACAGCAGTATGTTTTTGCTGGCAGGAGAGAGACCTGTGTTTACACACAGATCTCTCCCATGTCAGTGATACTCAGCGATCTCCGGTTGGGAATCTCCATCCGGGACTCGGAAATCGACAGCTGTAGGCGCCAATGGCGGCGTGAATAGGGCGAAGCGCATGCCCCCTACCCGGAAGTGCAAAAATCACTAATATACACACACACACGCGCACACACACACGTATATATATATATATATATATATATATTACACACACACACGTGCCTTTGCGTAGCCCTGGAGTTCTGCTATAGGGCGGTAGGGAATCGGTTAAGGGAACTTCATCCTTTAGATCTACAGGCATTATCGTACAGGATTTACATAGCACCAACAGTCTGCTCAGTGCAATGGTCAAAAATATTGGCACCCCTGCATTTCTGTCAGATAATGGACCACTTCGCCCAGAAAACTGTTGCCATAACAAGTGTTTAGGTATTCTGTTTTTTTGTTTCTCCACTTTTTTGTGTCATACCAATACAAGCAAAATAAATAGCCAAATCTGACATATTCCACATAAACCCCAAAAATAGACTGGACAAAATTATTGCCACCCTCAATTTAATATCTGGTAGCACACCCCTTGGAAAAAAATGACAGGAAGTGGCCGATTTCAGTTACCATCAATGAGTTTCTTACACTTCTCTACTGTAATTTTGGACCACTCTTTTGCCAACTGCTCCAGGTCTCTCAGATTGGAAGGGCTCTTTCCCCAACTGCTGTTTTGAGATCTCTCCACAGGTGCTCTATGGGATTGAGATCTAGACTCACTGCTGGCCAATTCAGTACTCTCCATTTCTGGGTGCTTTTTGGACGTGTGTTTTGGGTCATTGTCCTGCTGTAAGACCCATGACCTCTGATGGAGACCCAACTTTCTGATGCTGAGCCCTACATTGCACCCCAGAATTCTTTTGTAGTCTTCAGATTTCATAATGCCATGCACATGGTCAAGACATCTAGTGCCAAAAGCAACAAAGTAACCGCAAAACATCATTGAACCTCCACCATGTTTGACTGTATTCTCTTCTTTTAAAGGCCTCATTGCTTTTTCTGGAAAAAACAGTAGAATGATGGGATTCAACAAAAAGCTGGAATGTTGCTTTGTCTGTCCACAGCACATTCTCCCTCAAAAGGATTTTGGCTTCCTCAGGAATGTTTTAGCAAACTCCAATCTGGCTTTTTTATGTTTCTGTGTCAGCAGTGGGGTCCTCCTGGGTCTCCTACAATAGCGTCCCTTTTCAATCAGATTGTGACGTATAGTGCAAGCTGCCACAGTTGTACCCTGTGCCTGAAGGTCAGCTTGAATTTGTCTGGAAATTGACTGAGGTTCTTTAGCTGCCATTTAAACAACCACCATTTGTTGAAATCTTTGATCAATTTCTCCATATCCAGGGAGATTAGCTAAAGTGCCATGGGCTGTGCACAGTGAACACAGGTACAATAAGATCTATGGAGTTGGACATGTAACCTTGAGATTGTCCATGCTTTTCCACAATTTTTGTTCTCAAATCCTCAGACAATTCTTTGCTGCTCTTTCCCTTCTCCATGCAGCACACAGACACACAACAGAATTTTTCACCATTTCAACTGACAGTGTGATTTATATATTGTCAGCACCTGTTAATTGATACAGGTGCATTTATTTACAAATTACAGGAGCATCACAAACTTAGAATGTAATCATTTCTTACAATTTTAAAAAGTTGCCAATTATTTTGTCCAGTCCATTTTTGGGGTTGTGTGGAATGTGTCAGATTTGGCTTTTTGTTTCTCTACTTTTTTGTGTCATACCAATACAAGCAAAAAGAAATAAACATGAGAATGTCTAATCATTTGGAATTGCAACAATTTTCTGGGTGAAGTGGCGCATTATCTGACAGAAATGCAGGGGTGCCAATATTTTTGGCCATGACCGTACTTTAGATTTCTGGACTTCATCAAGCCTCCACAAATTAAATCGATCCTTTTTTTTTATGGTTGACATTTTTTTCGTCCAGCTCCATCTCCATCTTGGTGAGGTGTCCTTGCTCCCTCAGCCTCCTGGGATATCGCTGTCACAAATCATAGGAAGCTTATTGCGCAGGGACATACAATGTCTGGTGGGGTCAGAGGGCTGGCTGCCTGATACTGGAAGAAGCAGCCTCTTGCAATCCCTATCCAGAAAAGCTTCTCCATTTCATAGTGTTCCTATACTCCAGCAGAAAAAAAAAAAAAAAAGGTTGCATGTCCCAGCAGTCAGGGCTGTGTTGTTTGGTGGAGGTGTGTAAATCTCAGGACTGGATGGACAGAAATGACTGGCATTCAGGACTCTACACAAAAGCACAGGTAGAATACATACATGAGCCAACATATCTAAAATGCTGTTCAATTCCTCTTACAATTCCCACAACTCTGCTACTCCAATACCAATATACAGTTGTCATTTCTCCACTCACTTTGCCTCAGATAATACATCAGTATCATCATTTCCATCCAATGAACAAACAGTTGACCCAAGAAAACTGCAAACTGAACCAATAAGTGGGCAGTGATCTCCATGGCTATTAAAGCGCAAGCTGGTGTGTAAATCACAAGACTGGCTAGACAGACCTATAAATTGACTGAACAGTAAAACAGAAAGTGTGAGAATATTTAAACAGTGTATTTATCCATTTTGTTTAAAGAAAAGAGAGCAAGTGGATAACACGCTCAGAGAAAAAAAGTTTCAGAACTGAGTAAACACAAACCAGCTTCCGCTAAAAGAAACCTAGTAGGGAAGATGCCGATACATCAAAACTTGTGTAGCCAGTACGATTGAGACACTTCCCCTTTATCCTGGGCAATACAATGCAAGACAACAGTTCTGCAATAGACATTCCGCTTCAGATCTGCACCCTGCAAGTTAAAGTGGTTCAAAAGTCTAAAGTTTTTTTTAAACATAATGAATTCTGTGCACATTTTATGCCCCCCCCCTTAAACACTTACCTGTCTCCTCTGATCGATCCAGCGCTGTGCCTGGCTCCACGTCTTCTCCCTTCACTTCTTAGTCTCACCAGAGACACAGGCATCAGTGGGAGCCAAGTGGTTTAAGCTTGTACGAGGAGTTTTTGTTCTCCTCTCACTGCCCTATGAGATTGCATAACCCTTGATCCTCCGTCTGGATAGTGCCCATTGGCCCTGTGCTGATCACATGCACCCTCCCAAGACAAAAAAACCTCTAGCAGTACACACCAAAATGAGCATGTGCAGAGTTTCCCCTAGGCTGTGTTCTATCAAGAGATTAAATGGGGAATGTGGAAGAAAGGGAAGGATCAGAGAAGTCAGAATCAAACATCCTTTTACACAATGCTTAACCCCTTAAGTTCCACAGTGAGTATGCCAAGCATGCTTTACTGCATATACAGACTGATTTTACCATTGTGGGTTAAGAAACACTTTAATACGCTTCAACCTCCTGTCAAAACCTGGCAGTGACCATCAGGGTAGCCCTATTCACAATGTTGTGACTGTAATGCTGTCCAGGAAATAAAATCAGGCACATTGCATTCAGCGGGTGATCTTCCCTAACATGTTCTATAGAAGTGAATGGGCCCCTGTTGTAGCTGCGGCTAGTGGATGCTATTGTGGTTCAATGAAAGGGATGTCAGCCATGGTTCACACATATGCCAATAAGGATACATTTTGAACAGCACCAATTTACATCACAGGTCAAATAAAATAGTTTTCTACATAGCCCATGAACATACATGAGGGGCCAGCCGTAGTGTGATTTTCAGTGCAGTGTGGGTGTAATTTCCAGCCTGAAATACTTGAACAATTCACATTGGCATTACACCTGCACTGCTTGAACAAAATCACATCGCAGATACAGTGTTTAAACAAAAAATGGAAACTATACATGCAGGCGTGAAAGGGATGATATGTTTCATGTTGAAAGTGGAAGTGATGCAACAGTCTTTTGCTCCCGCTGTGTGATGAGACACCTAGCTAACGTGTGGGAGGCACCACTGACATCCTCACAGAACTTAGACTGAGCTCTGCAGTCAAATTAGCAGCAGTTTTCTTATTCTGGTCACAATCCTGTGCACTGTCCTTTTGTCTCTTTCGGTCAGTTGACCATGTCGACCTCGCTTATGCTTATCAGATGACATTTTCCTGAAAACGGTATTTGCCATCATAACCTTTGATATTGTACCTCGAGACACGGCAAACAAAATTAACAACTTTAATCATATAGGCACCAGCTAAGCAGGCACCAACAATTCACCCGCTTTGAAATTCCGTAAGCTCTGACATGACTCGTATTACTAGCAAGCCATGCAGTGACTGACAAAAGTGAGGCTTCCCACTTGTTAGCTAGGGGTCTCATTACACAGCAGAAGCAAAATAATATTACACCCGCTTTCAATGTGAAACATGTCACTTTTACACCTGCAAATCATGTAGGGTTTCTATTTTGTCTAATCCCTGTATGTGAACCCAGGCTTGGTGTGAAATCCCTTTTCAACAGGTGTGCGGGAGTTAGCACACTGTCCCCCCAACTGCAGCTGACAAATTGCTCCACTAGTCAGCTTTGTAGGATGTGTGGGACGGGGATTTAACACTGACACTGAATGTCTGACATCGCACCACTAGGTACTCCAGTGGAACCTTAGGGGCCACACACCGGTTTCGGGGTAAGCGGCGTCATGCACGACGTGATGGCTCAGGGAACTTTTCTCCGCACAATACGTTTGGCATCATACTGCTGGGTGCATGTAATTTATTTATTTATTTAAGGTACTTATATAGCGCTGTCAATTTACGCAGCGCTTTACACACACACACACACACACATATATATTTTTGTACATTCACATCAGTCCCTAACCCTCAAGGGGTGTACAATCTAAGGTCCCTAACTCACATTCATACATACACATACTATGGACAATTTATACAGGATCCAATTAACCTACCTGCATGTCTTTGGAGTGTGGGAGGAAACCGGAGTACCCGGAGGAAACCCACGCAGGCACAGGGAGAACATGCAAACTGCAGGCAGGTGGTTCCGTGGTTGGGATTCGAACCAACGACCCTAGTACTGCCAGGCGGAAGTGCTACCCACTAAGCCGCCCCATTGATTGTATGATTGGGACTGTACTGTTAACTGGTGTATGTATGCGCTGAGTCGCAGTACAGGGTGGAATGTACCCTGATAAAGTACCCGGTTTTATTTACCTTAAACAAAAAAAAAGTATTTAAAAAATAAAAAATTGTTTGTCAGCAGCACTAGACCACGTGGAAGAGGCCTTAAAAGTGTTACTAAATCCAGGACCCTGCATTCACTATATCTGGTCTCCCACAGTACACACAACAAGGAAATGCAATTATTTTAGTAAATATAAACTGCTAAATTCATTTTCTCATCAGCAGTTATAGAAGTCTGACTTCTATAAGTGTCCAGCCGAGCATTGGTTAAAGCTTGCAGGAGTTTTCATTCTGCTTTAGGAGGATGCAGGACCACTGATCTCTGTCTAGACAGTGCTGATTGGCCCTGTGCTGATCACATGCACTCTCCCATGAAGAAGAAAAAAAAAGCCTCTCTAGCAATACACACCAAATTGAGCATGTGCAGAGTGTCTCGACAAGTTATGTCTTATCAGTTGATAAGAGGGGGGTACTGGAAGAAGGGGAGGATCAGAGAAGACAGGCTCAAAAAGCGTTTTTACACAATGCAGAGGATTAACCCCTTAGGTTCCGCAGTGAGTATAACAACCATGCTTTACTGCATATACAGACTGATTTTACTGTTGTGGGTTTAGTAATATTTTAAGCTGGCCATACATTATAGTTTTCTTATTCATTTTCTTTTTGATTTACCTTCATCTGTGTAGTGCAAGGGCCTGGCTTACTGCATACAAATTGAAAGTGTTTAAAGTGGAGTTCCAGTTGAAAAATAAATAAAAAAGTCAGCAGCTACAAAAACTTCAGCTGCTGACTTTTAAAATAGACACTTTTCTGTCCCTCGGTCCAGCGGTGTCCTCACTATGGCTGGTTTCACCAGCCGTCTTTTCTCCCGGCATCTTCAATGTGGGCACCTGGCTGTGACAGCTTGCGGCTTCATAGTCGGGTGCCCACTGTGCATGCGCAAGCAGCGCTGCGCTTTTTGAATGGTCCTGTAGTCTTCTGGGACCTGTCACGTGTCCCAGAATGCTACGGGGGGAGAGGACAACTTCCGCTTCTGATCACCTGCACCAGAAGAGGGAGCGGGTACCTGCCAAATTCAGGTACCAATCCTTAGCGGGGGACAAAGCCTTAAAGTGGAACTTCCCCTTTTGGGTGGAGCTCCACTTTAAGTTTAACCTCATGTTATATTTATTACAGGTACTTATATAGTGCCATCAATTTACTCAGCGTTTTACATATATATTGTACATTCACATTGGTCCCTAACCCTCAAGGGGTGTACAATCTAAGGTCCCTAACTCACATTCATACATACACATACTAGGGCCAATTTAGACAGGAGCCAATTAACCTACCAGCAGGTCTTTGGAGTGTGGGAGGAAACCGGAGTACCCAGAGGAAACCCACGCAGGCACAGGGAGAACATGCAAACTCCAGGCAGGTGGTGCCGTGGCTGGGATTCAAACCAGCGACCCTAATACTGCCAGACAGAAGTGCTAACCACTTACCCACTGTTATATGGCTTTGGTACATCTAAAGAGATATTGTATAATGTATGGCCAGCTGTGCCATTATTTTCACTATCTCGTGTCTCAATACAGTGGACTGCAAGTGAAACAAATGTATTGATTAATGAATGCAGAGCTCCATGAATGTGTGTTGGGGTTCCGGTTGCTGACTTCCAGGGGGGGGGGGGGGCAGGCCTTGTCCTCAGCACGGCCTGCTGACACTCGTCACTGAGTGCGCAGGGCCCCCGCTGGGGTAGATCGGTGCTCTGTCCTCAGCACAGATAAGAAGGCCATTTCCTTGTTTACTGCAGATCCTCCATTGCCTGGGCGCTGTGCACTGTGGGAGCCGCTCTCCGCCATTCGGCTGAACACACCCCCTTCATACCCGCCTCACACAGCGCACCAGCCACCCGCTTCCCGTGAAGGAGATTAGCGGCTCGGGTGTGAATGAATTGAGGAGAAGGGACTGGGCGGCCACTGAACCTCCCACCTATCCCGCCCCCATCACTCACTGTCAGGCACCAAAATAAAACGTCTCAGCCCGGCACGGTAACAATGTAACGCTTCAGGCCCCCCGCCGCTGCCCCTCCTCCCCCTCACCACCACACACAGCCACCCCGGTATCCCCCCTCACCTCACAGAAACGTCTGCAGTAAGCGGAGGAGGTAAACACGGACACCTCCTCCTCCCTCAGGCCGTCCTCCAGTGTCCGGAGAGTATCCGTCAGGCGGCAGGCCTGCGACGCCGACGGTGCCGGAGACAGCATGCCCCCGTTGGCCAGCCCCGCTCGGGACTCTCCCTTCCCGTCCGCCATCTTCTCTCGCCTTTGCCGCGCGTAGGCAACACTCTCGCACACTCACTCTCTGTCACGTGATTCGGCGTCGGTTGGGCGACGTCATCACCAGGGAGACTGGCGTAGGAGCCGCCCCTTCGGGCGACGTACACGGCCCTCCCAGGCCATGGTAGCCATTTTGTTTGTTGACAAACCTTGTGAGGAGCGTGTGATCGCTGTAGGTTGGCGATGTATGCTAGTTAAGGTTGTAGAATCGATCCGAAGAGCTGATGGAACAAAGCAGGAGGCTTAGGGAGCAGAGTTTGTATGGAAAGACTCGAAACATACGATTACACGTCGGGATGTATGCCAAGGGATTGTTATGAATACTGAAAGCACGTGATGGTGTACTTTGTGTTACTAATGCAAGCAGTTTAACTCCTTCTTTACCACAGGCAGATTTTTCATTTAGAGGCATTTAAAAAAAGGAGGCGTTCACCTTGGAGGCTCCATGCACACTGGGTGTTTTGATAACGCTGGTAATGTGAGCTGTGTAAAGTCATGTTAAAACAATGGTTTTCAGCTTTTTTCCACATTTGCATTTTGTAGAGTTTTTTTGGTCAAAAAAGTCCAAAAACAGGTTGCCGGTATGTTGCCACGTTTTTCAGCGTTAGATTGTTTTTACAGCTAAACAACTAGTCTTGGTGTTTTTTTTCAGTCAAAAAACATTGATTACAGTCTATTCACTCCCGTTATATCTCGACTTGACTATTGTAACTCCCTCCTCATTGGCCTACCTCATCACCATCTACCATGAATGCTGCTGCCAGACTCATCCACCTTACTAACCGTTCTGTATCCGCCAATTCTTCCACTAACTTCCCATTACCCAGCAGATAAAATTCAAAATGTTAATAACCTATAAAGCCATGTATAACTGCCTCAAATTTTATCACCAATCTAGTCTCGAAATATCACCCAAACCATACTCTCTGCTCCTCGCACGACCTCTAGCTCCCTCATCTCCTCCCATATTCATCTCCAGAGCTTCCCCCATCCTCTGGAACTCTCTACCCCAATTTATCAGACTATCGCCTACTCTGCTCACTTTTAGGCACTCTCTGAAAACCTCTCTCTTCAGGGAAGCCTATCCTGCCCTCAGCTAATAATGGAATCTTCTACTCCTACTAGTCCATCCCCTACAGTTACTACCTTTAGTACCACTAGTCCCTCCCTCCTAGATTGTAAACTCCAAGGAGCAGGGACCTCCTATCCCTCCTGTATTGTCTCCCATTATATTGTAAAGCACTGAGCAAACTGTTGGCACTATATAAATCCTGTATAATAATATGTGCATAGACACAGGATAACAGGCTGGAGGGTTTACTGATTGTAGAAAAGAACCATCAAAAGCCAAAAACAGCAGCTGTAAAAACATCAAGTGGGCATGAGGACTTAAGAAAAATCAACAATTGAACTTTTTTTTGCAGGTTAAAAAAAAAGTGCATTTATTATTTTTGGTTGCAGGAGCCTGGAAAGCATTACACCAGCAATCAGTAGTTTGCTGATGCCTTGCAGGTCTCCTACAGACCTGTCAGAATATCTGCTTGCTTTATAGGGTGTATGAGCATGTCTTTTTTTTTTTGCTAGAAAATTATTCAGAACCACACACACAAGCTTTTTGTAATTTTTAAGCAGAGGTCCAAGAGAATAGAATGGTGGGTGTTGCAATTTTTTTATGACACGGTATAGAAGCATAGAAAAATAGCAGCAGAAAAAACCCCCCATAAAAATTAAAAAACATTGACGCTTTCCAGAAAAAAAAATGGCTGTGTTTACATCTGCCAGAACTGGAAGTGACATCATAAAATCGCTTCCAGCCTCCGAGGACCACAAAGATGGCCAAAGACCATTCAATCTTTGTTCAGCTCTAACAACCCACCAGCACTGCCAGGTCAGATACCAGCCTCCCTGATCACATGAAGGAGCTTGGAGAGGCACCAATGGGTGGCAAGAAGGAAGAGTCCCCTTCCACTGCCTCTAAAAGCAATCCAGCGGCTAATTAGCCCCTAGGATGGCTTTTACATCATAGCAAATTGTTGGCTAAAAAAAAATACTGGGATGATTCCTGTAGCTACAGCCATCATCCCAGTGCAACTACTGAAAATCCAGGATGTCATATGACTTCGTACGGGCAGGAAGTGGTTAAAGTGATTGCAAAAGATAATAAAAGGGTGGCCCCCTCCCCCACAGAATGCCCCATAGCAACCTAGTTGCTATGGTGGTCACTTGTGTATGCTTATTTGGGAGCCAGCTCTATGTGTAGGTAAGAGACACACAGAGAAAGGCTCAGCCCCACCCTTCTCACTGGATGTGAATGACAGCCACGCTGGCTCCCACTGCTATGTCTAAGCCAATGAGGAGAGAGGGAGAGTGCTGAGAGCCTGTGTTCTCATGCACATTGGTGGATGGAGAGCAGACTCAGCTAAAGTATCAAAGGGGGTTACCTTAATGCAAAGAATGCATTATGGTAAAAAAAAAAAAAAAAACTGCCTTTACAACCTCTTTAAGACTGAAGTTTTAGTATGGCAATTTTTTTCATAGTTACATTGATCCAGCTTGAACCAATGTAAGTATGCATGTGACATACCTGTGGAAATTGATCATCACTGCAATAGGCATTACTACTTTGATGATTGACACTAGCTTATTGAACACAGGAGGTTGGTTGTTCGATTCTATATAATTCTAAGCTTTTCCTTTTTTTTCTATTCTGTTCGATTTACTTTTTGTCTCTTGAAAAAGGAGGGATGGCTATTCTTAAGAGTGGTAATTCCTAAACCCTTCCTCCAATTTGGATGTACATACCCTCAAATTAAACCTGAGAGTGTGCACTTTCAGCCTATATCCATTATAGAACTATAGCTTGAATATGTTTTGGTAAATACCTGAAAAAAGCTAAAATTGTGCCTGTGTCCAAATATATATGGACCCAACTGTATATGGACCCAACTTTAGATTGTAAGCTCCACGAGCAGGGCCCTCATATTCCTTCTGTACTGAAATGTATTTTAATTGTACTGTCTCCCTTATATTGTAAAGCGCTGCGCAAACTGTTGGCACTATATGAATCCTGTAGACTAATGATAACTGTACAGGGGATATAGAAATAAATAATCACATTTTGTTGGTTTACAGCTGAGCTGTATTTACTCAATGCAACTTATAAACATCCTAGATATAATACCAACATGTCAAAAAAATAAAATGAAAATCAAAATACTGTCAAAATTCTTTAGGAAAATCTGTTGCCCTCTGCCAGAAATTTGTCAGTAGGAAGAAGAATTACCTTCCAGCATGACAATGACCCAAAGTACACAACAAAAATGACTACAGTGGTTGAAGGAGAAAAAAGGTGAATGTTCCTACAAGGCCTAGTCAGAGCCCACACTTAAACCCCATTGCAAATCTGTAGAACAATTTGAAGACTGCAGTCCACAAAACAGTCACCATCAAATTTAATGTTAACAAAAGAAGAGTGGGCAAATATAGCAAAGGCCAGATGTGCAAAGTTAGTAGAGACATATCCCAACAGACTAAAGGCAGTAATTAAAGCAAATGGTGGTTCAAAAAAATACTAACACAAGGGGGTGATCCTTTTTCCAATTCAGACTCTGCTTTCTTTTCTTTGACTGGTTGGTGTTCTTTCACTTGGATGTTATATGTTGCACTGAGTAAATACAGTTGGATAGAACAAGCTGTCTCAATTTCAGGGTGCAAAGCAGCAAAATGTGAAGGGGGGGTATTCCATATATATCACATACATACACACACACACTATATTGCCAAAAGTATTGGGTCACCCCTCCAAATCATTGGATTTAAGTGTACCAATCACCTCCATGGCCACGTGTATACAATCAAGCACCTAGGCATGCAGACTGCTTCTACAAACATTTTTGAAAGAATAGGTCACTCTCAGGAGCTCAGTGAATTCAAGCTTGGTATCACGATAGGTTGACACCTGTGCAGTAAGTCCATCCGTGAAATTTCCTTGCTACTAAATATTTCACAGTCAACAGTTAGTGGTAATATAACAAAGTGGAAGCAACTGGGAACAACAGCAACGCCACATAAAATGACAGAGCGGGTCAGCACATGCTGAAGCGCACAGTGCGCAGAAGTCGCCAACTGTCTGCAGAGTCAATAGCTAAAGATCTCCAAACTTCATGTGGCCTTCAAATTAGCACAACAAGAGTGCATACAGAATGGGTTTCCATGGCCGAGCAGCTGCAGCCAAGACTTACATCATCAAGTGCAATGCAAAGCGTCAGATGCAGTGGTGTAATACACGCTGCCACTGGACTCTAGAGTAGTGGAGATGTGTTCTCTGGAGTGACCAATCAGATGGACATGTCTGGGTTTGACGGTTGCCAAGAGAACAGTACTTGTCTGACTGCATTGTGCCAAGTGTAAAGTTTGGTGGAGGAGGGATTATGGTGTTGTGTTGTTTTTCCAGGGGTTGGACTTGGTCCCCTAGTTCCAGTTAAGGGAACTCTTAAGGTGTTAGCATACCAAGACATTTTGGACAATTTCATGCTCCCAACTTTGTGGGAACAGTTTAGGGATGGCCCCTTCCAATATGAATGTGCACCAGTGCCTGACTGCATTGTCCCAAGTGTAAAGTTTTGTGGAGGGGGGATTATGGTGTGGGGTTGTTTTTCAGTTGTTGGACTTGATCCCTTAGTTCCAGTGAAGGGAACTCTTAAGGCATCAGCATACCAAGACATTTTGGACAATTTCATGCTTCCAATTTTGCGGAACAGTTTGGGGATGGCCCCTTCCTGTTCCAACATGACTGCACACCAGTGCACAAAGCAAGGTCCATAAAGACATGGATGAACAAGTTTGGGGTGGAGGAACCTGACTGGCCTGCACAGAATCCTGACCTCAACTTGATAGAACACCTTTGGGATGAAGTATAGTGGAGACTGCGAGCCAGGCCCTCTGTCTAACATCAGTACCTAACCTCACAAATGTGCTTCTGAAAGAATGGTCAAACATTCCCATAGACAGACTCCTAAATCTTGTGGACAGCCTTCCCAGAAGAGTTGAAGCTGTTGGAGCTGCATAGGGTGGGTAAACTCAATATTGAACCCTACGGACTAATACTGGGAGTTCATTTGCATGTAAAGGCAGGCTCCCAATACTTTTGGCAATATAGCGTTTATACACAGCTAAAAAAAAAAAAGGAACACTTTGAAAACACATCAGATCTCAATGGGGAAAAATATCATGCTGGATATTTATCCTAATATGGACTGGGTTATGTGTAGGAACGCAAGGATTCCCCATCGTTTGATGGAAATGAAAATGATCAACTTACAGAGGACTGAATTCAAAGACACCCTGAAAATCAAAGTGAAAAAATGATGCAGCAGGCTAGTCCATTTTGCTGAAATTTCATTACAGCAACTCAAAAAATGGTACTTCGTAGTTTGTATGGCCCCCACGTGCTTGTATGCATGCCTGACAACATCAGGACGTGCTCCTAATGAGACAATGGATGGTGTCCTGGAGTATTTCCTCCCAGATCTGGACCAGGGCATCACTGAGCTCCTTGACAGTCTGAGGTGCAACTTGACAGCATTGGATGGACTGAAATATGATATCCCAGAGGTGTTCTATTGGATTTAGGTCAGGTGAGTGTGGGGGCCATTCAATGGTATCAATTCCTTCATCCTCCAGGAACTGCCTGCATACGCTCTCCACATGAGGCTGGGCATTTTTGTGCACCAGGAGGAACCCAGGACCCCCTGCACCAGCATAGGGTCTGACAGTGAGTCCAAGGATTTTCTCTAGATACCTAATGGCAGTCAAGATGCAATTGTCTAGCTTGTAGAGGTCTGTACGTCCCTCCATGGATATGCCTCCCCACTGACCCACCACCCAAACGGTCATGTTGAACAATGTTACAGGCAGTATAAAGTTCTTCACAGCTTCGCCAGACCCTTTCATGTCTGTCACATGTACTCAGGGTGAACTTACTCATCTGTGAAAAGCACAGGGCGCCAGTGGCAGACCTGCCAATTCTGGTGTTCAATGGCAAATGCCAGTTGAGCTCTATGGTGCTGGGCAGGGAGGCCACCCTCATGAAGTCTGTTTCTGATTGTTTGGTCAGAGACATTCACACCAGTGGCCTGCTGGAGGTCAATTTATAGGGCTCTGGCAGTGCTCATCCTGTTCCTCCTTGCACAACAGAGCAAATACTGGTCCTTCTGATGGGTTAAGGACCTTCTACGGCCATGTCCAGCTCTCCTAGAGTAACTTCCTGTCTCCTGGAATCTCCTCCATGCTTTTGAGACTGTGCTAGCAGATACAGCAAACCTTCTGGCAATGTGCCATCTTGGAGGAGTTGGACTGCCTGCGCAACCTATGTAGGGTCCAGGTATTGCCTCATGCTACTAGTAGTGACACTGACCCTAGCCAAATGCAAAACTAGTGAAAAACAGAAAAGACGGGTACGGTAAAAAAAAATGTCAGTGGCCTCCACCTGTAAAACCATTCCTGTTTTGGAGGTTGTCTCATTGTTGTCCATCTAGTGCACCTGTTAATCAGATTCAGCTGCTTTTGGTGGTAATGAAACCCCCACTGCTACTTAACTGACCAGATCAATATTCCAGGAGTTTAAATTGACTTGGGGCAAAACTGATTAAAAAAAGTATTACTTTAATTTTTTTTAGATAAATTTTACACACACACTTATTACACACATACTGCATAGACAAATACAATTGCACCATAAAAAGGTTTAAGTAAAAAAAAAAAAAAAAAAAAACTAAAAAAATTACAAAAAATGTTCAAAGATCCTACTGCAAAAATGAAAGTGATTTTTACAATTATTTCCCCTTTCACAGAAGGGAGGAGACAACTCAAGGACAAGTACATAAGGAGCCACTGGCAGCATTTTACACTTGGTTGTTTGCCAGAAGGAAGGATCTCCAACCGCCAAAGCAGACAGGCTTTAACCTTCCAGCTTTGCCTCCTCATAGCATGTGCAGGAGCCTAAGGCTTCATGTACACGAGCAGCTTATAAACTCAAGTTTAGGAGCTTTTGGCATTTTTTTTGCCAAAGTTCCTCAACTCCATAAAAGCGTATGTGTCCATGTACACATAGGCTTTTAGCAGAGTTTAGCAGCTGCCGTGTTTAGGTGAGGTTAATCCTCCCGCTCCTGAACGCGGAAGAATTGCGTTCAGGATAGGAAAGTTTTCAACGTGGGAAAATGCAAAACACGGCAAAATCGCAGTACCACCATTGCCGCGTTTTTGCGGTTTCCCGTGGCCGGCTGTCAGGGTAGGCTCATGTACATGAAGCCTAAAGCTGGCTGTAGAAGGAGCAAAATTCAGCCAGTTCAGTAGGGACTGGGTGAATTTTGATCAGTGTGTGGCTGTCCTTGCTTGATAGAAGTCGATTGTTTGATCGATTTATGACGAAGAAAATAGTTCTCAATCACTGTAGGGTGGCTGTCAGGTTACAGAGTCCCAATGGAGGGTCTCCTCCATCCACCTTGTTCGTGTGGATGGAGGAAAACAAAAAAACAAACCTTTCTATGGCTGTGACGGTGCGCGGCGTCAGACCCCAGCCCTTCTCACCAACTTGTGACCAAAGGACCAGCCAATCCCAGACCGTGCTGTCACTTGCCACTCTCAGCTGCGCCCTGCACAAAGATTTTCCAGCTCGCTGGACCACAATCTATGTGTCAGCAGCCTGAGAGCGTTTGTTACTGGGTCAGGTTAATTACACAATTAACCCTTCACACTGCCACCACCACCTTTTTACAGAAAAGGAGGTAACTCACAAATCTTAGCAGTACCACTATGTTATTTGAATAAGCGTCTGTATACACACTGCCACCGCAGACAGATGTATCCAGAGGATTAATACATACAGTAGCACTCTCTAGAGACGGATTCTTTTAGTTTGCATTAAAAGCTTTAGAGACAGTTTCAACACTTCAGAAAATAGGATTTATTACTAAAAAGGTCAAAATGGTGCAATTAAAATATTTACAGAAAAAGATGTGAGAGAGAGAGAGAGAAAACAGAAAGAAAAAAAAGAAATTTCAGAACGTAGGATACTTGCAAAAGTCCTTGGTTTAAGCAGAGTCCAAACGTCCGAACAAAAAGGTTGCCTTTCTCCTGATGTTAAAAGGGAGATATCCAACACAACAAACACTTTACTCCTGCGCTAGGAAAGGACTCAGTAGACCCAATAGGAATGTTCTGGAATATGCACTGCTTGCTGCCCTCAACAGACCGAGGTGGTCTGAATACACCGAATAAAAATGGAGAAACAGAAAAAGGGCGCACTGACCTAGTGCATTATCATTTAAAATAATTTATTAAAGAAACAAAAATAGGTATACTCACAATGGACATAATAACACAGGCATGTCAAACCGAACAAGATGTATGATCCAAACAACATCTGAGTCCATACAATGGAACCCTGGATGACCAACTGACTAACGCGTTTCGAGGACACAACCTCTTCCTCAAAGCCAACACTACAGGAGTCTGCACTTCTCTTTATATAAAGAGAAGTGCAGACTCCTGTAGTGTTGGCTCTGAGGAAGAGGTGTCCTCGAAACGCGTTAGTAAGTTGGTCATCCAGGGTTCCATCGTATGGACTCAGATGTTGTTTGGATCATACATCTTGTTCGGTTTGACATGCCTGTGTTATTATGTCCATTGTGAGTATGATACCTATTTTTGTTTCTTTAATAAATTATTTTAAACGATAATGCACTAGGTCGGTGCGCCCTTTTTCTGTTTCTCCATTTGTATGAAAGGGAGATATCTCTTTCTTCTCTCTAGGCATGTCAGCCTTTTTTCTAGTATCCCAAAGGGGTGTCTCCTGAAAGCAAAGAGCCAATCGCCTCATTTGGGGATGGGTGTTAGGCGGGGGCCAAGGTTAGGACCAAATCCCTTACCAGTTCATACTATGGTCAATAACCTTCAATAGGTACAAGTAGCATCCTAGCAACTGGCAGATTAATATGTAGAATCATATTCCAAAACGTACAGATACCAAATCATAGCATATCCTGCCACTCTGGATAAAATATATTGCTTTCTACCCTCTTGTAGACACTACATAGGGATAGAAGATGTCATGTGATTCGTATTAAAATGACCTATCTGAATATATACTTTATATCAATGTGCCCAGTTCCTGTTGAAGTTTATGAATTTGTATGAAAAGTGACTCGTGGGATGTACGTTTTATGGCACCCTGCTATAATGTTTACAGGTCATGACCGACTGAGTTATGGTTTTGCGACCGGCAGAGGAAAGTGTTTGTCAGACACTCTGGCACCAGGCTAATCAGGAATTACAACCATGAAGCTTATTCAGCTGTGCCTTATGCACTTGTGACCCCAGTTCACATACAGACCACATTCCATTCAACAGGGAGGGGGGGGACAGAGTGGAATGATATTTTCAGATCATGATACAACATGGTTGTCAGTGTCCATGTATCTAAGTGCACAGTTATCACAATGGCCAGTTTAAGCAACCAGGCAATGCTGTTCTAAATAATTCCTGCCCACTTTGGAGGTTACAGTGAAAAATGTACCATTTGTAAAATCGCTCTTCTGCTTGCAAGTGCAGACTTCTTCTGATGCTATTAAGAGGGGAAAAAACTGGATAATTTAAAATAATGTCTGTTACATTGACAGACACTGTAAAAGTGTTGTAAATAAATGGATTGGCTTAAAGTACCAGTGTACTTTCAAAGTGCAGTTATTCTTTGTGCTTCTGCACCCTGACCTAAATGCTTTCACCCTCCCTCCCCACAGATGTATACTTTCTAGGATACTTTTAGTATATGAAACATACATTTTCACAACAAAGTTCCTTTAAGTAAGGCTTCCATAAAATGACACTGAGGCTGCCGTTCCTACATTTCATCCTACAAATTCTAGTTTCCTAGCTTATGTTTATCCTCCAACTGAAATGCTTAGTTTTCCTCTTGGAAAAAGAATGCATATAGGGGGATCCAATTTTACAGATATGCAAACTTGTTCTAGGTCAGTGATTCGAACCATATTGATCCAGCTGTTCGTTGTTCTAGCCAGTGTACTAGCATCTTTAAAAGGGGGATAGGCAATGACCGCCCCCATGTAACCCACAGAAAAGGCTTCCCATCAGTCAAGCTTAATCCTGCTAACCTTCTACGTCTGGCTCCTTACCATCATGGACATCCTCACTTGCCAATAATGGGCTTCAGGAAACAGGAGTGTGTCCAAGTTTGCCTTCAAAAACTCAAAAATTAGTATTTGTATTATAGGAGTACCATTGTCAGTGGGGCTCCCATGGATCTTAAGGTATAGGAAAGTACACACACAAGCATTTCTAGGTATCTGTAGATGTGAAATATTTATGTAAACTGTGCAAGTCCAAATTTTTCAGCTTGGGGGAGAAAAAAACCCCAAAAATTTAAATTTGACAATACCCAATATTCTACCTGATCTTATGAAATGGGGTTGATTTGCTAGATGAACAGAGGCTGTTCACCTATCAAAGCGCATGTTAAATTTGCATATGAATGTTAGTAATCAATGAGAACCTGTCATAACTTTAAAGACCCAATCTTTTACAAAATTAAAAAAAAAAAAAAAAAAATACAGTACCTGATTGTGTATTCAAAGTGAACATAGCTTCAGAAGTAAACCTTTACTTTGCCATATGCACACTCTTTACCTCTGTAGTAAATCAACCCCAAAGTCTTCCAGGTTCTGAATGTGCAATACAGCATTAACTAGCAGGGTCCTGTCATTACTTACATTCCTCTTTACTACAAAAAGGTCTCTTATATGATGCTGTCACATGCAGAGGCTGGGATATCAGTGGTTAGATTTATTTTCTAATTCCCTCTAGCATTCTCTAGAATTGCTTCATTGCATTTCTTGTTACAATGGCATATACTTAATATGCTCCTCAAGTCCATCTAGTGGCCCATAATAAAGGAATATTCATTCAGAAGAGAAAATTACAGAACATCTGTTTTTTTGCCCAGTTCGCACAGAACGAGCGTACTTCCAAACAAATGGCCAGTGTATTGTCCTTCAGACTTTCAGGGGGCCGGATTGTGGCCAGCAGGGGTAGATAATGTCCCTGACCCAGAATCAATGAGAATAAACATTACCTTAGGGTTGGTCATCAGTAGGAGTAATGCCCCATCATTATTAGTGACATAAATAGTGCCCCATCATTGGTATCAGTTGAAGATCTAGTGTCCCATTGTTGGAGCCAGTAGGAGGAATACTGTCCCATTGTTGGTTTCAGTGGGAGGAATACTGTTGCATCATTATTATTAGTGGGAGGAATAGTGCCCCATCATTTGTGTCAGTGGCAGGAATGCCCCACTGTTAGAGGAATAGTCCCCACGGGCCAGATAAAGGCAAGCAAAGGGCTGCATCTGGCCCTTGGGCCACAGTTTGAGACTAGATGAATGGCTATGCATTTCTTTTAATAAAAACAAATTTATGTGTAAAATCAGGCAGCTGACAAAGTAAGCACTGTCAGACTTCAAGTTACCTTTCATCATCTGACGTATGCTGAAAATGTTCGAGTTATTTCATGACCTTTACTTATTGTATCGTCTGATAATTTACAATAATATTTGTCAGTGAGACTTTTTTTCCTGCATTAATTGAACAGTTGGCTATTGAAAACCTTCATTTCTCACAAATTGTTTTGCTTTACAGTGTTAATTCACCCCCTCAGATGGCTCATTTTCCTTCTTTCCCCTATTCCCCTTTCACCAGCCTGAAGCTAGTGTTTTAAAAGAACGTAATCAGTGTGAAATGTCTTTTACATTTAATTTTTTATAATGGCCAATTAAAAAAATATTGACTGCATTCTAATATCACTAGTAACGGTAAACTACCACTAATTACAGAGCAGATAAAAATATACTTAAAATTAAATACATTAACAAACTGTAGTATGAACATTTGTCATTTGAAATATTAAAAAAATCTAAACTAGATAAGGTGCAGTTAACAACTTTCTGAATTGAGGCTATAAATATTCATTTTTTATAATGTACATTTTCTGTCTTCAAATAAATCTTTAAATAAAGTTAAAAGGTGACAGTTTGCATTGCAAAAGATATGTATAACCCACTGTAATATTCCCCATTTAATTATAGGCATTTAGTAATATTTATATCTTACATTTTATGTGCACAAGCTAAGCAATTTCAAGCATATCGCACTCTTCTCATAAAAGATCAAGCGTCAAAGACAAGCTCTTAACATTTAACATAATCCTAAACTTAATTATCGACTAATCACTTCAATGTACCTTGGTCAGTGAGAAACAAATTAACCGTAATACCAATCCTACACATCTATAATAAAATTTACACACATATATAGTGTGTAATTATATATATATATATATATATATATATATATATATATATATATATATACACACACAGTTGCAAGAAAAAGTATGTGAACCCCTTGGGATTACGTGGAGTTTTGCATGAATTGGGCATAAAATGTGCTCTGAACGTCATCTAAGTCACAACAATAGAAGAACACAGTCTGCTGAACATAATACTACACAAACATTAGATGTTGCCATGGTTTAATTGCGCATAACATGTAAACATTCACAGTGCAGGGAGGAAAAAGTATGTGAACCTTTGGACTTAATAACTGGTTGACCCTCCTTTGGCAGCAATAACCTCAACCAAACGTTTCCTGTAGTTGCAGATCAGACCTGTACAATGATCTGGAGTCATTTTGGACCACTCCTCTTCACAAAACTGTTTCAGTGTAGCAATATTCTTGGGATGTCTGGTGTGAATCGCTCTTAAGGGCATGCCACAGCATTTCAATCGGGTTGAGGTCAGGACTCTGACTGGGCCACTCCAGAAGGCGTATTCTGTGCTGTTGCAGCCATTGTTTTGTTGAATTACTTGTATGCTTTGGGTCATTGTCCTGTTGCATCACCCATCCTCTGCGGAGCTTCAGTTGGCAGACAGATGGTCGTACGTTTTCCTGCAAAATGTCTTGATAAACTCTGGAATTCATTTTCCCATCAATGACAGCAATCCGTCCAGGCCCTGAGGCAGCAAAGCGGCCCCAAACCATTATGCTCCCTCCGCCATGTTTTACAGTGGGGATGAGGTTTTGATGTTGGTGTGCTGTGCCTTTTTTTCTCTACACATAGTGTTGTGTGTTCTTCCCAAACAACTCAATCTTGGTTTCATCTGTCCACAGTATATTTTGCCAGTAGTGCTGTGGAACATCCAGGTGCTCTTTTGCAAACTTCAAACGTGCTGCAATATTCTTTTTGGACAGCAATGGCTTCCTCCGTGGTGTCCTCCCATGTACTCCATTCTTGTTTAATGTTTTCCTTATTGTAGATGTGTCAACAAAAATGTCAGCATGTGCCAGAGATTTCTGTAGGTCTTTAGCTAAGACTCTGGGATTCTTCTTTACCTCATGCAGCATTCTGCGCTGTGCTCTTGCAGTCATTTTTACAGGACGACCACGCCTAGGGAGAGTAGCAACAGTGCTAAACTTTCTCCATTTGTAGACAGTCTGTCTTACCGTGGACACATGAACATCAAGGCTTTTGGAGATACTTTTGTAACCCTTTCCAGCTTCATGCAAGTCAACAATTCTTGAACGTAGGTCTTCTGAGAGCTCTTTTCTGCAAGGCATGGTTCACATCAGACAGTGCTTCTTGAAACCAGTAAACCCAAAACAGGTGTGTGTTTTTTAAGGGCAGGACAGCTGTCAGCAACACATCCAATATCATCACACTGATTGGAGTCAAGGTTGGCTCACTCCTGGCTCCAATTAGCTCTGGGAGAAGTCATTAAGCTAGGGCCTCACATACTTTTTCCTCCCTGCACTGTGAATGTTTACATGTTATGTGCAATTAAACCATGTCAACATCTAATGTTTGTGTGGTATTATGTTCAGCAGACTGTGTTCTTCTATTGTTGTGAACTAGATGACGTTCAGAGCACATTTTATGCCCAATTCATGCAAAACTCCATGTAATCCCAAGGGGTTCACATACTTTTTCTTGCAACTGTATGTATATATATATATATATATATATATATATACACACATATATATATACATATACATACACACACACACACACACATATACATACACACACACACACACACATATACATACACACACACACACACACATATACATACACACACACACATATACATACACACACACACACATATACATACACACACACACACACATATACACACACATTGTATATACACTATTTATTTCAGGTACTTATATAGCGCCATCAATTTACGCAGTGCTTTACATATATATTGTACATTCACATCGGTCCCTAACCCTCAAGGGGCGTACAATCTAAGTTCCCTAACTCACATTCATACATACACATACTAGGGCCAAATTAACCAACCAGCATGTCTGTGGAGTGTGGGAGGAAACCCACGCAGGCACAGGTAGAACATGCAAACTCCAGGCAGATGGTGCCGTGGTTGGGATTTGAACCGGTGACCCTAGTACTGCCAGGCAGACGTGCTAACCACTTAGACACACACACACTTATTTCTTCATCAGTTAAGCAGATAAAAAGGTCTGGAGTTGATTCCATATTTGCAATCTATTGCTGTGAACCTAGATCATGTGTTCAAATAGCTGTCTATGTAAATGAAACAGGCCATTGTAAGGCTTCAAAAACAAATCCATCAGAGATAACAGCAACATTAGGAGTGGCCAAATCAACAGTTTGGTACATTCTGAGGAAAGAAGAACACACTGGTGAGCTCAGCAACATAAAAAGCCATGGACATCCACGGAAAACAACAGTGGTGGATGATAGCAGGATCCGCTCTATGGTAAATAAAAACCAATTCACAACATCCAGACAAGTGAAGGACACTCTCCAGGAGGTGGGTGTATCATTTTCAAAGTCTACAGTCGAGAAGACTTCACGAGAGCAAATACAAGTTAGACTTTGCCAAAAACATCTAAAAAAGCCAGACCAGTTCTGGAAAAGCATTCTTTGGAAGGATGAAACTGAGATTAAGCTGTACCAGAATGACGGGAAGACTGCTGCACAAAACAGTGCTCTATTGGTGCAACATGTGAACACTTCTCTGCAGCAATGAAGCCCATCTAATTCTGGCGAACAACTGAATTTTTCACATGACTGCATGGAGTATAAGGTTTGTATGTTTTCAATTAATAAAGTGACCCTGTCACCGCAGCATCACGTTTACCAAGCAGGTTTCCTGTAAATGAAAGACCTGTGCATTGAAAAGTGGCCGCTTCTTCATTGCCACTGCTGCAAGTATCCTATTGTATATGTCCAGAGATGTAGAATACTTTTTTCCCACTCATCAGTATTTCCTCCTTCTGGGTCATAGATCGTTGCAGCCCTGGTTCACTAAGGGGTTTAAAATATGTTTTTTAGAATCTGCTTTAACAATAGCTACAGAATGTGTACTTGATTTTGTTTATTTCTGTGTGGTATGTGCATACACCAAAGATCAGACTTGTCTATGCAGTCATTTTCTCAGTTGTCAATTACGGATGTGAAAGCTGGACACTACGGAAACAGGATAGAAAGAAGATAGAGTAATTTGAGCTTTGGTGCTGAAAAGAATTTTATGTGTGCCGTGGACAGCCCATAGAACTAATTGATCAATTTTGGAAGGCAAACTGGCTATATCACAAGAAGGAACAAAATGAGGAAGTCGTGACTGCCCTATTTTGGTCAAACTACCAGAAGGTAGAGATCACTGGAGAAGGAAATAATGTTTGGGAAGATCAAAGGAACCAGACGAAGAGGGAGACTAACTACGAGGTGGTTGGACGCAGTGACTACAGTTGAGATGATGACTAGAGGCGTTGACAAGACTAGCACAAAGCAGACCTTTTTAGAGCTCTTATTCATCAAGTTGCTAGGACTTGAACTCTAGTTGATGATTAATCATAATAATAAGTGCATACATAAAATCCTAACAGCAATTATATAGACCCAAAAATGTAAAAAAGAAAACCCAAAATTGATTTTATGCATGCCAACGCTTGGCTGCCGTATGTCTGGACACTAGAACATAAATTCTAGAGCAAACAACCTATTAATTCCACATACATACAGTGTAGCCTGTGTACAAAACATTTTCACATATCATGAACAATCAAATTCCAACAGCACAGATTTTGCTCATCTGCACAGCATTGATGCATGATCATATTGTTCATATGCCATAGTTAGAGATGAGCGAATCGAACCTGGCGAAGTGGAATTCGTTTCGAATATCAGGAAAAATTCGATTCGCATCGAATCCGAATTTTAGCAAACTTCGGGTGCACGAATCAAATTTTTCCCGATCAGCCGGCAAAAGTGTCACTGCAGAGAGCTCCGCTATTTCTGACAGTTCTGACAGTTCATTTACAGCGGTTGAAACATTGTATCTATTTGTTTCCATTTAGGATACAGATGTTTTTATTCGGAAATAAATAGATACAATGTTTCAACCGCTGTAAATGTGAAGGAACTGTCAGAGAACTGTCAGAAATAGCGGAGCTCTCTGCAGATACACTTTTTGCTGTACTTTAATTCTTCTTCTTCTCCTTCTTCTTCTCCTTCTCCTTCTTCTCCTTCTTTTCATTCTTCTTCTTCGTCGTGCCCCGTGACTGCCCAAATGAGTGAAGTGTGCGGTGATTCTAAGATCGACGGCACTCATCTGCATGTCATACTGACTGACAGTATTATTTCTCTTCCCCAGCAGACTCCAAGGGCATTTAAATTAAAGGTACAGTGTTCTGCACTAATATAAAGGCTCTCTGAAGCCTAGAAACCCTTTTAATAAGTTAAATTTGCGGCAAATAAATTCGCATTGAATCGAATTTCTCCCGCAAATTCGGCGAATCAGCTGAATCGAATTTTTGAATAATTCGCTCATCTCTAGCCATAGTAAATTAGGCCCAATTTCTACCACATTCTAAATTTGTATCATGTGTGATGAGGCAACCAAGAGCAAATGTCTGGCATCGGGAGACCTCTAGCATTTTGGTTATTCAGCCTATATCTATTCATAGACTGGATATAAAAAGTCTACACACACACCTGTTAAATGTCAGGTTTCTGTGATGTAAAAAATAAATAATTTCAGAACTTTTTCCACCTTTAATATGACCTATAAACTGTATATCTCAACTGAAAAACAAACTGAATTTTTTTTTTTGGGGGGGAGTAAACTAACTAAAATAATATGGTTGCATAAGTGTACATAACTGGTGATGTAGCTGTGTTCAGAATTAAGCAATCACATTCAAAATCATGTTAAATAGGAGTCAGTATACACTTGCCATCTTTTACAGTGCCTCTGATTAACCGCAAAAAAAGTTCAGCTGTTCTAGTAGGTCTTTCCTGGCATTTTCTTAGTCGCATCCTACAGCAAAAACCCTGATCTGCAGAGAGCTTCCAAAGCATCAGATGGATTTCATTGTTAAAAAGGTATCAGTCAGGAGAAGGGTACAAAAGAATTTCCAAGGCATTAGATATGCCATGGAACATAGTCATCAAGTGGAGAAAATATGGCAGTGACATTACCAAGATCTAGATGTCCCTCCAAAAGTAATGAAAAGACGAGAAGAAAACTGGTCTGGGCGGCTGCCTAGAGGCCTACAGCAACATTAAAAAGGAGCTGCAGGAATATCTGGCGAGTACTGGCTGTTTGATATGCAAGGGTGTGGGGCGTGGATAAATACCTATGTGCAATGTTAAACTGCAATATGCTCTTTGGTCAGTAGATGGCAGCAAAGTACAAGAATCGATTTTGCATTGAGGTTTACTAAGCCAAAAACTAATGCTTATTTATCTTATAAAGTTTAATGAATGCTAATTTAGGGGCAGAGTAGGACCCTCAGAAGGGTCATAGTGAACTGTAAATGCAGGTTTGAGGCTGCAATTAGGAAATTACTTACTGCATCACAAACTCTGTGAAGGGGAGGAGTTCCGGTGCAGAGCAGGAAGTGAGAGTGGTTCTGTGTCTGGCTAGTGTATGCTGAGGATGTCTGGAGAATCTGTGTGGAGCCTGGAAGAGGATTTACAGCTCACAGTGGAGTCTGGCGATGGCACCTAGGGAAGATTCACCGCGACGAGACCGGGAAACAAGTGACTGTATGGTCCGGTTCTGGAGTGGACCAGTGGATCAGGAAAAAGCACCAAGAACCTGCCAAGGAACTGTAAGTTCGGCTTTGCCGCACCACACATGTTCAGTGACATTTTTGATATACCAAAAAGCTACAAGAGACATACTCCACTTTCCTTTGGATTACAAATAGTATTGCGCAATACTTCGAGTGCACCCAAACGTTATATCTTGCTCAGGAACAATCAGGCGCAGCCAGGCTGCTTTCTGGACATTGGGGGAAAGTCCGCAAGTACGGGGTTAGTGTTAGCGCATAACCATACAGTAAGAATAATACTGTCTGTTATTCTGTTTGTGTATGCTCAACTATTTATTCACTATAAAACTGTTCAGTAAACGTAATTGTTGTAAAAGAACTGCTGTCTGTGTGGCATCATGTACCCTCTGAATCTGTGGGCCCAGCCCTCGGTTCTCTTTCAGATACATGTGACAACAATCTCCCATATACTTCATATGTCTGAGCTATGGGGTTGAGTGGCAAGACAGAAGCCTTTTCTTACAAAGAAAAACATCTGAGCCCGGCTAAATTTGGCAAAAACATATCTGAAGTCTCCCAAAAGCATGTGGGAAAATGTATTATGGTCTGATGAAACCAAGCCATAATTCCAAAAGATATGTTTGGTGCAAAAACAAACACTGCACATCACCAAAAGAACACCTTACCCACAGTGAAGCATGGTGGTGGCAGCATCATGCTTTGAGGCTGTTTTTCTTCAGTTGGAACTGGGGCCTTAGTCAAGGTAGAGGAAATTATGAACAGTTCAAGTCAATATTGGCACAAAACCTTCAGGCTTCTGCCTGAGAAAGCTTAATATGAAGAGGAACTTCATCTTTCAGCATGAGAACAACCCAAAGCATACATCCAAATCAACAAAGGAATGGCTTCACCAGAAGATTAAAGTTTTTTGGAATGGTCCATCCAGAGCCCAGACCTGAATCTGATAGATTTGGAATGTTTTTGCAAGGAGGAGTGGAGAAATATTGCCAAGTCAAGATGTGCCACTCTGATAGACTCATACCCAAAAAACTGAGTGCTGGAATAAAATCAAAAAAAGGTGCTTCAACAAAGTATCAGTTTAAGGGTGTGCACATTTATGCAACCGTATTATTTTAGATTTTTTATTTTACTGCCAGAAGCCAGGCGCTGTGTAGTTTTGTGATAAAAGTAATACAGCTTATATGGAGGTGTGCCTTTAATAATTCATATGGTAAAAAATAGATAACCAGCCTGTGGCTTTAAGAAGCCAGATTCCAAGATGGACGGCCCGTCCACTCAGAGGGAAGCAGTGGAGAGTAGAATGCCTGTCAGTGCAGGGACCACGTGTATCCGACATCCCAGTGTCCCGGGTGATGTCACCACGATGTGGAGAGGGGGGGGGGGGGGGGGACTCTCGCTGGAGCTGCAGCTTTAGAAGGAAGCGGCTGGTTGCCAGGACAACATGTGCCCCTTCTGCCATGCAGGTCTCCTATAAAATGGGCGATTGCCGGACTTTTCACAGACTTGATAAAGCGCATGCGCGCGAAACATGTGGTCATAAATAACTTCAATATAAAATTACAAGGTCCCATCTAATGCACACAAATAAATTACATCTGGCTATTGAGGTAAAAAAAAAAAAAAAATTACCTTGGTGTCACTCTTGATAGGACACTGCATGAATATGCATGATATAATAGCTGCAGAAGCCCCCAAGCATTCAGTCCTGCACATCTTCCCCCTGTCTGTTGGATAATTTCAGATAAAGTAAATAGGTACACCTGTTCAAAACAAAGCAAGTGAAGGAGACCTACAGGTAAAAATACTCAAGTCATATTAGCACAGCTTACTCCTTCCTTCAACCAAAAAAAAAAAAACAGTATTAGGCCAGATTGACAGCTTTTCACATGAGTTCTCATGCATTTTTCTGTACACCATTAACTTAAGCTGACACCCATTTATAACCCATTGTTAATGTGCAGCCATTGTCATCAATAGGCTCTGGACTTTAGAACAATAGAACATGATCTTTTCCAGCCAATTCACATGACACAAATGTGAACCAGCACCATATAAACAAAGTCTAATCTCTGTAAATGTGTTCAAAATAATAGGTTTAATTTAAATATGCCTTGTTTTTCCACTATTTAGGTATACGATTTAAGTGAACATGTTATTCATGCAGGTTTTATTTTTTTATGTTAATTATAAAAACAACAGCGCTTTTATGGTTTTCATTTGATAGTTCCGGGTTCCTCCATTAGGCTAGGTTCACACCTATGCAGGTTGTGTTTAAGCCATTTCTGCATTGCGTTTTTGCACCTGCGATGTGTGTGTGTTCATTTTTTTTTTTCTTGTTGCTAGGCAGATTTAAAATGCAGCAAAAATGCGCTACATGCTTTTCTGCAGCATTTCCATTGAAGTCTATAGAACCAGAAATTCAACTTTTTGCATTAAAAAAAAAGTCTGACCCTTTCCAAAAAAAGTGCACCGGATGAAAACACGCAGATGTCCCACAGGAAATCATGTTAAATGGACTGTACTGCGTTTCTGCAAAATGCTGCGGAAACCGCTTAGGTGTGAACCTAAGGTTAGGCAGATATATTATTGCTATATGTGAAATGCCACATGAGAGTAGTCAGGCATTATATGTTTCTGTTTACCTATCTTATAGAAAGCTGCTGTACAGGTGCAACAAGCACACCAAAGATCAGCAGCAGAATATCAGTAAAACACAAGGGACACGTGCATAATTGTAAGGGGAGTAGGCACCTGGGCCCTGTGCACAGATCTGTTATACACATGTAGAAGCTGGGAGAGAGGGTATGAAATAAGGCAGTTGGCAGAACAGCAACTATCAGACTCCAGGTTACCTTTAAATCTCCGACACAAGCTGAATAATCACATTCTGAGAAAGAGGCAAAAACATGATAAATGAGATAAGGAAAAAAATAAATTTTTCCTAAAATGGTAATTTTCTGTTTTCAAAGAAATCATTACGATTTAACAACTTATGGTTTGCATGGTAAAAATTTATATATATATATATATATATATATATATATATATATATATATCTATATATATCTATCATAAAACACACAAAACTTTAGTTAATGCTAGGCATTTTGCCCAAATTCACACTTTATATCTTATCTATTCACACAAGTTAGACTACTCTGAGCACGCCACACCCTTCTCAAAAGATCAAGTCTCAATTAAAATGTAGTTAAATGTAGTTAAATGTCAGAGCCCAACTCCAGATACAATGATTTTAATTTTTAGCAATTCATAAAATTCTTGTTTGAACAGTAATAAAATGTCTTACTGAGATAATGTGGGTAAACCACACCGAGGAACTGCCAGAACATACAGCGGCAGTCATGTTTTAAGCTACCAGCTGCATCGGAACAGTGTTTATTACAAGTAGTTTAGGTATTGTGCTTCCACTAGTTTTCTCTTCATAGTCATTACCAAAGCACAGCTGCAGCTTCATCACAGGCTATGCTTTGTGAATGGCCAAGCAGAGACGGGGTGGAAGAACACTAGAGACACTGGCCATAAACTTGGAAATGCACGTGGAAAAAAACCCCCAAAAAAACAAAACCAAACAATGATCTATGTTTTTAACCAATGCATGATGGAGTGCAATGTCTAAACAACTTTGCAACTTTGACATGTGTTTGTAAAACTGCACATATCACAACTACTTAGTGTATCCAGGTAAATTGTACATCAGGACAAATTGGGCTTTAATTTGGTAATGGATCTCTATTTTTTTTCTGATTTAAAAAATAAAAAAAAAAAAAACCCACGCAAGCACAATATAGTAAAAAAAAAAAAATATATATATATTTTTTAAATGTAGCTGTATATTACTTATTACCAAACCTATCATCAGATATCAAAGCAAAATAAATTCTCCTGTTCCTGATGATCGCAGCAATACCACATAAGTGTATGTTATTTGTACCCGTAGTAGAGCCCAGAAACAATCATGTACATTTTGTCTTTTTATCCTACCTGAAAAACACTGATAGTAAAGCCCCGTACACACGATGAGAATATTGGAGGAATGTTATTTTTTGCTTGCTAGTCTCATATCGAAAGTGAAGAGGTTACTAAAGTTACAAAAATTCTTGTATGAAAGAAAATGCAGAAGTAATGTATTTGTATTGTATCTTTCGGGTGAAAACTGTACTGGTTAAAATGAAAATCATGCGATCTGGTATCGTACGAGGAAAATTTTCATGCTCATCTTGGGTTGCCATCTCATCCCTTTGAACCCGAACACATTAATTGCACAGGTTCTGTGGCTGATTTAAGGTGGTAATTAAGCTCACTTAGCTCCTTATCTACATTAAATTAACCTCAGAATCTGTGCAATTAATATGTGTTCGGGTTTAAAGGGATGAGGTGGCAACTTTATGCTTGTCCCTTCAAATAATTTCTGATGAAAGCTGTGTAGTAATGATCAGATTATCGTATGATTGATTTTTCATATAATTTTCTGATAATGTGTATTAGGCTGAACTCTACCCCTCACCTAGATCAAACTCTGATCTAGCAATACTTTTTTCTTCTATTCCCTTTTTTTTTATCCCCCCCACACAGTTTTTGTTTACAATTTTCTCCTCTAGCTAGGAGAAAAAAAAAAAAAAAAAAAGAAGAAGAAGAAAAAGAAGAAGAAGAAAAAGAAGAAGAAGAAGAAGAAGAAAAAGAAGAAGAAGAAAAAGAAGAAGAAGAAGAAGAAAAAGAAGAAGAAGAAGAAGAAGAAGAAAAAGAAGAAAAAGAAGAAAAAGAAGAAAAAGAAGAAAAAGAAGAAGAAGAAGAAGAAACAGCATATCTTTTTCTCAATTCAAAAAGAGAAAACAACACTATGGCAGGCTGTACAGTGACCTCTCTCTCCCAGTTCCTGTTCCTGAGTACAAGACCCAAAGCTGTCACTAACAGCTTGGTCGCTGGGTTGGAAGCTCAACCCAAATGCAGCAGTGCACATATGCAGCCCTACGTATAAAGACCTGGCTATGGATGTGGCTATTCGGCAGAAACATTGTCATTACTGCAGATAAAGTGATGCGTGTTTTGTAAAAAGGACAAAGACTTTTTCTTATGATATTGTTGAAAATGTTTTTATGCAATCCTTAGGCATAAAAAAAAAAAAAAAAAAAAAAGGTACCAAAACAAAAGAAAAAAAAAACCACAAAGGAAAAAAAAAAATTTTGCTGTAGATAAATAGTATGAATTTTATTCTATGATCTCTCCAGGTTTCAAATGATTGAAATGTGATTCTGGTAGAAAGCATTGCAAAGGCTTGTTTTTTTTTTTTAATTTTTATACTTCTTAAATGTGACACAAAAATGGAAAAAAGTTATTATTAAAAAAAGGTTAAGATAAAAACTAAAAAAAAAAATTAGGAAAATAGGGAAAGAAAGCATTAATTAGGAATAAGGAGTTAAATTTTATTTTAAAAGAAAACTTTTTTTAAATTGTCAGTTTGCTTTAATTGAAATCATCTGCAGATCAAGACTCATCCCTTTGATCTGCAGATGAACAAAATAAGTAGATACTTTTTATCACTCTATTTTGTGTCTTGAGGCAAGTCCGGTCTCCTCAAGAAAGTCAATGTTTTTAGGACCCAAATTTATTGTGGGCAGTCCATGTGTCCATCCAAATTTGCATGCAACTGTTCTCTTGGTAAAACACTGAGCTCTTGTCTGCAGTGCTATAGGATATGTGTCTGAATGCCAGGCTGCTGTGATCTGACTTCCAGTTAGAGGGAGGCTATGTTTGTTCTCCATAGTTCTGCTGTATGTAAGAACGTAGCCACCCTCTACTGCCCACTCCTGAGATGGGCTAGCCACTATGGACTATGGGATTTATAGCAAACATAGGAAGTGCACTGCTTGTTCCAAACAAATGAAAGCAAGGGAGATGTTTGGAAGCTCACAGAGGATGTTAAAAATGGAGGCTGCTAAAACACAGCAAGAAACTAATGGAAAAAAATAAATAAAGATTACAGGGCCATAAAAGTAGTCGGTGTGTATGTATTATTTTTGAAGAATATCAGCTGGCAGGGTTTAGCCATGAAGGCTCCAGTAATAAAGTGAAACTAAAGTAAAGATTTTTCTAACAAATAAATTCAATGGCATGCATAGGCAGTACTTTTAGAAGTTTTGTAGTATAACAAGACCTTGTTCAGTGTACGTTTTTATTTCGGCTTCTAAGCATATGGGCCCACCAAGGTTCCTATGCCCCCCCCATCAGAACACAATAGCACAGGAGTGATCACTGCATGAACATTGGATAGTTAGTACAGCGGCTCCTCCAGATCTGTCAGTCAGCCTGCTGGGTTGAACGATAAAAAACTAGCGGTCTGTACCAAGCTTAAGGCTCCATATACACTGCAGCTGATAAACTCACGTTTAGGAGCTTTTCTGCATTTTTTTCAGCAGCCCCTGAACTCTCCCTAATGTTTTCCTATGTGTCCATGTACACATCGTCTTTTACAGGCAGTTGAGTTTACTGTCGTTTTTTTTGAACGCACCAAACTTGCGTTCAGGAATAGATGTTATCAGCGTTTCAAGTGCCAAACGCTTGTAAAAGCGAGTAACCGCGTTTATAAGTGTTTGGAAATTTGTTTTTAACTCTTCCATTTCCAGATGCTGTCCAGAGCCTTTTTTCATCATGAAAAATGCATGCAAAGAGTTTTCCCGGTACTCAAATGGATCTGGTACACCATACTTTGAGGTTTCACATGAAAGAAAATATGTTAGACACTGCTGCAATAATTTCTGCACATAAATGAGCTGGAACACATCCAAACACCACAAAAAAAAAAAAAAAAAAAAAAAAAAAAAAAAAAAAGGCGGACAACTAATCAACAAATACTGCTCTCTCTGCTTCTGCTGTTGATCTCAAAATGTCTGAAATAGTTAATTTTTTCCTGTTTTTCAGTGCATTCTGGAAGGTCTCCTGAGGTTATCTTTAAAAAAACACCTCTAAACGCAAATGCGCATAAATGCAGTATGAAACCGCGGCTAAACAGACGTTTTTTAACCTACGTTTTCCAGCAGTCAGTTTCCTTTGTTCAGAAGTGTACCGTGTACATGGAGCTTAAGGTCACATCTGGGTGTTTTGTATTGATTCTGCCCGTGATCCCAAAATGCTGCGCAAAAATTACAAATTGCATCACCTGTATTCAGGTGACATTCATTTCAATGGCACCTAAAATGGGCTGCAATTTTGCTGCAACAAGCTTAACAATATGCAGTTTGCCAAGACTGCAACGTGATTTATCACGCCATAACCGCACTGTGTCATGCGTGGAGTGATTTGTCATTTTTTGCACAAATTCTGCCCACACTATAAAACACCCAGATGTGAAAGAAGCCTTATAGTAGTGATTGCTCCAGGAAACTACACGAGATCTTTACTGCACTCCCTTAAAGTTAAAGCAGTATTAAACCGAAAGAAAAAAACAAATATTATATCGCAGCTTACCAGTTCTTATATGTGATGGCTGCATTAGTGGCGTTTTTTTTTTTTTTTAAGGCTTTCTTCCTTCTCTTTTCATCGGTTGATCCAGCCAGCACATCTGTTTTTCAAAAGCTCAAGCTCTCCAGCATAATGAATCAGTTACATGGATGAGACAAACCATTTAACACTGGCAGGGGTGGTTAAAGGGACCAGCTTTTATTTATGTAAAAGTTTTATCTCAGAAAGGTTTGTTATAATGGATTATAAAGCAGGTGGTTCTCAACCTGTGGAACCTCAGGACCCACATTATTCCTTGGTCATTAAGTCGTGAACCAAAAATAATTTAATTTCAGAAACATAATTTATTCCACAAAACATGTGCAGTATTCTATGCACTTTTTAAACAGTAAACAAAGGGCTTCCTTCCAAAATGGATAGGGTAGTATTCCTAGTGATAATGAAAGTGCTGTTGAGGTAAAAACCCAATAAAATAAATGGTTATTGAAAACTTGGGAAGCATCCTCAGTTTTCCCATTAGTTCTAATTAATTTCACATGTGGAAGAAAAATATATTTGAAATATTTTAAAAATATTCTTCCCAAATATATTGACATATATTTGAAATGCTACAACTTTGGCCATATTAAAAAAAAATAAATACATTTTGGAATGCATTTACAAATATATGTCAAAATGCCTTTTATATGTTAAAAAAAAATCTGAATATATAAAATATATATTTTTAAAGATATATTCTTCAGATTTTTTTTTTTAACATATAAAAGTCATTTTAACATATATTTGTAAATGCATTTAAAAAAATGTAGATTTGTAATTTTAAAAGACACAGTATATTTGAAATGTATTTTTAAAAATATTTTTCATATATTTTGTAATGAAAAAGGCATTTCAACATAGAGTATTTATGTATTGAAATATATTGTAGCATTTCAAAATTGATGTCTATTTTTGGGAAGAAGATTTTTAAAATATATTGCAACGATCGGGACCCGGGACTCCCAAATCCGGGTCACATGATCGCTGTGATGGCCTCCGATTGGCTATCACAGTGATTAGTCACTGTGAAGCCCGCCCCCCTTGTTTTTTTTTTCCTCCCTGAATGGAGCAGAGCGATACATTGCATCCCTCGTTCTCCTTGCAGAGAGAGACAAAAAAACGGTTTATTTTTTTAATATTTATTTTTTACAAAGAAAAAATACCTAGATCAAGGTTTGAACTAGTTCAGTGCCAGGGTTAGTGTTTGGATCAAGTCAGGGTGAAAGGGAAGAATTTTTTTTTTTTTTTTCAATTAGTATCAGTGTCAGTTAGTGTCAGTGTGTTTTAGGTAAAAAAAAAAAAAAAAAAAAAAAAAAAAGCGCACCATTGTTTCTGGGCTGGTATCGCTGCAATCCTCAAGAGCTGGAAAATGTATTTTGGGTTGTGCTTTGGTGGTAGGTTATGGTAGTAACAAGAAACACAGCTGAATTACCAAAAAAAAAAGGATTTTTTTTTTACTATTTTGGGCCAGTTTTCCATTGATCATAAAAGAAAAAAAAAAAAATCATGAGATATCCATTTACATTTATCAACAAATGAAAGCTTAATTTGTCCTGAAAAAAAACAAGGTATAATTCATCTGGATGTACAAAGTAGTTGTGATGATATGTACGGTTTTACTAACACATGTCAAAGTTGTAAAATTTTACTTAGGCTTTAAGATTTGTTTTAGCCTTAGGCGTGAAGGGGTTAAGCAGTTAGAGCAACAGTTTTTTTTCTTTTGGCATTAAAGTTTTACATACAGTAAATGAATAAAAGCTTACCATTGTAAGCACCACTGTCAGTGTTAAATGGTTTGTCTCAACAATCTGTAATTTTTTCTGGATACTTTTGACTGTCAAAGGAAGTTGAATAAAAACAGGGCTCATTCACACAAAGGGAGCAAAAACAGGCAGCTGAGCCATAGTTTTACTACCCCCGCCAACCACCTGAATTCTAACGTTACAGCTTGACAGGGCTGTACACATGCTGCAGCCACAATCTTAGAAACAAAAAAAGGGGTGGGGGTGGGGGGGGGGTCAGGAGGTGGAAAATAGTGCCTTTTGAACACCTATTACCCACTGCTATACCACCTTACTGAACACTTACTGGCCAGCAGAGCCAGATTTAGACCTTAGGGGGCCTGGGGCCCCTTATACACAGAGTTGGTTTACATTCTCAATGAAAGTCACACATTTTTAAAATGCATAATTCAACTTCATTATGAGGTCACGCTTGAACACACACAGTCATAGTGCTCTATGTGTGGTTTGCTTGAACCACCAAAATTCATTTTTAAAAATGGTACAATATACCAGTCCAGAGTAAAAACTTTTACAGGTGATGGCTGGCAAAACATTACTTCCCAAGATACATTTAATAAAATAGTTTTTTATTGCATATTTTATTTGATATTGTTTCGAGAGTGTTATATAAAAATGTGGGAATTGTACAGATGGGAAGGATAGCTCAGCTTCAGACATGAAAAGAACATAAACAGCAGGGGAAGTGCTTGCTGGCCTTCCTGCTGTGATGAGGAATACATTGTCATATATAGACCAAAAAAAATTAAAACTAATACAATTTTACTGTACTGTGTGTTTCAGGACCATGGACAGTACTTTAAAAACATGTTACCACCCTAAGGTTTGGAATATTTCACAGTTAAAGTGTTACTAAACCCAGGACCTTGCATTCACTATATCTGGTCTCCCACAGTACATGGAAGTGCAATTATTTTAGTAAATATAAACTGCTAAATACCTTTTCTCATCAGCAGTTAGAGCAGTCTGGTAACTTCAGCAGAGCAGTGGTTAAAGCTTGTAGGGGGAGTTTTCTTTCTGTTCTAGGAGGATGCAGTATCCATGACCCTCTGTCTCGACAGTGCCGATTGGGCCTGTGCTGATCACATGCACCCTCCCAAGAAAATAAAAAAAAACCTGTCTAGCAATACACACTAAACTGAGCATGTGGCTATGGGTTCAGTCTGTCTTATCAGGTGGACATTTAAACAAGAGGAGGGGCAGAGAAAACATGATCCAAACAACTTTTTTTTTTAACACAATGCAGAGGATTAACCCCTTAGGTTCCACAGTGAGTATAACAAGCATGCTTTACTGCATATACAGGCTAATTTTACTGTTGTGGGTTTAGTAACACTTTAAAATGGTTGTAAAGGCTCAAGGTTTTACATTCTATGCATGAAGGTTAAAAAAAACAAAACAAAAAAAAACACTTGTGTACAGCCTCCCCCCCTAAATAATCACCTAAGCCCCCTCTCAATCCAGCAATGTGCACTGGAGTCTCAGCTAGTTTGGGACTCCCTCTTCTCACTGGAAATCACAGCCAGTAAGCCAAAGAGAAGAGAGGAGGTGGGGCTGAGCCGCTGCTCTATGTGTGAATGAACACACAGAGCATCAGTGCACCAATAGCTAGCTGCTTGTTGTCAGGACACCTGACAGGAGGGAGGGGCCAGGAGATCTGGCAAGGGACCAGAAAAGAGGAGAATCCAGGCTGCTCTGTGCAAAACCACTGCACACAGCAGGTAAGTATAGACATGTTTGTTATTTTTTCTTTAAAAAAAATCATGCCTTTAGAATCACTAACTATTTTAGTTTCATCAATAGCAAATATTAAAACAAAGTCCGCAAGAAAGAGTAATTTGTAAATGGGTAGCTGAAGATCCATTTGTAAGTTCACAATGGTGCTGAGTAGTGGCACCTTATTTTCTAGTTTTATTGTGATTCTACAATGTAAGTGGCCTTTTACATGGATCACCATTCATCCCTATGAAATGCAGCAAGCAGGATTTGTTTAATGCAATGCTCGCAGTAAAAACACATAGTTGCGAATAGATCCTTTTAGAGCAGAATACCTTGCTCTCTTGTCACTCATCAACAAGCCTGACACCTTGTGTAAATATTGAAGACCAACATAGGAAATGTAATATACAGCAGTGAGTAAAGATCCCACTTCATAATCCAGCAGGGTCTATTCAGAGTAGAGCAGCTACAGAGAGTTTACACAGTACACAAAGTAGTAGTGCTGCTCCTTGATTCTAACTACAGTAATGCTTCTCACCCAGGGTTCCTCCTGAGGTTGATAGGGGTTCCTAGAGCTTTGAGCAAAGGCGTGTTGATCTCCCAGCTCCACTGATTACCAATGCAAGGGAGTAATTTTCTACTAACCACCAATGTAAGGGATCATTTCTACACTGACCACTGAAGTTAGAGTGCACACTAAGTACACCACATTACTTATTCCTATATTTAAAAAAAACTTTAAACTAACAAGCTTTAGATTTTATTTTTGGGGATTTTCAGTGATAATGGTGAACAGGACAAACAGAGTGGATGGGGTACAGACAGCAATAAAAACTGACAAGTGCTCTAATCCCTCAAAAAAAAAAAAAAAAAAAGTGTTGCCTTTAGCTATACTTTAAATAAACCTTTAAAACTCAGCAGAGATTGGGGTATCTTGGAAAGCCATCCACATTTCAGTAGTAATTATGCTTCTTTTGGGGTGCTTTAAAGGGGCACAAAGGCAATCTTTACCAGTTCAATTTAGGAAAGAAGCAACACATTAC
Organism: Staurois parvus; assembly: GCF_062004578.1. Taxonomy (NCBI): domain Eukaryota; kingdom Metazoa; phylum Chordata; class Amphibia; order Anura; family Ranidae; genus Staurois; species Staurois parvus. Next base: position 734,430 of record NW_028319936.1, read on the forward strand.
AGTTCCACTACTCAGAATTATATACTTCATACACCTTCATGTGCCACACTAAATTCCAGCACATTGAAAGTCCATCAGAATTTTGTTGAACTTTTGATGATCACGCACGCTTGTATACATTTCTTAGAAGCAGAACACAACGTAAATCATGATTAACAAGCATTTCTCTGTTCATGCCAGCTTCTAGAATGTACAGTTTTGCTTTATCAATGCACCCAAATGGATAGATCCAACTGTAGGGGAGATCCACTTCCAGGAACAAATCTCCCTGTCAAACTTGTCTGTTCACTTAGGCTGGTCATACACTATACAATTTTCTTACAGTTTTCTGCCCAATCTCCTTTAGATTTACCTTCCACTATGTAGTGCAAGGGCCTGCCTAATTAGATACAATTGAAAGTGTTGTTTAGGTTTGACCTCATATTATATGGTCTTTGGTAAATCTAAAGCAAAAATTTCAGGAAAAGTGTATAATGTATGGCCAGCCTTACTCAGAGTCAAGGGCGGACTGACCATTTGGAAACTCGGGCACTGCCCAAGGGCCCGGGGTCAGTAGGGGGCCCCATGAGATGCCCCTGATACCTTTTTCATAGGCTTTTTTGAGTTTGGGCAAGGACACAGGGGCCCCATGATCCCCTATTGCCCGGGGGCCCCATGAGTTGTCAGTCCGCCCCTGCTCAGAGTTGTCCTCTCACATTCTACTCACAAGCAATATTAGGATTTTTCTGCTATGTACAGTGCATAGTATAAGTGGACTGAATCGGTCCATACAGATATGCTCATGCTCATAATTGGCATAATACCAGCTTTTGTTGCAATGGCGAAACAGGTGATGTCAACAATTGCATCTCTCATCTCAGCATCAAAATAACAGCTACAAAGGAACAGGGTTTTTAACAAGAAGGTAATTACAGCTTTTGGTTTCTGCCAAATACATCGGAATTAACGATACTCATCATATGTCCAATATTCAATACATATTTATACATCACAATGCTAAAGCTACAATTGAACTATCATGAATGTGGCAACTGCTATCTGCCAAAAATCTGTTTAGGGTTTGGGGCACCTAATATTTAAATTGAGATCCTGTTCAAAAAAGGGACTCGAGTAGCTATATGCCTCTTTTCTGGGAATTTTAGTGGTCCATTTTTCCATTACAAAAGCAATCCAGTAAACAAGTGAAATCAATTACAAAATTATTAGCTACGATAAACTGAAAAGTAGAGATCCAGGAACTATGGCTAAAAAGACAACGGAAGGCAAGTGTTAGGTGTATATTACACTTACCTCCACGCTGCCCTTTCCAAGATATCACCCTCTGCAAACAGTGAGAGGAACACAGCTTAATTATAAATATAGTGCTTCTCGTCCATGTAATTTATTAAAATTGAATTAGTCATTGCAAATGGTGGCCCCATAGATTTCTGTTGCCACCAGAATCATCAAAGTCTATGGAATTGCCATTTGTAGTGAGAAATTCCATTTAAAAAATTACTGGGACTAGAAGTAAAAATCTCACAGAAGCCTAATGGTACTGCTGCACCCCCTGCACAGTTTTCAGAGGACCACATCTTGTGTAGGACCAGCATGAAGGTAAGTTTAATACACAGTTCTCCTTCTTCCTAAAGCCTTTTCAGAGATAATTTCTGCAGCTCGCCTCTAAGTCAGAAAAAAAAAAAAAAACTCTCAACTTACCTCATTCTAAAATATACATAGAATCAATCAAAAGCACTCCTTCCAATGAACACCACCTATATAAAAAATAATATAGCATATTACATACCTGCATGCCCATATTATATGTGATGTAGCTAATCTAGGATAGAATTTGAGTTTATCCTAATCTACTAATCTAAATTCCTTACAGTCCACTGTAGTGTACTGTTCGTATGTCTGACTACGCAGAATCCCACTTTTCTAATTGTCCCAGTTCACACTTGTACACTCTTCATTCAAAAAAGTTCATGGGCAGCACAGTGGCTAAATGGTTAGCACTTCTGCCTGGCAGTACTAGGGTCGTTGTTTGGAATCCCAGCCACAGCACCACCTGCCTGGCGTTTGCATGTTCTTCCTGTGCGGGTTTCCTCCCACACTCAAAAAGACATGCTAGTAGGTTAATTGGATCCTGTCTAAATTGGCCCCAATATGTGTATGTATGAATGCAAGTTAGGAACTTTAGACTGTATGCCCCTTGAGTGTTAGGGACTGATGCGACTGTACAATTTATGTAAAGCGCTGCGTAAAATTGGCGGTGCTATACAAGTACCTGAAATAAATAAGCTTTATTTTTAGTGTGTTCAGGCATTTTTGATTCCATAGACTTCAATGGGAGCATCTGTGGACACGTGTTGTGCGTTTTTTTTTTACATCTGAAGAATTCCTCTCCTCCTATAGAATGTCTCTCCTCCCCTTGCCCAGCCAAGGAAACAAACTCTTGAAGCTTGCTACACGCACAAAAAGCCCCGTAATGCGCCTGAAAAACACCTAAAAAAAACAAAAAACAAAAGAAACTTCAAAATGACTAGAAATATCCTCTGCTCACATGTGAATGCAAGCAAAGTGACATTCCCCTTATGTAAAAGAACTATGACATTTGCTAACATACACAGGAAAGTAATACTTACAATATTGTAAGGCATCCATTCTCGAAAATGATCAGCCACCAAAGGCAGATCAGCCATAAATGTTTTTCAAATAGTGATCAGCTTCTAAACAATGCATGGTTTCATCCAAATACCTATCAAGAAATAAAAAAAAAATGCATTAACAGTATATATTTGCAAATGTGTAACAATAAAAAAATAAAGTTGAAACGGCCCATGATAGAGCCTTTCAGACAATCTTCAGTATCATGATATAGTAAAAAAAAAAAAATAGTTTAGCACTTGTCAAATATGCTACTCCTTTGTTTCTAATGTTGTATAAGCAAACACCTGTTATGTGATTTTAAAAAGGTGCGTAGTTTGTGGACACATTTCTTAGATTAGATATTAGGAGATTAAAATGGCAAATAAACCATGAAACTAAAATGTTCATGGAGAAATCACATATACAATCCAATTCAGCACTTAGTTATGTAATTGGAATTTAACAATTGCAGTGTTGTTAGGTTGTAGCATAGCGCAGCCTAGAAAGTACATTAAAAAAAAAGAAGAAAACTTGAGGATTCCCTGTTTATTTTGGCGTAAGGATATACTAGTTTGTAAAGTAGAGCCTACATATTACCTTCCCATAATGCATAAGGAATCTCTCTTAATAGAAACAGATGGGCTAATTACTGAACCAGAGAAACACCCAAACTCACATGTGCACCATAATAGAATTCTCAAAACATGGATGTAGTATTGGAAGACTGGCATTTAAAAGTGTTATGAGAAATATGTGTGTGGACATTGCTGACTACTGTCTGAAATAGCTATATACCTAGCTGACACACCAATTATTTCTGAGATACCACCCTGGAACAAGAAAAAAAGGTCAGGCAATTAGGATTGCTTTTCTGTATACTTGTTCTCGATTAGTGACAAAGGGTTAGCATGAAAGCCAGGTAACTAGCATTTTCAGGAGAGGGCAACACTGTCAGCCGCCATGTTTCTCTCATGACAAGTCTTCTTTAAAGTGTATGTATAGCCAAAACTTTGAGTAGGGAAGAGATAAAACCAATGTCAGGCAATGTTGCTGTCTGTGCCGTGCTAGGAGGTTTCCCTTTCACTTCCTGTTCTGGATATGAACAGGAAATGATGGGAAATCTCACCAAAGTGAGGGAAATTTCCATTTTAGACAGTTGTCTTGGAAACATTTTTTCCTTGTTGGACAAGCAAGTCAAGTAATGCTCTGGCCGCCACTCTAAAATTTTGGATTTCCCCAAATATTTCAGAACAAATGGGTGCATTTTCCCAGGGGAGACACAGACAGAAATAAAAAAATGACAAGGGTTTTAGCTTTCTCACTCTTTCCAAAACTAAAAAATTACATTAGAAGGCATTGTGACTTGCTTTAAGCAGTGCAAGCTCTTGAGTTGCCATCTTCAACCTTGAATTATCCACTACTCACTCGTCACTGACCTGGGAGAGGTAGGGTTGCCACCTCATCCCTTTAAAACACATATAAATTACACAGGTTCTGTGGCTAATTAAGGTGGTAATTAAACTCACTGAGTGCCTTATGTGCAATAAATTAGCCTCAGAACCTGTGTAATTAATATGTGTTCGGTTTTAAAGGGATAAGGTGGCAACCCTACAAAAGAGGCTTGCAGGCATGATTTCACTGGCTACATTCTTGTTCTATATTTGTGGCTAATTAAAGGAAAACTCTGGGATTATCCCCTAAAATAAATATGTCCTTCCTCCAGAGCACCTCTGATCAAACAGAAAATATAGGACCTTCAGATGCAAAAGCTGCTGCATACAGCCATGCCAGCAACTCAATGATTGTTGGAGACCTCCTCCTCTGCTTGTCCTAATTGCAGCCCCATAGACTGTAAATGATATCTGTCTCTTCTGTCAATTTACCTAGAGATGGAAATCAATGACAGCTTATGGGGCTGAAAGAAGAGGACTCCAGTGCTCATGTTTCATTGGAAACCCAAGCACTGAATTGTCAGACCGGTTGGAGGTACTTTTGTATCAAAGGCTGGGTATTTTTTTTTTTTACTTTGAAAAACAAAGTCTTTGTTGGTATTGCAACAAATATACATGCAGCATAATAAAGCATATTAAAGAAATTACATACTTCAGATTTAACAAATACTTCAGGATAGGCAAATATTTGACTGATGAAGAGAACAAAATATCAAAGAGATGGGACACAAAAGCATACATAGCATATGTACTGAAAATGTGTAGACAAGCAAATCGCATTGCAAAGGATCCCATACATTACACACGCTTGCAATGCTAGTAATAAAGCCTTGGTGAGAAAATAGCGCTTCTCCAGGTAGTCAACATATATTCAGATAGAGCTGGGCTCTAAAGAGGAATTTTAAAGAAAGTGGTCGTAATTCTACATTAAAGACAAACTAGCTATCATATGCAGGTACAGCCAGCAATTCCAGAATTTATTGTCTTTGGAGGGGCAACCTCGAAGGAGGTATAAGAGTAGTATTCACATCCCCCAACCATGACTGGAAAGTAGGAGGAAATGTCTGCATGCAGTTTCATGCAATCACTTTCCTTGCACTAAAATGCATCTTATGTCAGAATATAGTCAGAAATGTATCAGTTTCTGAGTACAAGAGGAGACCAAGCAGACTTTGGGGTTCAGTGATAGTGACCCCATGTGATCATGGAGAAATCATACTATCTGGACCCAAAACATTTGTATTACTGGACATGCCCATATCAAATGATAGAAGGTACCTGGCATAGTAGAGCAGAGGGGGCAAAATGGATTTCGAGAGGCGGTATCCAGATATGTGTACAGGGGTCAGATACACCCTATGGAAGACCTGTGTCAACCAATTGGAGATTTTAGTAGAAACCATTTTATAGTTGTCCAATTTTCCTCCCAGTCCACATCCTCTATTGCACCCACGTTTGCTTCCCATGTGGTTTTAATTTGGTATGCCAGTTTGGTGGCAGAGTGCGTAAATGTTGTATAGAGTAGATGTCAGTTTGGTGGGGTCCGCACCCAGGATCACCAATGGCTGAGCATTTTTGATTATATTAGGACAGGGAGGCCTTGAAGGGAGGATATCTATGTTGGTGCAGTAAATGCACTTGATAATGAGTTTTTTTCTTTGAGCGGTGTGAATAAAGAACTTTTAAAAGGTGAAGCATTTTAGGGTAGGGTGTTTGCTTTTTCTTTCATGATGATGTATTGATGAGGAGCACTGGTGTATATTCAGTGGTGCTGTAAATCACAGTATACACTGGTGCTACATTCTACTGAACATTCGGGATTCAGGTGTCCTTTTATCATGCAGCGGTAAATGACCGCTGCTCAGTTCTCCGGCATTCTCAGAGGAGAGAGTTCTCCCCTGAATGCCTTTTTATGAAGCGGTGTAGATCACTTCTCTGAATGAAGGGAGAAGCGATCTACAAATGCTTTGAACACTAGAAAACGGCTGCTGTTACTGTAATCTCGCGAGATTACAGTAAGAGATCAGTCAAACACCGTTTACTAAACTGCGGTAAATTATCGTTGCTTCGTTTGCAGTTCCTCCGATTCTACAGCTCTGAGCTGGAGAATCTGGAGGGAGAACACAGATCACCAGTGAAGGGCTGACATCGATCCTTCATACACTGGTTATCTGTGTGCTGAGATGATCAGTGGAGAACATGTTCTCCACTGATCACCTCTGTTTCCTAAACCACTAATGATCTGAGATCAACAACGATCCTCAAGATCGCCGCTGATATCTTTTTCATAAAAGTGTGAAAAAGACTGGTGATATGATCTGCTGAGCTTACAGGATTTCATTTAAAGGGCACTTTGAGTTGTTTTTGACCTTACATTTTTATGTGGGTCATTTATACCAGGCAAGAGCACAACTGATGTTGGTGGAGCACCCAAGGCGGAGAAGCAGAAGAGTGGACAGGTTTGGTGCAAAACTAATAATGCCACATTAAGTGATGTAAAGCAAGAGACATAGGGGATAATTTACTAAAACTGCATGGTGCAAAATCTGGTGCAGCTCTGCATAGAAACCAATCAGCTTCCAGGTTTTATTGTCAAAGCTTAATTGAACAAGCGGAAGTTAGAAGCTGATTGGCTACCATGCACAGCTGCACCAGATTCTGAGTGCACCAGTTTTAGTAGGTCTCTGCTATAGAGACTAATGAACGTGGGACATTTTGCACATGTGGAAAAGAAGGAAAAAATGTATTAACGAAAAACACATTTTTATCCATGATATATGTTGTATATATTAGTAATGTATGATATTAGTATATTAGTAATGTAATATATTTTTGATGCATAGCACTACAAAAACTTTGTTTTAATTAAGTTGTTGTAATGCCACATTGATGTACTGCTCCTGATGACATTTGTGAGATTAAACGTGTTGGGTGGAGCCATGGCCATGTGATGTCCTCTCCGCAGAGGCAGCTCACAGGTTTGTTTAGAAAGTGAAGGATTCCTGGCATCAAATTTGGGTATATGATCCAAAGTGATGATTGATGGCCCCATTCCATGTGAGTGTGTTTTGTTTATTTTTACATGCTGTTAATAAGAACATGTTGCACTATGATTGCACCCTTTTTTCCCATATGACGGTTTAATGAAGAGTGTTGTGTGGAGCCTTTGACTGCATTTGCCTAGGTGCATCCAAGATATCTGCCTGGTTTATTTACAAGTGTTGTTTGACAAACGTATTAATTTTAAGATGTCAAACTACAAAGATAAATGACATGTGCTTTAGAGGTGAATTATATATTTTAATTGTGGAAGCACATCATTTTTTTTAAGTCAATCTTCAATTTTATTTCAGAGATTTTCACTACAGTACTTTTTTCTGCCACTAGTTTTTAGTGAATTGCCCAGCCTCATTCAACCCACTTCCCCAGACTCCAGGACTTGGAACTACTGCCAGACTGTGACTGGGTGGTGAAATGAGAAGCAGCAGAGTCATGAGCTCACCTCTCTATCACTCTGCTTTCTCCTCCTATCAGCATGTTTCTTCTCAGCACATTGGCTCTTTGTTCTGCTTTTTCTTTGCACACTCTAGTCCTTCAGTACAAGGACTACAAGAGGCTGATCCCAGGACAAATGTAGGTACTTACACTGCTTGCACTTATAAAATACATAGAATGATGCATTAATGATTAAAGAGCTGCATTAATTATGTCTTTTCTGTCTGCCTAGGGATTAGCTTTAACCGTTTGCCAACCATAATACACGTGATTTTGCTATTCTGAGTAGGGGGTGTTCATGAGCACCCACCTACTTACGCTGTCATTGGCTCCCTGACATGCCAATCAGCGGTCCCAGCCAATGATTCACGGTTCACCTGCCAATCGTCAGAGCTAATGACTAGAGCACAGGTGTCTAACTGGTGGCCCTCCAGCTGTTGCCAAACTACAAGTCCCATGAGGCATTGCAAGATTGACAGTTACAAGCATGACTCCCAAAGACAGAGGCATGATGGGACTTGTAATTTTGCAACAGCTGGAGGGCCACCAGTTTGACACCCCTGGACTAGAGAGAGATCTGTGTTGGTAAACAACACAAATCTCTTTACTGACAGCGGGGATTTGCCATCTCCTAGTTAAACAGTACCAAGTACACATATCACATATCCTTTGGGACACAGTTAACTCTTTGATTGCCCCAGATGGTAACCCCTTCCTGCCCAGTGTCATTAGTACAGTGTCATTGCATTTTATTAGCACTGATTACTATTAGTGTCACTGCTCATGTTAGTGTCAGTAAGCCAGTGTCAGAATTCCCACCGTACTATCACAGTTCTGCTATAAGTCGCTGATTGCTGCCATTACCAGGATAAAAAAAATCCAGTATATGTACCGTCATTCGTAGATGCTATAATTTTCACATAAATCAATTAATATACACTTATTGGCATTTTTCTACCAAAGATATGTAGCAGAATACATTGTGGCCTAAATTTATGATGACATTTTATTTTTCTAAAATGTTTATAGGATATGTATTATAGCAAAAAGTAAAAAATATTGTTTTTTTTTTACAAAAGGTTTGGTCTTTTTTAGTTTATAGCGCAAAAAAACCCCAGTGGTGATCAAAAACCACCAAAAGAAAGCTCTACTTGTGTGAAAAAAATGCTATAAATTTCATTTGTGTACAGTGTTGCATAACTGCACAATTGTCAGCTAAAGTAGTGCAGCGCCGTATAGCAAAAAATGGCCTGGTCATGAAGGGGGATAAATCTTCTGGAGGGCAAGTGGTTAAAGTGGCCTGGTCACAAAAAATTGAACTGGATAGGAAGACTTACTTGCTAAGGAGGAGTGCAGATACTTATGTTTCCTGCTTCTTAGTGGTTTCTCCTGCATACCATGACATCCATTAGTAAGATGGAGGTTGGCAGGAGGAACCACTAAGGCATGGAAAATCAGCACACTCAAAAGTGTTGGTTTACCTGGCATATTTGGTGAACAATTCCTCAAAGAACAATTGGGTGGTATGAGCAGCAGGAGAGAAAAGTATTTATACTCTTCCTTCTCATATAGCCAGTTTAATTAATGTGACAGCCTCTCTAAAGGCACAAGACGATATATGATTGTTTCCTTATCTGGAATTTTTGGCAGAATGGATTAAAGGTACAGTATATCTTGCAGGTCACTGGAGACAACCCTGGCCAACTGTACATGCAGAATTTAGCAATGTTCAGCAAATGTATTTTGCCTCCTGTGGGATTTTGAAGGGCATTGGTTGCCTGCCCTCCTTCTTCTGCTTCCTTCAGTATATACACAGACAAACCCAGCATGCCCATGTAAGTTAAAGTAGAACTAAAGGCAAAGCCTTTTTCCATTTTGGAAAGAGTAAGGGAGTGATATAACCCGTTGATTATTTTTAGCCATCTGTGCCCCATTGTGGAGATTTCCTTTAATTTCCTGTCCTACAATGAAAACAGGAAGTGAGAGGAAATTCCTTCAACGTTAGAGAATCTCTGGTTGTCCCCGGGATTCCCAGAACTACTGTCCCCATTGGAAGATTTCCCCTCTACTCCTGTTCTGTGGACAACCCAAAATTTAGGATTTTCTTTTACTTTCACTTTTGTTGATGAAGGTAACCAAGAGAAATAGAGATGGTGATTCTCCTATTCTGTCCAAAAACTAAAAAAAGTTTTGCCTTTAATTATACTTTAACCCCTTGGCACCAACATTACACAAATATGTGGCCTCACAGAACTGGGTTTTTTTCAGTGGGGCCACATATTTGTGTATCTGTCTTTATGCTGGGAGCACACCGCACAAGGGGGTGACATCATTACAGCCTGGCCAGTCAGAAGGCTTGAGCTCACGAACCTGGAAGGAAGACTGGGTGCAGATGGACGCCTCTGCAGCGGTGACAACGTGCAGCAGGAGGGCTTAGTTTTAAGGTGAGTCCTACATAATGTGCTAGTATGCAATACATACTAGCACATTATGACATTACCTTGCAGGGGACTTTTTTTCCTGTGGTTTATTACCACTTTAACCAGTTGCCGCTTGGCCTATAGCCAGACGGTGGGTAGGCGAACAGCTTGTCCCTCCAGGTGGACGCCATATGGCCTCCTTTCCGGAATGCGCATTGTGCATGCCCGCAGGGCCGCACTGTGGCGAGATGTGTCACTGGCTGTGTACCTCGGACACGGCCGATGACAGATCTGTGTACCGGCCGCGTACTGTCACCGGTCAGTGTCCCTGATCACCACCATGCCAGTTAAATGATGATGCTGTACTGCACTGGTGACAGTATGTAAAAAAAAAAAATTGTGAAAATAATTTTTTTAATTTCTTAATTTTTTCGAAAAATTATGACAAAAAAATTCCAACTTCCAAAAACTTGCCATGCCTGTTATGAAATACGTCAGATTGTCTACTTTGCAAAAAGGGGACATTTGGGGGATATCTGTACTGTTCTGACTGTTCTTGGACCTCAAGAAATTAGATTGGCTGTCGTTACTTCAGGATTGATCAATTTTCAGATACATCCCATAGTTTGTGAACTCTATAACTTTCCTACAAACTAAATAATAAATACTAATTTGGGTTATTTTCACCAAAGACATGTAGCAGAATACATCTTGGCCTAAATTCATAAAGAACAATTATTTATTTGCAAACTTTTATACCAGAAACAAAGAAACGTTTTTTTTTTTTCAAAATTTTTGGTCTTTTTTTGCTAATTTAGCAAAAAATTAAAAACCGGCGGTGATTAAATACCACCAAAAGAAAGCTCAGTTGTGTGAAGAAAATGATAAAATGTTAGTTTGGTTACAGTGTTGTATGACTGCGCAATTGTCATTTAAAATGTGACAGCGCTGAAACCGGAAAATTGGTTTGGGCAGGAAGGGGGGTAAAAGTGTCCTGTATGGAAGTGGTAAAGGGTAAAATTGAAATTTTTTTTTTATATATATCATACACCATTGAAACACATGTCATATTGTAATTGAATGTTATTAAAAAATACCTTTCCTTTTAAATCTGCAGCTCTGTAATTTTCTGTAAAATGCAATACAATATAACAACATGGCGGTGTTCTGTATGGATGGATGGTGTATGGAACACCCCCCAGAAATGTAATTTCCTGCTTGTGTGATTGGCTTACTGATTTTCCCAGAAGTCTGCACTAAGATACAAGTCAGTTTTTTTGCACCCCCTGCAACAAAAATGCAATTTTTGGTGAGATACTCCCAAAGGGAAATCTCGTCTAAAAGGACGCAGACCCTGCAGTTATTGTTAAATATGAAATCACTCCCATAGAGATTTACTTTGCACATGGACACAGACAAACAAACAGCTATAGTATTTCTTCGGAATAACAAAAGGTAGAAATCTGCAATGTCCATAGATCACCCAGAGGTGGATGTTTTTTTTCTCCCAACAATAGTGGAGATACACTTTAAGTTGAATTAAAAATTTTGCTTTAAGATAATCCTTTTTCCAGGGTTCAGATAGCATATGCCTGCCCATCTGTATCTTTGACCAGCTTAAAACATTATATTCCACAAACTGGGAATATAATGTACTAATTCTAAACATTTATAAGAACCCCCCCATAATAGATACTGTATTTATAAATGAAGCAAAGAGGGTATAGCATTTGAATTATAGTATGATGACACTTGAGAGCGATTACAATAAATCGCTGTTCTGGATATACCTTATAGGCATTTTCAGAGAATTGTAAAAAATATTCCTCATAGAGCCTGCTTGCAAAAATTGCTGTTATCTCTAATTCTCTATCTGCAGAACTACAACAGTATGATCTATTCTGTTCTTTACATATCAATAAAGTAATGAGATGGGTAAATTATATATAATAATAAATAATATATAATAAAGTGTAAACATTATATGCAATGTAATGCTTTATAAAAGTCTTTAAAAGTTGTTGATTAAATTCTTAAATTTTTTTAAAGTGCTGTTTTTTAATTACATTTTTGAAAATCTTGGAATACACAAACAAAGTTAGGTCATTATGTTTTTACACAACTTACTGGCTATTGACAATATTCCTCTTATCTGCAATTTATGAGTAAATGATTTATATAATGTATGTAATGCTACCCCCTTGGGAGCCCCTGGATTTTGGGTCAATTATTCCTGCACAGCCAGGCAACATGCATTTTCAGCAGGGGGGAAAACAACTTGAATGGGGTTAAGGGATTATTGGATGCTCACTTGACTTGAAAGAACAACTTGAGGACAAACTACCTTCTCTATGTACACAAAAAATGCAGATCCTCAACTGTACTCCCTCTGGACTAATCAGTCTCTAGATGATCAGTAGTAAAGCTTCCTCTCTTAGGAGCTCTATGGCCCTTGAATGAGACCCACAAAAACCCACCACTTTGTAAGAAAATACCAGCTGTACCACCTCAAAAAAAGCATATGTAAATATTGTGGCTATAGATTTAACTAAATTAACTATAATTTTAAGCACTTCATGCCAGCTGTACACTTATATGTGGCCTCTTGGTGGGTGGGCCTTAACGCCGAACAGTCGCATATATGTGGCTCTGTATAAACAACTCGCCATGCTGAGAGCGCGCTCCCTGCTTGCTCCTGGCATGCAAGCCAGTGGGGATCGCTATGCTCCCAATGCATAATTGCCATAGAGAGATTTCCGATCATGTGACAGCCAATCACAGCAGTCACATGACCTGAAGCCCACTTCTGCCTCCTGGAATATAGAAGCTTTTAAAGGGCCAGGAAGCTTCGATGTGAAGGGGGTTAAAGTGGAACTATAGGCTAAACTTTTTCTTACATTTCGGATAGAGCAAAGGGAGGGTTATAACCCTGTCAGATTTTTTTCTGTGTCCCATTGTGGAGATTTCTTTTCACTTCCTGTTTCATAGCCAAACATTAAGAGGAAATCCTTGCAAATTAAGGGAATTCTTTGGGGACCCCCAGGTCACCAGAACTAGAGTCCCCATTGGAAGATTTTCCCTCTATTACTCTTCTGGGGACAACCAAAAATTTGGGATTTTCTTTTACTTTCAATGAAAATAGTAAACAGCACAAATAGAGAGGGAAAATCTCCCTAACGGGGGCACAGCCGGCAATACAAACTGACAAGCGGTCTAATCCCTTTCCACTTTGTCCAAAACTAAAAAAATAATTTTACCTCCACCGAGTTCACTATATGAACCACTGATGTATTTATACATGTTGATTATATCCCCCCCTTAATCTCCTCTTCTCAAGAGAGAATAAATTCAGTTCCTCTAATCTTTCCTCATAGCTGAGCTCCTCCATGCCTCTTATCAGTTTGGTTGCCCTTCTCTGTACTTTCTCCAGTTCCCCAATGTTCTTTTTGTGAATTGGTGCCCAAAACTGAACTGCATATTCCAGATGCGGTCTTACTAATGATTTGTACAGGGGTAAAATGGTATCTCTCTCTCTCTGGAGTCTATACCTCTTAATACAAGAGAGGATTTTGCTCACTTTAGAGATAACAGCTTGGCATTGCATGTCATTATTAAACTTGTGATCTACCAGAACTTCCAGATCCTTCTCCACCATTGATTCCCCCAGTTGTACCCCCCCCTAGTATGTATGATGCATACATATTCTTAGCCCCCAAGTGCATAACCTTACATTTATCAACATTAAACCTCATTTGCCACACTAACTAACAAGTGCTTCCTAATTGTGGCTTGTTACAGAGGAAGGAGAAAAAGTCTTCTGCAATCATACAAGTTCTCCACGTAGAGAAGAGAGGCAGTCCAAAGGGTTGCTGGTGGAAGATGGGGAGAGCGACCAACTCCAGATTTTATCATATTTAGTGAAACAACCTCTATGTTCATAGATCCCTTTCTTGAGAGGTAGGGTGTTATTAATATTTGTCAACCGTGATAACAGCCTGAGAAGGAAAGGCCTGCATCCAAGTTCTATCATCTTTTTAGCCACATACAGGTTATGAAGCAGACACATTAATGTATCGGTCTAGATTATGATGTTCAGTGATGACAAAGTGGCATAGGACAAGGGTCTTGCCCGATTACGGAACCCATTTTATCTTTACAAAATTCTACTACTTGTTTTCAGCATCCATTGTTTACTGGGCATGTCCACTTTAAATGATAGAAGGTACCTAGATTTTGTTAACACAGTGGGTTATAGCATGGCTTATATTTAGAGATATTTATCATATTCGGCTCTATACAGAGATAGGTACAGACTCAGTATGCAGCAGGTGTTAGTAGTATCATAGTTTTTAATAATAAAAAAACAATATCCACTCACATGTAATGTAGGTTATAGCGTGAAGAAGGTTGCCTCAAGACATCCAGAGAGTGAGCAGAGTGCTACTGCAATTCAGATTATTATCACATTACATGTGAGTGGATATTGTATTTTTATTATGTATTAAAAACTTTAATACTGTTAACACCTTCCTGTGCTCTTTGTCTGCTCTTAGCTTTGTATCAGCTGGATTCTTTTAGATCCTGGTTATGGTGCTGCAGTTGGCGTGCTGTGTAAATTTGGATATCAAAAGACATTACATGAACAATTTATGGACTTTCTGTGGCTCCTGACAATGTTCTCACATCTCTATATATTTTTATTACAGTTGTAGCTATTCACAAGCTGTGCTAATGTACAATTCTTTTTTGGCTGACATTAATAGGCTTTATGTAAGATGTATAGCTTAGTAAGAATGTCAGAAATCTTAAGTGAAGCCTGCTTATGTGCCACAAGGGCCTCTTCCTACTCATTGTCATATTGTCATGTATATCGACCTCCCAGGAGGCTTTCCTAATGCATGCTGGAGTTCATACTTGAGTGATAAGTAAGGGCTCATATACACTGCAGCTGCTAAACGTATGTTCAGGTGCTTTTCTGTGTTTTTTTCAGCAGCCCCTGAACTCTCCCTAATGTTTTCCTATGTGTCCATGTACATATATTCGTTTACAGTCATTTAGAGACAGTTGAGTTTACAGTCGTTTATTTGAACATACCAAACTTGCATTCATGAGTAGATTTTACCGGCGTTTTAAACGCCAAACACTTGTAAACGCGGTTAACCTTGTTTATAAGCGTTTGCGTTTAGAAGCATTTTTTTAACTGTTCCATATCCAGATGCTGTCCAGAGCCTTTTTTCCTCATCAGAAATGCATGCAAAGTGTTTTCCATGTATTCAAATGGACCAAGTACACCAGCGCAGTCAGTTCCAGGTTTTGCGTGAAGGAAAAAATATTAGAACGTGCTGCATTATGCTCATGATGGGATCCATAGTGAATAAAACCAGAAAAGACACGTAATCTCAACACATACTGCTCTCTCTGCTTCTGCTCTCTCTATTTCTCTCAAAATGTCTGAAATAGATAATTTTTTTACTATTTTTCAGTGCATTCTGGGCATTTGGGAAGGTCTCTTGAGGTAATAGTTAAAAAAACGCTTTTAAACACAAACACGGTATGCAAACGTGGCTAAACAGACGTTTTCAACCTACGTTTTCCAGCAGTCAGTTTCCAGAGTTCAGAAGAGTTTTCCAAATGCCCCGTGTACATGAGCCCTAAGTGCTGATAAATATTAGAAATCAGTTTGGGAGGGGGTGTCATCCAGGCAAATTGGACAAGCTATCCATTCCCCTATTGTGTCCCAGAATTGTGCTTGGGCAGCATGATGGAGTGGCATGCACCAGAGAAACAAACATTTGATTTGGAAGCTGAAATTCCATTATCAATTTTATAAAGAATTTAGGTTAGGTTTATACTATATGCAGATATGGGACTGTGTGTAATCGCACGTTTTTCTGCTCCTTTATCAACAACATGCAGCTGTTAGTATACGCGCAGTGGTACCATTAATTCTTAATGGCAGCCACATGCACTGGATACTGCAGTGCATTTTTTATAGTTTCAGCAGCCTATTCAAATGAATAAGCTGCTGTGCCCACACAAAATGCAGCAGTGTGAACTTAGCCTTAATGATGCCATTTTCTTAGATTTTTGAAGTAATGGATTGAATGGTGCTGGAACCAGAAGTAGATATTACTTGGTACCCGTGGCTGATTTGTTCAAAACAAAATTGTTATTATCCCAATGGTGCATCTAGGTGGTATGTCGGCTGCTTCCATACACAGAGGACCTCCCAAGGAAACCTCCGGATGTAAACACTATAGTTGGGTCAGAATATTGGACCACCACACTGAAGAGTTGAAATCCAGGAAAAAATACTTTTTTTCAAACCTGTAATGCATTTGCTATCCAACGTGTTTTGGGCCACACTCTACCGCCTTAATCAGGGCTCTCAGATAGTCAAATGGCTGTGGCTACACAGAGTTCTTCTTCATTGTATTGTGTTGCACACTGACACTCACTGCACACAGGGAAACACAGGAAAGTACAGAAGGAGGAAAGGTAGAAATGTGTTAATTCCAGCGCAGTAGTAGTAATACGGGACATGCACAGTACACTCAGGGTGGATTACCCTGTTCCCAGGACACAGCCCAGGACACAACTGTCAAAGAATAAACAACTAGGAAGCAGACTATCCTGGTAAATTGGAGACTGTTGGCAACTATATTTCTGGGAAAGGTGTAAATGTGACATGTAATCCTTAATCTGTACAAACACTCAGGGTGTAAAAGTAAGGAGAATAAGGCAGAAAGCAGTTGTTCCAGAAGGGAGTAATACCCTGGAGAGATGGAAAGTGCATTTTAAGAAACATGGCACCCCACGTCTTTAAGATCTACAGCAATAACCTGTCTATTACATTTGGGGGACGTACCACAATAGCTTTTAGAGACAAAATATAAAGGGTCAGGGAATTGTATGCATCTGTATGTGTAGAAATGCAGAAATCTAGACAAATTGGAACTAGGGATCCACCAACACCCTTTTTATATCGGCGAGTACA
Source organism: Staurois parvus (assembly GCF_062004578.1). Classification (NCBI taxonomy): domain Eukaryota; kingdom Metazoa; phylum Chordata; class Amphibia; order Anura; family Ranidae; genus Staurois; species Staurois parvus. Next base: position 751,424 of record NW_028319936.1, read on the forward strand.
AGTACTGATACTTTTGGTCAAGTACTCTCCAACAGCGATACTTTGTCATGCAATTTGAATCTATACAAAATGTATGGACTCAAAATTGAAAAGAATAGCATTTCCTGTACAAATTGCATGAGGTTCACTGCTTCTGTGTGAACTCAGGCTGTCATGTCCGCAACTGAGAATAGGAGAGTGGATGTGTGCATGCATGCATCCCCATGCATACTATGGTGGCAGATGCTTCATATTCTCAGTGGTAGGAGAAGAGAGAAAGTGGCAGGGATGTGAAATCCATGCTGCTTTCTCTCCTCTCCTTGCAGGTATGACAGTTTGGGCTAGAGGGCTTTTGATTGGTCAGCACTGTCACATTGACGGTGCTGACCAATCAGATGTCGTCTAGCCTGTACTGTCATCACTGCAAAGAGAGGACAGAAAGGCAGGGGGAATTCCAAATCCCCAGACCTGTGAAGCGGCTTTCTCTCCTTTCCTTGCAGGGATGACAGTTCAGGCTAGAGGGATTTTGATTGGTCAGCACCGTAACATTGACGGTGCTGACCAATTAGATGCCATCTAGCCCATACAGTCATCGCTGCAAAGAGAGGACAGAAAGGCGGGGGGATTTCAAATCACCAGACCTGTGAAGCGGCTTTCTCTCCTCTCCTTGCAGGGATGACAGTTCAGGCTAGAGGGCTTTTGATAGGTCAGCACCGTCACATTGACATTTTACTAAGTGGAAGAGTGGACTTGTTAATAAAGTTGTCAGTGTCTCCACGCAGGACAGTGCCTCTGTGAACAGAAGGGATTCTGTTCCTTGGAAATGAACCAGTGATCTAATCAAAGAAATTAAGAGCAGAGGAACTACTGGAACCAACATATAACATTAACCATAAGCATACAGTATACAGTAGATGCAGACCAGTATAGAAATGGTACAAGCTTTATATAAGAAAAGATTAATAACAGTATAGTACTGTAGGTCTTGGTTGGAGACTAAATTGAGAATGCTGGCCTTTCTTGTATCTTCAGCCCTGGCCCCACTGAATGTGGAACAAATGGTGCCAAGGGACAGGAGGAACACGAGTTCTGGCAGGTGTTGATAGCGGAACTTGCAGCTGGAGATGCAGGCTTGAGAAGTCAGGCAGAACATCAGTTTAGGAGCAGATGTAATGCATGCTGGACCGGCCGAGGTTAAAGGGGCACTCCGCATGTACTTCAGGTTCTGGAAGCGTGGCTTATCAAAGCTCTCATCGGGCTTTAGGCAGGAACACACTGCAATTACTGGAGCGGTTATGAAGGAAAGCCAAAGCAGACACTCAGAACTTGTATGAAGCCAAGTCAGAAGCAGGAGTGAGGTCACAGAGGTCAGTAGCAGGCAGGCAACGAGGTACAGAAGTGTAGGCAGAGGCATGGTCAGGAACCAAGCTGAGGTCAGGAACAGATGGGCAGAGGTACAAACAGAATCCAGGATCAGTTCAGTAGCAAGCTAGGTCATCAACAGAAATCATATACAGAATTCACTCAAGACCAGGGGCGGACTGACCATTTGGAAACTCGGGCACTGCCCGAGGGCCTGGGGTCAGCAGGGGGCCCCATGAGATGCCCCTGGTACCTTTGTCATAGGCTTTTTTGAGTTTGGGCAAGGACACAGGGGCCCCATGATCCCCTATTGCCTGGGGGCCCCATGAGTTGTCTGCCCCTGCTCAGGACACAGGAAAAGCTGAAGACCAGTCAGCACTGACAGTGAGCAAGAGCATCCTTTTAATAGCCTATCTGGCACCAGAAACCGTAGGCACGCTCAAACGTGTGTGCACAAGTGTGCATGCAGGAATGCGCTTGCTCATTTCTATTAGAGATGTTATACGCCAGTCGCCTTATAGGTATTCCCTTACAAGTACATACAAGGTGCAAACAGGTGTTTTCAGAAAAGGCAGGATTGTGAACATATACTCGGGTATATACAGTAGTTATTAATAGAGATACCTCCTTCAGATCTGCAGAAAAGTCCAGTTGCAAGGGCCTCTGATTATGGTCACAATGCAACGTTTGTCTTTGTGTCAAAGACCTGAAGACAAAATCAGTGGTGACAGGGAGATCCTCCAGTTGCACCTTCCCATTAGCACTGGAGTCAGCCTTTCTACCCTGCTCTTTAGTTTCTCCTTAGTACTTCCTAATTTGATATGTAACCAGACAACTACCGGAAGTGGCCACTGCATGTCTAACCTGGCTCTAGCCTATGCTAGAACCCCAGACCAGAAGAGACAGGGTTAACCATATAAGAACAACAGCATATTACTAAAATAACAGGATCTACATATAAACACTATTGCAACAATTGGTTTCACTTACTAATATACTGGAACCAGGGGTGGACTGACCATTCGGGCATTGCCCGAGAGCCCAGGGTCAGCAGGGGGCCCAGTGAGAGGCTCACTGGGCACAATTCATTAAGGGGTATCACATCCGAGCATGCAGTAGGATACCGCATAGCATTTTTAAAAAAAAATGTTTGTATTCACCAAAAAATGCTACTAAGATACCGCATGAGTTATTTTATCAAGTCATGCGGTATTTTAGTAGTGAAAACATGCGTTAATGTTTCAGCTGTCAGCAGGGTTCCCCACTGACAGCTCAATGTAAAAGAAAGCATTGCAATTAAAAAAATAATTTAAAAAATGGTGTGGGGTCCCCCCTCCATCCATACCAAGCACATTGTGTCTGGTATGGATTTTGAGGGGAACCCCCCCTCGCCAAAATTAAAAAAAGAAAAAAATGGCGTGGAGGTCCCCCCCAAAATCCATACCAGACCCTTATCCGAGCATGCAACCCAGCAGGTCAGGAAAGAGGAGGCAGAAGACCGGGAGCCAACACCTGAAGGGGGGCCTTTTTCATTCTTTTCTTTTATTGGGTAGCAGCGGGCATCGTGATTGACATTGGATCTACTTCGGTGAACATTCTTTTATTTTTCTTCTTTTAACAAATGACTTGCCAAAGACTGTCTCCTGTCTTTTTTCACACTACACTTTTTTTTTTTGTGAATGGGTAGCGATACCATGTACCCCATACTCATTCGCATGGGAGGGGGCTGGGATCTGGGGGGCATCCAGATTCTGATAAGCACCCTGCCCTCAGACCCCCACAACCACAGGCCAGGGTTGTGGGGAAAAGACCCTTGTCCTCATCAACATTGGGACAAGGTGCTTATGGGAGGGGGAACCCCCCAAAGCACCCTCCATGTTGAGGGAATGTGACCTGGTATGGTTCAGGAGGGGGCGCTCGCTTGTACCCCAGCTTTCCTGACCTGCCGGGCTGCATGCTCGGATAAGAGTCTGGTATGGATCTTGGGGGGACCCCACGCCATTTTTTTCTTAATTTTAGTGTGGGGGTTCCCCTCAAAACCCATACTAGACCCGAAGGGCTTGGTATGAATGGAGAAGGGACCCCACGCCATTGTTTTGTTATTTTTTAAATAATTTTTAATTCTCTTTCTATGCAGCTGAGCTGCAATATGTAGGTTGGGTGCTGTGTGGATGTGGATTGCTTGGCTTTAGTGCAGGCGGAGACACAGGGGGCCCTATTATCTCTTAATGCCCGGGGGCCCCATGAGTTGTCAGTCCGCCCCTGACTAGAACATGACCACTACATGCATACAGTAGCACAGACCTAGCTATCTGGGCACTGTGTAATGGGAGATAATAACAACAGGACAGAGACTTATCTATCACCAGTTTTCAGATCAAGATGTTGTGGGCAGCATAGTTAAATGTAGCTCCTCTGTATATAGACATGTGCTATCAGCCTCCTTCTGGGGTTTTAAAGCCAGCTTCCAGGAGAGAGGAAGTGCTAATTCATACTTATATATAACCCTGTGATATTAGCAGCTCACAGTAGAGGGCAGCAGATGCCTACACTGGAAAGGAGGAAGAAGAAAAGAAGTATGTAATGAGGAAGAAGCAAGTAGAAAGGTGATGGGGTGATAGCTTTAAAAGACACAGAGTACTAGATGGTGGGCCAGACACATATTAGTGAGATGGTAAAACTGCATATTTTTCAGGTTGGGCATAGATGATCCATGGGGTTTAAGTCCTCAAGAACTTAGTATGGTTATTCAGGAGTATGCTAGAAAATGACCTGCTTGTTCCAAAACCATGAAGTCATCCATTTACTTATGGAAAAAAGCCCATTTACTTTTTTGAAGCAACATCAATAGACTGTTTTGACTCTAAGATGACAAAAGTTGCCAGTTTTTGATGGTGACCATTTTGTTTGGTGTACAGCAAGGTGTTCCATGAGTCTCTATGATTTGGAATAGTTTACTTAGCAGTCCAAATTCCCTTGACCAAAACTTTGCCATTGGTGTGCAGATCTATGGGATATTTATCACATTACATTTTGCGTCACATTTCAAATTTTTTTTTGTGAAACTCTAGATTGAAATAGCCAATTAACGTAGTAACAGCACATAAATATTTAATTTTGTAACAAATACAGGTAATAAGTTAACATTCGAAGATGTGATATTTATTTTGTTTGTAAAGGGTTTCATTAATTAGGTCATGGTATACAGTAGCTAATAGTCACATTCACCTGGGAGAAGATTGCCACTCATCAAGGTGGCTTCTTCAGTTCAAATGAATGTGACAAACAGTCTGCAGCGTTTCGTGGTCACAAATCTTTACATCTGCTGTCCGCATTAGCCTTGTACACTTTCATTACATCTCACATTGCTAATGTGACTATAAATGCTGGGAGTGTGTTCCCAAAACTGCTTGGATGAATGGCACATTGGGCACAATTCACTAATGCTTATCACAGGAGTTAAGTCAGTCACATGACCACATATCGCATGCGATACTGAAAATGTCAATTTCAGTATTGATAGTATATGGTATTTACCGAAAATAGCAAAAACACTCGGTAAATATCGCATAAAAAAACCCCTTAAAGTCAATTCATAAAAGGAAATAATGAAATGCATTAAAACCACTTCAAGTCCGGACACTTTCACCCCCTTCCTTTCCAGGCCAATGTTCAGCTTTCAGTGCTATCACACTTTGAATGACAACTGCACGGTCATGCAACACTGTACCCATATGAATTTTTTAGCATTTTTTGAGACAGATAAAGCTTTGTTTTGGTGGTAATTAGTCACCACTGGGATTTTTATTTTTTTTGCTATATAAATGAAAATGTCCAACAATTTTGATAAAAAGTATTTTTCTTATAACATTTTGCAAATAAATAATCTTTTTTCATAAATCTTGGCCAAAATGTATTCAGTTATCGTTTTAGTAAAAACAAAATAACCCAAATTAGTTTATAACCAAAAATTATAATTTTTCAAGCATTTTTTTTAGTTTTATTTTATTTTTTTATATTATTTATTTTTTGGGTTTTTTTTAAACATACTGTCACCCTAGCAGTACAGTGTCACCATAGTGACACTGTACTATTTGTGGGGGGTGATGAAGTTTTTTTTTTTTTTACACTTATTGCTTTTCCACTTATATAGGCTGTAAAGGCAATCATTTCTCCTTCTCTCTGACTGCATTCTTGCAGCCATTGAGAACTACTATGAGAGCTGTGATTGGTCACAGCTTGTCACATGGTACAAGGCTGTTGTGAATAGCATTGTACCATGTGATCTCTGTGATCATTCACACATTTCACACATAGTAAGCATTGATGTCAGAAGTGACATCTTGCTTGCTACTATTCATGTAATCACTGATTGGCCAATCAGTGATCACATGATCGGTCCCATACAGCGATCGGTGTTCACAATACAGCAAGTGCAGCACCGGATTGCAGTGGTGCGCGCTCCCAGGGAGCGCGCACAAGCAGGGAAAGGGGAAGGACGTTTATAAACGGCCACCCCCTCCTGCACTGCTCCCGTCCGGCCGTTTTTATACATAGGCTGGACGGGAAGTGGTTAAGTAGTGGTCCAGGTATGCGGTATGTATTTGTACCTGTCAGTACTGTCATGGGTTATTAAGGAATGGGTGGCCGCGGAGTCCTTAACAACCTATTATTCATCTGCTGTCAGTGGGGTTCCCCGCTGACAGCTGAAACAATAACTCATGGTTTTCACCACTAAAATACCTCATGACTCGATAAAAAAACTCATGCAGTATTTTAGTAGCATTTTTTTTGTGAATTTAAACTTTAAAAAAAAAATGCTCTGTGTATCCTACCTCATACTCAGATGCAGTAAGATACCGCTTAGTGTATTGTGCCCAATGTCTTCAACATTACAGAACAAGTCAATTGGGATGTGATGACTGCTAACTGCCATTAGATGGCAGTGTTGCCTATGTATTGCCTCCAAACCATAACTGCTTTGTGATCAGTTCCTATTTTCAGTGTGAAGCATACATTTAAAGATGTGCTTCTATCTGTTGCAGTTGTTATCATGTGAGGTAACCTGTCTATTCAGTCCTTGAGGATGAAGATCCTGCCAAAGCTATATAACAAGAGTTTGTATACATAAGCCCTTGGTTTCAGTGCCTAATTGGACTGGACTTGAGCCAGTTACAGTTAGATCCTAGAGTATAAAATGATTGGAGCTTAAAGGCATTTTAAATCTTCTTTCCTGCACCTTGTGTTTTTTAGCTGTATAAGATGTGCATTGATCATGTAGTTTCATGGTGTCATTAGTTGCCCTGTATGCCCAGTTGCCCTAGAGCAAATCTTCACATTCCTGTGTCCGAAGTTCCTGCTTGTGTTCAAACATGAGGCAAGTGAGATGGCACTGCACAGGTTAATGCATGACCTCTGTCACCTAGTGTGAGAACTGACACTTCCTTTGAAGAATTTACTTGTACAGGTGAGAGCTAACCTGTAATCACATCTGATACAGATACAACCAGGCAGATCAATTAACAGAGAGTTCAGTTTCTTATCATTAGCACTCACATTTGTGATACACAGAGAAATAGCAAGGCATTCACTATATGACCATAAAAAAGAAGTTGCCTGTTCTTTTGGTGAATAGGAACAAGCTAGGTGAATGAATACATGGACATAGGGGAATCAATCAGCCATAACACTACAATCTGCAGCCACAACATATGAGCCCATCATTACAAAGTAGGGCAAACACATGACACGGGGAATTTAAGTATACAAATACATATTTAACACAACAAAAACATTTTGAGGTGTACAATGCCTTTAAAGCGGAGCTCCACCCAAAAGGGGAAGTTCCACTTTAAAGACTGCTGCCCCGCTCTCCATTAAGGATTGGCACCTTTGGGGAGCAGGGGCGGAGCGGGTACCCGAATTTGACAGGTACTCGCTCCCACTTTCAGTCCGATCACCTAGGTGATCAGAAGTGGAAGGTGTCCTCCCTACCTCTTTCCCTGTAGTCTTTTGGGACACGTGACAGGTCCCAGAAGACTACAGGACCATTCATGAAGTGCAGCGCTACTCGCTCATGCGCAGTGGATACCCGGCTGTGGAGCCGCAAGCTATCACAGCCGAGTGTCTACACTGAAGATGTTGGCCTCCTGGAATACAGGACAGCCAGTGAAACAGGCTGCAGGGACACATCGTGGGAACGAGGGACAGGTAAATGGCTGTTTTTTAAAAGTCAGCAGCTACAGTTTTTGTAGCTGCTGACTTTTATTTTTTCATAGGGTGAGTGAAACTCCGCTTTAAGGTGAGCCACCTTGGAGCATGATTAGACTCACTTTTATGTGTAGCACTATCCCATTAGTGGTTGCTGATGAATTTGGGTCCCCCTATAGTCCTGCAAAGCCAGTCAGTTAGCATTTTCCACACAAGTTTTCATCCACAGACAGAATAAGGGTGTATCCATAGGGTGGTACTATGGATAAAAGCTCATACATTGTACCACATCCTAAGAAGACTAACAAAAATATGATTACAACTAAATGGACTTTATAGGTACTTAAACATCATTTTTTGTATAAAATCTTCATACTCTTTATTGACAAATCACATAGTTACAACAAATAACAATGATTTCTAAAATATGATAGCAAATAAGTATTGCAATTTACAACAACAAAAAATTGCACCTCAATATTTATATCATTTGAAATCCTACTGCTCCTAAATGACGATATAACCTGATTGGTACCAAAATTGGATCACCAATGGTTAGGATGATCTTGTAGTTGATTGAACGCGGGTATATTGTCTTAGTACAGAGCAAGTACAATCTCAATTGAACAGTGGCTTTACATGTTTCGTGACTCTCAGACGCTTCTTTAGAAGCTATGGAAAGGTGCATCTACAGTAAAAGAAAATTTGATTGTTGACCTGCATATGCAGAAATGTAATCAAAAACCACAAAATCAAAAAGAAATTAAACTTCTCTACATACAAAAACATAAATTGGACAGATATCCACTTACCAATTATTGCCAGAAAAACACATATTTGTTTTCAACAGACTGTAATATTATTACATGAACAAAGGAATGCGCTAATAATTATAAATAAACCAAACAATTATAGTGTCCATAAATCAATATGTGAAAGTCCAAACATATTCCAAAATCATCATGTGAAAAATCATAACACCGTGATCAATCCACCACCGAATAAATTAAATAAACTCACAAGAGCTACATGCCAAATTATAGACCGCCAGGCCAGTTGGATGTTGATGTCAGCACGCTCCCTGTGATTGCCGGAGGTGTGCAGAGCTCGTTCATTGTCTGCGATATTGATACTGGTGTCGGTCTGGACACCTTTTTTGTGAGTGTTATGATTTTTTATTAAACAAATACTGTTTTAAACATGCTGCACCATCATGCCTTTTCTTTGTCCCTGAGTGTGGTCCCAATAGGTACGGAGATATGGTGATATATGGAAATTATTCATCTATGCAAGAGTGGCTGCAGAGTATTTCTCCTTAAAGCTTGGAATCTGCCTATACTACAGAGGGGTGTTTCTCAAATACCTGGAAAGTTACTACTGCAGAGCATTGCACTAAATAGTCTGGAAATTGCTTCATTCATCGCTCCCGGAGCAATAGCGCTTATGCTGGTCTATAATTTGATCGGCATGTAGCTCTGGTGAATTAGCGCATTCCTATGTTTATTTAATGTTATGCCAAATATCTGGAGATTTGGAGTTGCTGCTATATAGATAATTAATTATTAAGGGTGTGGCGCTTTTCTAATACTTACCCAATATTATTACATGATGTTGTCCCTGCTTCCCTGATGCGCCTCCACGTCTGGACACCCACTCTGATGCAATATGTTTCCTCCGAGGACTAACTAGAAAAACATGTGTTTTTTTTGGCAATACAGGCGCACCTCGGTTTATGAATTGAATGCGTTCTCCAGGATGTTTCGTATTGCAACCAAAACGTGGTTTCCCATAGGAATGCATTGAAAACCAACTAATCCATTCCAGTGGTCAGAAAAAGTTTAAAAAAGTATTTTATCTGTTCAAAACTCTTTATAAAGTGCACTTTAAAGGCATAAATACTGTACAGGGACATGGTTAAAAATTTCCAGAATGGCTCCAAAACTCGATGCAAAAACAGCTCCAACACCTCCACACTCGACGCCACAGACTCCAGCATGCATGAGGCCAGCAATATAAACCTCCCAGGCACAATTTATCCTGGGGAAACTTGCTTCGTATTGCGAAAAAAATTTGTAAATGCATTGAAAACCAATTAATCTGTTCCGGAGGTCAGAAAAAAGTTAAATAAAAAGTCTTATCTGTTCAAAACTCTTTGGAAAGTGCACTTTAGAGGCACGGGGCTGGCGCTATAAACCTCCCAGGTGCACTGCCTCCGGGGGAAACTTGCTTCAAATTGCAAAAAAAATTTTTAAACCTAGGCATTATTTTCAATGGATTTTTATTCGTAAACCGAAAATTACATTAACCGTGACGTTCGTAAACCGAGGTATGCCTGTAATTGTAAGTGGCTATCTGTCCAAATTATGTTTTTGTATGTAGAGAAGTTTATTATCCTTTATCTTTCTGGTTTTGTGGTTTTTGATTACATATATCTGCATTTACAGGTCAACAATCAAATTTTGTTTTATTGTAGATGCACCTTTCCATAGCTCCTGAAGAAGCGACTGAGAGTCGCGAAACATGTAGAACCACTGTTCAATTAAGGTTGTATTAGCTTTGTACTATGGCAATATAGCCGCGTTCAATCAACTACAAGATCATCCTAACCATCGGTGATCCATTTTTGGTACCAATCAGGTTATATGGTAGGATTTCAAATGACATAAATATTGAGGTGCAATTTTTTGTTGTTGTAAATTGCGATACTTATTTGGTATCATATTTTAGAAATCATTATTATTTGTTGTAGCTATGTGATTTGTCAATAAAGAGTATGAAGATTTCATACAAATGATGTTTAAGTATCTAAACTTGGATAGGGTTTAGGGGTGCATAGGATGCCCAAGGGAACTGAAATCTGAGGATAACTTCCTGAACTATTCACAGCTTCTTCTCTCTGAAACACAGTTTCTGAGTGCTAGCCAGCAGCTCCAGTTGTACTACCCCAGACTCTAGATGAGCTCCTCTTCACCCAGCAATCTGAAGGTCTTCTTGCTGAGCAGGGGATCTGGCTCCTGTTCTCTTAAATAAGGTGCTTCTTCCTCTATCCGCCCAGAAGGTGTAGATGTACTCACTCAGGTCCTCTCCTGTACTTCTTGCGGAATGGCTGCTGCTACCAGGCCTATCAGCTAGGCTGGTCCTTTCCTGCCATACAGGTGATTCTCTCTCAGGGGGAAAGTGTGTCCTGAGTTTTCCTCCTTTCCAGCTCCAGGTTTGCAGGCAGGCCCCATCCCACTAGGCCTCCTTTTAGCCTGCTTGCTACAGCCTCGCATTTTCCTGCTTCGAACTCCTCTCCCGCCATCACACTCCTCCTACTGAGCAGGCTCCAGCAATTTAAGGGAGTCCAGCCCCTTACCAAGCCTCCTGTTGGGGATTGGCTGAGGTCCCTCAAAAGTGCAGCCAACCACTCCTCAGAACCACTCACTGCTTCAAAGGCCCTCCTCTGAAAGCTTCAGAGCAGGGGAAATTCCAGAGGGGCTGGCCTGCAGAGTCTCTAGGTCCTGACCAGAGTTTAACCCCTCTGACTTTCTCACCTGAGCTGCTAATCAGCTCCTCTCTAGCCATTCGGGTCTAGCTACCCCTAGCTAAACTAGGAGAGTGCTACATATGCATTTTCTGTGCTTGGCATTGTAATATAATATCGATTGCAGCATGCATGGTGCATATTCCAACAAAAGCAGAACTAAAGCCAAAATCTTTTCTTGCATTTTGAGTAGACTAAGGAAGGGTTAAAATCCCTGTCAATTGTTTTGCCATCTGTGCCCCATTGAGGAGATTTCGGTTCTCTTCATGTTCCATATCCAAAACAGGAAGTATGTGGAAATCTCTCCAAAGTGAAATAATCCCTGGTTGTCACCAGGGTCACCAGAACTAACGGACATTGGACATTCTTGTCCTGGTGACAACTCACTCAATTTGCGTTCACAGGGCAAACAGAGAAGGTAAATCCCCCAATGGGAGCACAGACAGCAATTAAAACCTAACAGGTGTTCTAAACTCCCTTCACTCTGTCCAAAACTAACAAAAAAAGGTTTTGTCTTTAGTTATATTTTAATGGTGTTGTGCAATGAAAAGGTATGACTGATGGAGATAAAGGCAAAATTAAACCTCAGTTCATATGAGAGTTCCTGAAGGTACTTGATTTTTTTTTTATAAGGAAAGTTGACTGTGTCAATGATGTTGTACTGAAGTGTCTCCCATTTATACTTGCCTCAGAGGAGTGAAAGTGCTCTTTTTTTTTCAAATTATACTACATGGGAGAAAACCAAAAGGGATGGTGGACTTTGAAGATCTAAAGCACCACCACCAAGGAAAATGTACATTTAATCATATAGTACAGTCATTTATTTAATGTAAGGCCACATTATTCTTACCTTACTGACCATATGGCAGAAGGCAAAGAATAGTAAAGGCAAGCAGCAAGAATTGCTCCTGGTAGTATTACTCATATAGTATTACCAATGTTTTTTTTACTGAGGAAGCCGAAAACTAGTATTTTAAAGCGTAATTAAACTCAATAACAAGTATTTAATATATTGTATTAGTTTTCTTTTTTTAAAGCTTTATTTTTACATGGTAATCCTTGTTGTAGCATATTTACTGTCCTATGGTGATGAAGCCCACTCACTGTACTATATCTAAGGAGAAATAGCATTGCTACTTTAACCGCCTCCCGCCCGCCATATAAAGAAATGACTGGTGCAAGGCGGTTCTCTCGTTCTGGGAGGATGTCATATGATGTCCTCCCACTATAACCGCACATGCGCGCCCCCGGGGGCTCGCAGCGCGACAATCGGTTGTGCGCTGTGTCCCTGGGACACAGTGGATCACCGATCAACGGAAAAAGCTGAAGACGTTGGCTCTGTCATGTGATCAGCTGTGTCCAATCACAGCTGATTGCATGTAAACAAGGAAATGTCGGTTATCAGCATTTCTCTCCTCACGAGCTGTCACGCTGACAGCTCGAGAAGAGAGGAGAGCCAATAATCGGTATCCCTCAGAGGGGACATGTACACTGATCATCAGGGTACTGATGATCAATGGGCTCTGATGATCAGTGTAGCCCCAGCAGTGCCACCTGTCAGTGCCCATCAAAGCCACCTGCCAGTGCCCATCAGTGCCACCTGCCAGTGCCCATCATTGCCACATCAATGCCACATATCAGTGCCTACCAGTGCCCATCAATGCCACATATCAGTGCCCATCAGAGCTGCCTTTCAGTGCCACCTATCAATGCCAGTCAGTGCCGCCTATCAGTGCTGCCAATCAGTGCCAGTCAGTGCTGCCTATCAGTGTCGCCTATCAGTGCTGCCTATCAGTGCCCGTCAGTGCTGCCTATCAGTGCCGCCTAACAGTGCCAGTCAGTGCCACCTAACAGTGCCAGTCAGTGTTGCCTATCAGTGCCAGTCAGTGCCACCTATCAGTTCCACCTATCAGTGACATATATGAGTGCTGCCTTTCAATGCCCATCAGTGATGCCTTTCAATGCCCATCAGTGCCACCTACCAGTGCCTCCTCATCAGTGCCGCCTATCAGTGTCCATCAGTGCAGCCTATCAGTGCCCATCACTGCAGCCTCATTAGCGCACATCAGTGAAGGGGAAAAATCACTTGTTTACAAAATTTTATAACGGAAACTAAAAAAAAACTTTTTTTTTTTCAAAATTTTCAGTTGTTTTTGGTTTGTTTAGCAAAAAATAAAAAACCCAGAGGTGATTAAATACCACCAAAAGAAAGCTCTGTCTAAAAAAAATTATAAAAATTTCATATGGGTACAATGTTGCAATTGTCATTCAAAGTGCAAGAGCGCTGAAAGCTGAAAATTGGCCTGGGCAAGAAGGGGGTATAAGTGCTCGGTAGGCAAGTGGTTAAGCTCCTTTCCTGAATTGGATTACAGACCCCCCCCCCTCCTTACCCTTCTCCATAACATAGTGGGGATACATTCTGTAGTTCACAGAAGAGAACTGAAAAGTCTGATAAGGTTGAGATTTCAGTTCACTGCATGGGAAGTACACTTAATTTTTTTCAGGATCAACATCATATCTGCAGAAAATGTATTTAGTCTGAAAAAAGACAAATAATGCAACCACCACATCTAAGAACTGGTAAGTTGCAATATGTTACATTTTTGTTCTTGGGTTTAAATATATTTTGATTTTAATTTTTACCTTTTATACAGTTCAGGCTAATCCAGTGTAAATGATCAAAAACAGCAACACTCATATTTACTTATGCCACATTTCAATAAAATTTAATTTATCACAATACATTACAATGTTCATTTCTTTGTAATGAAATAAATAACCTACTAACAAACAAAAATAATTGGATTTCTGCATAGAATGATTATACATTAATATTTTGAAATATGAGGAATGGCACTTTTTTAGTTTGCACATGATCACAGCAACCTATATTTACTCTCTTGAATATTCTGCAAAACAAGCAGACAGACATTAATTTGATTCTTTTTTTTATCATTATCTTGCAGGTAAAATGGAAATAGGAGTAATTATACTGCTTTACAAAACAATATTAAAACCTTCAAACAATGTTTTTGTTCTGAGACTTGCTAGGCAGAAAGCTCAGTGTTGCATTCTTTGTAACCATTGCAGTAAACCTTTTTTAAGGATATATTATTGAGAAATGTAAAGACTATTAGGCTAATGTGGGGCAGATGAAAACATTGTATTTGTACAATGTATGCAACAAACACTAGGTTAACTGTGCTCGTCCATAATATACATCCTGAATCGGATGCCTAAGGCCTACGAAAATTAGAAAAGTCTCCAAAACCATCTTTCCATTGGAGACATCTGCGCAGCTGAACCCCAAAGACTTCTAGAGGATTATCTCCTGATACAGGAGATTCTTGGGAGTGGGATAAGGACATACTGCACAGGTACAACCAGGGAAATGAAGATTTTGGCTGGAGGTTCTAAAGATTGCTACGGTTTGAGGCAATCTGATTTAGATAAGTATGCATCTGAGACAGGGGGTTCATTTATGTAGTAGATAGGCCAAAAAGGTAACTGATGATTCTCAGAAAGTACAGTTGCCCTTTATTATACTGATATTTCCCATATGGAAGAAAAATATATTTGACATATATTTTAAAAATATTCTTCCCAAATATATTGCCATATATTTGAAATGCTACAATTTTGTTCATATTCAATCTAGTTCAAAATATATTTCAATAAATATATATATATATATATATATATATATACTAATATTCTTCCCAAATATATTGCCATATATTTAAAATGCTACAAAAAAAAAAAAAAAATATATATATATGTATATACTGCATGTTGAAATGTGTTTTTATTACAAAATATATGAAAGATATTTTTAAAAATACATTTCAAATATACTATATGTCTTTAAGAATACAAATCTACATTTTTGGAATGCATATACAAATATATGTAAAAATATATGTTAAAATGACTTTTTTTTATATGTTAAAAAATGTGAAGAATATATTTTAAAAAAATATATTTTTAAAAATATATTCAGATTTTTGTAACATATAAAAAAGTCGTTTTAAGATATATTTTTACAAATATTTGTAAATGCATTGCAGAAATGTAGATTTGTATTGTTAAAGACATACAGTATATTTGAAATGCATTTTTAAAAATATTTTTCATATATTTTGTAATAAAAACGCAGTTCAACATGCAGTGTATATGTATATGTGTATATATATAGATATATATCTACACACATACATATATATACATTGAAATATATTTTGTAGCATTTCAAATATATGGCAATATATTTGGGAAGAATATTTTTAAAATACATTTCAAATATATTTTTCTTCCATGTGGGTTGTGCAGCTTAAAGGAAACCTGTCATAAATCTGACCAAGTCAAACCAAGCATATTGGGAAAAAAATGCCTAAAAAAAGGTTACTGTAAAGACCAACTCCAAGCTCTGAACTTTCCCCCAAATCAACATCTCCTCCACCTTTTTTTATACTTACCTTTTCTAAAGTCTTCAGGTCAGTCATGTGTTGCTGCAAAACCGCCTTCTTTTTCACCTTTTCTCTGAATTTGGTGGTCTTCAATGATGCAGAGAGCGGTGATGACGTCTCTCTATTACCAGTGAATGTGGCGATGCCGAAACAGGGGTGGGCCGCTTGATGCCCAGCACTCACACTTTGTTCTCATTCTTCTGGGATGGAAATCGTGGCAATAAAGAGGCACTACAGGGAACAGTTTTGGATTAAGCCCTGGTTCACACTGATGCAGTGTGGAATTTGCAGCGTTTTCTGTGTGAATTCTGCACCGCATCAGAATTGCACCCCGTTCATGTGATTTGCTGCGGGTGTTTATGTTAAGTTAAAACACCCTGAAAGCGGTCTGCAAAACACGGTGCGATGTGCAGAATCGGATCGCATAGGTGTGAATGCCTATGCGATCCGATTCTACTGCGGACCAAAAAAAGGGTCCTGCATATTTTTGGTGCACAAATGTATGGCTCCAATCGCACCACACACAAATCGCATATGATTTGTGCAGGAATGCGGTGCGGTTCCTGTGTGAATCACATGCGATATACCGCACCGCATATATGTGAACCCAGGCTGAAGGTGAGCTTTTCATTTTGGCTGGAGGCAAGTTTGGGTGAAAAAAATTTGGCCTGGCGTTGGTCTTTACATAAAAAGTACATGATCCAATAATGAGTAGATATGGAGCTAAAGGCAGTTGAGATTACATGTAAATCTTAACATTTTCTGCTTTCAAGCTTGGCACCTCTTCTTTTCCCTATTGGTTTGTTAATACAATATGCAGCCTCAATGAGGTAACTTGACAGGTGGGAAAAACCATAGACAAGCTTGCCTTTTAAATTCTGGTTACACCTCTGTGTTTTTGATGTATTTAACCTGTTACTAAAAATCAGGGAGTGTTCTGTGTCATTGTTGGTACAGTTTTGAAATACAGTAAATGTTTTGTATGTTTTGAGGTCCTGCTTGCTGCAGTTTGCCTGCAGTTTCTACACAATGCATCTTTCATAAGAATGCATAGCTGCACATTTAGCCCTCATGCACACCGGACGTTTTGATAACGCTGGTAACGTTAGCTGTGTAAAGTCACGTTAAAAAAACATGAGTTTTTCAGCTTTTTAGCATTTTTGCATTAGCGTTTAGCAGCGTTTTACCGCGTTTTTCAGCATTTGCTTTTTTTAGTTTTTTTGAAAAATATATTTTAAAAAAATGCTGGTTTGCTGCATTTTACCGCAATTTACGGTGTTTTTCAGCATTAGCGGTTTTCTACAGCTAAAAAACTCCTATAGAAACTCACTAGTCCTGTTTTTTTTTTCCAGCCAAAAAAAGTCCCAGCCAAAAAACGTTGATTACAGTCTATGTGTGCATGGACACATAGGATAACATGCTGGAGGGTTTTACTGGCTGTAGAGAAAAACGTCAAAAGCCAAAAACAACAGCTGTAAAAACATCAAGTACGCATGAGGGCTTAAAATGTGTACAGAGAAATTATTTTTTCCTGAAAACACATACAAAAATTTAATTGTCCAAATAAAGATGGAAAAAATGCACTGCAACTCATAAAACATGCTAACATGTATGGGCTTTTTAAGCACAGATGTGCAAAGAGATCTCTACAGAAAGCTACCTGTCTCAGTATATCTCTAAATGTTCCATTGTCCTTGTATGTGACAGGTTAACTTTAAGAGATTGTCACTTTAATAATACTGAAAGCTGCAGACAGGTATGAAGTTCAAGCACCACACCTGAAGCAGCGTTTGGTATTGTATGTTTCTCTTTAACCTCTTGGTGCCGGCCGAACGCAAATGTGCAGCCTCCCGGCGTCTAGGGCGTCTATTCTATTAAAAAAAGACATATGTGCTGAGAGCGCACGCCCTGCGCGCTCCCAGCACACATGTCCAGTACTCACGGAAAGGTCCCGATCTCTTCTTTCGATCGGGACCTTTCTTGATCATGTGACCGCCGTAATGTCGTGTCACGGCGGTCACATGACTCTACACCCCATAGAAGTGGAAGTGATGCAGTGTGCGTGTGACCTTGTAGCCACGCCCTTCCGGCCAGAATGAGCGATATACACAACAATTAACAGCAATGAGTATAATATAGTTTATTACATTACCTATATACATAAATAGTGATACATAAAAATATAATATGCAAACTTCTGCTTTCATTATCTCATTAGGCCAATCTACTTTTAACATTTTAGATTTTTCGTTCGTGTTTACGAAGATTCCTTGGAAATAAACATCCGGGTCATCTTCTGTTTCCGCTCATGCGTGATAGCGCTTGATAGATTTTTTTCGGACGACTGTCATACCACCGACTGATTTTCTATGCAGTGGTATGACGGCCTAATGAGATAATGAAACCAGATTTCTGCATATTATATTTTTATGTATCACTATTTATGTATATAGGTAATGTAATAAACTATATTTAAGGCCTTACCGTACACGATATGTCTAGGTAGCTTTGGAGCTGCCTCGTAGCCATACCTCCACTCATTCCTCTTGGCCCATCATTAGGATAGGGTGCAACATTGGACAGGCAGGAAGGGGCAGGTAAGTTCTAACATGATGAAAAAGCGTCTTAATCAAAATGGCCCAGCATTTGGGTGAAGCATGGCATTCTGAAAGCTTCTGCAGGTTTGTGCAGACTGAATCTCTTTAAGTTGCATATAAAGTCAATTTATTTGTAGGTTTTAGATAGAGCAGGGTAGGATTAGAACCTCAGTTTGATTGCTCTTTGTAAGCTCATATATAGATTTATACACTCTATTTGTCATGGTGACCATGCAAAACTAAAAGTGTTACAGTTGATATCATATCAGGAAGTGAGAGGAAATATTTCAGTGGGGATGTCTGTTCCAATGACAACTGTCTAGGATTGGTCATAGATGGATTGTTTGTTGGTTTTTTTTTTGATCAGTTGGTAGGCTGATTGAAAGAAAAAAACAAAAATAGATTCCCTCATCCACACAAGCAAGGTGGATGAAGGAATCCTCCCCACTGTCCTATTGTATTCTGACATCAGAGACATCCTCCCCACTGTCCTATTGTATTCTGACATCAGAGTACACTGATCAGCACTGCAGCTGATTGACTGCAGGCACTGATTGAGTTTTCCAACATTCCCGATCATTAGATTGATGTCTCTCAAGTGGGAAAGGCCAGAAATGAATTGGCTATGCATACACTTTAGTTTCTTAAAGGAGACATTTACCTTTTGCCCAAAAATAATAAATGGACATTTTGTTGCTGTTAAAAAATGTGCATTTATTGTTTTTTTCTGCAGGAGCCTGGAAAGCATTGTACCTGCGATCAGCAGATCTGCAGGTCTCCTGCAGACGTGTCAGTATACCCGCTTGTCCGTATGGGATGTACAGGCAAACAGATATTCTGACAGGAAGATTCACTGAACTACACAGTGCTCCACAGCTCCGTGGTAGTTCATTGAAAACTACAAGCTAACAGTCACTAAGGCTGTCGGGACTTGCAGTTCATTCATTCAAAGAACTCTGTGAATGAATGATGTGGCCGTGTGGGCAGAGCCCTGCACAGGCATGCTGCTTTCAAATCTGACAGCTAGTATGGGGGAACTTCTGTCGGGTATCTTCTGTCTGGCAGCAGGTGGCAGATGCAGAATTGGGAACATGTTACATGTTCCACCCTAAAGACGGGTGGAACATGTAATATGTTCCCAAAGGTGAACTTTAAACCATCCAATCTGTTTGTTATATACCTTGTATTTTTTATGTTGCGGTCACACACAGCATATAAATTCATCTCATGGGTGTGCAATAACTAACTTGTCCCTAAAAAGAATTCACTGATATACAATATGGCATTGCAAAACTGCTTTATAACCGCTGGATCAAAGGAAACTCAGTCACCTATCTTCTCCACGTCATACAAACCTGTTGATATGCTATGGAAAGTTTGAATAAAAGTCAAACGGATATCCCAATAATTATTATAAGGATTTTATAGCGCCATCTGTTTCTGCAGCACTTTACAAAACAAAGAGAGACAGTACAGTTACAATACAATTCAAGTCAAGAGGTTTAGTGGTGGTCCTTCTCATGACAGCTTACATATAAAGAGAAGCAAAAGTGACACAAAAGATAGTAACTGTGTGGGGATGAATTGCTAAAGAAAGCAAAATTCAGTTGCTAGCTACCCACCTACCTATATGTTTGGATTGTGGAAAAATGAAGGATCCAGAACTAAACCAGACACACAATGAACATACAGATCCCATGGACACAGTATCTTAATGGGAATTAAATTCAAGATCTGAGCACATTAATGCCACAATCCTGTCCACTAAGCCCCCAGTGCTTCTATTATTAATTACAACAGAAGAATTATGTTAAGTGATGTTTGTATTTTGCGTGGCCATATAAAATAAAATTAAAAAGTCCTTTCTGTGAAAAAAAAAAAACCATACCAATATGGGATCTCCTAGGCTCACACAGTCACACATGGACAGGTCTAGTGGCACCATACCTCCTTTTTAGCATGCCATAATTGGTTAGGTGCTTTTAAGTTCCATGCTTTATGTGTCGGTCATGATGATGCAATGGAAGGAACAGACCCAGCATGGTTTGGCATGGATCAGGATGACAGCCCAGGAATATACAACTTCATGTCAGTAATGGCAGCTATTTCTATTATTTGAAGTAGAAAAGGAAAAATCTTTTATTAAAATCTGCTATCTAATAAAGTTAATGAGAAGTGAATGCCACATTAAGGACTGCTGTCATTTCTTTAATATTTACACTTTCATGCAGTCCAAATAGCCGCTACACTACCGGCCCATTGCTGCTATCATACATGGAAACTGCAGTGATGTTTATCCACCCCCTCTCCTCTTGTCCATTCACAGAATAAATTCTATTCTGTAAGCCATTCCAAAAATACAAGACTTTCTGTGAATTTACAAATAAAGAAGGGGGCAAATAAGCAACACTGCAGCTTCTGAGCATGAGAGCCTCAGCAGGCTGGAAGTATAGCAAAAGTGATACTCTAATGAATGAAAGCATAAATATTCAAGAAATGCCAGAGATCCTTAAAGTGGCATACAGCTTTTTTTTACACAGCAGATTTTACTTTTTTGTTTAATTCTGCCTGGAGTTCTCTTTTAATATAGGAGAAGCAGAGACAACACATTGTTTTTGGGGTGTGGTTCTAAATATTAAGTTAGTTTGCACATCAGAAGCTCTCTTGGGTTCAAAATCTGGGACAAAATTAATAAGTTTATTAATGGGTAATGTAAGCAGCTCTGCCGTATAAACATAAACTTGTTTTAGACTTTAGTTTTTCTATAGGGTGTCGTTATACTAACTAGACGGTCTAGACCAGTGGTCTCCAAACTGCAGCCCAGGGACTGGATACAGCCCTTTGGTTGCATTTATCTGGCCCTTGGGGCACTACTTAATCTACTGACACCAATGATACCAACGGTGGGGCACAATTCCCACCAATGACACCAACAATAGGGCACAGTTCATCCCAATGATACCAAGAATGGGGTCCAGTGACACCAATGATGGGGCACAATTTCTCCCAATGACACCATTGATGGGGTACAAACCCTCTCACTAACACCAAAGATGGGGCATTGTTTACTCCCACTGATGCTGGGACATTTTCCAGTCCAGCCCCCCTAAAGTCTGTAGGACAGTAAACTGGCCCTTTGCTTTGAAAGTTTGGAGGCCCCTGGTGATGCCGGGACATTTTCCGGTCCAGCCCCCCTAAAGTCTGTAGGACAGTAAACTGGCCCTTTGCTTCGAAAGTTTGGAGACCCCTGGTCCTCATAATTTGCAGTACTGTAAGTTGGTGTTGTGGCACTACAAAAACATTAGCAGCATGAGTGCACTGGAGAAAATAGCATAACTGACACCATTCACCTTATCATGCTCCATCAGATCTCATTCTTCTAAAATGCAGTAAGATGCATCCATTTATAACTAGTTAAACTAGTATTCTGGGGACTTGTTTTAAAAAGAAAAACATTAAAATGTGCACAATATTCACTTCATTGTAGGTATTTATGTGATTGAGATCTACTAGAAGTACTAAATTACTAAGCTTGGTTTGCAAACTATCACAACTATATCCACATCTAAAAAAAAAAAAAGAAAAAAAATGAAACAGCCCTACAAACTCACTAGCAATTTCTGCAACTAGGTAAATAATTTGTTGCAAAACCTATGGTAAAGATATGTATAACTCTAATACTTAAATAAGACCTAAATGCATAAACTGCAGTTACAAAAGTAAAATGTGAGTACTGTAGCATTACCGGTTTGTTCAAATTTCAAGTTGGCTGGAGATGATGGTTGGATGTGAAGGCAAGATCAAACTATAAGAGGGTTTTTTTCTGAAGCTTCATTCATAAACATGCAGGTTAGCATCACCTGAGCATGCATATTTATAGTATGAAGCATGGAGTAGCAGGTAGAGAAGAAATGCCTCCAGTGCATCAGTTTATTTCTAAGAACAATAAACAGTTCAACTAATCCTCTTTCCCCGGTTAGCCAGAGATGTCTCAACTGGTGCCATAAACACGACATGGGAGATTTAGCCACTATTGGCTGCATCAAGTGGCCATTATTTATTGTTGCTGCATTTGTGCTTCAAACTAAAAAATATACATGCAGTACTTAAAAAAAAAAAAAAAAGTAGAGTCGATTAGATTCCCAGCTGGCTGTAGTCATAAAGGAGAATACAAACCAACTCTTGGCCATCCACATTCTTCCACCAAGCAGCTTAAATAATCAGAACTTGAGTTATCTAAACAAATATTACAGGGAATCTGTATATTGAATGATACTGAATGATATGCTGTAGTCTTTACCTAGTACACTGTTTTGGTTGAGTGATAATTTGACGTGCTAAACATGAGAAAATAATTCCTTTGTCTGCCAACTTCCTGCTAAACAAGGTTGTGATGAAGACCATGTGGGCAAGATATCATGATTTTATAATGAAGGGAATAATAATCCTTTGACACAGCATATACATGCGTTTCAAGGCACATTGCACAATAATATTGTTTCTTTGATGGTTTCCAATAACAGAACACTGATACCAATAAAGAATTTTGAAACAAACATGGTCACATGGTCAAAATATACATTGAGAGCCTATTGTGACAAGCTATCTGAGTTGTTTAAGATCTATAAAGCATAGGAAACAATGTTTCTTTTCATTTCTTTTGTGCAGTACCCAAAAAGTTTTAGACAATGATTTCTTTCAATGCTGAAAACTTTGAAAACACAATATTCAAACTGTGCAGTAATTACTACCAAAACTTAGCATAGGGGGCTGTGGGAAATATGGTCCAACAACAAAGACAAGAGATATCTCTAACTCAAGATTGCATATGTCCTGTTTGCCCTTTGACTACAGGCAGCTAGAAGGAGTAACTTTCTGTAGACAACTTCATACAATATTTTCACAAAATCAGCAGGCATGCTGTTCTGGGTTATCAAGGCTTGCACTTATTATACATGCCTTTTATAAATGGGTAAACCATCCTGATACAGTAGTTATTGCCAGCATGATCACATGGAACCCTCAATGTTTTTATAACAGAAGCTGATATATCACTCAAGGCCACCCTTTAAAGGAACAAGTCAAAATATCTTATTATGAATGAAAGAATACAGATTTGTGTATCCATTATTTAGTACATAGAATTTATATTGCATGTTTAGTTCATAGCTTCAGCTTTCCTAACATCTTAGAGTTGTTCTCTGCATATAATGTATTCAATGACCAGAGCAAATTGACTGTCCTTGTTTTAACAGTGCATTACTTAAGAGGACATGTACAAACTAATCATTTTAAATCATTAGATATGTAAACTTAGAACCTCTGATGGGAGGGGCAAGCCTTTAACATTTTACCACCCCAAACGCCTGCAGCCACAAAGCCCTGTCGTAAGCAGGGCAAACCTCCATGGACCCCAACAGGCAGCTCCAACAGTACTTATTATACTGATAATGCTACTTGCTGCTGATCTTACCGTAACTCATATATATATATATATATATATATATATATATATATAATATATATACATACACATTCTGCATATGCTTTAGCTAGACATAGGCTGACTGTAAGCAGTATCTTCTACCTGTGTTTGCAGGTATAACATCAAAGACTAAAGGAAGCCACTCTCCATCTAAAAGCCTGAAGTAAATTTTATTGATGTTATCTGGTACTAGGATAATCCAATTGCTTAATTGTACGTTAAGTTCCTAACGGAGTGAAATGTTTAAGGAGAGTGGGCAGATTACCCCTGTATAACATCAATAAAGTTTACTTTGGTCTTTTAGAAGGAGAGCAGATTCCCTTGTGTTTTGAATATTATCATTGTGAGCACATGACAGACCACCTGGAGCCAACACCCATCAGACTTTAGCAGAGTGGTTGGGACTGTCTAAAGCAGGGGTGGACTGACCATTTGGAAACTCGGGCACTGCCCGAGGGCCCGGGGTCAGTAGGGGGCCCCATGAGATGCCCCTGGTACCTTTTTCATAGGCTTTTTTGAGTTTGGGCAAGGACTCAGGGGCCCCATGATCCCCTATTGCCCGGGGGCCCCATGAGTTGTCAGTCCGCCCTTGGTCTGAAGTTTGCTTTGCAGGTGATACCTGCTTCCTACTTTGAAAGAGGCCTCTGTTAGGAAGAAACAGGAGTAGGGGATCATCCATTGTGTTCCTGGGCCTATTATCTGCCATTTGGATTGCTACGGAACAGGTTCCACCGCTGTCAGGACACAAACGTGATTTACATTACATGGACCATATATGCAGGTTGGCACCTAGCAGTATGAGAGAGTTCCATACACGTAAACCTACCAATGTGTGTATCTATGTTCTGCCTCATTTCCAACTTCAAAAAAATATATATATGAAAAGCAGAATTTTCTGCAAAAGGCCACCATTTCTTTTAGTGCTAAATTTGTCAGATACAGATATTGATATTATTTCACATAAGTACTGGTATCTCAAATCAGCTCATAAAATAGAATTTCTTTTGTATGAAAATTTCAATTTTAGATAAAAACACTGGATAGATATATATTGTATTCTTGTGCTTCAAACAGATTGTACACGACTTATTGGTAGTGGATGTGCTTCGGTATTAAATACCCAGTCTTCTAATGACAGCAGATCATCTTCTGAAAACAGAAGGTAGAGGTATCTGTAGTAAAGACATAAGAACAACAAATTAGTCAACTGTTACTTCTCATTGTATTTTTCAAAATTATTAGAATCATCAACAATAGGAAAATGATCTGATTTGCACAAAATCATTGTTTTATTATAAAATGAAAACACCATTTACATGAGATTTTTTTAACCGGGGGCTGTGGCATCCTGGGGTGCCACAAAAGGTCCCCCGGGGTGCCGCAGCAAAATGACACAAAACCTGTCTAGCCATAAAAGGGTTACTGTGTTAAAGTAGAAGTTCACTCAAAACCTAACTCTAAACCTAGTTGCAGCCACATTCTAAAACTAATCTACCTAGCCCTGCAAAGAAGAAATCAATATACATACCTTTTCTGAAGCTGATATGATTCGGTCTCCAGCGGTGAATGCTGTGTGCAGGAGAGAACTGACAATGGCTGTGAAATGCTTAGGCATTGACGTCACCCATAGGCTTACTATGGGGCTTCCGATGTTGGCTGCCTCTCCTGCACACGCCTACACACTGAAGCCCATAGTGGGACTCCATAGTGGGACCGGACCTAAGTGGTTGCAGAAAAGGTATGTATATCAGTTTCTTCTTTACAGGCCTAGATAGATTAGTTTTAGAATGAGAGCCTCAGCAGGCTGGAAGTATAGCAAAAGCGATACTATCTCTCATGAATGAAAGCGTAAATATTAAAGAAATGGCAGAGATCCTTAAAGTGGCATACAGCTCTTTTTTATATAGCAGATTTAATTTTTTTTTAATTCTGCCTGGAGTTCTATTTTAATATAGGGGAAATAGAGACAACACATTTTTTTCTGGGGTATGGTTCTAAATATTAAGTTAGTTTGCACATCAAGAAGCTCTCTTGGGTTCAAAATCTGTGACAAAATTAATAATAAGTTAATTAATGGGTAATGTAAACAGCTCTGCCATATAAACATAAACTTGTTTTAGACTTTAGTTTTTCTATAGGGTGTCGTTACACTAACTAGATGGTCTAGACCAGTGGTTTCCAAACTGGGCCGGATACAGCCCTTTGCTTGCTTTTAACTGACCATTGGGTCACCATTTAATCCACTGACACCAATGAATACCAAAGATGGGGCACAATTTCGACCAATGACACTAACAATAAGGCACAGTTCATCCCAATGATACCAAGAATGGGGCCCAGTGACACAAATGATGGGGCACAATTTTTCCCAATGACACCATTGATGGGGCACAAGTCCTCTCACTAACACCAAAGATGGGGCATTGCTTACTCCCACTGATGCTGGGACATTTTCTGGTCCGTCCCCCCTAAAGTCTGTAGGACACCATTTAATCCACTGACACCAATGAACACCAATGATTGGGCACAATTCCCACCAATGACACCAACAATAGGGCACAGTTCATCCCAATGATAAGAAGAATGGGGCCCAGTGACACCAAGAATGTGGCTGCGAGTAGGTTTAGAGTTAGTTCAGTTTTGGGTGAAGTTCTAGAGAGGAGGGAGAGCTCATCCCATTCCTCCTCCAAGCTCTCTCTCCCTCCATGCTGTTCTCTGTACTTTTGCCGACAAAAGTGAAAGCTGTGAAGGCCACCCGCCTGTGTCCTACCAACCAATAACATCAATGGTTGCTAAGGGAATGTCGGGGGGGGGGGGCTTACACAGCTTTCACTTTTGTACAGATAACAGCAGGGAGGGAGAGAGAGCCTGGAGGAGGAATGGGATAAGCTGTCCCTCTTCTCTGTACACAGAACTTAACACAGTAACCCTTTCATGGTCAGGCTGTTCAGGGCTTTGTGTCATTTTGCTGTAGCAAGGGCAAAGAAATGCTAGAAGGGAGGATTTAGGAAGGGAGGTTTTGGCTAACGGGGGATTTGTGCTAGAGGGAGGGTTTGTATCATGAGGGGGCATTTGTGCTAGACAGGGGATTTTTGGGGAGAGTTGTGCTAGCAGGGGATGGAGGTAATTTGCAACCTACTGCCCACTTAACTCTGCCTCACAAAAAACCTATATTTTAGTGCAGTAAAATGTGTGAAATCACGTTTTCCCACAGCATACAAAAAATGCATTGCCTTTTGCAGTTGCGCACGGGTGCCAGAAATCCTACCGGCACCTCCACCAATTGCATGTCTGTTTGCGCCCACTTAAACACATGGTACCGCAGCACAATGTGTTTTGATGGGGCTCAATTTAAAAATCATGGCAGCATGTTTTCTTCATGTTTCACAAACATAGAGCAGTCTAATAAAAAACAGAAAACACAAAAAAGGGCTTGGGCTCGGATACACCTCAGACTGATGTGCCTCGGGGTTGTGTGCAATTGTAGGAGGTGCCTCGACTACAAAAAGGTTGAAAAACACTGAGGTAGAAAACATGGTCTATTGCACATGATGTAAACGAGGGGTTAATTAGGGAAACCAGCCACAGTTTATGGCTCCAGATGTGACATTTGTAGCACCAGGTGTGGGTCAAAAGGAGCAACAGAATATCATGGTATTCACCCCTGTAATACTGTTATCTTTAGTTGACAATATTGGCCTCATTTATTATTGTTCTAAATTCAAACCTGTTTTTAAACTTGAAAGTTTATTTTTTGCTTAAAGTGGTTGTAAAGCATATCCTTCTATAGTGTGTACTAGCCTCAGTGCAAAGCACTGTGTGTCCTTATCTCTCTGCTATGTCTTCCCTCAGCTATCTGCATGAGTCACTGATAATAGTCAAAGCCAAATCTACAGCATTGTGGCGATGGCCCTCCCGACTTTTAGCACGCAACAGCTGAATGACAGCTATGTATATTTTCCTATAATTCTGTGTATGTGTGGCTTGGGGGGGGTTCTCTACTCAGGTTTCAGGTTTTACTGAGCTCTGTGCTCTAGCTGTGTAGTTTATGTGACTTCAGATCCCCTTCCCTTCCATTCTATTGCTGAGAAATATCCTTTGAGCTGTGTGTTTTAAGAGGATGTAGAGAAGAGATGGCTGCAAACAAACAAGGACAACTTATGCAGGAGGGTTTGTTTCATCTCTGTGCATCACCTTATGATAGTCACTTCAGTGGGTATATATAAAGGTTTACAACCACTTTAAAGTCAAACAGACAAAACCAAAACATTTGTATTTTAAAGGGTGGAAATCACAAGGGACCGCTGTCAAGGTGCTTAATGATGTTTATGTCTCCTATGGAACTTTACCAGCTCTTCCTGTTCTGGTGACATAACAGGAAGTTAGGACATTTTCTCAAGAAGAACACAAATGGCAAAGAAACCTTACATAAGTGCTCTCACACTCTATCATTTGTATTTTTTTTTTTTGCTTTCTGTGTCATATAAGAAAGCTTGTCCCCATTTTCTGACAAAAAAGGAAACACGAAATCTCTCCAGAGATCCCCTGTTACTTTCTGTTCTCTTTAATCCCTGTAAAATAAACAGGAAATTAAGGTATATTACACAAAAAAGTAATAAAAACCTGGTAAAGGTTTCTATCTATTCTTACTACCATCAGAAATCAGTAGCAATCATTTTCTCTATTAGGTGGAGAACTGTATGGGACTACAAGTCCCAGAATTGCTGTGTGCTACAGAGAGGAGGAAAAGGAAGGAGAGGCTAGAGCTCTGGACGGTTTCACAAAGGTGACTGTTGGAGGGTGCTGTTGAGTCAGAGATGCTGCAGTTGCCACAGCTCACCATAGTGTTGGAGGGAGACAATGTTTCGCAATCACATGGAAGCTGCAGCCTTCAGGCAGATCCAGCAAAGAAAGGGGCATCACTGATTTCATGAGAGATCACTGCTACTGAGTCCAGAATCGCCACCAACACCACAGGTTCTGGTCATCAGAGAGAAGGAGGAGGCTTCATAGCAGACTGCAAAATGGTGAAACGCCATTGGCCACAACTTCTCTAATCTCCTCTAAAAGAGACAGTGCCATCCCAAACTTGGGGACATATGTCATTCTCCATGGGATACAAATATACCTAAGAGCTCTGATGCAGGACTCTGGGCCCCAAGGTTTATTACCACACTTGCTGGTAGAAGGGGTTTTAGAGAGACTCTAGGACCTTTCAGCTTTTAGGAACACCATTAATTAGGATGCCCTTAGATTTAGGGTTCAGGTACATGACTATTTTTTTTTTTCTTATTGCTACCTTGTTGGGTGTGTAGCCCAAATAAATCCTTTTTAGCCATGGTGTGTCAGAGGCTGTGGCATTGCCAGAGCATCATTGTCATCAGGAGACCAATACACCAATGGCTCCTTTAGGGGTAAGTGATGTGCTTGTAAAAAAAACTCTACAATTTTCATACATTATGTACACTTTATTTACAAGAACCCTTTTCCACACTGAGCCAACTAGGCCATTTAATGTCTGTTTCCACATTGGTAGTTCACTCTGATACTTCAGTTATTCTAATATACCGTATGCACTTAAATTAATTCTACTTACTTTAATGTTTCTGACATGAAAAAGCTTTGCTGAACATTATCATGGTTTGGAGTGGTAGTATACACATCCCTTATTCCTGAAAATCCATTTTCAATTCTGCAGTAAGTGTCCAAAGCCTAGAGGAAAATAACACATATCAAGTTATAATCAAATGAATAATACTCTGCCATCAGATGACATGTGACATATCTGAAGTGAACCTATTGCAAGCCATACAGTTAACTTGACTCACTTGACTCACTAGCACCTTTAACCACATGCAACATCAGACCCCGACCGCTCCAGCCCTGGCAGACTGATCACACCAAAACCCTCAAACGACACAGTCGTGCCCTGGAGCGAATATGGCGCAAAACCAAATCCCAACAAGCCTTCACCCGCTACAAATCTGCCTTCCACACCTACACCTCCTCCCTCCACGCAGCCAAAAAACCCTACTTCCTGACCCTCATCAAGGCCCTCTCCTCCAATCCTCGCCGACTCTTCTCCACCTTCAACTCTCTACTCTCGCCACTCCCACCTCCACCCAGCACCTCACTCACTGCCCTTGAGATTGCCAATCACTTCAAAAACAAGATTGACACAATTCGCAAGGACATCGCCGCAACTCACACGCCCTCTCAACCTGTCCCCTCTCACACAGCTACCCCCTCATTCCCCCTCTCCCTCGACATAAACCGCAGGGACTTCGTCGCTGCTCAAACTCCCTCCAACCCCGTTGCCCCTCACTCAGCTACCCCCTCATCACCCCTCTCCCACGGCCCCATCACTGCTCTGACCTCCACTTCCACCCCATCCTACATTCCTCATACTGAAGCCCCCCCAACACGTCACACCTTTGACCTTACTACCATCGAGGAAGTCTCCAAGATCCTCTCTGATGCCTGCCTCACCACCTGCCCCCTCGACCCTATCCCCTCACAACTCCTACAACCTCCCTCCATCCTACGCACCCTCACCCACATCTTTAATCTCTCCCTCTCCTCCGGCACTTTCTCCTCCCCTCTGAAACATGCACACATCACCCCCATACTTAAACAGCCCTCCCTGGACCCCAATGACCCAAACAACCTCAGACCCATCTCCCTGCTCCCATTTACATCCAAACTCCTCGAGCGCCTTGTCTACACCTGCCTAAGCTCTCACCTCAACGACAACAACCTCCTCGATCCCCTACAGTCTGGCTTCCGTCCCCTACATTCCACCAAAACTGCCTTACTCAAACTCTCCAACGACCTGCTAACTGCCAAAGCTAATGGCCACTATTCAGTGCTCCTACTCCTTGACCTCTCTGTGGCCTTCGACACAGTCGACCACCCCCTCCTCCTCAAAAAACTACACTCCCTCAGCCTCAGAGATTCTGCTGTCTCCTGGCTCTCATCCTACCTATCACAACGCTCTTTCAGCGTTACCTATAATGCTACCACCTCCACCTCACTCCCCCTCTCTGTTGGGGTCCCTCAAGGCTCCGTCCTTGGGCCCTTTCTCTTCTCCATCTACACCTCCTCCCTTGGCCAACTCATACACTCTCACGGCTTCAACTGTCACCTATATGCCGACGACAAACAAATCTATCTCTCAACCCCCCACCTCACCACCTCAGTCTCCGCCCGAATCACACACTTACTGAGCGACATATCTGACTGGATGTCGCTCCACTTCCTTAAACTGAACCTCTCCAAAACCGAGTTTCTGGTCTTCCCCCCATAACTTCTCCAGGGTGTCACCCATCCTCTGGAACTCTCTGCCCCAACCCATCAGATTATCACCTACTCTCCTCTCCTTTAGGCACACCCTGAAAACCCATCTCTTCAGGGAAGCCTACCCCACCCCCTGCTAACTTGCCGACCTCCTCCACTCTTCCTACCACTCCATCCCCCACAGCTATCTCCTCCTGTGCCACCATCCCCTCCCTCCTAGATTGTAAGCTCGAAAGAGCAGGGCCCTCGATCCCCTCATGTTTTGCATTGTATTGTTATTGTTCTGTCACATGTTCTGTCCCCCTTTGTAATGTACAGCGCTGAGCGAACTATTGGCGCTTTATAAATACTGTATAATAATAATAATAATAACTGATTAGGAAAAGTAACAAACTTTATGATAATATTCATCTGAATAGCTTTTACATGCCATGAATATACAGTACAAAGTTCATACTGAAGCTATTGCTTTGTTTCTGAGAATAAACAAACATTGGTAGGTACAGTTAATGGCCAATGACAAATAGCAGCACTGACAGTTCTCAGTTAGTCCTTAGTAGCAAAAATTAAAAGGAAGGTGTAGTAGTAACCAGTGTTTCCAGGAGCCATGGGCAGTTATCAGCGAGTTTAATGAAAAAAAAAATTGCCGATTCCTTCATCCACACATTCTAGGTGAATGGGGGAATCACTCCTGCTGTGCTATGGTGTTCTCATGGTGAGTAGCCTTCCCCGCTATCAGAACACAATGATTGGTGTTGCCGGCTATAGCTTGTGGCACTGATCATTTTGAAAAAAAACCGACAGGGTGGTTGTACAGAAGACTATCAATAGATAGAATTCTGCACATCCATGGCGTCCATACATGGATCAAAATTTGGCTATTCCTGCTGAACTGGCTGAATTTTGAAAATACATTTTCAGCAAAGCAGTTAAAGTTAGCCTGGTAAATATTAAAAGAAGCTTAGAACTCCACTTGTGAAATATAATATAGCTGAAAAAAGTTGCAAAATATTTTTTAACATTCTTGTTTTCAATTCCTGAGAAAATAAGTGTCAAATTACTGTGGCAAAATATTTAAACCTGCTGTATTTAATCCTGTAGATACAGATTAGTTTACAATAAAGGAAAGGAGGTGCCTCATTCATCTTTGCTGTCCAGATATTTATTTTCCAGTCACTTCCTTTTCAGCTTGCTTTTAAACTGATGTCTGAAGCAAAAATTGTTCAAACTAACGGGAAGTGACTGCTGACAGCAATCCATTGGGCTGAAAAAAATATGGGTACTGAGTTACATGGGTATATGTCACATACAATAAGAAAATTCAGTCTGTATGTCACTGTTCAGTTCATCATACAGAGAAATGATACAGAGAAACCTGCATCTGCTCTTCACAGTGACTTATACAATAAAATGAGAGCTAAGTGCA
This sequence comes from Staurois parvus, assembly GCF_062004578.1. Lineage (NCBI taxonomy): Eukaryota > Metazoa > Chordata > Amphibia > Anura > Ranidae > Staurois > Staurois parvus. Next base: position 783,768 of record NW_028319936.1, read on the forward strand.
GTGAAACAAAGAAGTAAGAATCAGTTAGTTTACTTATTATAATAAAAATAACAACTACATATCAAAGCAACAGGTATGGTAAACCTATCACTGCAGCATGTTTTCCAGATTTAGTGATGTGATATTATACTTTTATAAAACTATGTCAATAAAATTCTCACTAATTCACCCTGATGTACAGTAAATCCATTGTCAATCATGTCATCCAACTACGTAAGTAGATCAGCAATTACGGTATCCAGTGATGTGTATCCGATGCGTGTTGATGTTTACTTGGCCTCCCATTGCTAAATGACAGTTCCAAGTTTCTGCAATAAATTAAACACAGCAGTGGGAATCCTGGGTGCAGGGGCGGACTGAAAACTCATGGGGCCCCCGGGCAATAGGAAATCATGGGGCCCCGTGTCCTCACTCACACTCAAACCACACCCAAAAAAGCCTATGAAAGGTAGCAGGGGCATCTCATGGGGCCCCCTACTGACCCAGGGCCCTCGGGCAGTGCCTGAGTGCCTATATGGTCAGTCCGCCCCTGCCTGGGTGACATCATTAACCAAATATGGTCATGACCATATTTGGTCAATAACATCTGCTGGGATCCCTGGTGCTGTATTTCCACTTCCCGCCCTCTCACCCGCCCACAATGTACTGTCGCTGTAGGCAAAGCAATGTACCAGTATGTAGCTGCCTACTTCCAGGTTTTGCCCGTCTGACACCCACTGTGATTGTACACAGCAGGAGCCTGTCTGAAAGTCATGGTCAATGATTCATGGCCGGGACTTGCTGATCGGCTGTGTACAATGTGTTGATTGTCTGTACACAGGGACTGAGCTCTATATTTCTCATCCCTGCGAAGCAGGGATGGGAAACATAGAATCTATTAGTAAAAGCAGCACACTTTACACACATTACACATAGCTAGGCACACATTTAACCCTGTGATCACCCTAGATGTTAACCCCTTCCCAGCCTCTCTCATTAGTACAGTGACAATGAATAATATTATCACTGATCACCGTATTAATGTCACTGGTGATGTCAGTGGCAGTTATTCAGTTCCCCCCAGCATCAGTTAGTGTCAGATTGCCCACCACACTATAGCAGTCCTATTATAAGTCACTGATCACTGCCATTAGTAGTATAAAAAAATAATAAAAATGAAAAATCCAGTATATACTCCATTGTTTGTAAGCAAAGGATTTTTTTTTTATCAAAGACATTTAGCAGAATGCATTTTGGCCAAAATGTATAAAGAAGTTTGTTTTTTATTTTTTTTATTGGACATGTTTTATAGCAGAAAGTAAAAAATGTTTTTTTCAAAATATTTGGTTTGTTTTTAATTTATATCTCAAAAAAATGAAAAACCCAGTGGTGATCAACTACCCCCAAAAGAAAGCTCTGTCTGTGAGAAAAAAATAAATTTTGTTTGGGTACAGCATTGCATGACAGCGCAATTACCAGTTAAAGCAGTGCAATGCTAACTAGCAAAAAATGGCCTGGTCATGAGGAGGTTAAAATCTTACAGAGCTCAAGTGGATATAGATTACTGCAGCACCGGTAGTTCAGACATACAGTATAAATGACTGCAAAAAGTTGCAGTAGTTCGGTCCATGAATGGTGAGTGACTTGGATTCACCTCAAATCCAGGTCTGACCCAAAATCAAATTTCATCCCTAAATGAAAAGAATGAAAAATTATGCTAGGTAGACACAAAATGAGATTGGTACAATTTTCTGAGTTATTGAGCAAACTTCATTTTTTAAAAAGTTATTTTAATACAATTCACGCTAAATATTCAGGCCCACTGTCATGTTTCCATACCTGTGCAATCTCCCAGCCCCATTCTCTATATTTAGGATTATGCGTCAGCCTCCAAAGGTACAGGTAACTTTCTACAACTTCTGGACGGAGCAAGTAATATCTTTCACTCAGCCTGGTTGATGTGGCTTCAGCCCCTGTATCAAACCTAAACACTTCAGGTCCAAGTTTAGTATCTGAAAAGAGATCATATCATTCTGTTAGACCATTTTATGGGGTAGATATATCAAAACCGAGAAGTGCAAAATCTGGTGCAGCTGTGCATAGTAACCAATCAGCTTCTAACTTCTGCTTGTTCATTTAAAGTGTTACTAAACCCAGGACCCCACATTCACTATATCTGGTCTCCCACAGTACACAGAACATGGAAATGCAATTATTTTAGTAAATATAAACTGCTAAATACCTTTTCTCATCAGCAGTTAGAGCAGTCTTGTGACTTCGATCAGTGTTTAGCAGAGCACTGGTTAAAGCTTGTAGGAGGCGTTTTACCCATTCACAAAAAAAAGTGTAGTGTAAAAAAAGACAGGAGACAGTCTTTGACAAGTCCTTTATTAAAAATTTTAAAAATGTCCCCCGAAGTAGATCCAACGTCAATCACGATGCCTGCTGCCACTGCCGCCCTGGAAAAAAAAAAAAAACGCTCCTCCCTTGACGCTGGCCCCCGCCGTCTGACAGCTCCACCGCTATGACAGTTCCAGGGGCGGACTGACCATTTGGAAACTTGGGCACTGCCCGAGGGCCTGGGGTCAGTAGGGGGCCCCATGAGATGCCCCTGGTACCTTTTTCATAGGCTTTTTTGAGTTTGCGCAAGGACACAGGGGCCCCATGATCCCCTATTGCTCGGGGGCCCCATGAGTTGTCAGTCCGCCCCTGGACAGTTCTTAAATATGGTGGTGATGACATCACAAGGGGGTGTGACTTTATTATGACCCTTGTGACGTTATCATGCCCTGTGATTGGCCAAAGCATTGCACCTGACCTCTGGTCAGGTGCAATGCTTTGGCCAATCACAATGCACTGTTAGGGCACAGTGCATTGTGTGGCACGACAGGTGAACAGCCTGCCGAATGCCTGTACTGATCACCAAACACACGAATGGCCCATGTTTGAGTCGAACTTACGTTTGACTCAAACTTGCAGCCCATCATTAGGAACTATGCTATGCAGCAACGTTACCATTATTGCACCATAGAGACATTACTGTAAAGAGTCCATGTTTGTGCAGCTTTCATAATCAGTCTCTGGTTTATATTATTCAATAATCTATGCATGTTCTTTGCTATCCCAAGCTTGTTTGACATTATTGTCTCTACTTTGCACCTGTTTAGTAAATTGCAAGTTCCAACTGCTTCTGATCATTCGGCTGATTACCTATTCGTCAAACTTATTGCTTCAATTCTTTGAGTTAAAACCCCATATTAAGCGTACAGATATTTTTTTTCTGCTTTTAGGGCTGATCACTGTTATGACATCATTTTATTGGTGTATGTGGGAAGGATCATTCATACCTGTACGTACATAAGACTCATGACATGTGCTGGCAATTTCTCCTGCTAACTCCATGTAATGTTCTTTCTTGTTCTGTGGTGCGTCATTTGCTCCTAGTGCCAACATCCCTGCAGCAAAGCAAGTCAGGTGCCCCATCTTGTGGTCCAGGACTCCACCTTTCCACTCAGCAATATATGTCAGTCCTCCCGGAGATTTTCTGATCAGATGTGCTTCAATGGCCTTGAACAGCATAGAAAACTACTTTAATCATTTACTTAAAAATGCAGTAATAAGTGATAACACTGGCTTTTTATGTGAGCACGCCAACTTACAAAAATGTAATGTCTCACTCAAATGTGATTGCTTTCCTCTGCACAGAATGATGCTCTCGTAACGGATACAAAAACCTTGGTACCACATTAGGATGTCATGGGCTTGATCACAAAGCTTTAATAACACCAGTATAAGGAACTTTATTTTTCAAGAAGTGACAGTAATTGTGAGTCCAATGAAATGTGAAAATTACAGTCATATGGCCAAAATGAAGATCCTTATCTTGGTGTTACAGTGTTACTAAACCCAGGACCCTGCATCCACTCTCTGTCTCCCACAGTACACAGAACATGGAAATGCAATTATTTTAGTAAATATAAACTGCTAAATATCTTTTCTCATCAGCAGTTATAGCAGTCTTGTGTCTTCTATCAGTGTTCAGAAGAGCACTGGTTAAAGCTTGTAGGAGGAGTTTTCTTTCTGCTCTGCAAAACCCCTGACCTCTGTCTGGACAGTGCTGATTGGCCCTGTGCTGATCACATGCATGCTGCCAAGAAATAAAAAAACCTCTCTAGCAATACACACTAAACGGAGCATGTGCAGAATGGCTACAGGTTCAGTCTGTCTTATCAGGAGATAAGATGTGGACATTTGAACAAGAGGAGGGGCAGAGAAGTCAGGATCAAACAGCCTTTTTACACAATGCAGAGGATTAACCCCTTAGGTCCCACAGTGAGTATAACAAGCATGCTTCACTGCATATACAGACTGATTTTACTGTTGTGGGTTTAGTAACATTCTAAAGCTGAAGTTTAGCTAAAAAAATGTTTTTTCTCTATAGCTTTATTAGTTGCATTACTTACCTGTAAGGCAGGCCATACGTTATACAATTTTCTGTTCAACTTCTGCTCAATTTCCTTTAGATTTACCTTCAACTATGTAGTGCAAGGGCCCGCCTAATTGGATACAACTGAAAGTGTTGTTTAGGTTTCACCTCATATTATATGGTCTTTGGTAAATCTAAAGCATAAATCTCAGGAAAATTGTATAATGTATGGCCAGCCCAATGAAGTATGTCCCATGATGTGCAGGCTGCGGGACCTTGTAGATCATCTTTAGTGCAGCTGAGTCTGGAGACATGAAGCTGTTAACCCCCATGGAGCCAGATGTTCAGCATCATGAAGAGGACAGGGCAGTCCTGCAGTGAAGATCTCTGCAAAATCCATTAGATCATGGGACATACTTCATTACAGGCAAGTAATGTAACTAAAGCTGCAGAGAAAAAATGTTTTTGATCTTAACTTCAGCTTTAGCCCTGGTTCACACTGATGCAATTTCTGATGCATTCCAGAAAGCATGGAATCGCATGACAAGTGAAAGAACATGAGTTTCTATGGAGGCAGTCCACATATATACAGTGCAAATCCAATGTCATTTGAAAAAGGGTCCTGTGTGAGTTTAATGCAGAGCAATTTGTAGCTCCACAGAGTTAAACAGAAACGGCATGCTGTGGACTCTAGGAGATTCAAGTACCAACATGCACTGGAGCTGCTAATGAAATCGCACTGCAAAACAGATTCAACTCCCACTGCATTAGCATGAACCTAGGCTTAAAACTTTGTGATCTGAACCTGCTGTGTAAAAATTAAAGTGATATTTAATTGCTTTTATCTAATCAGATTCTCTCTTAGTCTGTCAATGCAGAATGGACAGTAAAAGCAAGACTCTTGGTTGCAAAAGTAACACTGAAACATTGTGTCCTTCAGGCACAGTGATTCTTCAAAAAATTGTTTCCTATGAAAAAGTGTTTCCTATGGTCTGCTGCATTCTTGCATGCTTCAAGAGTAAACAGTGCTTTGTTGCTGTGCCATTGTATGTGGATAAAACAATAACCAGGTACATGACTAACCATATTGTGTTCATCCTCTAAGTCACAAGTTCCATGACCTCTTCTGTTTCAGGTTCACATCATTATTGTTAGTGTTTCGACTAGAGCAGTGGTCTCCAAACTGCGTCCCAGGGGCTGGATGTGGCCCTTTGCTTGCCTTTACCTGGCCCTCAGGGCACATTTCCTTCCACTGATATAAGACACTATTCCTTTCCTCCCACCAACAATGGGGCATGATTACTGCTACTGACACCAATGATGGGACACTATTCCTGACACCGACATCAACAATGGGGCACTTTTTCCCCCCCAGTGACACCAACAATAGGACACTATTCTTCAAATTGACACCAATGATGGGGCACAATTCCTCTCACTGACACCAAGGATGGGGTACAATTCCTTCCACTGACATCAACGATGGGGTACAATTCCTCCCAGCAACACGGATGATGGGACACTATTCCTCCCACTGATACCAATGATGGGGCACTATTCCTCCCACTGATACCAATGATGGGGCACTATTCCTCCCACTGACACCAATGATGGGGCACTATTCCTCCCACTGACATTAACGATGGGGCACAATTCCTCCCACTGACACCAACGATGGGGCATGATTACTGCTACTGACACCAATGATTGGGCACTATTCCTGACACCGACATCAACAATGGGGCACTTTTTCCCCCCAGTGACACCAACAATAGGACACTATTCTTCAAATTGACACCAATGATGGGGCACAATTCCTCTCACTGACACCAAGGATGGGGCACAATTCCTCCCACTGACATCAACAATGGGGTACAAATCCTCCCAGCGACACGGATGATGGGACACTATTCCTCCCACTGACACCAATGATGGGGCACTATTCGTCCCACTGATACCAATGATGGGGCACTATTCCTCCCACTGACACCAATGATGGGGCACTATTCCTCCCACTGACACCAACGATGGGGCACCATTCCTTCCAGTGACACGGATGATGGGACACTATTCCTCCCACTGACACCAATGATGGGGCACTATTCCTCCGACTGACACCAATGATGGGGCACAATTCCTCCCACTGACACCAACGATGGGGCACCATTCCTTCCAGCGACACGGATGATGGGGCACTATTCCTCCCACTGATACCAATGATGGGGCACTATTCCTCCCACTGACACCAATGATGGGGCACTATTCCTCCCACTGACACCAATGAAGGAGCACTATTTCTCCCACTGACACTAATGAAGGGGCACTATTCCTCCCCCCAATACCAAAGATGCATTGTTTACACTGATGTCAGGACAATTTTTACTCCTAATGGCCACAGTCCGACCCCCCAAAAGTCTGATGAACAGTTAACTGGCCGTATGTTTAGAAAGTTTGGAGACCCCTGGACTAGAGCAAATGTTTAACTGGACTTATTACAACAGGTCATCAACCCCTATAGTGGCCACCCCAAATCATTTGCAAGGCAAAGTAGATAGGACAGATCTGCACAATAGTAAAAGCTGCAGTGGTTCTCTGTTTTTGCACCATGTGTTCCTAAGCCCAGTACACACAATGAGAATATTGGATGAATGGTCATTAATTTTTCTTTCCATGCTAGTCTCAGGTCGAAAGTGAAACCGTTACTAAAGTTACAAAAATTCTTGTACAACAGAAAGAAAATTAGAAAAGTGATGAGTATTATATTTTCGGACAAAAACTGTACTGATTAAAGGAAAATCGTACGATTTGGTATTGTACAAGAAAAGTTTTCGTTCTTGTCTCATCAAATTATTTCGGACGAAAGCTGTGTACTAATGACCGCATTATCGTATGATCGCTTTGACGATTTTCTGATTGTGTGTACTAGGCTTTTGAGGCTTAGGAGAGACTATCTAAAATAGATAGGTACCATGAAATCTTGCATTTACTGTTATTATTTTTCCCGTCACCCCATTCATCCATGAAGGAATGAGAAGATCACATCCTTCAGCGAGCTCTATTAAACTTACTCTTTTGAATATTCATGCATACTGCATGAGCTTTGCATACATTGTTACCATGGTGATGGTGCTCTGACAAATTGAAAGATATATTTTTAATATTCGACATTTTAAACAAATGCAGAAAATCGAACACATACCATAATATGGAATGCAGTGCTCAGCAATCACCAGTTTGTAAACTGTAGCATCAGCTTTTTGGAAGCACAAAGTATAATCCATTAACTGTGATCACATTTTATCTACGTCAGTAAAAACACTGTTACTTCTGCATTAACTCTTGCCAAGCATAAAGGGATAATAACTTTCAGTCCACGACCAGTATTATTGTCCTGCGCTGTGTATCATTGGATGGTACTGACAGTGCAGATCTAACAATACCTTTGGGGTCATAGGGCCCGAGCATAACTGTGACTCCCATTTACTCACCCATTGGGTGGTTGTATCATACACTAATCCAACCAAGCAAAATTTTGAATTTTTCTACATCCCATTCAACTGATAGTGAGAACTATCACAATTGTGTGGAGACAACAAACTTGATGTAGAGTTTGTGTTCAAGTGAACTGATTGGGATGCAAAACTCATGTTTCCGAGCTACATCAAGGTGATGTTAATTGCAATCATAAACAGACATAAAACTTATTTTCTTAATCAAACCATCCCATATGGAAGAAAATGATATTTGAAATATATTTTTAAAGTATTCTTCCCAAATATATTGCCATATATTTGAAATGCTACAATTTTGGCCATATTCAATAAATATATACAGTATATATATATATTTATATATATATAAATATATATATACACCGTATTTTCCGGCGTATAAGACAACTTTTTTTACTTAAAAACATACCCCAACAATTGGGGGTCGTCTTATACGCCGGGTATAGAACCGCTGGATATGTGATAATACTGTACGGTAGCTTCAGCTACATACAGTGTACCGCGCTGAGCCAATCACGGCGAGCGATGTATTCTATTAATGAATACAGAGCCTGCTCGGATTGGCTGAAATTGTGAGATCATCAGCCTCTGATGCAGCCTCTGATGCAGCCAATCCGAGCAGGCTCTGTATTCATTAATAGAATACATCACTTGCCGTGATTGGCTCATATGACGTCCTCCCATTCTCCGCGCATGCGCGGCGATGCGCTGTGTCCCTCGGACACAGAGGATCACCGATGACGGAAAGAGCTGAAGATGTCGGCTCGGTCATGTGATCAGCTGTGTCCAATCACAGCTGATCACATGTAAACAGGGAAATGCCGGTTATCGGCATTCCTCTCCTCTTGAGCTGTCACGCTGACAGAGGAGAGGAGAGCCGGTAATCGGCTTTCCATGGAGTGGACATGTACACTGATCATCAGGACACTGATGATCAGTGTGCCCTGATGATCAGTGTAGCCCCAGCAGTGCCACCTGTCAGTGCCCATCAGTGCCAGCTGTCAGTGTCCATCAGTGCCACATCAATGCCACATATCAGTGCCTACCAGTGCACATCAATGCCACATATCAGTGCCCATCTGAGCTGCCTTTCAGTGTAACCCATCAGTGCCAGTCAGTGCCACCTATCAATGCCAATCAGTGCCACCTATCAGTGCTGCCAATCAGTGCCACCTATTAGTGCCAGTCAGTGCCACCTATCAGTGCCGCCTATCAGTGCCATGTATCAGTGCTGCCTTTCAGTGCCCATCAGTGATGCCTGTCAATGCCCACCAGTGCCACCTATCAGTGCTGCCAATCAGTGCCACCTATCAGTGCCAGTTAGTGCTGCCTATCAGTGCGCATCAGTGCCGCCTATCGGCGCCAGTCAGTGCCGCCTATCAGTGCACATCAATGCTATCAGTGCCACCTATCAGTGCCAGTCAGTGCCACCTATCAGTGCCAGTCAGTGCCACCTAACAGTGCCAGTCAGTGCCACCTATCAGTGCCACCTATCAGTGCCATATATCAGTGCCATGTACCAGTGCTGCCTTTTAGTGCCCATCAGTGATGGCTGTCAATGCCCATCAGTGCCACCTACCAGTGCATCCTCATCAGTGCCCATCAGTGCCACCTATTTCATATGGGTACAGTGTTTTCATGACCGCGCAATTGTCATTCAAAGTGTGACAGCGCTGAAAGCTGAAAATTGGCTGGGGGGGGGGGGAAGTGGGTATAAGTGCCCTGTAGGCTAAGGGTTAAATGGTGTTGCCTCAGAAGGGGGGTAGTCTTATACGACGAGTATAGCCCAAAACTTATGTTTTAACTGGAAAATTAGGGGGTCGTCTTATACACCCAGTCGCCTTATACGCCGGAAAATATGGTATATATACTGCATGTTGAAATGCGTTTTTGTTACAAAATATATGAAAAGTATATTTAAAAATACATTTCAAATATACTGTATGTCTTTAAAAATACATATCTACATTTTTGGAATGCATTTACAAATATATGTAAAAATATATGTTAAAATTACTTTTTTATATATTAAATCTGAAGAATATATTTTTTAAAAAAATATATTTTTTAAAAATATATTTCTTTAAAATATATGCTTCAGATGTTTTTTAAAATATACAAAAGTCATTTTAGCATATATTTTTACATATATTTGCAAATGCATTCCAAAAATGTAGATTTCTATTTTTAAAGACATACAGTATATTTGAAATGTATTTTTAAAAATATTTTTCATATATTTTGTAATAAAAACACATTTCAGCATGCAGTGTGTGTATATATATATATATATATACATATTTATTGAAATATATTGAATATGGCCAAAATTGTAGCATTTCAAATATATGGCAATATATTTGGGAAGAATATTTTTAAAATATATTTCAAGTATATTTGACCTCCATGTAGGATATTACCAGGTACAAACTTTTTTATGAATTTAGAGTCTCATTCTTTCCACTCCTGTTGTATTTTGAAAATGCCCATAAGTATACATCTGTAACAACATCTGTATTGCCATGATTGATGTTTAACCTGTGTGTTGTCCCATTTATCCCATATAGATTCCACTAATGCAAAAGTTCCCAAGCTTTTTTTGGTCATCCACTTTTCCCTGCCATTGTTTCTGGTGTCAGACACAGTAGCTTAAAGTATATGAAAAGCCTCACTTAGTAAAATGACCCATACAGTTTAAAATAGAAATGAAAGGTAAAACATTTGTTTATAAATATAAAAAAAATTATAAATAGTTCTTTTTCCCTTGTTTATGTGATCACATTCCCTCTGTTCTCAGCGGCTTAAAACAGCAGCACACTGGTCTTCCCAGTGAAGGGCTGTGTAGAGGGGACGTGGCAGGACATGTCTGATCATTGGAGGAGAACAGTCTGAATTCCCAACACAACTAGAGAACTGATCACGCTGTGCTCTCATGCCTAGTGTGACCAGGTTTTTTATAGGAAAGCAGAGGAACGCAAAGGAAGCAATACAAAGAACAGGATACTTTTTCATACATGGTACAGTAGGCACATGCCAGGAATGTGTAATGTTGGGTTAACATACTCTTTAACCATATACTGTATATTTAATAATGCATTCATTATCACTTAATTGTAATCAGTTGAATAAATATATGAGCCAATATATACCATATTCTACCCACATTCAACCCCTCCAAATCCATGAAAAAAAAACACATTTCTGATACACGTATGCAAAATAAATAGTCACAAATACATATTCACAGCAGCTGTTTCCACTACAACACATACACTTGCTGGACACTTTTTTAGGTAAACATGTTCAATTGCTTGGTAACACAAATTGCTAATCAGCCAATGGCAGCAACTCAATGCATTTAGACATCTAGACGTAGTGAAGATGAAGTTCAAACCGAGCATAAGAATGGGGAAGAAAGGGGATTTAAATGACTTTGAACATGGCATGGTTGTTGGTGCCAGACGGACTGGTCTGAGTATTTCAAAAACTGCTGGGATTTTGAAGCACACACCATCTCTAGGGTTTACAGAGAATGGTCCAAAAAAGAGAAAATATAAAGTGAACGGTTCAGGATGATAGAAAGCCAAAAGTAACTCGTGTCATTATGGACAAAAATCTCTGAGGAATATTTCCAAAACCTTATTAAATCTATGACACAAAGAATTAGGGCAGTTCTGAAGGCAAAAGGGGTCCAACCTGATACTAGCAAGGTGTAAGAAAGTGGCCGGTGAGTGTAGATTTAAGCTTATTAAATCAATTTTAGTATTAATTTAATATAAATTCCTAGAAATAACTGTCGTCTTATAAAAATATAGTCATTCAAACATTTGGATGAATACCAACAATAATTTATAATATGAAGGAATTAATATATTTAAAATATTCATGTGAATACAAATGATATCCAAGTCAGACCACAGTGCCCTTGATTATACGAGGTGGTATCAAAATGTTTCGAGAGTAGTTTTGTAACACGCCAACAGATGGCAGTATAAGGCTGCACGCACAGTTACAGGGAGCACTGACCTTCATAAGTCAGTGTGCCAAAAGTCATCATCCTGTGTACATTGGGAGCTGTGAAACTGGTGCTGCTCTGACCACATGCGTTACCACGTCTGCTATTTCATCATAGACAGCAAGTTAGAACAAAGAGCAAACGCGAAATTCTGCTTGGGCATTTGAATGGGCTGCTGTACCTGCGGGAAACACAGGGAAAAGATCCTTGCACCCTTTCTAAGATGCAGCCTCACAGAAACGCATGATGTTTTTGCACTATGCAGTTTCAAGCACTAGAAAACATGCTAAAGAATTAAATGCACCTCTACGTGTCTGCTAAAGAGCAGCACATTTTGGCTGCGGGTGCTTGTTGGTGCAGGAATGCAAGTGATTTACACACTGTTCTATACCCACAACAATGTGAGCATAGCGTAAGAAAGCATTTATAGCCTGAGTAAAAAAAGACTTCTGAGTGACAAAGAGAGAGGCCATCTACAGTTGTGTCCAAAATTATTCAACCCCCACTGAAATTGAGTGTTTTGGCCAGTTTGACATTGCTTTTGATCATTCAGTCATCTTGCTTACATTTACATTAAAGAGGCACTTGTAGGTCAGACAAATATAACATAACAGTTATAATGAAATAACCACAAATGTCTTTTCTGTGCTCACAGCATTATCAGTTTTATTCAACCCCCAAGTGACATTCAATCTTAGTACTTAGTACAGCATCCTTTTACAGTTATAACAGCTTTTAAACGTGAAGCATAGCTTGACACAAGTGTCTTGCAGCGATCTACGGGTATCTTCGCCCATTCTTCATGGGCAAAGGCCTCCAGTTCAGTCACATTCTTAGGCTTGCGCACTGCAACTGCTTTCTTTAAGTCCCACCAGAGGTTCTCAATCGGATTTAAGTCTGGTGACTGCGATGGCCACTCCAAAATGTTCCAGCCTTTCCTCTGCAACCATGCTCTAGTGGACTTGGAGGTATGCTTGGGATCATTGTCCTGTTGAAAGGTCCAACGTCTCCCAAGCCTCAGGTGTGTGACGGACTGCATCACGTTTCCATCCAATATCTCCTGGTACTGAAGAGAATTCATGGTACCTTGCACACGCTGAAGCTTCCCTGTACCTGCAGAAGCAAAACAGCCCCAAAGCATGATTGACCCTCCACCATGCTTCACAGTAGGCAAGGTGTTCTTTTCATCATAGGCCTTGTTCTTCCTCCTCCAAACATAGCGTTGATCCATGGGCCCAAACAGTTCTAATTTTGTTTCATCAGTCCACAGAACACTATCCCACAACTTTTGTGGTTTGTCCACATGGCTTTTGGCATACTGCAGTCGACTCTTCTTATTCTTTGGAGACAGCAAGGGGGTACGCCTGGGAGTTCTGGCACGGAGGCCTTCATTACGCAGTGTGCGTCTTATTGTCTGGGCTGAAACTTCTGTACCCACATCTGACAAATCTTTTCTCAGTTCCTCAGCAGTCACACGGGGACTTCTCTCCACTCTACGCTTCAGGTAGCGCACAGCAGTCGAAGTCAGCATCTTCTTTCTGCCACGACCAGGTAGCGTTTCAACAGTGCCCTTTGCCTTGAATTTGCGAATGATGCTTCCTAAGGTGTCTCTTGGTATGTTTAACATCTTTGCAATCTTCTTATAGCCATTGCCCTTCCTGTGAAGAGAAATCACCTCTTCTCTTGTCTTCCTGGACCATTCTCTTGCCTTCACCATGTTTGTAACCACACCAGTAAATGTCTAGAAGGAGCTGAGTATCACAGTCATTTTAAAGCTGCCTAATTGGTGCTTATTATGCTTGATTGCTGCTCGGTGACATCCACAGGTGTTTTCAATACCTGATGGAAAGCACCTGTATGAACCTCTGTTCTTCAGAGTGGTAGTCTTTAAGGGGTTGAATAATTGTGGCAATGAAGAAACCACATAAGAACCATTTACTACTGTATTACATAAACAATTGATGTCATTTTAGTTGCATTTGGGTAGTTACAACGTCCTTGTAGGATTTGATTCTGAATACAATTCCAAATGTACACTATAGTCCCTAAACCCCTTTACAGCATTGGGGGTTGAATAATTTTGGACACAACTGTATGTCAAATTGGAACAGGTATCCCTAAATAGAGGTGGGGGCCTTTAACATTATCTGTCACCCACATATAACATTTAATTTAGCATCTCTACCCAGCAATTTGAAAGCAATTTACACATTTAACCATGTCCAGGGCTTTTTTTAAGCAGGAACTGGTGGAACCCAGTTCCACCACCTCTGGTTCTCACCCTCCGTTCTCTGTTCATCACTGTCACTTGAAAACACAGAAGCCCAACTTCTGTGCTTACAAGAACAGCTTGCCTCTCCTAGTGGCTTCACAGATCCCTCCCTGCCCTACACTCACAGCATGGACAAGGGAGCAGTGTGGTCAAGAGCAGGAGGGAACATTATGTGGTAGGCTGCACCCTCTATGTTCACAATCTGTTCCCAAGTGCATGGATACCAACTCCCACAGATTATCTTGCTTCATATAAGAGAGGTAGTGGTGCCTACAGTGCGGGGAGTTTTGTTTAATGGGAAAATGCATGGAAGCTATGAAGGAATGGGGGGAGTGGGAAGATGAGGGCAGTGAACAGGGGTATGCAGAGTTGGGAGATGGGGGATCAGGGATCAGGGGAGTGGTGCAGAGGTCAAAGCTGAGAAGGGGTTGAAATGAGAAGTGAATGGGGAATGCAGAGGTAAGGGCCTGTGAAAGAGAGCTGAACCTTGCACTCTGTATGTGGTGTACCCCTGGCCCTGTACAGAGCACTCCCCTGATCCCTACACTCTGTATATAGCTCACTCCCGAACCCTGCACCCGGTATATAACACACCCCTGATCTCTGCACCCTGTACATAGTGCACTCCTGATCCCTGCTCTCTGTATGTAGCACACCCCTGAACTCTGTACTCTACACATAGCACACCCTAAGCCCTGCACTCTGTACGCAGTGCACCATTGAATCCTCTGCTCTGTACATAGCGCACCCCTGAATTTTGCACTCTGTATGTAGCGCTCCCTGAACCCTGCGCTCTGCATGTAGTGCACTCCTGAACTCTGCGCTCTGTAAGCAGCACACCCCTGAACCCTGCAGTCTGTACATAGTTCACTCCTGTATTCTGCACTATGTTCTGCACTGCTGAACTCTGCAGCCTGTATGTTGTGCACCTCTGAACTCTACACTCTGCATGTAACACTCTCCTAGTATTTAAATGCCCCTTTAAAACCCTCCCACTGCAGTTTGACTACACCCACCATTTGATGTTGTTTGGCCAGGAGGGGGGTCATGGTTGAGCTCCTGCACCTTTCTCTGAGAGAAAAAAGCCCTGGCCATGTCACTCCAACAATCAATACACATCCCACCCTGGGCCTGGATTAGGTAATTATACCTGGGTGGGTATGCAAACTTTCACAGCTCCTTGGACAATCAAGATCTACCTTGGTAAATTCTATAATGATTGGATTAGGGTGACTGATCTATCGGGGTGGTTATAAATGCTGGGGTATGCTCAGGACACTCATTAGGACAGAAGAAGCTACCTGGATAAGTAAAGCATCTTCAATATTACAGAACATTACAGAACAAATGTGGATGAATTTGACTACCTACTACTAGATACACAATGGATAAAGGAGAACATTCACAGACAATGGTGGATTTGGTATTTTGATGACTACACTTGTTTTCCACTTAAAGGATAAGTTCAATCTTATTGGAAAAATAACAAATGCACATACTGTAACTGTAACGTTCATTTTGTAAAGTGCTGTGCAAACTGTTGGCACTATATAAATCCTGTATAATAATCATAATATTTTAGCAGAAAAAAAAATGCAGATTTTTTATTTTTTCCTGCAGGAGACTGAAAAGCATTGATCGCGATCAGTAGATTACAGGTGCAATATGGGCACCTACAGATATGTCCTCCAGTTTTCAGCCCATACCTCTGTATAGGCTGTTTGTTTGAAAGCTGGAGGACATGTCAGTGGACTGCAAGAGCACTCATCAGTTCCCCCGCAGTTAATTGAAACTATAGGTCTGTCTGCCATGGTTCAAATGGTCCCTTGCTGTCACAGGGAGGGGGGATCAAAACATATTACATGTTCCACCCTTATGGCAGCTGAATCATGCTTGAACATGCAACCATTTTCTCCTATGTATGGGCAGCTTTTATCTATTACACTTTCTCTTAGTATTTATAAATCAATGCAATTAAACTCATTTATCTAACAGAGTGAGAACCTGGACTCTGTTTAGGATAGTGTCACAATGGTGTTTTATAAACTGCCCAGAAATCACGAGCCACCTTCCACCAACATCCCCAAGCATTTCAGCAATGCAATAGGTTACAATATTTTTGTGGAGCTTTCCAAGATGGGAAGCAAAGCATTACTGTAAACTATGACTGAGGCACGTCCCTCTAAGATCAAAAGCTCCCACAGTAAGGACAAGGGGAGGAGGTCATACATTCTTGAAAGTTGGGGGTCATGGTCTGGGCCAGTGTTTGTATGGGTAATAGAAAATCAACAATATCAGTTATTATTGAGTAGCCGCAAAGTGTAAAAAAATTTAAGTTTCAGTTCTTTGAAAATGTATGTTTCTGTCTGTTGCATTAGACATTCTTACAGAATTTATCATTAAGTGGATAAAAATCATGACTCACAGGACCGACCTTCTGACGCAACAAATATTGGGTTAGCAGAAGATTGACCTACATAGTATAACGTATTTAGTTGACAAGACACAAAGCTTGTTTCTTACCTCCACAGCTTCATAGTACATGCCCTTTGCTTCATTATCTTGTTTAGCTGACATCAGCCAAGACTTGATTAAGTATTCATAGAAGCTGTCACCAAGTCCTCCAAGAGACACATGATCTATAGTGGGAGAAGTGACACGCAATTTGTAGAGAAAGGATGATAAAGAATTTAATCCGACATTTCATTTGTGCGCATGCAAATCTTGATGTTAAGTATCCATGCCAAGCACCTCTTAAATTCCAATCCCTTCTCAGCATTGTCATTTCAAAATTGTCAGTTCATAATTAAGTGTTCTAATACAATGTCTTTTACATACTAGCTCCGCAATGTTCAAAGAAAATTACATTAGGTTAAGTCTAAAGCTTCTAATTACATCTGACAAGTCACTATGGGCTTAGTGAATAAAAAGAGAAGCAAGAGAAAAATTTCCGTTCTACAGTTAGTAAAATATAATGAAATGTAAAACATGGTTAGACATTAAAGTGAATCTATAGTCAATTAAACCTCAGCTGACTATAGCAATGAAATGCTGCATATATGCAAAGTTATCTGCAAATGCCCTGAAGGCTGAGCCACTCTCTTAATCTGGTTATACTCTGTTATTTTTTTTTCTTATTTAGCCCCAAAATTTCCCCATCAAAGGCCTCCATCCATGTAATTTGTGTCTCTGAATATTGTATTCTAACAGGGGTATGCAATGCTGTCAGAGTACACTTGTAGCACCCTCCTAGATAGGTGCTATGATAAGTAGATTATAGTTGGTTCCTCTGCTTAACAGAAGAACAGTTAGGAAAATCTAATTAGGTTTTCTGCTTAACAGAGAGCTGCAATTGTTTAGTAATGCCTGCTCAGTGTGTTCAAATGCTGCTAGTTCTGCCTCTGACTTCCTCTGTATCCAAGTAACCTAGAAAGGTTCTGGATGTATAGGTGGAACTCATGCAGAACACAGTATGAATATTAATGCCGCTCCAGCCAATGCCAGATAGTGTAGCCCTGAAGGATGCTGGGAGAGGGTATTTATTCCTTGGGCACACTGAGCCCTGGGTCTCTCCTGGAGAGGATTGTACCAGCCTGCGGAAGGCATGTTAAATCCGCAGGCACCTGTTGCCATGCGGCCTTAGGTGGGCAACCTGAGGGCCTGAAGTAAGACAAAGAGTGACCCTGGTTCTTCAGAAAGCTGAGTAAAGGGAGCTGTCTACGAGAGATCTGTCTGGTATCACTTGAGGGCACAGCTTGGTAAAAAGGAAGGAGGCTACCATTCTGTCCTTAGGCCTTGTGAGTACAGACACGGTGGGATCTTGGGGAATCTGTGTGCTTTGCTACCCATCTGGTGCTGTATTGTCAGCGTGGATGGGGAAAAAAAAGGATTCACTGGCTAGTGTCCTGAAGAACAATGTCTGTTTAACCCCTTTATGAAAATTGGGACTTTGCTCAAGGCTGCTATTTAAGGAAGTTCTGTCCTCACATGTAACTAGTTCTATTCTTGGAGTATCCTACCAAATCCCCTTCTCCCTATCCAAGTTCTCCAACAATAAAACTACAAAAACGACAACCCTTAGACTGATCACTGAAGACAAAAAATTAATGTGTCTGTGTACCTGGCTGTGGAACCACCTTGATCCTGGCTACTAGAAAAAGAAGAAAGTCCTGGACAGTAATACAGTGGCTTCTACAGGAGTAGGGCTACACACTGATCAGTGACTGCAGCCACCAATTTCCCAATGTGTCCCTTCAACAGAAGTCAATCAAATGACAGATTTGTGTTGAATGGGGATGGTGCACACTGATTAAAATTCAGCAGGCTCTTCCTGAAATGACCAAATTTCAATCAGAGAATGGACAGCTCAGCAAAAATACCAAAATTCCCAATTGACTCTACCCTCTTCCCTATTCTGCACCTTGTTATTGGTCTGTGAGGACAACAATCTTAATCAAAGCAAGGCATAGCAAGGCATCAGAGGAGGGGGGCAGGTAGAGACCAAGAACCACAATTTACAATGAAATTTACATTATTTGCATGAAAGGATCAATGGATTTCAAGACAAAAAGTATGTGCAGTCACCTCTGCATGGCCAACATATCATTGCTATGGTCAGTTGACTACAAGTATCCTTTGACAACACTATTCACTATAATAACTTTACTTAGCTAGGCCCTCATGTTATAGTGACAGAAACACCTATAATATAGCCATAGATGCCCACATAGATAAGGGGCACTCCATCGCCTATATTCATTTTCTGACAAAATCCTGAAGGCTTTCCAGAAAAAAAATATAATCCGCTTTTAATAATTTTCAGACTGTGCATTGATTTGAATCAGCAAATCAGTGATCTCTATAGAGGAAGAAGGAACGGTTGGGAGACTGACTCATTGGTTTCCCAGAAGCTTGCACCCCCCACAACAGGTGTTTAATTTTTCTTTATTGTATTTTCTGAGGCAAGCTTTATTTCCACTTCAATGGACATCCACAGCCCTTCTCCAAGTTATATAGATACCTTTCCCTGCTGTGATGAGATCTTAGCTGGATGGCAGCCTTGGCACTGCACAGCCTAATTTGAAAATATTCATTGTTAGGTCGAACACGCTCATGCTGCATTTTCTATGTAGTTCTATAGAGAAATCATGCTCCATATTCCAGCAGAGTACTAACACATCATGGTATTTAATGGCAATCATGGAGCACATATGCAGGAATCAACATTGAAGATGTTCAGAGGAGGCTGTATGGCACTAAAGGTACTGAGGTTGGAAAGAAATTATTTTGGTCATCATTCAAAAGTAAATTATTAACATACAAACCACAAAGCTTTCAGGTAAAATTTTTGACCAGTGCAAGAATTCTAATATGACATAGACTAATTAAAATATAACTATACATACGCTGAACCCAGCTGCCACTGACAGGGCTGAAATAATTAGGATACAATCCATGTGGTTTTTCCATTTTCTTCAAGGTTTTCCTGATGGTGTTCACCTGCCAGAAATATTGTGTTTGGAAATGGTTTAAAACTGGCAATTAATTACTTCTTCACATGTAAGTAGTATATATTTACTATAAAGAAGTCTAATTCTTCATTTAATAGTCAAAGATCAATATAAATATGACATAAGCATGAAAGACAGGACAAGTTACCTTCTCAATAAACACTGGATCTCCAGACAGCTCACTGAGTTTCAAGAATTCCAAATGTAAAGTCCCAAATTCTGCTAAAATGCTGCTCCCTGCAGAGGCCCATCCCCAGCTCCAGTTCAAACCACTGAAAAACAGAGGGGCTTATTTATTACAGCTGACCTACAGGAAAATCCTTATTACACAAATGAAATGCACATAAGGAAACTGTTTAACTTGGCAAGCTATTTGCATTTCTGTTGATTTGGTCCTGAGATTCACTCACAGCCAAGCAGATGACCCCACTTTGTGTGTTACAGGTAAGGAAAATAGTGGTGTCATCTCTCCATCCCCAGCTTGCTGATTGGACAGTGAAGGGGCATCTCTCTCTTTACTTTGCTCTCTTCTTCTGCCAGCTTGCTTCTTGTCACTACACTTTCAGCATACCCGACTAGCTTCCAGTCCTGCCCCTCCCTCACCCTGTCTGAGCACTGCATTAAAAAATATAGCTGTAAAGTATACAATGTCACAACTACAAAAATGCCATATAAGCCTTAACACATTGATGTTGTTTCAAATCATTTTAAAAAATGTTCAGTCTGCAGCTTTTATTAAAATAATACCTGTCCTTCAGATCCTTGTTCAGGGCCTTCTGATATAGGTATGACATACCCTATCCCTGCCTCCAGCAGTGCTTCTGAAATATCATGCTGTCACATGGGTTTTTGAGAAGGCTATAAGTAGAGATGAGCGAAGTATTCAAAAATTCGATTCGACTGATTCGGCGAATTCGTAGAAAAAATTTGATTCGAGTCGAATATATTCGCTGTGAATTTAACTTAAAAAAGGGTGTTTCTAGGCTTCAGAGAGACTTAATATTAGTGCTGAACACTGTACCTTTAATTTAAATGCCCTTGGAGTCTGCTGGGGAAGAGAAATAATACTGTCAGGCAGTATGACATGCAGATGAGTGCCGTCGATCTTAGAATCACCGCACACTTCACTCATTTGGCCAGTCACGGGGCCAAAACCAGAGTGTGGAGCCACAGTGTGGCGGTGGAGGCAGCAGCAATGGGAGGCCATGCAGCACCCTATGACAAAAATGGAAACCACCAGCAGTGTGAGGAGACCTGAAAGTGGCACATGGCAGAGTGTGGCGATAGAGACAGCAGCAATGGGAGGCCGTACAGGGACCCATGACACACTCTGGACCTGGCAGCAGCATGAGGAGGCGGTACAGGGGCCCATGGCAGATTACGGGCCTGGCAGCAGCATGAGGAGTCGGTAGGGGGGCCCATGGCAGATTACAGGCCTGGCAGCAGCAATGGGAGGCCGTACAGGGACCCATGACACAATCTGGACCTGGCAGCAGCATGGGGAGGCGGTACAGGGGCCCATGACAGATTACGGGCCTGGCAGCAGCATTTGGAGTCGGTACGGGGGCCCATGACACACTCTGGACCTGGCAGCAGCATGAGGAGGCGGTACAGGGGCGCATGACAGATTACAAGCCTGGCAGCAGCAACTTGGACAGGAGGACGTTCAGTTTCTGCACCGTCTGGTGCGTGCTCGCAAACTGTTGTCTCTTGGAAACGGATTCCAAGAAAGACTGCTGACGGAATCCGTGAAGAGGAGTAGCAGGAGAAGGAGCATCTGAACGAGCGGAATATGCCAACAAGCGACAACAGGGGCCCATGACAGATTACGGGCCTGGCAGCAGCATGAGGAGTCGGTACGGGGGCCCATGGCAGATTAGGGGCCTGGCAGCAGCTATGGGAGGCCCGTAATCTGCCAGCACCCTATGACAAAAAATGGAACCCACCAGCAGTGTGAGGAGACCTGAAAGTGGCACATGGCAGAGTGTGGCGATGGAGACAGCAGCAATGGGAGGCCGTACAGGGACCCATGACACACTCTGGACCTGGCAGCAGCATGAGGAGGCGGTATAGGGGCCCATGGCAGATTAGGGGCCTGGCAGCAGCTATGGGAAGCCCGTAATCTGCCAGCACCCTATGACAAAAAATGGAATACACCAGCAGTGTGAGGAGACCTGAAAGTGGCACATGGCAGAGTGTGGCGATGGAGACAGCAGCAATGGGAGGCCGTACAGGGACCCATGAGAGACTCTGGACTTGGCAGCAGCATGAGGAGGCGGTATAGGGGCCCATGGCAGATTAGGGGCCTGGCAGCAGCTATGGGAGGCCCGTAATCTGCCAGCACCCTATGACAAAAAATGGAACACACCAGCAGTGTGAGGAGACCTGAAAGTGGCACATGTTTGGGGCATGATTCATGGCGGATTTAGTCAGTTGTGTCAGGAACTGGTGGTTTGAAATCCAGACTAATCCACGCCTGATTCATTTTCACAAACGTCAGTCTCTCCACACTTTGGGTGGACAGTCGTGTCCTCCGCGGAGTTGCAATACCTCCTGCCGCACTAAACACGCGCTCCGATGCCACGCTACTGGCCGGGCATGACAGCCTTTCAAGGGCAAATTCAGCTAGTTGGGGCCAAAGGTCAAGTTTCGTTGCCCAGTAGTCAAGGGGATTGTCTACCTCGGTTGGCAGGGTGCTGTCCAAGTAGGCCTAAGCCTGTTGTTTGAGGTCCTGCTCCAGGTCCACCTGATGCTGCTGCTGCTGCTGCTGCTGCGGCTGGTTAGTAGTTTCCTCACTGCGCTGGTGAAGAAAGCTACTCATCATCGACTGCAGACTGAGGCAGCCGCTGCTGGTGGAGCTGCCACTGCTCCTACCACCCCACCCCTCCCCTGCTGCCATCGCAGCGGAACGCGAGCGCACAGGGCCCACAGTGTCTGAGGATGGACGTTGGCGCAGACAGGCAGAGACCAGCTGACTACATAGGTGGTTTTTATAGTACGTTATTTTGGCCTCCCTCTCAGCAGGTGTGAAAAAGGCCACCATTTTGGAACGGTAGCGAGGGTCCAACAAGGTGGACAGCCAAAAGTCATCCCTCTGTCTGATGGTTATTATTCGGCTGTCGCTACGCAAGCAACCGAGCATGCTATGGGCCATTTGTGCCAAGGAATGCGAGGGACTCCCTGCCTCCATCTCCACAGCATACTGCCACGGTGCGTCTGGGTCCTCTGTCTCCTCCTCCTCCTCCTCCTCTACCAGATGCTCCTGCTCCTCCACTCCTGTCCGCTGAGTGGAAAAACCACCCATTTCACTCAATAATTCCTGAGCACCAATGTCCTCCTCTACCTCCTCCTCTTCTTCCTGTCCTGCCCCCACAGGGGTCATGTGGCGTTGAGATCTGTGCGCCACGTCTACCGCACCCTGACCAGCCATTGTTAACAGCATTTGTTCCAGGACGTGCAACAGAGGAATGACGTCGTTCATCCCATAGTCCTGCCGACTCACGAATAGCGTGGCCTCCTCAAAGGGCCTGAGCAAGCGCAGGTGTCACGCATGAGCTGCCAATGGCTGACATCTAAGTTACACAGGGAATACCTTTATCCGCTTTTAACATCAGGAAATCTGTGATGGCCTTTCGCTGTTCGTAAAGGCGGTCTAACATATGTAGGGTTGAATTCCACCTTGTTGCAACGTCACAGCATGAGGAGTCGGTATAGGGGCCCATGGCAGATTAGGGGCCTGGCAGCAGCTATGGGAGGCCCGTAATCTGCCAGCACCCTATGTCAAAAAATTCTACACACCAGCAGTGTGTGAGGAGACCTGAAAGTGGCACATGGCAGAGTGTGGCGATGGAGACAGCAGCAATGGGAGGCCGTACAGGGACCCATGACAGACTCTGGACCTGGCAGCAGCATGAGGAGGCGGTATATAGGGGCCTATGGCAGATTAGGGGCCTGGCAGCAGCTATAGGAGGCCCATAATCTGCCAGCACCCTATGTCAAAAAAATTCTACACACCAGCAGTGTGAGGAGACCTGAAAGTGGCACATGGCATGAGAGACTCTGGACCTGGCAGCAGCATGAGGAAGCGGTATATAGGGGCCTATGGCAGATTAGGGGCCTGGCAGCAGCTATAGGAGGCCCATAATCTGCCAGCACCCTATGTCAAAAAATTCAACACACCAGCAGTGTGTGAGGAGACCTGAAAGTGGCACATGGCAGAGTGTGGCGATGGAGACAGCAGCAATGGGAGGCCGTACAGGGACCCATGACAGACTCTGGACCTGGCAGCAGCATGAGGAGGCGGTATATAGGGGCCTATGGCAGATTAGGGGCCTGGCAGCAGCTATGGGAGGCCCTTAATCTGCCAGCACCCTATGTCAAAAAATTCTACACACCAGCAGTGTGTGAGGAGACCTGAAAGTGGCACATGGCAGAGTGTGGCGATGGAGACAGCAGCAATGGGAGGCCGTACAGGGACCCATGACAGACTCTGGACCTGGCAGCAACATGAGGAGGCGGTATATAGGGGCCTATGGCAGATTAGGGGCCTGGCAGCAGCTATGGGAGGCCCTTAATCTGCCAGCACCCTATGTCAAAAAATTCTACACACCAGCAGTGTGTGAGGAGACCTGAAAGTGGCACATGGCAGAGTGTGGCGATGGAGACAGCAGCAATGGGAGGCCGTACAGGGACCCATGACAGACTCTGGACCTGGCAGCAGCATGAGGAGGCGGTATATAGGGGCCCATGGCAGATTAGGGGCCTGGCAGCAGCTATAGGAGGCCCATAATCTGCCAGCACCCTATGTCAAAAAATTCAACACACCAGCAGTGTGAGGAGACCTGAAAGTGGCACATGGCAGAGTGTGGCGATGGAGACAGCAGCAATGGGAGGCCGTACAGGGACCCATGACAGACTCTGGACCTGGCAGCAGCATGAGGAAGCGGTATATAGGGGCCTATGGCAGATTAGGGGCCTGGCAGCAGCTATGGGAGGCCCTTAATCTGCCAGCACCCTATGTCAAAAAATTCTACACACCAGCAGTGTGTGAGGAGACCTGAAAGTGGCACATGGCATGAGAGACTCTGGACCTGGCAGCAGCATGAGGAAGCGGTATATAGGGGCCTATGGCAGATTAGGGGCCTGGCAGCAGCAATGGGAGGCCCATAATCTGCCAGCACCCTATGTCAAAAAATTCTACACACCAGCAGTGTGTGAGGAGACCTGAAAGTGGCACATGGCAGAGTGTGGCGATGGAGACAGCAGCAATGGGAGGCCGTACAGGGACCCATGACAGACTCTGGACCTGGCAGCAGCATGAGGAGGCGGTATATAGGGGCCCATGGCAGATTAGGGGCCTGGCAGCAGCTATGGGAGGCCCATAATCTGCCAGCACCCTATGTCAAAAAATTCTACACACCAGCAGTGTGTGAGGAGACCTGAAAGTGGCACATGGCATGAGAGACTCTGGACCTGGCAGCAGCATGAGGAAGCGGTATATAGGGGCCTATGGCAGATTAGGGGCCTGGCAGCAGCAATGGGAGGCCCATAATCTGCCAGCACCCTATGTCAAAAAATTCTACACACCAGCAGTGTGTGAGGAGACCTGAAAGTGGCACATGGCAGAGTGTGGCGATGGAGACAGCAGCAATGGGAGGCCGTACAGGGACCCATGAGAGACTCTGGACCTGGCAGCAGCATGAGGAAGCGGTATATAGGGGCCTATGGCAGATTAGGGGCCTGGCAGCAGCAATGGGAGGCCCATAATCTGCCAGCACCCTATGTCAAAAAATTCTACACACCAGCAGTGTGTGAGGAGACCTGAAAGTGGCACATGGCAGAGTGTGGCGATGGAGACAGCAGCAATGGGAGGCCGTACAGGGACCCATGACAGACTCTGGACCTGGCAGCAGCATGAGGAGGCGGTATATAGGGGCCTATGGCAGATTAGGGGCCTGGCAGCAGCTATGGGAGGCCCTTAATCTGCCAGCACCCTATGTCAAAAAATTCAACACACCAGCAGTGTGAGGAGACCTGAAAGTGGCACATGGCAGAGTGTGGCGATGGAGACAGCAGCAATGGGAGGCCGTACAGGGACCCATGAGAGACTCTGGACCTGGCAGCAGCATGAGGAAGCGGTATATAGGGGCCTATGGCAGATTAGGGGCCTGGCAGCAGCAATGGGAGGCCCATAATCTGCCATCACCCTATGTCAAAAAATTCTACACACCAGCAGTGTGTGAGGAGACCTGAAAGTGGCACATGGCAGAGTGTGGCGATGGAGACAGCAGCAATGGGAGGCCGTACAGGGACCCATGAGAGACTCTGGACCTGGCAGCAGCATGAGGAAGCGGTATATAGGGGCCTATGGCAGATTAGGGGCCTGGCAGCAGCTATAGGAGGCCCATAATCTGCCAGCACCCTATGTCAAAAAAATCTACACACCAGCAGTGTGTGAGGAGACCTCAAAGTGGCACATGTTTGAGGCATGATTCATGGCGGATTTAGTCAGTTGTGTCAGGAACTGGTGGTTTGAAATCCAGACTAATCCACGCCTGATTCATTTTCACAAACGTGAGTCTCTCCACACTTTGGGTGGACAGTCGTGTCCTCCGCGGAGTTACAATACCTCCTGCCGCACTAAACACGCGCTCCGATGCCACGCTACTGGCTGGGCATGACAGCCTTTCAAGGGCAAATTCAGCTAGTTGGGGCCAAAGGTCAAGTTTCGTGGCCCAGTAGTCAAGGGGATTGTCTACCTCGGTTGGCAGGGTGCTGTCCAAGTAGGCCCAAGCCTGTTGTTTGAGGTCCTGCTCCAGGTCCACCTGATGCTGCTGCTGCTGCGGCTGGTTAGTAGTTTCCTCACTGCGCTGGTGAAGAAAGCTACTCATCATCGACTGCAGACTGAGGCAGCTGCTGCTGGTGGAGCTGCCACTGCTCCTACCACCCCACCCCTCCCCTGCTGCCATGGCAGCGGAACGCGAGCGCACAGGGCCCACAGTGTCTGAGGATGGACGTTGGCGCACAAAGGCAGAGACCAACTGACTACATAGGTGGTTTTTATAGTACGTTATTTTGGCCTCCCTCTCAGCAGGTGTGAAAAAGGCCACCATTTTGGAACGGTAGCGAGGGTCCAACAAGGTGGACAGCCAAAAGTCATCCCTCTGTCTGATGGTTATTATTCGGCTGTCGCTACGCAAGCAACCGAGCATGCTATGGGCCATTTGTGCCAAGGAATGCGAGGGACTCCCTGCCTCCATCTCCACAGCATACTGCCACGGTGCGTCTGGGTCCTCTGTCTCCTCCTCCTCCTCCTCTACCAGATGCTCCTGCTCCTCCACTCCTGTCCGCTGAGTGGAAAAACCACCCATTTCACTCAATAATTCCTGAGCACAAATGTCCTCCTCTACCTCCTCCTCTTCTTCCTGTCCTGCCCCCACAGGGGTCATGTGGCGTTGAGATCTGTGCGCCACGTCTACCGCACCCTGACCAGCCATTGTTAACAGCATTTGTTCAAGGACGTGCAACAGAGGAATGACGTCGTTCATCCCATAGTCCTGCCGACTCACGAATAGCGTGGCCTCCTCAAAGGGCCTGAGCAAGCGGCAGGTGTCACGCATGAGCTGCCAATGGCTGACATCTAAGTTACACAGGGGAGTACCTTTATCCGCTTGTAACATCAGGAAATCGGTGATGGCCTTTCGCTGTTCGTAAAGGCGGTCTAACATGTATAGTGTTGAATTCCACCTTGTTGCAACGTCGCAGATCAGGCGATGCTGTGGAATTCCGTTCTGCCGCTGCAGCTCAATGAGGGTGTTCTTTGCGGTGTAGGAATGGCTGAAATGCATGCACAGTTTACGTGACATTTTAAGGATGTCTTGCAGTGGGATGGTGGATTTTAAGAACCGCTTGACAACCAGATTGAACACGTGAGCCATGCATGGCGCATGGCACAACCTTCCTTGACGCAGAGCAGACACCATGTTCTTTCCGTTGTCGGTCAACATGGTTCCGATTTTCAGTTTGCGCGGAGACAGCCATCTGTCGATTTCTCTGTTCATTACACTCAGAAGTTCCTCCCCTGTGTGACTACGTTCGCCAAGGCATACCAGGTGCAGAACAGCGTGACACCGTTGCGCCCTGCACATGTGATATGCCGGTCGGGTAATGGGACTTGGCACGGGGGTGGCGGCTGAGGACACGGCGGAAGAAGAGGTGGTAGAGGCGGACATCTTTGCCGGACCAAGGACGTGCAAACGTGGAGGCAAAAGCGGCGTGACCTGTCCAAGTTGCTGGTGCGGCTGTGACGGCACCACGTTCACCCAGTGGGCCGTAAATGACATGTACTGTCCCTGACCGTAGTTACAGCTCCACACGTCGGCGCTGCCGTGCACTTTGGCAGAGACCGACATGCTCAAAGACTGGCCCACCATGTCTTCTACATGTGAATGCAGGGCTGGCACTGCCTTTTTGGCGAAGAAATGACGGCTTGGCACTCTCCACCGCGGCGCGGCACAAGCCATCATTTCTCTGAAAGGTGCTGAGTCCACCACTTGGAAAGGGAGGGACTGCAGCACCAGCAACTTGGACAGGAGGACGTTCAGCTTTTGCACCGTCGGGTGCGTGCTCGCAAACTGTTGTCTCTTGGAAACGGATTCCAAGAAAGACTGCTGACGGAATCCGTGAAGAGGAGTAGCAGGAGAAGGAGCATCTGAACGAGCGGAAGATGCCAACGAGCGACAACTCCCCTCAGCAGAGGTGTTGGAGCCTTGACTGGCTGATGGAGGGCGATTGACGTCGGGTGACGGAGCAAGTAACGGAGCGGGTGATGGAGCGGGGGCTGGGGCGGGCAGAACCGCCGTATCTTTATCACGGTTTTCCCAGGCCACCAAATGGCGACGCTGCATATGCTGCCGCAACGCTGTAGTCCCAACATGGGCCCCCTGGCCACGCTTGACTTTCTGGCCACATAGTCGACATACGGCTACGTTTACTTCCTCGGGCGGCTTGACGAAAAATTGCCACACCGCCGAGTAGGAAACTTTGCCCCCGATACTCCTCACTGGCTGACTGCTGCTTCCTCCGTGCACACCGGCACCAATACTGGCCGTGGTGGTAGGCTGCAGTGGAGCTGGTGCTCTACTCCGTGGCCGTTTGGCTCCACTGACACTGCTGCGACCCTGCTGCTGTCTCCTGGGCAACCCACCGACTGTTTTGCTCGCTGCCAAGCTGCCACCCTCTTCTCCTGATGATGCGGAAGAAATTGCCTGATGACGACGAGGCTGCCAAGTGCGATCAACCTCCTCATCATCAAGTAGGGTCTCCGCCTCACTACTAGCCCCCTCGGCTGCGTCTGGGTCAGGAGACAGACCTGTCTCTAGACCGGCTACCGAGCCACTCTCCTCGCCACTACTTCTTCGCCTGGCTGCTGAAAAGGCGGATGTCTCCCCCCGTTCCTGACCGCCCTCTGTTAGCTCTTCCTCACTGTACAGTGGGGCTGAGCCCACAGCATGCGATACTTCGCTTGGTGAGGGAACACCAAAGGACAGGGGCAGGTAGAGGACACGTGATTTCAGTGGGCTTGGTCCCGGGCCATGCCAACTAACGGTTGTGTCTGACGTACCCACCGACCGTTGGCTGTAGGTGTCAGAGGTGACCTGGGAAGAGGAAGACGACCGAGCCAACCAATCGACGACGGCAGGGTTGTCGGTGGAGACACGACCGCTGGATGACACCGGGAGCACTGGCCTCTGGCTGCGAATAGTGCTGCCTCGACCCCTTCCTCTGCTGCCACGTCTGCTCGCTCCTAAAACATTGCCTCCTCTGCCACTCCTCTGCATGTTGTCTGACATACTCTTTAATTAAACGATTATGTGTCCCTGAGTAACAATTCTGTGTCCCTGAGTAACAATTCTGTGTCTGTGCGAGTAACAATTCTGTGGCCCTAAGTAACAGTTCTGTGGCCCTCAGTAACAATTCTGTGTCCCTGATTAACGTTTCTGTGGCCCCAAGTAACAGTTCTGTGGCCCTCAGTAACAATTCTGTGTCTGTGCGAGTAACAATTCTGTGTCTGTGCGAGAAACAATTCTGTGGCCCTAAGTAAAGTTTCTGTGGCCCTAAGTAACAATTCTCTGGCACTCAGTAACAATTCTGTCTGTCCCTGAGTAACAATTCTCTGGCACTCAGTAACAATTCTGTCTGTCCCTGAGTAAAAATTCTGTGGCCCTAAGTAAAGTTTCTGGGGCCCTGAGTAACAATTATCTGGCACTCCGTAACAATTCTGTCTGTCCCTGAGTAACAATTCTCTGGCACTCAGTAACAATTCTGTCTGTCCCTGAGTAAAAATTCTCTGGCCCTAAGTAAAGTTTCTGTGGCCCTGAGTAACAATTCTCTGGCACTCCGTAACAATTCTGTCTGTCCCTGAGTAACAATTCTCTGGCACTCCGTAACAATTCTGTCTGTCCCTGAGTAAAAATTCTGTGGCCCTAATTAAAGTTTCTGTGGCCCTAAGTAACAATTCTCTGGCACTCAGTAACAATTCTGTCTGTCCCTGAGTAACAATTCTCTGGCACTCGGTAACAATTCTGTCTGTCCCTGAGTAACAATTCTCTGGCACTCAGTAACAATTCTGTCTGTCCCTGAGTAAAAATTCTGTGGCCCTAATTAAAGTTTCTGTGGCCCTAAGTAACAATTCTCTGGCACTCAGTAACAATTCTGTCTGTCCCTGAGTAACAATTCTCTGGCACTCCGTAACAATTTTGTCTGTCCCTGAGTAACAATTCTCTGGCACTCAGTAACAATTCTGTCTGTCCCTGAGTAAAAATTCTGTGGCCCTAATTCAAGTTTCTGTGGCCCTAAGTAACAATTCTCTGGCACTCAGTAACAATTCTGTCTGTCCCTGAGTAACAATTCTCTGGCACTCAGTAACAATTCTGTCTGTCCCTGAGTAAAAATTCTGTGGCCCTAAGTAAAGTTTCTGGGGCCCTGAGTAACAATTATCTGGCACTCAGTAACAATTCTGTCTGTCCCTGAGTAACAATTCTCTGGCACTCAGTAACAATTCTGTCTGTCCCTGAGTAACAATTCTCTGGCACTCAGTAACAATTCTGTCTGTCCCTGAGTAAAAATTCTGTGGCCCTAAGTAAAGTTTCTGGGGCCCTGAGTAACAATTATCTGGCACTCCGTAACAATTCTGTCTGTCCCTGAGTAACAATTCTCTGGCACTCAGTAACAATTCTGTCTGTCCCTGAGTAAAAATTCTCTGGCCCTAAGTAAAGTTTCTGGGGCCCTGAGTAACAATTCTCTGGCACTCCGTAACAATTCTGTCTGTCCCTGAGTAACAATTCTCTGGCACTCAGTAACAATTCTGTCTGTCCCTGAGTAAAAATTCTGTGGCCCTAATTAAAGTTTCTGTGGCCCTAAGTAACAATTCTCTGGCACTCAGTAACAATTCTGTCTGTCCCTGAGTAACAATTCTCTGGCACTCGGTAACAATTCTGTCTGTCCCTGAGTAACAATTCTCTGGCACTCAGTAACAATTCTGTCTGTCCCTGAGTAAAAATTCTGTGGCCCTAATTAAAGTTTCTGTGGCCCTAAGTAACAATTCTCTGGCACTCAGTAACAATTCTGTCTGTCCCTGAGTAACAATTCTCTGGCACTCCGTAACAATTCTGTCTGTCCCTGAGTAACAATTCTCTGGCACTCAGTAACAATTCTGTCTGTCCCTGAGTAAAAATTCTCTGGCCCTAAGTAAAGTTTCTGTGGCCCTGAGTAACAATTCTCTGGCACTCCGTAACAATTCTGTCTGTCCCTGAGTAACAATTCTCTGGCACTCCGTAACAATTCTGTCTGTCCCTGAGTAAAAATTCTGTGGCCCTAATTAAAGTTTCTGTGGCCCTAAGTAACAATTCTCTGGCACTCAGTAACAATTCTGTCTGTCCCTGAGTAACAATTCTCTGGCACTCGGTAACAATTCTGTCTGTCCCTGAGTAACAATTCTCTGGCACTCAGTAACAATTCTGTCTGTCCCTGAGTAAAAATTCTGTGGGCCTAATTAAAGTTTCTGTGGCCCTAAGTAACAATTCTCTGGCACTCAGTAACAATTCTCTCTGTCCCTGAGTAACAATTCTCTGGCACTCAGTAACAATTCTGTCTGTCCCTGAGTAAAAATTCTGTGGCCCTAATGAAAGTTTCTGTGGCCCTAAGTAACAATTCTCTGGCACTCAGTAACAATTCTGTCTGTCCCTGAGTAACAATTCTCTGGCACTCAGTAACAATTCTGTCTGTCCCTGAGTAACAATTCTCTGGCACTCAGTAACAATTCTGTCTGTCCCTGAGTAAAAATTCTGTGGCCCTAAGTAAAGTTTCTGTGGCCCTGAGTAACAATTCTCTGGCACTCAGTAACAATTCTGTCTGTCCCTGAGTAACAATTCTCTGGCACTGAGTAACAATTCTGTCTGTCCCTGAGTAAAAATTCTGTGGCCCTAAGTAACAATTCTCTGGCACTCAGTAACAATTCTGTCTGTCCCTGAGTAACAATTCTCTGGCACTCAGTAACAATTCTGTCTGTCCCTGAGTAACAATTCTGTGGCCCTAACTAGCGTTTCTTTGTCCCTAAGTAACAGTTCTGTGGCCCTCAGTAACAGTTCTGTGTCTGTGCGAGTAACAATTCTGTGTCTGTGCGAGTAACAATTCTGTGGCCCTAAGTAACAGTTCTGTGGCCTTCAGTAACAATTCTGTGTCTGTGCGAGTAACAATTCTGTGTCTGTGCGAGTAACAATTCTGTGGCCCTAAGTAAAGTTTCTGTGGCCCTAAGTAACAATTCTCTGGCACTCAGTAACAATTCTGTCTGTCCCTGAGTAACAATTCTCTGGCACTCAGTAACAATTCTGTCTGTCCCTGAGTAAAAATTCTGTGGCCCTAAGTAAAGTTTCTGTGGCCCTGAGTAACAATTCTCTGGCACTCAGTAACAATTCTGTCTGTCCCTGAGTAACAATTCTCTGGCACTGAGTAACAATTCTGTCTGTCCCTGAGTAAAAATTCTGTGGCCCTAATTAAAGTTTCTGTGGCCCTAAGTAACAATTCTCTGGCACTCAGTAACAATTCTGTCTGTCCCTGAGTAACAATTCTCTGGCACTCAGTAACAATTCTGTCTGTCCCTGAGTAACAATTCTGTGGCCCTAACTAGCGTTTCTTTGTCCCTAAGTAACAGTTCTGTGGCCCTCAGTAACAGTTCTGTGTCTGTGCGAGTAACAATTCTGTGTCTGTGCGAGTAACAATTCTGTGGCCCTAAGTAACAGTTCTGTGGCCTTCAGTAACAATTCTGTGTCTGTGCGAGTAACAATTCTATGTCTGTGCGAGTAACAATTCTGTGGCCCTAAGTAAAGTTTCTGTGGCCCTAAGTAACAATTCTCTGGCACTCAGTAACAATTCTGTCTGTCCCTGAGTAACAATTCTCTGGCACTCAGTAACAATTCTGTCTGTCCCTGAGTAAAAATTCTGTGGCCCTAAGTAAAGTTTCTGTGGCCCTGAGTAACAATTCTCTGGCACTCAGTAACAATTCTGTCTGTCCCTGAGTAACAATTCTCTGGCACTGAGTAACAATTCTGTCTGTCCCTGAGTAAAAATTCTGTGGCCCTAATTAAAGTTTCTGTGGCCCTAAGTAACAATTCTCTGGCACTCAGTAACAATTCTGTCTGTCCCTGAGTAACAATTCTCTGGCACTCAGTAACAATTCTGTCTGTCCCTGAGTAACAATTCTGTGGCCCTAATAACGTTTCTGTGGCCCTAAGTAACAATTCTCTGGCACTGAGTAACAATTCTGTCTGTCCCTGATTATGAATTCTGTGGCCCTAACTAGCGTTTCTTTGTCCCTAAATAACGATTCTGTGGCCCTCATTAACAAGTCTGTGTCCCTGAGTAATGGTTCTCTGTCCCTAAGTAACTTTTCTCTGTCCCCAATTATCGTTTCTGTGGCCCTAACTCTGTCCCTGTCCCTAGTACAGAGCGGTCTGCCTCTGTTCAATAACTGCAGGCAAATGAAGAATTCCAAAATGGCCGCTATTTATAGCTCGACCATTACACAGTGCTGGCTGGCTGGCTGCTGATAGGCTGATGCGATCACATGTAGTTGAGGCATGCATTATGGGTCAGCGCGCCTTGTCTGCACGCCTTCCCAGACATCCCCGCTCCGTCGCCGCACATGTCAGCCGCCATTTTCTGAAAAATTTCGATTCGCGCGTCCGAATTAGGCTATTTTTCGGATTCGGCACGAATCGAAATTTTTCAGATATTCGACTCGAATTCCACTTTGGATACTTCGATTCGCTCATCTCTAGCTATAAGTGGCCATTTCAACATACAATACACAGGCATGGTCCATTATTTTCATTGTGAAACCCACCCTGAGAAATACCATTCATTCATGCATATAGACAGGACTTGGTTACAAAAAGGCTGCAGGAGATCAGCAGCACTGAGATGCAACTAGTGATGAAAAAGGCGACAAATGATGGCAGTGCGGGAACTGTTTGGTTTCGGAGGGACATCATATGACATTGTCAGGGACCATCGCGACGCATGGGTCTGCACATGCGTAGGTGTCTGTCAAGACATGCAGGCATCAGGGCACTAGGACCCAGGTGCACCCATCGCCTATGACGGTGCTGGGCAGGCACTAGGACCTAGGCTGCGCCTGTCAGGTGCAGGGCAGGCTACTTAAACCAGCCCTGCACAGACACAAGTTGCCGTATGGTCTGATCTGGTTCCTGTGTTCCTGTTGTTTGAGATTCGTTGCTGACCTGCCTGGACCTGACCTCTGCTGACTTCTCCTGCTCTGACCCCTGGCTAAGTTTGACCTCTCTTTTTGGATATCCCTACCTGATCTGAACTACTGGTACCGACCCCGGCAAGTGACCTGACTATTCTTCTGCCTGCTGCCTTGTACTACGCTGACCCCTCTGTTACCGACCTGGCCCGTTTGACCACGCTATTGCTCAGCCATCCATCTGACCCGCACGGATTAGCTGCTACTCTCCAGACCTGTCTGCCTCTTCACGTCAGGCTCTCTACCTGTCATTACCTCTGGTGATTCCTCTACCTCAGGTGGGTGTACTCAGGGGCCGCAACCTGGTCACTGTCCGCTCCAAGCCCATCCCCACCATCAGGGGCTCTGGTGAACAAGCGGACTGGGGCTTAGACTCCACGCCCTGGGGAATCCTGTCCTGGGGACTGCTAGAGTACACCAGGTGGTCCATAACAGACATCCTCTCAGTCGCATACTCTAGCGGCTGCACTGTGGCATGATCTGTCACCTGCTGTATCCATGGGACATAGTGGATAACAGATCATTGTACCACGTCGGTCCTGGTACCATGTGATCACTGTGACCAATCACAATGATCACATGATATTTGTGCGCATTGCATGGCTTTCATTCATAGACATTCATTGTGCACTATTGTGATGATCTCTGTGATTGGTCACAGAGATCACATGGTACAGACAAGGGCAATCACAGAGCATCTGTACCATGCGATAGCTGTGGCCAATCACAGCTCTCACAATAGTACATACTGGCTATGAATAGATGACATTCAGTGATCATCACTGTTATAAGCAATCATAGTGTAAAAAAAAAATCCAGAGTAGTGCACTGTTACTATGGTAACACTGCACTGTTTTGGTCACAGTATATAAAAAAAAAAAGAAAAAATATAAAAACATTTTTTTTTTTTTTTTTACAGTCACCAGTCAGTATCCCTAATCACCGCCACACCAGTCATATGACGATGATGTATTGTTCTGGTGATAGTATGTAAAAAATGTTTTAAAAAAATAGATTTTTTTCATTTTCAAAAAAAATTGTGGCAAAAAAATTACAACTTCAAAAAACTCACCATGCCTCTTGCTAAATACTTCAGTCTAAATACCGCAGGCTGTCTATTTTCCATAAAGGGGTCATTCTGGGGGTATTTGTACTATTCTGGCATTTTAGGACTTCAAAAATAAGTTGTCAATACATCAGGACCGACCAATTTTCAAATATATATCCCATAGTTTGTAGACTATTTAACTTTCACACTGACTAAATAATATGCACCAATTTGGGTTATTTTTACCAAAGAAATGGAGCAGAAAATGTATGAAGAAAATGTATTGATTTGCACAATTTTATAACAGAGACAAAGAAAAAGATGTTTTTTTCCAAACATTTCAGTATAAATTCATTTATATACCAAAAAAAAACAGTGGTTATCAAATACCACCAAAAAAGCTGTATCTGTCTCAAAAAAGTGATAAAAATGTCAGTTGGATACAGCGTTGCATGACTGAGCACCTGACATTCAAAGTGTGACAGCTCTGAACGCTGAAAATTGACCTGGGCAAGAAGGGGGGGGGGGGAGTGTTCAGGTATTGAAATGGTGTGTGTCTTTTTATATCTGCCAGGGTCATCTTTGAAGATCCTCTATTTTCATACTAATCTGCGTATTTTTCACTTTTTAAAGTCCGCCATACCTGACGCATTATTTAAAGGAAAAAACAGTGTAAAGTAAAAAATAATAGCTAGTAACTTCTTTAAACATAAATTGTATACAGTTTTTTTTCCCCTTTACTGCATATATTTGTTGATATAGAAATCATTTTTCACCAGACTGAGTACAATAAACTGCTGAAATTTGACATCTGATTGGCTCTGATGGGTCATTAAATGTGGTAACCCATAAATAGTGCATTAATTAAAGTCTATTGTGAAACATTGCAGTTGCCAACTTTTTTAAAAAGCCTTTTCCTTTGCCAAAATTTACAGAAACCACTGCCAAATATAAACTAGCTTATAAACAACTCAAAGGTACATAATTAGTGAAACTCTTCTTTAGCCTTTCCCCAATGACTTATTTCCCCCACTAGGCACTGCCATGTTTCCGAAGCAAAATAATCTAACTTTTGAGAGCACGGTTTCCAGGCATAATTTTAAAAAAATAGGCCAACAGCAGTTATAAATTAGCTGCAAACATCCAACATCTCGATGTTTAACACTTAAAAGGGATTTTATAGTGGTTATATATGTATGTATGTGTGTGTATATATATATATATATATATATATATATATATATATATATATATATATATACACACACACAGTGAGAAACAGAAGTATTTGAACACCCTGCGATTTTACAAGTTCCCCCACTTAGAAATCATGGAGGGGTCTGAAATTCACATTGTAGGTGCATTCCCTCTCTGAGAGACAGCATTTAAAAAAAAATTCAGGAAATCACATTGTATGACTTTTAAAGAATTTATTTGTCTTGCACTGCTGAACATAAGTATTTGAACACCTGGGAAAATCAGTGTTAATATTTGGTACAGAAGCCTTTGTTTGCAATTACAGAGGTCAAACGTTTCCTGTAGTTCTTGACCAGGTTTGCACACACTGCAACAGGGATTTTGGTCCACTCCTCCACACAGATCTCCTCTAGATCTGTCAGGTTTCGGGGCTGTCGCTGAGCAACACAGAGTTTCAGCTCCCTCCAAAGATATTCTATTGGATTTAGGTCTGTAGACTGGCTAGGCCACTCCAGAACCTTTATATACTTCTTACGGAGCCACTCCTTGGTTATCCTGGCTGTGTGCTTTGGGTCGCTGTCATGTTGAAAGACCCAGCTCCGACCAATCTTCAATGCTCTGACTGAATGAAGGAGGTTGTTGCTAAAAATCGCACAATAAATGGCCCCATTCATCCTCTCCTTAATACAGTGCAGTCGTCCTGTCCCCTTTGCAGAAAAGCACCCCCAAAGCATGATGTTACCACCCCCATGCTTCACAGTAGGTATGGTGTTCTTGGGATGCAACTCATCCTTCTTTTTCCTTCAAACACGTCGAGTGAAGTTTAGACCAAAAAGTTCTACTTTGGTCTCATCTGACCACATGACTTTCTCCCATGCCTCCTCTGAATCATCCAGATGGTCATTGGCAAACTTCAGACGGGCCTGGACATGTGATGACTTGAGCAGGGGAACCTTCCGTGCAATGCATGATTTGAAACAATGACGGCGTAGTGTTCTACCGACAGTGACCTTTGAAACCGCGGTCCCAGCTCTCTTCATGTCATTGACCAGCTCCTCCCTTGTAGTTCTGGGCTGATTCCTCACCTTTCTTATCATCAGTGATAACCCACGAGGTGAGATCTTGTATGGAGCCCCAGTCCGAGGGAGACTGACAGTCATCTTTAGCCTCTTCCATTTTCTAACAATTGCTCCAACAGTTGATCTATTTTCACCAAGCTGCTTGGCAATTGCCCCGTAGCCCTTTCCAGCCTTGTGGAGGTCCACAATTTTGTCTCTGGTGTCTTTTGACAGCTCTTTAGTCTTGCCCATGGTAGTAGTTGGCGTCTGACTGACTGTGGGGTGGACAGGTGTCTTTAAAGAGCTCAGACAGGTGCTACTAAGTTAGATTAATGAGTGGAGTAGAGGTGGACTTTTTAAAGGCACAGTAACAGGTCTTTGGGAGCCAGAATTCTTGCTGTTTCTCTATGTGTTCAAATACTTATGTTCAGCAGTGCAAGACAAATAAATTCTTTAAAAATCATACAATGTGATCTCCTGAATTTTTTTTTTAAATTCTGTCTCTCAGAGTGGGAATGCACCTACAATGTGAATTTCAGACCCCTCCATGATTTCTAAGTGGGAGAACTTGCAAAATCGCAGGGTGTTCAAATACTTCTGTTCCTCACTGTATATACATACAAACTAAATTGCCAAAAGTATTGGGATGCCTGTCTTTACATGCATATGATGAACTTGAATGGCATCCCAGTCTTAGTCCGTAGGATTCAATATTGAGTTGGCCCACCCTTTGCAGCTATAACAGCTTCAACTCTTCTGGGATGGCTATCCACAAGGTTTAGGAGTGTGTCTATGGGTCTGACCATTTTTTCAGAAGCGCATTTGTGAGGTCAGACACTGATGTAGGGTGAGAAGGCCTTGCTCGCAGTCTCCACTTGAATTCATCCCAAAGGTGTTCTATCAGGTTGAGGTCAGGACTCCACCCCAAACTTGCTCATCCGTGTCTTTATTGACCTTGCTTTGTGCACTGGTGTGCAGTCATATTGGAACAGGAAGGGGCCATCCCCAAACTGTTACCACAAAGTTGGGAGCATGAAATTGTCCAAAATATCTTGGTATGCTGGCGCCTTAAGAGTTCCCTTCACTGGAACTAAGGGACCAAGTCCAACCCCTGAAAAACAACCCCACACCATAATCCCCCCTCCACCAAACTTTACACTTGGCACAATGCAGTCAGACAAGTAGTGTTCTCTTGGCAACCGTCAAACCCAGACATGTCCATCGGATTGCCAGACATAAAAGCGTGATTCATCACTCCAGAAAACACATCTCCACTGCTCTAGAGTCCAGTGGTGGCGTGTTTTACACCACTGCATCTGATGCTTTGCATTGCACTTGGTGATATAAGGCTTGGATGCAGTTGCACGGCCATGGAAACCCATTCCATGAAGCTCTATATGCACTGTTGTGCTAATCTGAAGGCCACATGAAGTTTGGAGGTCTTTAGCTATTGACTCTGTAGACAGTTGGTGACTTATGAGCACTGTGCGCTTCAGCATACGTTGACCCCTCTCTGTCATTTTACGTGGCCTACCACTTCATGGCTGAGTTGCTGTTGTTCCTAGTTGCCTCCACCTTATTATAAAACCATTAACAGTTGACCATGGAATATTTAGTAGCAAGGAGATTTCACAGATGGATTTAATTGCACAGGTGGCAACCTATCATGGTACCATGCATGAATTCAATGAGCTCCTGAGAGCGACCCATTCTTTCACAAATGTTTGTAGAAGCAGTCTGCATGCCTTGGTGGTTGATTTTATACACCTGTAGCCATGGAGGTGATTGGAACACCTAAATTCAATGATTTGGAGGGGTGTCCCAATACTTTTGGCAATATAGTGTGTGTCTGTGTGTGTGTGTATATATATATATATATATATATATATACACACACACAACATTTAAAACAATATTTTCTCTTTTAATCAGGTACCTAAAGAATGCATATTAATATTTTGAATGCTCATTTCTAGTTAATAGGTAAAGCTCCATTTCACATCATGTATGCTAATATTTACACATAGAAGCGAATAAACCAGAGGAATACTTGATCCCCTTTTTCTTCCTTCCTGTTCAGTCAGGTAAAATTTCAGTTAGAGAGTCTTCAGTTGTGCACTCCCCTAAAATAAATGTTCCTTTAATGCTCTATATTTGATGTACCCTGTATTATTGTTTTTAATTGTATAAAGGTTTGCATTTCAACAGATATACAACTGAACATTGAGATAATACAATTCACGTTCAAAGAGTTTCGTCACAATTGTTACATTTCATTTGAAAGTTTAGCATTGTCAGTTGTAATGAAATTAGGAATATGGCTGTATTTAGGACAAAGATGTAAAATCTTATCCGTACAGACCATTAAAACCTTTGGACACAAGGCTTACCCACATGCATTTGGACACATGCTGACCCAAACACCAGGTGAGGTATGTACACTCATATACATTCTGCTCCCATCTTACTTTCCTCACCCTCCTTCTCCTAATCTCCTGGGGTATCTCCTCTAATCCTGGCCTTGCAGTATCTCATTGCCACCACACACCTGGAACCTTCCTTACTCTGGCAACAGCTGTTTCATCTCTATCCCCCTGCTTCCAAAAAGCAACCCCCCTTTCTCTTGTGTCCTCTGGAATGCCTGCTCTGTTTGTAACAAGCTCATCTCTGTCCATGACCTTTTTGTCTTCCATTCCCTTAACCTTCTTGCCATTACTGAATCCTGGCTTCAAGAGTCTGCCTCTCACACTGTCCTCTCCCTTGGAGGCCTCCACTGGACTCACTCACCCAGACCCAGTGGATAGAAAGGAGGTGGAGTTGATTTGCTTCTATCCCCACTGTACACCTTTCAAGTACTTCCTACAGCTCCCTCTCTATCCTTCTCTTCTTTTGAGACTCACTGTATTCATTGGTTTTCTCTAGTTTCTCTAAGGATTGAATGATCTATTGGCCTTTTGGACCAGTGTCATGCTCCCTTGACTTAGATGACTGGCTACCCTAATTTTTCTCCTCTGAAATACCCACTAGCATTCTTGGTGACTTTAATATCCCTGTTAATGTTAATAGTCTGGCTACATCTCAATTTTGCAACTTAACCTCATTTTTTAATCTAACACATTGGTCACAGTCCACCCTTGCCCTTGTATTCTCCCATCTTTGCACTCCCTGCAACCTCACCAACACATTTCTCCTCATTTACTAAACTAAGTAATTTTTTTTCTTTGCAGAGTGAATTTTCACTTAGCTGAGTAAATGAGGTGAGGTTATCCTGATTTCAGTCTTTACATCATGTGTGGGCAAAAATCCAGTTTCCTATTTTTTTTATTTAAACTCTGTTTATTGCAGATATGACATACATACAGAATAAACAGATGGTTATAAATATATCAAAATGTGCCAGCATGTGCCTTACGGCAATAAGCAATTAGAGTACACAAGGCAAGTGCATAAGAGCAAACAAGCCACTAACTTGTATACCTTCTGTAACAATAAAATTACCTAGACGAGCAATAACACAGTGCATAAGGGTGGTTATTCATTACCCTGAGCAACATTTGATCCTGACTAGAGAATGAATTATTGAAGGCTAGAACAGATGTACTTCAACCCTCCCAAATGTTCTGATGCTTATATAGACAGTTTCTATTTTTGTAAATTATCTTTTTATATGAAATTATTTGATTGGCTGATGCAATCCACTGGGCCAGTATCGGAGAAGCTGCCTGCATCCACTTAATAGCCATTATCTTCTGTGCCATGAATAAAGTCTCTTTCAATAAAATCCTAATGTATTGGGGCCACATCATCTTAACTAGGATTCCAAAGAGACATGTTTCTGGAGTGTAGGGTACTACTAGGGACAATAGAGAGGTAAGCATCTCAACTATCTGTTTCCAGCCTGAGGCCATGACCAGATTAAGTGATAATTATGGCTGTATACATCTTGTAAAATTTGTGAAAGGTAAATTACCCATTTTATGTAGTCTGATTGGGGTTAAGTAGGTCTGATGAAGGATATTTAGTTGGGTAGGTTTGTTATTGACTTCCGGTGACACCAACTGATGGGAAGAACATATATTTGGTGTGTGGGTATGCGCATCACCATTTTGGTTATGCTCAGTAAATGCCACATATGGATATATCAAAATAATTTGTATAAATCAGACTTTTCTAGTTTGGGATACAAGAAAAATTAAAGTAACAAGATCCCTCCCAAGCCAATGCCTTTAATACAGATCCCATCTTACACGTCAAACATACCCTTCACTGTTCTCAGCCAGCAGGATCAACTTAATCAAAATGATCCTACTGCCAAAGTGTTTTTATATTGTATCCCACATGTCTTTGCCCATACTTAAATTCTTCTTCACAAAACTGAACTCACACTTCTCAACCTTTATCTGGTTTAACACCAGGCGTAAGTTGAAACTTGATACCCTGCAGAGACCCAAAGATGAAGTGGACATGGCCCTACCCAACATGTACCTCTATTATCTAGCAGACCAGCAAAGTATTTAAATAACTGATGCTAACTTAGTATCCCACAATCAGCATGTAGGAAGAGGTTAAGTGGCTTCTATGTAATTCCTGTGGCCACTAGAAGGTTCCCTTTTCAGTAGGAAAGGCTGTGGAGTAATCATGGGTGGGGTTCGGGCACTGGAGTAGGCAGCGGAAAGTTGGCCCATGTGGGAAGCTTGAAGCCTTTCCTGTTCCAGATGTAGGCTACTAAGAACAAGCATAATTAAATAAAATACAAACAGATAAATTGGCAAATCCCTCCAACAAACAAGAGGTGTAATTCAGCTGGAAAAGTGCAAAAAAAAATCCACCTAGAAAATCTTGGTAGCCTGGTCAATGGATGCTGGTGCTCGAAGAATGATGAATATAGGAAGAAAACCCTTCACCAAACTATACACACTGCCTCTTACCAAAGCATATTGTTCACCCTAACAAGGAATAGTCAAACAGCACTGTATAGCATCAGAAGGAATTCCAAGGATGAACTCTCCACCAGCTTCTCTCTCAAATCTCACTTTCATAGATTTACTGATCTATCCAACCAGGTGGGCAAGATTAATCTCAGAAGATGTCAACCAGAGGAGGGAAAATCATATCATAGTAATTCGAGGACCATCATCCATTTACCAGCCTAAGAAGATTTTCTAGGTGGACTTTGTTACACATTTACAGCTGAGTTGCACATTTTGTTTGTTGGAGGGACTTGCCAATTTATCTGTTTGCATTTTATTTAAGTATGCTTGTTCTTAGCAGCCTATACCTGGAACAGGAAAGGCTTCAAGCTTCCCACAGGGGCCAACTCTCCACTGCCTATTCCAGTACCTGAACTCCACCCACAGTTACTCCACAGCCCTTGCTAGGGAAAAGGGAACCCTCTAGTGGCCACAGAAATTACATAGAAGCCACTTAAACTCTTTCTATATGTTGATTGTGGGATTGTAAGTTAACAACAGTTACATAAATGCTTTGCTGGCCTGCTAGATAAAAGAGGTACATGTTGGGTAGGGCCATGTCTACTTCATTTTTGGATCTCTGCAGAGTATTAAGTTTCAGTTTACGTCTGGTGTTAAACCAGATGAAGGTTGAGAAATGTGAGTTCAGTTCTGTGAAGAAGGATTTAAGTATGGCCAAAGACATGTGGGATACAATATAAAAATACTTTGGCAGTAGGGTCATTTTTAAGCTGATCCTGCTGGCAACTGAGAAGGGTATGTTTGACATGTAAAATGGGAACTATATTATAGGCATTGTCTTGGGAGGGATCTTGGTTCATTCATTTTCCCTGTATCCTACACTAGAAAAGCCTGATTTATGCAAATTATATTTTGCATTTATTTGGCATTTACTGAGCATAAGCCAAACGGGGGTGTGCATATCCACTCATCAAATCGCCACTGGGTTAAAACCTAACTTTTATTAGCACTACA
This sequence comes from Staurois parvus, assembly GCF_062004578.1. Classification (NCBI taxonomy): domain Eukaryota; kingdom Metazoa; phylum Chordata; class Amphibia; order Anura; family Ranidae; genus Staurois; species Staurois parvus. The sequence goes on from NW_028319936.1 coordinate 827,554, forward strand.
TTAAAAATATCTGTCAGAAAAACGTTGTGTGTATTTTTTCATTTGCAAGGAGAGGTAAGGGCTCCAATGACCTCTCAATGAAAACTGAAAGAAACTCCCATAGTTGATAATGGCTTATAAGCTCTGCTCTGTATATGTCTATGTGACTGCCATGTTTGCCCTGTGGGCTACCATACATCATCTGCAGAGACATAGACAATGAGGGCTACACAATTGTGCTCAACAGTACTAGTTAGGGCTATGTCTATACTCGCATGGGTTCAGTGGTTACTAAAAGGCTTGTCTAAGCTATCTGAAGCACAGCATGCCAACTGCCCCAACCTCTGCCCAAATTGCACTAGTGCTTACATCCCTTACTAACCAGACTCATAGCTTACTTACTGAGAGGAAAATATCTGGAGTCCTCCACCCCCTCCTCAGAAAACAATGTGCTCCATCAATAAATCAAAACCTTCAGTGACAAATAGAAAATACCCAAGAACCCAAGATGTTTCACCCTCTAAAAAGGAAAGTTTAGTCAGGGGTGTAACAAATTAAACATTGTGGACCACAGTTTCCACATGGAAATGGATGCAGATAATTTTTGGTAGCCATATATAGACCACAGCTATTACCAACTCTGGGATTTTCTTCCAGTTTCCATTGAGAGGTCATTGGAGCCCAAACCACTCCTTATAAGTGAAAAATACACAGTTTTTCTGATATATATTTTTAATGAAGTCATATTAAAAGTTAGGTTTTAACCTGGTGGCTATTTGGTGCATGGGTATGCGCATCCCCGGTTTGGTTTAATTTTCCTTTGTACATGATTGGACATTCCTTTGCAAAGTGATTTTTTATTCATTGACTGATATAAATAAAAATTCACTATCAAAGTGAAAATACTTTATTTCTTTAGTACAGTGCCTTGAAAAAGTATTCATACCCCTTGAAATTTTCCATTTTTTGTCATGTTACAACCAAAAACGTAAATATATTTTATTGGGATTTTATGTGATAGACCAACACAAAGTGACACATAATTGTGAAGTGGAATGAAAATGATAAATGCTTTTCATAATTTTTTACAAATAAATATATGAAAAGTGTGGCATGCATTTGTATTCAGCCCCCCTGAGTCAGTACTTTGTAGAACCACCTTTCATTGCAATTACAGCTGCAAGTCTTTTTGGGTATGTCTCTACCAGCTTTGCAAATCTAGAGAGTGAAATTTTTGCCTGATTTTTTGCAAAATGGCTCAAGCTTTGTCAGATTGGATGGAGAGCATCTGTGAACAGCAATTTTCAAGTCTTGCCACAGATTCTCAATTAGAATTAGGTCTGTACTTTGACTGGGCTATTCTAACACATGAATATGCTTTGATCTAAACCATTCCATTGTATATCAGGCTGTATGTTTAGGGTCGTTGTCCTGCTGGAAGGTGAACCTCTGCCCCAGTTTCAAGTCTTTAGCAGACGCTAACAGGTTTTCTTCTAAGAGTGCCCTGTATTTCGCTCCATCCATCTTCCATCAACTCTGACCAGCTTCCCTGTCCCTGTTGAAGAAAAGCATCCCCACAACATGATGCTGCCACCACCATGTTTCACGGTGGATGGTGTGTTCAAGATGATGTGCAGTGTTAGTTTTCTGCCATATATAACATTTTGCTTTTAGGCCAAAAAGTTAAATTTTGGTCTCATCTGACCAGAGCAACGTCTTCCATGTTTGCTGTGTCCCCCACATGGCTTCTCACAAACTGCAAATGAGACTTCTTTTGGCTTTCTTTCAACAATGGCTTTCTTCTTGCCACTCTTCCATAAAGGCCAGATTTGTGGAGTGCATGACTAATAATTGTCCTATGGACAGATTGTCCCACCTGAGCTGTGGATTTCTGCAGCTGCTCCAGAGTTACCATGGGCCTCTTGGTTGCTTCTCTGATTAATGCTCTCCTTGCCCGGCCTGTCAGTTTAGGTGTACAGCCATGTCTTGGTAGGTTTGCAGTTGTGCCTTATTCTTTCCATTTTCGGATGATGGATTGAACAGTGCTTAGTGAGATGTTCAAAGCTTTGGATATTTTAAACTTCTCCACAACTTTATCCATGACCTGTCTGGTATGTTCCTTGGCCTTCATGATACTGTTTGTTCACTAATGTTCTCTAACAAACCTCTGAGGGCTTCATAGAACAGCTGTATTTATATATAGATTAAATTACACACAGGTGGACTCTATCTACTAATTAGGTGGCTTCTGAAGGCAATTGGCTCACTAGATTTTAGTTAGGGGTATCAGAGTATACAAATGCACGCCACATTTTTCAGATATTTATTTGTTAAAAATTTTGAAAACCATTTATCATTTTTCTTCCATTTCACAATTATATGCCACTTTGTGTTGGTCTATTACATAAAATCCCATTAAAATACATTTACATTTTTGGTTGTAACATGACAAAATGTGGAAAATTTCAAGGGGTATGAGTACTTTTTTAATGCACTGTAAATTAGGGTCAATGAGTATGTGTTGAACTGAAAACAAGAGAATTCAGTATTACTTAATCTTCATGGTTCTATGTATACAGTTGTGGAGTTGCATGCTTTGTATTGGTAGCTTTTTATGGATTGCAGCTATATAACTTTTATCCATTGTTATTTCTTTGGAGTTTTTTTTCCACATTCTTGTTTGCACTGACACATCAAACGAAACGTCCTGCAAAGTTGTAGCATTGACTACCTGAGTCCCTACATCAGCTTTGTGAAATTCTTATGTCCTGTGATGAAGCAATTATATTTATAATTGATGTGTCTTGGGAGACATATAGGGCTGCCATCACTGGCCTCCTTTTGAAAACGCTAGTTTCTTGATTGTTATGCAGACTCTTTAGCTTTAATTTTTCTAATTCTCTGACCATGACAAAGTATGCAGATCAAAAAATTTGGAGAAAAGTCCCATGACTTGAACTGCATGCTTGTTCCAGGATGGTGGCTCAAAGTACAGAATCCAGAGGGTCAGCATGACAGATCATTATCAAAAGCAGAGGTCAGCAATGGCAGCCTCAATTTTTTGCATATGATGGAATTGTTTTTACACTTTTCATCGTTTTCACAGTCATTCGTGATATGTTTCAAAATGTATCTAAAGCCTAAACTTTTTTTTAGGTGAGGTTTGAATGGTCAGGGGTTAGAAGCCCTCACAAGTTTTAATTGCTGTTTGTGTCCCCTTTAGTGAATTTACTTTTTGTATTTGTCCTAGTGACCAATACTGGTCTAGTACACTACTTGAGTCACTAAAACAGGAATAGAGTGGAAATCTTGCAATGGAGACATTTGTTCCAGTGACAACTGTCCACAATGGGATTCCACTCACATTGGAGAGATTTCTCTTCACTCCCATTGTGCCTGTAGAACAGGAAGAGAAGAGAAGCCTTTTCCATAGAACACAAGTGGCAAAAGAAATCTGACAGGGTATTTAACCTTCTCTACTGCATCCAAAAGGAAAATAAAAGTTTTGACTTAGATATACTTTAACACCATGAAACATGGGCATCTGGGCTACACTGGAACATGAATTTCACTTATCTCTGCAATACCTAAACCCAATGCAGCAAGGAATGTTTCACACATACCCCCTTCCCAATAGGAGGTCATATATGTTCAGCTTGAAAAAAATAATGCATGAATAAATTGGCTTTGAGAAAGCTTAGCACAAATGACTTATGCAGATGCCACCTGTGTGACTGATGGTGAAGCTGTAAATCCTTGTTGTAGACTATGCTACATACAGTATGTCCTCTTCTGATGGATGCTCAAGTGAATTCCCCACTGTACAGTAAACCTAAGCATCACTCACGCCTGCACCTCTACCACTCAAGAGAAGCTTTGTATATTTTACAATGAACACAAGATGTTTGATTGGCCAAGGTGGAGACTCCGTTTTGGTCAAATAGTAAATGCCTTGCATTCATTGAAACCGATACAAGGCTTCTCCACAGTGGCATAGGTGTGAGTTTGGGAGACACTAACTTTAGTGCACAGAGAGAAAGTCGCTCAAGCACCTGTTGGAAGAGGATGCCACTTGTTGTACATAGCATAGGCTACAACACTGAATTACAGCTTCACTGTCAGCCACATGGAGGTGGCATCTGCATAATTCCTTTGAGTCAAGCTGGTCCAAAGTAAGTGTTTAAACTAATTTTATTTGTGAAGCTCCTTATGCTCCTAAAACCGTAGCAACTGAGGAAAGGGAAATTTCTTTCTTTGAAGGTAACCACATGGTAACTTTCTAGCTGTCATTAGAGCTAATGGGTCGCCACATAGCTATTTGTATATTGCTTCTATGGCTTCTCAGTCTCTTTCATCTTTCCGTCTACTTCATGCATATCTGATTATCATTTTCTTTCATTGCCTCTCTCCCTGTTTCTGATGTTGGCTCACTGATATTTGGTATTACTGGTTATTATCCTTGTTACAATTTGTGTTTTTGTGTACCTTGAAAAAAACTTCGATAATTACACAGACACATCTGAAAATAGCAACTCTAGGAAGGAAGTCTGCGGCTTCTGAAACTAATGAGGTGTTGTCACAAAGCTAAGCTGATGAGGTGTCACAAAACTTGTACATGCAGAACATCATTGTCAGATCAGCCTGCGTTAAGAACATTGTGCAATGGTAGATTTACCCACAGCAATTGGAATCTGAAATAGTGTCTGCAAAATTGTCTCATGATATAAAGGAAAAGTATACCAGTTTTAGGTCAGTGAATTACTTCTTAAAGTTTAAAAATGTTTAAAACAATATTTGATATATTTTATTTTTGGTATTTGTATACATTTTATTTACAGAAAAACATTACATGCAGGGTGCACCCAAGAACCTGTTGTTTTCAAAAGAATGAACACAGAAGCTGTTTGCCTTCAGACAATCTTTCTTGACATGCACCTAATCTGAACAGAGCAAGTGGGGAGTGAGAGGAATGAATGACTCCCCTGACTTGTTCAGTTGTGTCTGTACATTTCAGCTGTTGAGCTTTCTTTTCAAAAGAAAAGCTAAGAATTGACAGGTAAATGTAAAAAAGGAGCCTATTGTTCCACCTGCTGGCTGGAAATAAATATGAATTTTATTAATATGCAATATTTCATATGTACCAGAGTGAAAAAATATTTTTACAATTTTTCTTTCTAGTCCTGAACTGAAGGAAGCAAAATGTAAAAGACTCTACCTAGGCCAAATACATGCATATTGTGGCATTATACATAGAAGCTAGATCAAGAAAAATAATTAAATTCTAAGGTACACAAACAAATCTCAAAACACAATCCTGAAGATTTACCCTGATGACTACTGGAAGTGCGTTGAATTGTCAGAAACTAACCCCACCTATATCTAGCTATACCCTGTACAAATTTTCAGGCAAAACAAATTAAATTCGCTTAGTCGGTTGCCCTTTTGGCCATCTCCTGTCAGACATCCCTGAATTGAAAAATTATAGGAGCTGAGTGGAAAATTCGCAGACAAAAAGTGGCTGAATTCAATCAATTGGGGCAGCACACTGGCTAAATGGTTAGCACTTCCGCCTAGCAGCACTAGGGTTGTTGGTTCGAATCCTAACCACGGCACCACCTGCCTGGAGTTTGCATGTTCTCCCTGTGCCTGCATGGGTTTCCTCCAGGTACTCTGGTTTCCTCCCACACTCCAAAGACATGCTGGTAGGTTAATTGACTCCTGTCTAAATTTGCCCTAGTATGTGTATGTATGAATGTAAGTTAGGGATTGTATTAGGGACTGATGTGAATGTACAATATATATGTAAAGCGCTGCGTAAATTGGCAGCGCTATATAAGTACCTGTAATAAATAAATCAGCGTGCAACAGTAATTTTCAGGAAAAATACAATAGGAACAGTGGGAGATTCTTCCACCTGCACTGTATAGCTTGGATGGAGAAATCTCTGGCTGAATAAACAAAAAAAATCAGTATATGGCCAGCATTAGAGAGAAAAGGAAAGCTTGTTTTTTTCCATTGTATATGTTTGTACTTACAGTCAGGATTTACTATTTTATATATTATTGTTTCCTCTAAGGCTTAAACAGGGATTAAAAAAGGGATGGTGACTGGAAATACCATAATAGGGGTGCTTTGAGTCTGGGGCTGCTGCTGACATTGCTTATCATGAAGGAGAGTCATCTGTGAAAGCGCTAATGCCTAGAAAAAGACAGGCTCAATTCACTAAGATAGTCATTATTTGTTTATTATTTATTTTTTTATTTTTCAGCAATGAGAGTTAAGGAAAACTGAAAAAAGGGTCAGGTTAAAAATGATCATTATCCCCAAAACACATACTTCACAGCTTAGTTAATTGAGCCTAATGCACGTTCATTCACCCTTCTGTTTGTTGCACAGTAGTACAAAGAGAGGGTTGTGGGAAACAGAGGAAAGGAATAAGAAGAAGTCAGATGAGCAGTAGTGAGAAGAGAGAAAAAAAGGAAGTACGTGGAAGATTTAGGGCACATTAAGATAGGTGGGGATCTGTCCTGGACCTCACCTGCAGGAATATGTTTGTATGGCCACAGGCAGAAGTATGAATGGTCAATTTTGGAGATGATTTTGGTCAAGGCCTGCTGGGTGTATATAGCCTATCCAGAGTTGCAATACCTGTAAGAATTTCTCATATTTACCCAATAAGTTTTTTTTTATCAACCGCTTCCCGACCGCCCTATAGCACAGCAGAGCAATACAAAGCAGCCTGATTCCCTTGTAAAACACACACAGCACACAGTTAACCCTTTGATCACCCCAGATGTTAACCCCTTCCTGCCCAGTGCCATTAGTACAGTGTCAGTGCTTTTTATTAACATTGTATTAGTGTCACTGGTGATGTCAGTGACAGTTAGTCAGTTCCCACCCAGTGTCAGAATGCGCGCCGCAGTCCCGCAGTCCCACAATAAGTCACTGATCGCTGCTATTACTAGCAACATAAAAATATTCCTGTATATATACTGCCATTTGTAGACGCTATAACTTTCACGTAAACTAATTAATTTACACGTATTGGGATTTATTTTTGGCAAAGACATGTAGCAGAATACATTTTGGCCTAAATTTATGAAGAAATTTTATTTAAAATTTTTTTTTACTGGATATGTTTAATAGCAAAAAGTCAAAAATATTGTTTTGTTTTTCAAAATTGTCAGTCTTTTTTTGTTTATAGCGCAAAAAATAAAAAGGTGATTAAATAGCACAAAAAGAAATCTCTATTTTGGGGGAAAAAAGGACATAAATTTAATTTATGTACAACATTGCATGACCGTGCAATTGTTGGTTAACCACTTGCCCTCCTGAGGATTTATCCCCCTTCCTGACCAGGCCATTTTTTTGTGGTACGGCACTGCGTTACTTCAACTGACAACTGCACGGTCATGCAACGCTGCACACAAATGAAGTTTACTTCCTTTTTTCCTCATGAATTGAGCTTTCTTTCGGTGGTATTTGATTGCCTGTGTGGTTTTTATTTTTTGCAAAAAAAAAAAAAAATGACTGACAATTTTGAGAAAAAACAATATTTTGGACTTTTTGCTATTAAACATGTCCAGTAAAAAAATGTTTAAAATATAAAATTTTGTCATAAATTTAGGCCAAAATGTATTCTGCTACATGTCTTTGCTAAAAAAAATCACAATACATGTAAATTAATTTTTACTAGTAATGGCGGCTATCAGCGACTTATAGCAGGACTGCGGGACTGCAGCGGGAATTCTGACACTGAGGGGAACTGACATCCCTAGTGACACCAATACAGTGATCAGTGCTAAAAAAAAAAAGCACTGACACTGTACTAATGGCACTGCGTAGGAAGGGGTTAACATGTGGGGCAATCAAAGGGATAACTGTGTGCTGTATTACATAGTGCTGTGTCCGTGTGCTTCACTATAAGCACACTGCTTTGCATGGCATTTACTGTTTTACAGAAACTAGAGACTATTTAGCCTTGGTAAAAAAAAAACCTCCTTCATTCTGGGAAAGGAAAGCAGGCCATGCAAAGCAGTGTGCATGAGCTGACAGGGAGGAGAACAGTTTTTTTTACAAACAGATGTCCTCCCTATCGGAGATGCTTGGCAATCACCAGGCGCCAGCGAGTTATCACAGGCCAGGACCAGGTGATTGACAGCCGCAGCCGCGAATGGCGGCGCGGGTAGGGTGCATGTGCGCCTCATGCGCGCCCCCTACCCGGAAATGTAAAATCATGTGTATATATATATGTGATTTTGTGCACCCATGCTGCCCTGTAGCAGTGTATCTGCTATAAGGCGGTCAGGAAGCTGTTAAAGTAAAGCAGTGCCGTATGAAAAAAATGGCCTGTTCAGGAAGGGGGGTAAATCCTCTGGAGGGCAAGTGGTTTATGTTTACCTGCGTGTATTTTTAACCTCCCAATAAATATATGGTTGGAAATTTCCAGGCTTGGTTGTTTTTTTTGTTTTGCACTAAATATGTGATGCATTAGTGAACATTCTATATTTGATATAGCAATGTTTTAGGTAGCATGGTAAAAGGCTCTTTCATGAGTTTTCTGGAGATGGGCTGTCGAGTGGAATTTTCATTATACCTGCCTAAGACTTCGCTTACTCTTCTTCCATAAAGTTCCTATGAGGGAACTAGTCTTCACTTAGATGAGGCCAGGTGTGTGGGGTTCTTATTACATCTATGTAATGTCTAGTCACAGTGTCTAGTAACACAAATCATTCTTACTTTCCAAGGTTGATAATACCACGTGGAATCCCAGTAGGTGTGCTAAATGCTGGTAACAGTTTCTTCCCAAGACCTATTGCTTTTTCTCTGAAAACCTGAAAACAAACCATAGACACTAGTTAGTATGAATACAATCATGATGCAGTTAAAATTTCAGGATATTGTAGTTTTACACTAACATACATATCTTGAACCATCTTGTACTTTCCTCTGAGGGTCTGGGAAACACACATCACACTCTAATTGTACAATCTACTCTAGATTTACCAGTGTAATGCAAGGGCATAGCCACATACTTTGTTACCTAGAAAACCTGCAAGTGATATAGCCTTTGTTCTGTCCTCACATCACGTTTCCCTGTGTGTAACTCGACATGCAGCTAAACCCTCCTATTCTGCAATAAGCCAGACTGAATGTAATCTTGAAGCTTTCTTAACAAAACAGGGTGGAGTGAAACTATTAGGAAAAACAGATAAGAAATACATATAATCAATATATTAAATAAACAAACACAATGAAATTATTAAGCTGTGGTTGGCAATACGTCCATGCTCTTCAGTGATGCTGCCTGTAGGGGATGTAAGTTCAGTCCACAACATGTGCTGCAGAGAATTATGGCTGGTTCCTTTCACTCAGTTCTTAAAATGGAATCTGAGCTCCCAGGAAATACCTACTTTCCTTTCCCAGAATGAAGGAGGTTTTTTTTACCAAGGCTAAACAATCTCTAGTTTCTGTAAAACAGTAAATTTATTTTGGACTCTGTTTAGTGGCCAAATTTAATATTGCATAATGATTTTCCCTGCTGAAGGAAGAACAACCTTCCTTTCTGACACATACCTAACTTCAGTCTTTGTGCCTAAACATCTTTTAACCCAAAATGCTGGAAACATGCATAACAGGGTATAGAAAGTACTCTGTGATTGCCAATGTAGATGTGTACCAATGTATGGAAAGTACCCTGAGATTGCCAATGTAGATGTGTACCAATGTATGGAAAGTACCCCGAGATTGCCAATGTAGATGTGTACCAATGTATGGAAAGTACCCCGAGATTGCCAATGTAGATGTGTACCAATGTATGGAAAGTACCCCGAGATTGCCAATGTAGATGTGTACCAATGTATGGAAAGTACCCCGAGATTGCCAATGTAGATGTGTACCAATGTATGGAAAGTACCCCGAGATTGCCAATGTAGATGTGTACCAATGTATGGAAAGTACCCCGAGATTGCCAATGTAGATGTGTACCAATGTATGGAAAGTACCCCGAGATTGCCAATGAAGATGTGTACCAATGTATGGAAAGTACCCTGAGATTGCCAATGCAGATGTGTACCAATGTATGGAAAGTACCCTGAGATTGCCAATGTAGATGTGCCTTACCAACACCTCTTTTGATTTTTAAATTAAGCATGGTGTGCCTTCTTTAAAAGGGTTTGGACTTAATGATGTTTTTAAATATGCCTGAACTCCCCATATGCTATTAATATTGAGATTTATTGCTTGTGATTATTTCCCACGATCATGCTCATTGGTTATGTCATATTGAGGCGCCTAGTGTTTCCTCTCTATTTATCATTCAGCACATAACACATGTAGTACAAACAAAGCATCCTTATAACTTACTTATGTGATATGCAAGATATGCTTACCTTTTAGTTTTAATATGTTAACAAAAGAATACAATATCTCCTGCATTTAATTAAATAAGTTGATTTATTAAGGCAAATTAGCTGTTCACTTTGCAAGGGAATTTACCCCAGAGCTCTGCTGACTTCAATCAAGCAATCATGTCCAACCAAAAAAGCTGTTTTTCCTTGCATGTGGTTGGGTATTCTTTGTGAAGCAAAACTTCACCAAACCCTAAGCTCTGCGGAAAATGTTCTTTTCTAGTAAATTGAACAGCCTTGCCATTAGTAAATCAACCCCAAAAAGGTTGTTAACCACTTCCTGTCCAGACACTTTTACCTCCTTCCTGCCCAGGCCAATTTTCAGCTTTCAGCGCTATCACACTTTGAATGGCAATTGCGCGGTCATGGAACACTGTACCCATATGAATTTTTTACCATTTTTTTGAGACAGATAAAGCTTTATTTTGGTGGTATTTATTCACCGCTGGGATTTTAATTTTTTTTGCTATGTAAATGGAAATGTCCAAAAATTTTGAATTAAGTGTTTTTCTTATACAATTTTGCAAATAAATAATATTTCATCTTAAATCTTGTCCAAAATGTATTCCGTCATATTTTTAGTAAAAAAAAAAAATACGCCAAATTAGTTTATAACCAAAAATTATAATTTTTAAACATTTAATTTACATTTTTATTTTATTTGTTTATATTATTATTTATGTTTTTTTTAAAAAATACTGTCACCCTAGCAGTACAGTGTCACCATGGTGACACTGTACTACTTGTGGGGGATGATGAAGATTTTTTTTTTTTCTTTACAGTGATTGCTTTTACACCCATATAGGATGTAAAAGCAATCATTTCTCTTTCTCTCTGTCTGCATTCTTGCAGCCATTGAGAAATACTGTGTGGTCAGAGCTTGTCACATGGTACAAGGCTGTTGTGAATAGCATGTGACCTCTGTGATCATTCACAGATTTCACACGTAGTAAGCAATGATGTCACAAGTGACATCTTGCTTACTACTTTGCACGTGATCACTGATTGGCCAATCAGTGATCACATGATCGGGACCTCGTACAGAGGTCCCGTCCGACGATCGGTGTTTCACTGTGTCCGGAGGACACAGCGGGCACTGGATCGCGGTGCTGCGCGCTCCCAGGGAGTGCGCACAACTAGAAATAGCGGGTGCCGTTTATGAACGGCAACCTGCCCCTGCAGTGCCACCGTCCTGCCGTTTAAAAACAGTAGGCAGACGGCAAGTGATTAATCTAACTGAAAGGAAGGTTCACAATTAACAAAAGTCTACAAAATAATTTCACGAAGACACCAGTGTGTCATAATACCTGGAGAACTGCTGTGTCTAAGAGCATGTTCAACCTTTGACACTCCTTTGGGCTTCTCTGCTTATAGATAGGCAGATATTGTATCTTACAAAGACTGATGGTTGGTGAGAGATTTGTCCTTTCATCAAGATATGACTTTTCAAAGATCTCTATTCAAGATCAGGTGCTTAAGCGTTTTGAAGTATTTGCACTACTCTGGATTCTTATATGGCTCTGGTGCTGTGCCTACTCAGGATAAATTTATTGTACACTAGTCAGCTTACGAATATAGTGTTTATGCACACTGGTAACACTATTTAGGTCCCTGCCCCCAGATTTTGACGTGCATGTTGTGAGTGGTTAGTGTAGGGAGAAAGACCTCGCTTGTTAGGAACAATAACTAGCGGTAGTGGAAGATTTCAGGGTAGGGATTTGCTATCCTGGAAAGGAGCCTCCCTTCTTGGGAATGGACCAGCCAGGCTGCACGTCATCCTCTGAAACAGACGCTGTCGGCATCAATCTTCAGCCACATCTTTGACTGCATTGAACTGTGAGTTATTTCCCTAAGCGGCACTCTCCTGCTAGGGCATTTGTAATGCTGGCATTCTGCTCAATGCAACTTTCAAGTCTACTGAGACTCTGTGTGTTCACTACCGCTGCACTATGCTGCACCTACCCACACATCTACTACACATCTCATTTCAGACAAGATGGGGACATACATTGTAAGCTTGCTTGTTTGGTTTTCTCCTTTGTACAATGGAATTTTACAATGCTATTGCACTCTGGGAAGGCTTTTATTATGTCCTTACAAATTTGCCACAGTCTACTATTTTCTATGCTCCTTATATGTGTCTCCAATACCTAATGGGTTTTCTTTGATTTTATTCTTTTATATTAATCTTTCAACAAAAGCCTGCCTTATCATATAAATGAAGAAAGAATAAAAACTCTTTAGCATCAATCTACAAATTAAATTGTATTGAAATTGCGCTTTTTTCATTCTAAAATATAAACAGTTTAGTCAAACAAAAATACATCATAGTAACTTGTATGCACATAATGCAGAACATGATTTTCACCATTCAGACTTTGATTAATTTAATTTCTAGTTTGTGAATTAGTCATTTGAGACATTTCTCTTGAGGTTTTTGTGATTAACATTTCATGATCACATGTATTCTCTGCAATCAGCTGTGTTAAGAAGTTACTTGGGAAGTGTGTACAAAAATAGCATTGATTTCCGCCACTAGATTATTAAACAGATGACTTCTAGTTTAAATCTGTCTTTTTATGTCGTGGTATTTATAAATATGCATAACATAAACGGCAAAGAAATAAACACGGTTGCCAAATTCATTGCCAATGACTTTCCTTTTAAAAGTAATATAAAAGCCTCATGCTGCTATTAAAAATAGTCGTTCAAGAATAGAATTAATTTAGACAAGCAGGACCCATTTTCTTTACTGAAGCCCTATTATGTATAGATGCTAAATTCTTTCCCTGAGGAGGCTTGACCAGAGAATGCCTGGAAAGGTCAGGGAATACATAAAGACATACAATTGTTACCCGTAAAGAGCAGAATTGGTCTAAGGTAATCTTTATGCCTGTTAGCACCTTTATAAGAGCTATTAGAGGGTAGTCCTGCTCTGACTGACACTTAATTTCATTTGAGATTATCATGCCTGGTTTAATATCATATGTGACAATTTTTAATGGTCCTTCACCCTTTGGTGGAACTAAAACACACAATCCTCGTTAATTGAATTTACAATTTATCAGATCAGGTGGGGGTGCAGAAAGCACCTTTCACATGTGGGTAATAGAGGATTAGATATGAGTGAGTGTAACAATGAATACAGTCACATAACTGTAGCACTGCATTAAAATGATACAAACATCTCTAAAATCAGAACAAATTGCTTAAATAATATATGAAAATGGATTATATGAAATGTCATCTGATTACTAAATAAGTCTATGCAGGCTTGCTTTATAGTCTCAAAGTAGATATAAAAAGCAAATCAATAAATGAAAAAAAAAACTCCAGCAAATCAAACAATACATTTAAAACAAGGATATAGCTTGTTATGTTGTTTATGTAATCATAAAATGAAAAGAAAGAAATTTAAAGAAGTGTGTATAGCAGTCTGTTGAAAGCTTTGAGTGCCTTGGCTGAATTGACCGTTTAACTGGAGGTTACTTTTAGAGATGAGCGAATTATTCAAAAATTCGATTCGGCTGATTCAACGAATTTGCGGAATAAATTCGATTCGATGCGAATTTATTCGCTGCGAATTTAACTTATTAAAAGGGTTTCTAGGCTTCAGAGAGCCTTTATATTAGTGCAGAACACTGTACCTTTAATTTAAATGCCCTTGGAGTCTGCTGGGGAAGAGAAATAATACTGTCAGTCAGTATGACATGCAGATGAGTGCCGTCGATCTTAGAATCACCGCACACTTCACTCATTTGGGCAGTCACGGGGCACGACGAAGAAGAAGAAGAAGAAGAAGAAGAATGAAAAGAAGAAGAAGAAGAATGAAAAGAAGAATGAAAAGAACAGGAAGAAGAATGAAAAGAAGAATGAAAAGAAGAATGAAAAGAAGAAGAAGAAGAATGAAAAGAAGAAGAAGAAGAATGAAAAGAAGAATGAAAAGAAGAATGAAAAGAAGAAGAAGAAGAATGAAAAGAAGAAGAAGAAGAATGAAAAGAAGAATGAAAAGAAGAAGAATGAAAAGAAGAATGAAAAGAAGAAGAAGAAGAATGAAAAGAAGAAGAAGAATGAAAAGAAGAATGAAAAGAAGAATGAAAAGAAGAAGAAGAAGAATGAAAAGAAGAAGAATGAAAAGAAGAATGAAAAGAAGAAGAAGAATGAAAAGAAGAAGAAGAAGAATGAAAAGAAGAATGAAAAGAAGAAGAATGAAAAGAAGAATGAAAAGAAGAAGAAGAAGAATGAAAAGAAGAAGAAGAATGAAAAGAAGAATGAAAAGAAGAATGAAAAGAAGAAGAAGAAGAAGAATGAAAAGAAGAAGAAGAAGAATGAAAAGAAGAATGAAAAGAAGAAGAAGAATGAAAAGAAGAAGAAGAAGAATGAAAAGAAGAATGAAAAGAAGAAGAAGAAGAATGAAAAGAAGAATGAAAAGAAGAATGAAAAGAAGAAGAAGAAGAATGAAAAGAAGAAGAATGAAAAGAAGAATGAAAAGAAGAAGAAGAAGAATGAAAAGAAGAAGAAGAAGAATGAAAAGAAGAATGAAAAGAAGAAGAATGAAAAGAAGAATGAAAAGAAGAAGAAGAAGAATGAAAAGAAGAAGAAGAATGAAAAGAAGAATGAAAAGAAGAATGAAAAGAAGAAGAAGAAGAATGAAAAGAAGAAGAAGAAGAATGAAAAGAAGAATGAAAAGAAGAAGAATGAAAAGAAGAATGAAAAGAAGAAGAAGAAGAATGAAAAGAAGAAGAAGAAGAATGAAAAGAAGAATGAAAAGAAGAAGAAGAAGAATGAAAAGAAGAAGAAGAAGAATGAAAAGAAGAAGAAGAAGAATGAAAAGAAGAATGAAAAGAAGAAGAAGAAGAATGAAAAGAAGAATGAAAAGAAGAAGAAGAAGAAGAATGAAAAGAAGAATGAAAAGAAGAAGAAGAAGAATGAAAAGAAGAAGAAGAAGAATAAAAAGAATAATGAAAAGAAGAAGAAGAATGAAAAGAAGAAGAAGAAGAAAGAAAAGAAGAATGAAAAGAAGAAGAAGAAGAATGAAAAGAAGAATGAAAAGAAGAATGAAAAGAAGAAGAAGAAGAAGAAGAAGAAGAAGAATGAAAAGAAGAATGAAAAGAAGAAGAAGAAGAATGAAAAGAAGAAGAAGAAGAATGAAAAGAAGAATGAAAAGAAGAAGAAGAAGAATGAAAAGAAGAATGAAAAGAAGAAGAAGAAGAATGAAAAGAAGAAGAAGAAGAATGAAAAGAAGAATGAAAAGAAGAATGAAAAGAAGAAGAAGAAGAATGAAAAGAAGAAGAAGAAGAATGAAAAGAAGAATGAAAAGAAGAAGAAGAAGAATGAAAAGAAGAAGAAGAATGAAAAGAAGAATGAAAAGAAGAATGAAAAGAAGAAGAAGAAGAATGAAAAGAAGAAGAAGAAGAATGAAAAGAAGAATGAAAAGAAGAAGAAGAATGAAAAGAAGAAGAAGAAGAATGAAAAGAAGAATGAAAAGAAGAAGAATGAAAAGAAGAATGAAAAGAAGAAGAAGAAGAATGAAAAGAAGAAGAAGAATGAAAAGAAGAATGAAAAGAAGAATGAAAAGAAGAAGAAGAAGAAGAATGAAAAGAAGAAGAAGAATGAAAAGAAGAATGAAAAGAAGAAGAAGAATGAAAAGAAGAAGAAGAAGAATGAAAAGAAGAATGAAAAGAAGAATGAAAAGAAGAAGAAGAAGAATGAAAAGAAGAATGAAAAGAAGAAGAAGAAGAATGAAAAGAAGAAGAATGAAAAGAAGAATGAAAAGAAGAAGAATGAAAAGAAGAATGAAAAGAAGAAGAAGAAGAATGAAAAGAAGAAGAAGAATGAAAAGAAGAATGAAAAGAAGAATAAAAAAAAAAGAAGAAGAAGAATGAAAAGAAGAAGAAGAAGAATGAAAAGAAGAATGAAAAGAAGAAGAATGAAAAGAAGAAGAATGAAAAGAAGAAGAAGAAGAATGAAAAGAAGAATGAAAAGAAGAAGAAGAAGAATGAAAAGAAGAAGAAGAAGAATGAAAAGAAGAATGAAAAGAAGAATGAAAAGAAGAAGAAGAAGAATGAAAAGAAGAAGAAGAAGAATGAAAAGAAGAAGAAGAATGAAAAGAAGAATGAAAAGAAGAAGAAGAATGAAAAGAAGAAGAAGAAGAATGAAAAGAAGAATGAAAAGAAGAAGAAGAAGAATGAAAAGAAGAAGAAGAAGAATGAAAAGAAGAATGAAAAGAAGAAGAAGAAGAAGAATGAAAAGAAGAAGAAGAAGAATGAAAAGAAGAATGAAAAGAAGAAGAAGAAGAATAAAAAGAATAATGAAAAGAAGAAGAAGAATGAAAAGAAGAAGAAGAAGAAAGAAAAGAAGAATGAAAAGAAGAAGAAGAAGAATGAAAAGAAGAAGAAGAAGAATGAAAAGAAGAATGAAAAGAAGAAGAAGAAGAATGAAAAGAAGAAGAAGAAGAATGAAAAGAAGAAGAAGAAGAAGAATGAAAAGAAGAATGAAAAGAAGAAGAATGAAAAGAAGAAGAAGAAGAATGAAAAGAAGAATGAAAAGAAGAAGAAGAAGAATGAAAAGAAGAAGAAGAAGAATGAAAAGAAGAATGAAAAGAAGAAGAAGAAGAAGAAGAATGAAAAGAAGAATGAAAAGAAGAAGAAGAAGAATGAAAAGAAGAATGAAAAGAAGAAGAAGAATGAAAAGAAGAATGAAAAGAAGAAGAAGAAGAATAAAAAGAATAATGAAAAGAAGAAGAAGAAGAAAGAAAAGAAGAATGAAAAGAAGAAGAAGAAGAATGAAAAGAAGAAGAAGAAGAATGAAAAGAAGAATGAAAAGAAGAAGAAGAAGAATGAAAAGAAGAAGAAGAAGAATGAAAAGAAGAAGAAGAATGAAAAGAAGAATGAAAAGAAGAAGAATGAAAAGAAGAAGAAGAAGAATGAAAAGAAGAATGAAAAGAAGAAGAAGAAGAATGAAAAGAAGAAGAAGAAGAATGAAAAGAAGAATGAAAAGAAGAAGAAGAAGAAGAATGAAAAGAAGAATGAAAAGAAGAAGAAGAAGAATGAAAAGAAGAATGAAAAGAAGAAGAAGAATGAAAAGAAGAAGAAGAAGAATGAAAAGAAGAATGAAAAGAAGAAGAAGAATGAAAGAAGAAGAAGAAGAATGAAAAGAAGAAGAAGAAGAATGAAAAGAAGAATGAAAAGAAGAATGAAAAGAAGAATGAAAAGAAGAAGAAGAAGAAGAATGAAAAGAAGAAGAAGAATGAAAAGAAGAAGAATCAAAAGAAGAAGAATGAAAAGAAGAAGAATGAAAAGAAGAAGAAGAATGAAAAGAAGAATGAAGAATGAAAAGAAGAATGAAGAAGAAGAATGAAAAGAAGAAGAAGAATGAAAAGAAGAATGAAAAAGAAGAATGAAAAGAAGAAGAAGAATGAAAAGAAGAAGAAGAAGAAGAAGAAGAATGAAAAGAAGAAGAAGAATGAAAAGAAGAAGAATTCCAGTACAGCAAAAAGTGTATCTGCAGAGAGCTCCGCTATTTCTGACAGTTCTCTGACAGTTCCTTCACATTTACAGCGGTTGAAACATTGTATCTATTTGTTTCCGAATGAAAACATCTGTATCCTAAATGGAAACAAATAGATACAATGTTTCAACTGCTGTAAATGTGAAGGAACTGTCAGAGAACTGTCAGAAATAGCGGAGCTCTCTGCAGGGACACTTTTTGCCGGCTGTAGAAGGGATGAAAATCGGCCGATCGGGAAAAATTCGATTCGTGCATCCGAAGTTTGCTAATTTTCGGATTCGGTGCGAATTGAATTTTTCCTAATATTCGAAACGAATTCCACTTCGCCAAGTTCGATTCGCTCATCTCTAGTTACTTTGACTGTCTTGCATTTTATCAGTGAATTCCATTTGGAGTTTCTCGAACATCTGTTGTATACTGTTTAAATGGCATGTTTGCTTGTAAATTTAGAACTCCCTTAATTTTTTTTTATCCCAATTGACTGCAACCCGGAATAATCCAAAAGTCTTGAAAGGATATGAAGGGACTCTTTTCTTTAGGTCCCAAAGTAAGAGGATAAGATCATCAGCATATATTGCAAGTTTTTTTTCTTGTGGTCAAACTTTAATCTCTGCCACCAAAGCAGAACATCTAAGGTTCATGGCACTGGGCTCCATCATTCAAGCAAACAGGGCTGGTGATACAATTACACCCCTGCCTAATGCCCCTCTCCACCAGAAATGAAGAGGAGACGTTCTCCCCTAACTTTACCTGAGCTGTTGGAGATTTATACAATATCTCATTCCATCTGAAGGGGAAGGACCCACATCAACCTAGTAGTTAGTATTTTTTTTTACAGAATCTTAACATCATAGTTTAGCAAGAAATTAGGTTCGTACGATGTGCAACTTAACAGGTCTTTCCTCGGCTTGGGAATTAAGACAATATGCAAGTAATACATAGATGGTGGTAATTCAATGTGGTCTGTGCAATTAGTGTATAGTCTTTGAAGCTTGGGGGCAAAATCAGGAGCATACAAAATTCTCTAATTTCTAAGTGAATAATTATTAAAGTGCAAGATGCTGCACTTAGCTGTAATCCACCTAAAAGCACTGTATAATTATTTGGCAAATCTATCTTGATATCGTTCCCTGTGCCCTTTTTAGTAATAAGCACTGGAAGTATCAGTTGTGATTGTTAATTACATGGATAGAAATCATTACATAAACATACAGATTTTTACACTTACCTCTTTCCCTGACAGGTAGTAAGCAGAGAGCAGTCCTCCAATGTAACGAATGTTAACTTCAAACAAAGAGGCCTCTCCATTCTAATAATTAAAATATATGTATATTGTAAACTAATAGAGTTGGTTACTCATTCATTTTGCAAAATATAGCCAATCACAAGCAATGAAACAAACAGTATTTTTGCTTGCACTTAATTAGATGATGGAAGTCACAAACGTGTGACGGTATTTGCTAAACTAAAGGAAAATTCTCTTGCAAAATGAAAATTCACTTAGCTAAATGAACAGCCTATTTCACTAGAAAATTAACCCAATAGTGTTTACTAATGAACTTGTTTCAGCGTAAAGATTCATTTATGCAAATGGTTCAAAAGTGTATAATAATAAAAAAATATTCTGCAATACTGACATTACTTTAGCTTGTTTATTTAACAAAACAATTCAAAGAACAATACGTATGTATGGTATCCAATGAATCCATATATCAACTTTTCCTCAATGCTTGCTCAGATTAAGTGCTCGTTTACACTGAAATTTGGTGCGGGAGAGCCGTGCTCCCATGTGGATTCCCGCACCGTGTTCCAATCGCAATGCCCTTGCAGTCTGCTGCGTGGGTCAGTTAAAGTTAACGACACCTCGAACGCAGGTTGCAAATGCATGCTGTTTCCTTCACCAAACTGCATGGTACAAAGTAACATGGGATGCGGTAGCCGTGCGTTTAAAAAAAGTAGTGCATACACTATTTTTAGCATGGTGCAGTGTGATTTCATTCCATTCAAATGAATGGGCATGAAATTGCACTGCATTGACCCGCATATGAATCGCACAGGGCGTTCTTGTGCGATTCATATCAGGGCATAGTGTGAACCGGCCCTTACAATGAACAGAAGAGGGGAACTGAAAGGGGACAAAAAAGCATTTGCCCCCCTGGGCCAGTACAAATAAGATATGTTGGGCTGGTAGCCTTGAATGGAGATATTCCCCAATTCAAATTTCAATTAGAGCAAGAACTGCAGTCAGTGACACATTATTTGTGACAATTGTATGGTATTTTTTATGTAAATCTGTTTCATTTTCACTGAGCAACAGTCATTATGTTGCTCCTAAAGTACTTCATTGTTTACAATTCGTGTTTTCCAATACCCTTTTTGAATATATAGCAACTATATACAAAAAAATCATGTCCCTTAAGACAATAACCATCTTGGCACGCTGGTGTACTGTGCATTTCACTGGCCCACAGAAAACTGCCACTGTCATAAAAGAGCTAAAGTTCCCAGGTCCCCTTCTGACACTTGATATTACTTAGAACCAGCAAACACAAATGCTCCTGCGCTTGGGGATGGACTCGATGCAGGCTACAACCCCATTAAGAATGTCCTGGAACATGCACACCTTGCTGCCCTCAAATAGACCGGGGGAATCCAAATATACTGAATGAGGAAAGAATAAACAGAGGGCGCACAGCCTAGTGCATTACCATAAAAAATGTTTAATAAGAAATAAAGTAGGTGTTGTACTCAAAAACGACAATAAAGTCAAGGCACATCATAAAAAAAACAGCTGGGTCAACACCGTGCTGAGTAACAGTCCGCAATAGGGAGTGTAGACATCCAATAGGCTGACGAGTTTCGAGGACTCTGGCTCTGAGGAAGAAGCAAGTCCTCGAAACGCGTCAGCCTATTGGATGTCTACACTCCCTATTGCGGACTGTTACTCAGCGTGGTGTTGACCCTGCTGTTCTTTTATGATGTGCCTTGACTTTATTGTTGTTTGTGAGTACAACACCTACTTTATTTCTTATTAAACATTTTTATGGTAATGCACTAGGCCTGTGTGCCCTCTACTTGATATTACTTGATATTACCATTTGCATCATTAAAGGATAACCATACCTATAAAATAACACTATGTACCTGTCAGCATTTGGAAATATGTGTTCCAGCAGACTAGCAAGTCTGAGACACCAGAAGCCCTCGGTCAGCATTGTCCTGACCCCTGCCCACCCCTAGCATACAGCTGGGATAAAGGAAGTTTGGCCTTGTGATGTGGGGTTTAATCTTCACCATAAGCCACATGTCAAAATTTCCCCCATATAACAATGGCATGTTAGGGGTACGTGAATGGATTCACAGTGTGGAAATCAATTGCTCTGGATACAGTGCCTTGAAAAAGTATTCACACCCCTTGAAATTTTACACATTTTGTCATGTTACAACCAAAAATATAAATGTATTTTATTGGAATTTTATGTGATAGACCAACACAAAGTTACACATAATTGTGAAGTGGAAGGAAAATTATAAATGTTTTTCAAAATTGCTTACAAATAAATATCTGAAAAGTGTGGCATGCATTTGTATTCAGCCCCCCGAGGCAATACTTTGTAGAACCACCTTTCAGTGCAATTACAGATGAAAGTCTTTTTGGGGATGTCTCTACCAGCTTTGCACATCTAGAGAGTGAAATGTTTACCTATTCTTCTTTGCAAAATCGCTCAAGCTTAGATTGGATGGAGAGCATCTGTGAACAGCAATTTTCAAGTCTTGCCATAGATTCCCAATTGGATTTAGGTCTGGACTTTGACAGTGCCATTCTAACACATGGATATGCTTTGATCTAAACCATTCTATTGATCTCTGGCTGTATGTTTAGGGTTGTTGTCCTGCTGGAAGGTGAACCTCTGCCCCAGTCTCAAGTTTTTTGCAGACTCTAACAGGTTTTCTTCTAAGATTGTCCTGTATTTGGCTCCAACCATCTTCCCATCAACTCTGACCAGCTTCCCTGTCCCTACTAAAGAAAAGCATCCCCACAACATGATGCTGCCACCACCATGTTTCACAGTGGGGAAGGTGTGTTCAGGGTGATGTGCAGCATTTTGCTTTTAGGCCAAAAAGTTGAATTTTGGCCTCATCTGACCAGAGCACTTTCTTCCACATGTTTGCTGTGTCCCCCACATGGCTTCTGACAAACTGCAAACGGGACTTCTTATGGCTTTCTTTCAACAATGGCTTTCTTCTTGCCTCTCTTGCATAAAGATTAGATTTGTGGAGTGCACGACTAATAGTTTTTCTATGGACAGATTCCCACACTTGAGCTGTGGATCTCTGCAGCTCCTCCACAGTTACCATGAGCCTCTTGGCTGCTTCTCTGATTAATGCTTTCCTTGCCCGGCCTGTCACTTTAGGTGGATGGCCATGTCTTGGTAGATTTGCAGTTGTGTCATATTCTTTCCATTTTCGGATAATGGATTGAACAGTGCTTACTGAGATGTTCAAAGCTTGGAATTTTTTTTATAACCTAACTCTGCTTTAAACTTCTCCACAATTTTATCCCTGACCTGTCTGGTGTGTTCCTTGGCCTTCATGATGCTGTTTGTTCACTAATGTTCTCTAACAAACCTACTGTATTTACACCCCAGTTATATCAAAGCCGATTTTGAAATCGTGCGACTTACAGTGAAGTCTCACGATTTCAAAATTGGGCAACCTGCCGATTTCATTGCAATTTGCAAGACATACGAAATAGATGTCTATGCAAGTCGCAACAAAAGTAGTGCAACAAGTCGGAAATGCACCGATATGACTGCTCTAATAGCGGACAATAGGGTGTGACTTGGCATACGATTTGCAAGTCACCTGGCATGCAAATCACATGCCAAATTGCCCCTGATGTGACCGGGGGCTTATACTGAGATTAAATTACACACAGGTGGACTCTATTTACTAATTAGGCGACTTATGAAGGCAATTGGTTCCACTAGATTTTAGTTAGGGGTATCAAAGTAAAAGGGGCTGAATATAAATTCACACCACACTTTTCAGATATTTATTTGTAAAACGTTTTTAAAACCATTTATCATTTTCCTTCCACTTCACAATTATGTGCCACTTTGTATTGGTCTATTACATAAAATCCCAATAAAATACATTTATGTTTTTGGTTGTAACATGACAAAATGTGGAAACTATACCAACTTTTCTTGATTGACCAACTTAGTTAGAAAAAAATCCCCCCTTCAATTTTGAACTTGCTTGATACTCTTGAAAAACATGATACTCAAACGAAATCATGGAAATCTTCTTACCACATTCAGATCTAGGCTGCTTCCAATCCAATTTTCGGCATGCTCAAACTCTTCCTTCAAATCCATAATAAAAAGTGTGTCCAGAGCATCCACAATGGTAGCTCCTTTCAGTCCACCTGTTTGGGAGTGAGACTCATTTGTAAAGTGCTGGCCAATGTTGAACAATTGAATCTTGGTTATAAATAAGACTTGAAACTAAATATAGACCTGTAATTAATCTTCATGTGAAGTCTGCTGAAGAGTCAGATGATGACCATTTACTGATACAGTGGGACACATGAAGACATACTGATGTACCCCACTATAATTTACAGCGCTGAGCAAACCTTTTAGCACTATATAAATACTGTATAATAATAATACCCTAACCCATAACAATTGAAGAGCAAGTCTAGGTGACAAGTCAACTGAATCAGTTCACTAAATGTATCCTGGTGAAATACACTACACCAATCATCCTGAGAATACCTCTGAAGGTCACAGAGTGTATTACCTGAAATTATTGATGTGTACCTTCCTCTGACCCTTTAATTCATGTATCGCTAAACAAGTTAAAAGGCAGGTGAGAATCTGGTTGGTGGCTGTGAAAATTTCCTAGAGCTGGCGGTCTGTTATTTTTACATCTGGTTTTCTGAATGTGAGGGGCAGCAAGGATACCATTAGAGATGAGCGAATCGAAGTAGGCGAAGTGGAATTCGTTTCGAATATTAGGAAAATTTCGATTCGCGTCGAATCGAAATTTTTCCTAAAATGGCGGCGACATGTGCGGCGACGGAGCGGGGATGTCTGGGAAGGCGCGCAGACAAGGCGCGCTGACCCATAATGCATTCATTCATGACATGTGATCGCATTAGCCAATCAGCAGCCAGCCAGCCAGCACAGTGTAATGGTCGAGCTATAAATGGCGGCCATTTTAGAATTCTCCATTTGCCTCCAGTCACTCAACAGAGGCAGACCTGGCTGTATGCAGGGAGAGAGTTAGGGACAGAGAAACGTTACTTAGGGACACAGAAACGTTAGTTAGGGCCACAGAATCGTTACTTAGGGTCATAGAAACGTTACATAGGGCCACAGAAACGTTACTTAGGGCCACAGAATCGTTAGTTAGGGCCACAGAAACGTTACTTAGGGACACAGAATTGTTACTCAGGGACAGACAGAATTGTTACTGAGGGATACAGAATTGTTACTGAGGGCCACAGAATCGTTACTTAGGGCCACAGAAACGTTATTTAGGGCCACAGAATTGTTACTTAGGGACAGACACAGAATTGTTAGTGAGGGACACAGATTTGTTACTGAGGGCCACAGAATCGTTACTTAGGGCCACAGAATTGTTACTTAGGGACAGACACAGAATTGTTATTGAGGGACACAGAATTGTTACTAAGGGCCACAGAAACGTTACTTAGGGCCACAGAAACGTTACTTAGGGCCACAGAAACGTTACTTAGGGACACAGAATTGTTACTCAGGGACAGACAGAATTGTTACTGAGGGATACAGAATTGTTACTGAGGGCCACAGAATCGTTACTTAGGGCCACAGAAACGTTACTTAGGGCCACAGAATTGTTACTTAGGGACAGACACAGAATTGTTACTGAGGGACACAGATTTGTTACTGAGGGCCACAGAATCGTTACTTAGGGCCACAGAAACATTACTTAGGGCCACAGAATTGTTACTTAGGGACAGACACAGAATTGTTATTGAGGGACACAGAATTGTTACTGAGGGCCACAGAAACGTTACTTAGGGCCACAGAAACGTTACTTAGGGCCACAGAATCGTTACTTAGGGCCACAGAAACGTTACTTGGGGCCACAGAAACGTTACTTAGGGACACAGAATTGTTACTCAGGGACAGACAGAATTGTTATTGAGGGATACAGAATTGTTACTGAGGGCCACAGAATCGTTAATTAGGGCCACAGAAACGTTACTTAGGGCCACAGAATTGTTACTTAGGGACAGACAGAATTGTTACTGAGGGACACAGATTTGTTACTGAGGGCCACAGAATCGTTACTTAGGGCCACAGAATTGTTACTTAGGGACAGACACAGAATTGTTACTGAGGGACACAGATTTGTTACTGAGGGCCACAGAATCGTTACTTAGGGCCACAGAAACGTTACTTAGGGCCACAGAATTGTTACTTAGGGACAGACACAGAATTGTTATTGAGGGACACAGAATTGTTACTGAGGGCCACAGAACCGTTACTTAGGGCCACAGAAACGTTACTTAGGGCCACAGAATTGTTACTTAGGGACAGACACAGAATTGTTACTGAGGGACACAGATTTGTTACTGAGGGCCACAGAATCGTTACTTAGGGCCACAGAATTGTTACTTAGGGACAGATACAGAATTGTTACTGAGGGACACAGATTTGTTACTGAGGGCCACAGAATCGTTACTTAGGGCCACAGAAACATTACTTAGGGCCACAGAAACGTTACTTAGGGCCACAGAATTGTTACTTAGGGACAGACACAGAATTGTTATTGAGGGACACAGAATTGTTACTGAGGGCCACAGAACCGTTACTTAGGGCCACAGAAACGTTACTTAGGGCCACAGAATTGTTACTTAGGGACAGACACAGAATTGTTACTGAGGGACACAGATTTGTTACTGAGGGCCACAGAAACGTTACTTAGGGCCACAGAAACGTTACTTAGGGCCACAGAATCGTTAGTTAGGGCCACAGAAACGTTGCTTAGGGACACAGAATTGTTACTCAGGGACAGACACAGAATTGTTACTGAGGGATACAGAATTGTTACTGAGGGACACAGAATCGTTACTTAGGGCCACAGAAACGTTACTTAGGGCCACAGAAATGTTACTTAGGGCCACAGAATTGTTACTTAGGGACAGACACAGAATTGTTATTGAGGGACACAGAATTGTTACTGAGGGCCACAGAACCGTTACTTAGGGCCACAGAAACGTTACTTAGGGCCACAGAATTGTTACTTAGGGACAGACACAGAATTGTTACTGAGTGACACAGATTTGTTACTGAGGGCCACAGAAACGTTACTTAG
The DNA here is from genome assembly GCF_062004578.1 of Staurois parvus. Lineage (NCBI taxonomy): Eukaryota > Metazoa > Chordata > Amphibia > Anura > Ranidae > Staurois > Staurois parvus. The sequence continues at coordinate 853,824 of NW_028319936.1, forward strand.
GGCCACAGAAACGTTACTTAGGGCCACAGAATCGTTACTTAGGGCCACAGAAACGTTACTTAGGGCCACAGAAACGTTACTTAGGGCCACAGAAACTTTACTTAGGGCCACAGAATTGTTACTTAGGGACACAGAATTGTTACTCAGGGACAGACACAGAATTGTTACTGAGGGATACAGAATTGTTACTGAGGGCCACAGAAACGTTACTTAGGGTAACAGAAACGTTACTTAGGGCCACAGAAACGTTACTTAGGGCCACAGAATTGTTACTTAGGGACAGACACAGAATTGTTACTGAGGGACACAGAATTGTTACTGAGGGCCACAGAACCGTTACTTAGGGCCACAGAAACGTTACTTAGGGACACAGAATTGTTACTCAGGGACAGACAGAATTGTTACTGAGGGACACAGAATTGTTACTGAGGGCCACAGAACTGTTACTGAGGGCCACAGAACTGTTACTTAGGGCCACAGAAACGTTACTTAGGGCCACAGAAACGTTACTTAGGGCCACAGAATCGTTACTTAGGGCCACAGAAACGTTACTTAGGGACACAGAAACGTTACTTAGGGACACAGAATTGTTACTCAGGGACAGACACAGAATTGTTACTGAGGGACACAGATTTGTTACTGAGGGCCACAGAACCGTTACTTAGGGCCACAGAAACGTTACTTAGGGACACCGAATTGTTACTCAGGGACAGACACAGAATTATTACTCAGGGACACAGAATTGTTACTGAGGGACACAGAATTGTTACTGAGGGACACAGAATTGTTACTCAGGGACACAGAATTGTTACTGAGGGACACAGAATTGTTACTGAGGGACACAGAATTGTTACTCAGGGACACAGAATTGTTACTCAGGGACAGACACAGAATTGTTACTCAGGGACAGACACAGAATTGTTACTGAGGGATACAGAATTGTTACTGAGGGCCACAGAAACGTTACTTAAGGCCACAGAAACGTTACTTAGGGCCACAGAAACGTTACTTAGGGCCACAGAATTGTTACTTAGGGACAGACACAGAATTGTTACTGAGGGACACAGAATTGTTACTGAGGGCCACAGAACCGTTACTTAGGGCCACAGAAACGTTACTTAGGGACACAGAATTGTTACTCAGGGACAAACACAGAATTGTTACTGAGGGACACAGAATTGTTACTGAGGGCCACAGAACTGTTACTGAGGGCCACAGAACTGTTACTTAGGGCCACAGAAACGTTACTTAGGGCCACAGAAACGTTACTTAGGGCTACAGAATCATTACTTAGGGCCACAGAATCGTTACTTAGGGCCACAGAATCGTTACTTAGGGCCACAGAAACGTTACTTAGGGACACAGAAACGTTACTTAGGGACACAGAATTGTTACTCAGGGACAGACACAGAATTGTTACTGAGGGACACAGATTTGTTACTGAGGGCCACAGAACCATTACTTAGGGCCACAGAAACGTTACTTAGGGACACCGAATTGTTACTCAGGGACAGACACAGAATTGTTACTCAGGGACACAGAATTGTTACTGAGGGACACAGAATTGTTACTGAGGGACACAGAATTGTTACTCAGGGACACAGAATTGTTACTGAGGGACACAGAATTGTTACTCAGGGACACAGAATTGTTACTGAGGGACACAGAATTGTTACTCAGGGACAGACACAGAATTGTTACTGAGGGATACAGAATTGTTACTGAGGGCCACAGAAACGTTACTTAGGGCCACAGAAACGTTACTTAGGGCCACAGAAACGTTACTTAGGGCCACAGAATTGTTACTTAGGGACAGACACAGAATTGTTACTGAGGGACACAGAATTGTTACTGAGGGCCACAGAACCGTTACTTAGGGCCACAGAAACGTTACTTAGGGACACAGAATTGTTACTCAGGGACAGACACAGAATTGTTACTGAGGGACACAGAATTGTTACTGAGGGCCACAGAACTGTTACTGAGGGCCACAGAACTGTTACTTAGGGCCACAGAAACGTTACTTAGGGCCACAGAAACGTTACTTAGGGCTACAGAAACGTTACTTAGGGCCACAGAATCGTTACTTAGGGCCACAGAAACGTTACTTAGGGACACAGAAACGTTACTTAGGGACACAGAATTGTTACTCAGGGACAGACACAGAATTGTTACTGAGGGACACAGATTTGTTACTGAGGGCCACAGAACCGTTACTTAGGGCCACAGAAACGTTACTTAGGGACACCGAATTGTTACTCAGGGACAGACACAGAATTGTTACTCAGGGACACAGAATTGTTACTGAGGGACACAGAATTGTTACTGAGGGACACAGAATTGTTACTCAGGGACACAGAATTGTTACTCAGGGACAGACACAGAATTGTTACTCAGGGACAGACACAGAATTGTTACTGAGGGACACAGAATTGTTACTGAGGGCCACAGAACTGTTACTTAGGGCCAGAGAAACGTTACTCAGGGACACAGAATTGTTACTCAGGGACAGACACAGAATTGTTACTCAGGGACAGACACAGAATTGTTACTGATGGACACAGAATTGTTACTGAGGGACACAGAATTGTTACTGAGGGCCACAGAACTGTTACTTAGGGCCACAGAAACGTTACTCAGGCACACAGAATTGTTACTCAGGGACAGACACAGAATTGTTACTCAGGGACACAGAATCGTTTAATTAAAGAGTATGTCAGACAACATGCAGAGGAGTGGCAGAGGAGGCAATGTTTTAGGAGCGAGCAGACGTGGCAGCAGAGGAAGGGGTCGAGGCAGCACTATTCGCAGCCAGAGGCCAGTGCTCCCGGTGTCATCCAGCGGTCGTGTCTCCACCGACAACCCTGCCGTCATCGATTGGTTGGCTCGGTCGTCTTCCTCTTCCCAGGTCACCTCTGACACCTACAGCCAACGGTCGGTGGGTACGTCAGACACAACCGTTAGTTGGCATGGCCCGGGAGCAAGCCCACTGAAATCACGTGTCCTCTACCTGCCCCTGTCCTTTGGTGTTCCCTCACCAAGCGAAGTATCGCATGCTGTGGGCTCAGCCCCACTGTACAGTGAGGAAGAGCTAACAGAGGGCGGTCAGGAACGGGGGGAGACATCCGCCTCTTCAGCAGCCAGGCGAAGAAGTAGTGGCGAGGAGAGTGGCTCGGTAGCCGGTCTAGAGACAGGTCTGTCTCCTGACCCACACGCAGCCGAGGGGGCTAGTAGTGAGGCGGAGACCCTAATTGATGATGATGAGGCTGATCGCACTTGGCAGCCTCGTCGTCATCAGGCTATTGCTTCCGCATCATCAGGAGAAGAGGGTGGCAGCTTGGCAGCGAGCAAAACAGTCGGTGGGTTGCCCAGGAGGCAGCAGGGTCGCAGCAGTGTCAGTGGAGGCAAACGGCCACGGAGTACAGCACCAGCTCCACTGCAGCCTACCACCACGGCCAGTAGTGGTGCCGGTGTGCACGGAGGAAGCAGCAGTCAGCCAGTGAGGAGTATCGGGGGCAAAGTTTCCTACTCGGCGGTGTGGCAATTTTTTGTCAAGCCGCCCGAGGAAGTAAACGTAGCCTTATGTCGACTATGTGGCCAGAAAGTCAAGCGTGGCCAGGGGGCCCATGTTGGGACTACAGCGTTGCGGCAGCATATGCAGCGTCGCCATTTGGTGGCCTGGGAAAACCGTGATAAAGATACGGCGGTTCTGCCCGCCCCAGCCCCCGCTCCATCACCCGCTCCATTACTTGCTCCGTCACCCGACGTCAATCGCCCTCTATCAGCCAGTCAAGGCTCCAACACCTCTGCTGAGGGAAGTTGTCGCTCGTTGCCATCTTCCGCTCATTCAGATGCTCCTTCTCCTGCTACTCCTCTTCACGGATTCCGTCAGCAGTCTTTCTTGGAATCCGTTTCCAAGAGACAACAGTTTGCGAGCACGCACCCGACGGTGCAAAAGCTGAACGTCCTCCTGTCCAAGTTGCTGGTGCTGCAGTCCCTCCCTTTCCAAGTGGTGGACTCAGCACCTTTCCGAGAAATGATGGCTTGTGCCGCGCCGCAGTGGAGAGTGCCAAGCCGTCATTTCTTTGCCAAAAAGGCAGTGCCAGCCCTGCATTCACATGTAGAAGAGATGGTGGGCCAGTCTTTGAGCATGTCGGTCTCTGCCAAAGTGCACGGCAGCGCCGACGTGTGGAGCTGTAACTATGGTCAGGGACAGTACATGTCATTTACGGCCCACTGGGTGAACGTGGTGCCGTCACAGCCGCACCAGCAACTTGGACAGGTCACGCCGCTTTTGCCTCCACGTTTGCACGTCCTTGGTCCACAAAAGATGTCCGCCTCTACCACCTCTTCTTCCTTCGTGTCCTCAGCCGCCACCCCCGTGCCAAGTCCCATTACCCGACCGGCATATCACATGTGCAGGGCGCAACGGTGTCAGGCTGTGCTGCACCTGGTATGCCTTGGCGAACGTAGTCACACAGGGGAGGAACTTCTCAGTGTAATGAACAGAGAAATCGACAGATGGCTGTCTCCGCGCAAACTCAAAATCGGAACCATGTTGACCGACAACGGAAAGAACATGGTGTCTGCTCTGCGTCAAGGAAGGTTGTGCCATGCGCCATGCATGGCTCACGTGTTCAATCTGGTTGTCAAGCGGTTCCTAAAATCCACCATCCCACTGCAAGACATCCTTAAAATGTCACGTAAACTTTGCATGCATTTCAGCCATTCCTACACCGCAAAGCACACCCTCCTTGAGCTGCAGCGGCAGAACGGAATTCCACAGCATCGCCTGATCTGCGACGTTGCAACAAGGTGGAATTCAACCCTACACATGTTAGACCGCCTTTACGAACAGCGAAAGGCCATCACCGATTTCCTGATGTTACAAGCGGATAAAGGTACTCCCCTGTGTAACTTCGATGTCAGCCATTGGCAGCTCATGCGTGACACCTGCCGCTTGCTCAGGCCCTTTGAGGAGGCCACGCTATTCGTGAGTCGGCAGGACTATGGGATGAACGACGTCATTCCTCTGTTGCACGTCCTGGAACAAATGCTGTTAACAATGGCTGGTCAGGGTGCAGTAGACGTGGCGCACAGATCTCAACGCCACATGACCCCTGTGGGGGCAGGACAGGAAGAAGAGGAGGAGGTAGAGGAGGACATTTGTGCTCAGGAATTATTGAGTGAAATGGGTGGTTTTTCCACTCAGCGGACAGGAGTGGAGGAGCAGGAGCATCTGGTAGAGGAGGAGGAGGAGGAGACAGAGGACCCAGACGCACCATGGCAGTATGCTGTGGAGATGGAGGCAGGGAGTCCCTCGCATTCCTTGGCACAAATGGCCCATAGCATGCTCGGTTGCTTGCGTAGCGACAGCCGAATAATAACCATCAGACAGAGGGATGACTTTTGGCTGTCCACCTTGTTGGACCCTCGCTACCGTTCAAAAATGGTGGCCTTTTTCACACCTGCTGAGAGGGAGGCCAAAATAACGTACTATAAAAACCACCTATGTAGTCAGTTGGTCTCTGCCTTTGTGCGCCAACGTCCATCCTCAGACACTGTGGGCCCTGTGCGCTCGCGTTCCGCTGCCATGGCAGCAGGGGAGGGGTGGGGTGGTAGGAGCAGTGGTAGCTCCACCAGCAGCGACTGCCTCAGTCTGCAGTCGATGATGAGTAGCTTTCTTCACCAGCGCAGTGAGGAAACTACTAACCAGCCGCAGCAGCAGCAGCATCAGGTGGACCTGGAGCAGGACCTCAAACAACAGGCTTAGGCCTACTTGGACAGCACCCTGCCAACCGAGGTAGACAATCCCCTTGACTACTGGGCAACGAAACTTGACCTTTGGCCCCAACTAGCTGAATTTGCCCTTGAAAGGCTGTCATGCCCGGCCAGTAGCGTGGCATCGGAGCGCGTGTTTAGTGCGGCAGGAGGTATTGTAACTCCGCGGAGGACACGACTGTCCACCCAAAGTGTGGAGAGACTCACGTTTGTGAAAATGAATCAGGCGTGGATTAGTCTGGATTTCAAACCACCAGTTCCTGACACAACTGACTAAATCCGCCATGAATCATGCCCCTGCCATGTGCCACTTTCAGGTCTACTCACACTGCTGGTGTGTTCCATTTTTTGTCATAGGGTGCTGGCAGATTACGGGCCTCCCATAGCTGCTGCCAGGCCCCTAATCTGCCATGGGCCCCTGTACCGCCTCCTCATGCTGCTGCCAGGTCCACAGTGTCTCATGCCATGTGCCACTTTCAGGTCTCCTCACACTGCTGGTGTGTTCAATTTTTTGACATAGGGTGCTGGCAGATTACGGGCCTCCCATAGCTGCTGCCAGGCCCCTAATCTGCCATGGGCCCCTATACCGCCTCCTCATGCTGCTGCCAAGTCCAGAGTCTGTCATGGGTCCCTGTACGGCCTCCCATTGCTGCTGTCTCCATCGCCACACTCTGCCATGTGCCACTTTCAGGTCTCCTCACACACTGCTGGTGTGTTAAATTTTTTGACATAGGGTGCTGGCAGATTACGGGCCTACTATAGCTGCTGCCAGGCCCCTAATCTGCCATGGGCCCCTGTACCGCCTCCTCATGCTGCTGCCAGGTCCACAGTGTCTCATGCCATGTGCCACTTTCAGGTCTCCTCGCACTGCTGGTGTGTTCAATTTTTTGACATAGGGTGCTGGCAGATTACGGGCCTCCCATAGCTGCTGCCAGGCCCCTAATCTGCCATGGGCCCCTATACCACCTCCTCATGCTGCTGCCAAGTCCAGAGTCTGTCATGGGTCCCTGTACGGCCTCCCATTGCTGCTGTCTCCATCGCCACACTCTGCCATGTGCCACTTTCAGGTCTCCTCACACACTGCTGGTGTGTTCAATTTTTTGACATAGGGTGCTGGCAGATTACGGGCCTCCCATAGCTGCTGCCAGGCCCCTAATCTGCCATGGGCCCCTATACCGCCTCCTCATGCTGCTGCCAAGTCCAGAGTCTGTCATGGGTCCCTGTACGGCCTCCCATTGCTGCTGTCTCCATCGCCACACTCTGCCATGTGCCACTTTCAGATCTCCTCACACACTGCTGGTGTGTTCAATTTTTTGACATAGGGTGCTGGCAGATTACGGGCCTCCCATAGCTGCTGCCAGGCCCCTAATCTGCCATGGGCCCCTATACCGCCTCCTCATGCTGCTGCCAAGTCCAGAGTCTGTCATGGGTCCCTGTACGGCCTCCCATTGCTGCTGTCTCCATCGCCACACTCTGCCACGTGCCACTTTCAGATCTCCTCACACTGCTGGTGTGTTACATTTTTTGTCATAGGGTGCTGGCAGATTACGGGCCTCCCATTGCTGCTGCCAGGCCCGTAATCTGCCATGGGCCCCCGTACCGACTCCTCATGCTGTGACGTTGCAACAAGGTGGAATTCAACCCTACATATGTTAGACCGCCTTTACGAACAGCAAAAGGCCATCACAGATTTCCTGATGTTAAAAGCGGATAAAGGTACTCCCTGTGTAACTTAGATGTCAGCCATTGGCAGCTCATGCGTGACACCTGCGCTTGCTCAGGCCCTTTGAGGAGGCCACGCTATTCGTGAGTCGGCAGGACTATGGGATGAACGACGTCATTCCTCTGTTGCACGTCCTGGAACAAATGCTGTTAACAATGGCTGGTCAGGGTGCGGTAGACGTGGCGCACAGATCTCAACGCCACATGACCCCTGTGGGGGCAGGACAGGAAGAAGAGGAGGAGGTAGAGGAGGACATTGGTGCTCAGGAATTATTGAGTGAAATGGGTGGTTTTTCCACTCAGCGGACAGGAGTGGAGGAGCAGGAGCATCTGGTAGAGGAGGAGGAAGAGGAGACAGAGACCCAGATGCACCGTGGCAGTATGCTGTGGAGATGGAGGCAGGGAGTCCCTCGCATTCCTTGGCACAAATGGCCCATAGCATGCTCGCTTGCTTGCGTACCGACAGCCGAATAATAACCATCAGACAGAGGGATGACTTTTGGCTGTCCACCTTGTTGGACCCTCGCTACCGTTCAAAAATGGTGGCCTTTTTCACACCTGCTGAGAGGGAGGCCAAAATAACGTACTATAAAAACCACCTATGTAGTCAGCTGGTCTCTGCCTGTCTGCGCCAACGTCCATCCTCAGACACTGTGGGCCCTGTGCGCTCGCGTTCCGCTGCCATGGCAGCAGGGGAGGGGTGGGGTGGTAGGAGCAGTGGCAGCTCCACCAGCAGCAGCTGCCTCAGTCTGCAGTCGATGATGAGTAGCTTTCTTCACCAGCGCAGTGAGGAAACTACTAACCAGCCGCAGCAGCAGCAGCATCAGGTGGACCTGGAGCAGGACCTCAAACAACAGGCTTAGGCCTACTTGGACAGCACCCTGCCAACCGAGGTAGACAATCCCCTTGACTACTGGGCAACGAAACTTGACCTTTGGCCCCAACTAGCTGAATTTGCCCTTGAAAGGCTGTCATGCCCGGCCAGTAGCGTGGCATCGGAGCGCGAGTGCGGCAGGAGGTATTGCAACTCCGCGGAGGACACGACTGTCCACCCAAAGTGTGGAGAGACTCACGTTTGTGAAAATGAATCAGGCGTGGATTAGTCTGGATTTCAAACCACCAGTTCCTGACACAACTGACTAAATCCACCATGAATCATGCCCCAAACATGTGCCACTTTCAGGTCTCCTCACACTGCTGGTGTGTTCCATTTTTTGTCATAGGGTGCTGGCAGATTACGGGCCTCTCATAGCTGCTGCCAAGCCCCTAATCTGCCATGGGCCCCTATACCGCCTCCTCATGCTGCTGCCAAGTCCAGAGTCTGTCATGGGTCCCTGTACGGCCTCCCATTGCTGCTGTCTCCATCGCCACACTCTGCCATGTGCCACTTTCAGGTCTCCTCACACTGCTGGTGTGTTCCATTTTTTGTCATAGGGTGCTGGCAGATTACGGGCCTCCCATAGCTGCTGCCAGGCCCCTAATCTGCCATGGGCCCCCGTACCGACTCCTCATGCTGCTGCCAGGCCCGTAATCTGTCATGGGCCCCTGTACCGCCTCCTCATGCTGCTGCCAGGTCCAGAGTGTGTCATGGGTCCCTGTACGGCCTCTTATTGCTGCTGTCTCCATCGCCACACTCTGCCATGTGCCACTTTCAGGTCTCCTCACACTGCTGGTGGTTTCCATTTTTGTCATAGGGTGCTGTATGGCCTCCCATTGCTGCTGCCTCCACCGCCACACTGTGGCTCCACACTCTGGTTTTGGCCCCGTGACTGCCCAAATGAGTGAAGTGTGCGGTGATTCTAAGATCGACGGCACTCATCTGCATGTCATACTGACTGTCAGTATTATTTCTCTTCCCCAGCAGACTCCAAGGGCATTTAAATTAAAGGTACAGTGTTCTGCACTAATATAAAGGCTCTCTGAAGCCTAGAAACACCCTTTTATAAGTTAAATTCGCAGCGAATATATTCGACTCGAATCGAAATTTTTCCACGAATTCGCCGAATCAGTCGAATCGAATTTTTGAATACTTCGCTCATCTCTAGATACCATAGTGGGTGTATATGGCTCTCCTGCATCACTAGTAGGGGTTCTCAGATCACCAGATTACCTGGGGTGGACTGGTGCACAACAGCTATACCTGGGTAAAAAATGGAGGTAATGACCAGGTTATGTTCCCTGCATGCACCTCAAGGTTTAATTTTACATTTGACTTGAATGTAACTTGTAATTAAAAATATATTTTTAAACATTTGACTACTACAAATTGCCAAAACATGTTCAGGTTGATTGATATGTGTCATTAGATGACAGATAGTTGTTACCAGATGAACACGTTCAGAATGGACAAAAGTTGTAAATAGGGTCTCTGATCTCATATCTACAGGGGTTTGGCCATTTTTATTTTATTAATGATTGAGCACAATGGCTAGATAGAACAAATGTCTATACTTGCAGATATGACTAAGATCTGTGCAGTAATTAAGCTAAATATCAATATTATTTCCCTTCAGATATGTCTAGATCTAAAAGCTCCATATGAAGAAACATTAAGTGTAGGAAGTGGCAGTAAAGTTAAAGCATGTAGATCATACTTACATATTGCCACAAATGCATTCAATTCTATTATTTTGGGTACTAAATCAATTGAGATAGTAGACAGATCCCATCTTGCATTTAGGGAACTTCAGCCAAATTATTTCTAGCTATACAAGAGGGGTTTGGAAGGCCAGAGTAAAGCAATACTAGTTTAATTGCCAAGCTGTTTGATAGGAGTACATAATCCAGAGAATTATTCATTTTGCAGTGTATGAAGATTACTTTTTCTCCTTGATGGGCCTTTGCATGGAATCTTTTTTGTTGGTTATGTTTTTTTTATTTATGTACAACCTGCATAACTACAAAGTAAGATATTCATCAATGGATTTATGCAATTTACATGTTTAGATCTAGAAAGAATTAGTCCTTTCATAAGGCTTTCTATAACATGCATTTTAATGGATTATTTGCTTTTTGCTGAAGCAGACGTTTTGTTTTATATATATATATATATATATATATATATATATATATATATACAGTTGTGTTCAAAATAATAGCAGTCAGACATCACTAACCTGATCAATCACTGTTTTTGGTAGAAATGTTATTTCTACGTGGCAAATAATTTACTAGCAGGTGTAGTAGAGTAATAGAAATCCAACAGACCCAACAGTCATGACATGCATGCTGCTGATTCTGTGTAATTGAATCACTAATTGAAAGGGGCATGTTCAAAATAATAGCAGTGTGGAGTTCTATTAGTGAGGTCATTCATTCTTTGAAAAACAGGTGGCAATTATTGCCCTTATTAAGGAAGGAAGGCAGCAAATGTTGTACATGCTGGTTACAGTGCATTTCTCTCTGAAATTCTAAGGAAAATGGGTCGTTTCAGACATTGTTCAGAAGAACAGCGTATCTTGATTAAAAAGTTGATTGGAGAGGGGAAAACATATAAAGAAGTGCAGAAAATGATAGGCTGCTCAGCTAAAATGATCACAAATGCTTTAAAATGGCAACCAAAACCTGAAAGCTGTGGAAGAAAGCGAAAAACTACCATTCGAATGGATAGAAGAATAGCCAAAATGGCAAGGACTCAGCCAACAATCAGCTCCAGGAAGATCAAAGAAGGTCTAAAGTTAACTGTGAGTACTGTACAAAGAGTAGTAGAAAGCACCTTAGTATAAATAGACAAGCTGCTACGCACAGAAATAGGTACCAATAACCTATGGAAAAGACATTGTATGTAACAAGTGCAGCGCTCATAACCAATATATATACACCCAGTTCCTTAGAGTGAATGGATAAAATACAATAAAATAAATCAAATTGAAAAAATAAAGGATAGGAAGTAGTCCCATAGATATAAGTAAATATGGATAATTGAGGTGACTTCATTGTCCGGATAGAGGTGATAATGAAATGCACACTCACTGGAGGCGCATATTAAATGCGCCTTGTATGTAATTATCCTGATGCCAGGTGGTAGGAGGTCTTCCTTCTATCGGATCCGAGATGAGTTGTCCTTCTCACTAAGATACACCTGTATGGTCCTAGTGGGTGCTGTCACTCCGAATGGCCTGGGTGGTAGGTGGTGATCCGTCCTAGTAGTGGGTCTGCAGGCTAGAACACTCCCCCAGGGGGCAACAAGGACACTCCCATAGTGTAGTAGGTTAAACAAAGACTTTTATTCAAAAAGGTGCATCATATAAAATGTGTACAACGTTGCAGACAGTAGTCTGTAAGAGGACTGATCAGCTGGTAGTAAACAATGGCCGCCGGAGCTCCACGTTGCTCCGGCGGCGTGACGTCACGGCATGGTGTGGCTCCTCCCGACGCGTATCGTGCTCCAGCACGTCTTCGGGCGACCGCCCTCTGAAGACGTGCTGGAGCACGATACGCGTCAGGAGGAGCCACACCACGCCGTGACGTCACGTCGGACAACGAAGTCACCTTAATTATCCATATTTACTTATATCTATGGGACTACTTCTTATCCTTTATTTTTTCAATTTGATTTATTTTATTGTATTTTATCCATTCACTCTAAGGAACTGGGTGTATATATATTGGTTACGAGCGCTGCACTTGTTACATACATTACCTGTGAGTACTGTTACACTTAGAAGACGCCTATGTGAAGCCAAGCTATCTGCAAGAAGCCCCCGCAAAGTCCCACTGTTGAAAAAAGGACATGTGCTGAAGAGGTTACAATTTGCCAAAGAGCACATTGACTGGCCTAAAGAGAAACGGCGCAACATTTTGTGGACTGAGGAAAGTAAGATTGTTCTTTTTGGGTCTAGTGGCCGGAGACAGTTTGTCAGACGACCCCCAAACCCTGAATTCAAGCCACAGTACACTGTGAAGACAGTGAAGCATGGTTTCTCATACTACGGCGTTGGGCCTATTTATCGCATACCAGGGATCATGGATCAGTTTGAATACATCAGAATACTTGAAGAGGTCACGCTGCCTTATGCTGAAGAGGAAATGCCCTTGAAATGGGTGTTCCAACAAGACATCGACCCCAAACACACCAGTAAACGTGCAACATCTTGGTTCCAGACCAACAAGATTGACGTTATGGAGTGGCCAGCCCAATCCCCGGATCTAAATCCAATAGAAAACTTGTGGGGTGATGTGAGATGGGGAAACAGCTCTCATTGTTTGAACACTGTTTGTGTGCAGTAAATTATGGTGTGGAGTAAATTGATGTTTTGACTGACATTCTGCGGTTTAGCCACAAGATGTCGCTGTTTTTCTAACACAGGCTCAGACTGCATAAATATTTGTATATTCATGAAGAGGTGGGGTTTTTAGTGAACAGGAAGAGGAGACTGCAGCCATGTTTTGGACGATGCTGAATGCAGAAGCCATGTTCTGGAGAATGCCTTGTGAGCTGCAGCTGGGTGAAGCTGATGAGATTGGAGAGCTGATAAAATCCTACAAACTCAAACCAGACTGGCGTTTTGCTCAGAAGGAATACTCAGGCACGTGCTACAGGACCAGTTATGGGAGAGGGAATACTGTAGATTTGTGTAAGATTGTAAGCTGTTGTGCTGCACCGCAGGCTAGCCCATACCATACACCCATACACTGATTCTTGCTCCTTTAGGGTAATAACAGGTAAGGTGTGGCAGCTTATTTGTGCCCGCCAGTAGGTAAATTACTTCACTTTCTACCTTCATCCATCAGAAGGTGCCATGCTGTGCAGCACAAGGGTCTCAGCCTTTGGGCTGGGTGTATGTAAATTTATTGTATGTTTCCAGCATTTGTGGTTGTGTTTATTTGCCACATCTAAGTAAAATTCTGTTGTGGCAAAAGCTGGTGTTGAGGTTGCTTTCCTCGCTCGTGACTTCACTGTATCCTGGGGAGCCCACCCCGGTACACGGCTTACAACTTGGCGTAGTCGGCAGGATACGGCGAGCGTTATGGACGGGAATGAGGCAGGAGATCTTCCCCCAGCGCCAATGGCACCGGTCCAGCATGCGCTGGTGCAAGGCCAAGTTGCCCCAACACCGCTGATACAGCTTGCCCTGCCCGTACCAGTAGGGTACATTCCCGTGGGGGCGCTGTTGAGTCACCTGCCAAAATTTGACGGTAAAAATATGATGTTGCAGAACTGGATTGAAAGAGTGCGAAGTGCGGTTAGAATGTGTAACCTGACGTCCGAGCTGTGGTTAGAGGTTGCATTGGGGGCTCTAGAGGGTGATGTCAGACGGACAGTAATGGTAAGGCCCGAATCTGAGAAAGACACAATAGACAAAATGTTCTCCCTGCTGGAGAGAGCCCAAGGGGGGCGTGCTAAAGTAGTGCAGCTGCGGTGCCACTTCTTCAACCGACCACAGCTAGAGGGCGAGACCCTGATGCAGTACTCCAATGCCCTACAGGAGACGCTAAATGAAATACAGCGGCGAGATCCAGAGGCCATGGGAGCTTTCCGGGAGGTGGACCGGCTACTACGAGACCAGTTCATAGTGGGGCTCTCCAACAAGTTCTTACAGGACAAATTGCAAGAGATGACCCGGACGGCGCCCAACATGACATTCTACATCATCTACTTAGCTGCCGTGGAGAGAGAGGAGGAGTGCATACCGGTGGCGGGGAGAATAGTGAGTAGTACCCATGCTACAAGAGGTCAGTCTGCATCTGAAGACTCAGAATCCTTAAAGGATGTGGTCCAGGCTCTGTGGACAGAATTAAGAGAACTTCGGCTGGAAGTGTCCCAGATGAAGGCAGAATCTCCCCGGTCTCCGGAAATGACCTCAGCACCTCGCGCCACTCCACTCAGGATAACTCATCTGCGGGGGCACGTCAAAAGGGGACCCCTCTGTTGGGCTTGTCGACAGTACGGCCACATGGCCAAAGAGTGCCCAGAACAGATTAAGTCCGAGCCGACATTAAACTTCCGACCGCCGCAGTAGCTGGGCGTCCTGCGGCGGTACACCAGAAGCCAAGCCCTAAGCATGAGGAACACGACCTGTATGCCAGCAGCCCCATTATGGAAGCCGAGTTGGAAGGCCGGAAGGTACGCTGCCTAGTTGATACAGGGTCGGAATGCACCTTTATGCCTCTGGAGTTCTTCGAAAGACACTTTGGACATATGATGGAGCCGGAAGACAGGAGTGTCATCAAGCTGACGGCTGCCAATAACATTGAGATGGACGTCCAAGGAATAGTCTGGATGCGGGTCCGGCTGTGTGGGCAAGACGTCGGCAAGAAGGGGGTCGTGCTGGTGGATCATTCGTCCAGCAGAGGGATGGACGTGACACTAGGTATGAATGTGCTGACCTAGACCACCAACTTTATGCCAAAGAAGGGCCGAGGTATTGGCAATGGGCCACCACACACCGGCCAACCCAGAAGGTTTTACAGCAGATAGTGAGGAGCTGTAGTCTGCGAAAGGGGACATGTCCGGTCGGCCCATTGGACACGTGAAGATCCCGCCACGACATGAGCGTATATTGATGGTGCCGGTTGGGGCTGGAAGACGACTGAATGGACTGGAGGTCCTGATCGAGCCCGCTTACCAAGAAGAAACGCAGACTCATCCACTGGTAGCCCGGGCCCTCGCTATTGTGAAGGATGGATGTGTGCCTGTACGCTGCCTCAACTTTGAAGACTGTGAGTTAACCGTCCCTGGGAATACCTTGCTGGCCGAAGTTTATGTGTCCGAAGGGGATATTCCTCGACGGAGGAGCTTCACGCTACGGGCAAATAGGAGATCAGCCTGGACCTATGCTGTAGAGGTCCATCAAAGGGAGAGCGGAGTGGAACAGTCGAGTGATCATGGCCCGGATGGGGGTGGACTGCAAGATCCTGACTCTAAGACAACAGAAGTTGCTGGAAGACACCCTTTGGGAGTTTCAGGAGGCCTTCTCGAGACATGATGAGGACTTCAGGTGTGCCTCCACCATCGAACACGAAATCCCCACCGGTAATGCTGCACCGATCAGGGAACGTTACCGGCAAATCCTGCCTAAAATGTACCAGGAGGTGAAGGATATGGTGACCAGCATGTTGGAAAACCAGGTGATCCAGGAGAGTCAAAGTCCTTGGGCTGCTCCAGTAGTCTTGGTGCAGAAGAAAGATGGGAGTCTCTGTTTCTGAAGCTAAATGCCCAGACCTTCCGGGATGCTTACCCCCTTCCGCGGATTTAGGAGTCGTTGTCCGCCCTGAGTCATGCGAAGTTCTTCTCAACTCTTGACCTGGCCAGTGGGTATTGGCAGGTACCGGTTGCCAAGAAGGACAAAGCAAAGATGGCCTTCATCCTACCTATGGGTCTCTACGAGTTCAACCGGATGCCATTAGGCCTGTCCAATGCCCCGGGAACATTCCAGCGGTTGATGGAACACTGTCTGGGAGATCTCAACTTCGAGTTGGTATTGATATACCTGGATGACGTAGTAGTGTTTGGGGCCTCTTTTGAGGATCACCTCCAGAAAGTGCAATAGGTCTTAGGATGGCTGCGAGACCATTGGCTCAAAATCAAGCCCAAGAAGTGCCAACTGTTTCGACAGCAGATAGAGTATTTGGGACATTTGGTCACCCAAGAGGGGGTCAAGCCAACCCCCGACAAGGTGGAGGCCGTCCAGAAGTGGCCCCAGCCGAGTACACTATTGACAGTTCTTAAATATGTAAGGAGTGGGGCCACCCAGTGACATCACGCGTGTAACCACACATCCTTGTGACCTCAATGACCCAGCATGCCCCAGTTGACGCCACAAGGGGCAGGGTGACACATGTGATGTCCCCGGGTGGCCCCCCCCTTACATATTTAAGAACTGTCAAGCCAGTGGCTTTGAGAGGTTCCCCTCAAAATCCATACCAGACCCGAAGGGCTTCTTATGGATGGAGGGGGACCCCACACCGTTTTCTTATTATTTTTTTAATTGTTGGCAATTCTCTCTTTTACATGCAGCTGTCAGTGGGGAACCCCGCTGACAGCTGAAACATTAACGCATGGTTTTCACTACTAAAATACTGCATGACTTGATAAAAAAACTCATGCAGTATTTTAGTAGCGTTTTTTGGTGAATTCAAACTTTCTTTTTTAAAATGCTATGCGGTATCCTACCTCATACTTGGATGATACCACTTAGTGAATTGTGCCCAGTGAACCTCTCACCGGGTCCCCTACTGACCCCGGGCCCTCGGGCAATGCCAGTCTGCCCCTGAGTAGTGTTAATTAAGACCAACTCTTTGGCATACAGAGAAAAACTGTCTCAGACAGATTTTACTAAAGTGTTTGCGTGCATTGTAAAAGTGGTGCAGCATGCGCCAAATTCAAATACAACTTCTAGACAGGTACATGAATTTGGCACATGCTTTACCACTTTTAGAATGCATGAGAGACACTTTCGCAAAATCTACCTATATCAGTCTTTATGAATTCCAGGGACTGAGATTAGGGACAAGGAGGCTGAAGGAGATACAGTAGTTTGCCCACTCTGCATCTGTACACATTGAGCCAATGACCTGAAATGTAGTGGAAAATGTCACCCTACATTATCAGCATTTTAGTTCCAGGAGTATAGTACCATGTTCGGCCAAAAATACACAATCTGTGCAGGGACTAGGGCCCAGGCATGATGGCAGTCTGGAACCATTTTTATTATGTGAATGTGTTACCCTGCCACCTTAGACTATAATCTATGTTGGCTATGTAGAAATCTGGTCCTGGCAATTGTGGCCATTTCAATAAGACAGCCAAAACCCTTTGTTCTGACAATCTAAGATCACCCTAAGACAGGTCTCCAAACTTTCTAAAAAAAAGGGCCAGTTTACTATCTTCAGACTTTTGGGGGGCAGACTGTGACCAGTGGGAGTAAACAATGTCCCATCTTTGGTATTAGAAGAAATAATAGTGCCTCATCGTTGGTGTTAGTGGAAGAAATAACTTCCCATCATAGCTGTCAGTGGGAGGAATAGTGCCCTATCATTGGTGTCGGCGGGAGGAATAGTACCCTATCATTGGTATCAGTGGGAGGAATAGTGCCCCATCATTGGTATCAGTGGGAGGAATAGTGCCCCATCATTGGTATCAGTGGGAGGAATAGTGCCCCATCATTGGTATCAGTGGGAGGAATAGTGCCCCATCATTGGTATCAGTGGGAGGAATAGTGCCCCATCATTGGTATCATTGGGAGGAATAGTGCCCCATCATTGGTATCAGTGGGAGGAATAGTGCCCTATCATTGGTATCAGTGGGAGGAATAGTGCCCCACTGTTGGTGTCTGTACAGGAGTTGTGTGCCATTGTTGATGTCAGTGGGAGGAATAGTGCCCCATCATTGGTATCAGTGGGAGGAATAGTGCCCCACTGTTGGTGTCTGTACAGGAGTTGTGTGCCATTGTTGATGTCAGTGGGAGGAATAGTGCCCCAAGAGCAAAATAAAGGTATGCAAAGGATCGTAGCTTGGAGACCACTGCCCTAGAAAGTAGGTTTTCTTTAGGCTCAAGAACTTAGAGTGAGCTACAGCATCCTGTACTGTATACTACATACTGTAGTTAAAAGCAGGTTGAGAGACATTAAATCCACTGTCCTTTAACCCACCTTCTGTTTCTAAAGGAAAAGAAAACTTTAGTTAAGCTTTTTGCCTTTCTAACTATAATCAGTTTTTAGCTGCTGTAGTGACAATAATTTCAGTACTTTAGATAATTAAATTGGACTCATGTGAGACCTGTTGTTTTACTGCAGAGTTCAAAGTGCTTAACATTATAAACTGTACATTAATTTCAAATTATTGCGCTGTAGAAAAAAAACTAAACCTTGATTACAGATATTATAGAAAAAGATCATTACAGTATTTGAAAACATTTCAGTAAACAGATAAACAGAAACACAAAACATGTCAGTGTAGAACAATTAGACAAAAACATTGCAACTATAAACATAACACAATATGTTCAAATATGCCACTCAAATGAATACCAACTTTAAAACAATCATTTGCCTGGTTTAAAAAAAAAAAGCTCATCTAATATAGGATTCGAGTTATATAGTGGGCATAGAGCGGGTAAAATAAGTATTGAATACGTCACATATTTTCTCAGCAAATATATTTCTAAAGGTGCTATTGACATGAAATTTTCACTAGATGTTGGTTACAACCCATGCAATCCATACATACAAAGAACAAAAAGTTCAAAAATTACGTTTTGTGTAATAGAATGGAATGATGCTTGCTTCGGCAGCACATATACTAAAAGTGGAATGATAAAGAGAAGATTAGCATTGCCCCTGCGCAAGGATGACATGCAAATTCGTGAAGTGTTCAAAAATGACACATGGAAAAAAGTATTGAACACGCTAACTGACATTTATTTAATACTTTGTACAATATCCTTTGTTATTAATGATAGCTTCAAGACGCCTCCTGTATGGAGAAACTAGTAACATGCATTGCACAGGTGTGATTTTGGCTCATTCTTCCACACAGTGTTCAAATATTGACGGTTCCGTGGACCCCTTCTATGAACCCTGATCTTTTGTTCTTTCCATAGATTTTCTATTGGATTCAAGTCAGGTGATTGGTTTGGCCATTCTAGCAGCTTTATTTTCTTTCTTTGAAACCAATTGAGTTTCCTTGGCTTTGTGTTTGGAATCAATGTCTTGCTGAAATGTCCACTCTCGTTTCACTTTCATCATCCTGGTAGATGGCGGCAGATTTTTATCAAGAATGTCTTGGCACATTTATCCATTCATCCTTCCTTCAATGATATGACATTTGCCAGTACCGTCTGCTGAAAAACAGCCCCACACCATGATGTTCCCACCTCCACACTTCACTGTTGTATGGTGTTTTTGGGATGATGTGTAGTGCCATTTGACCTCCAAACACGGTGCGTATTATGGAATCCAAAGAGTTCAAGTTTGGTCTCATCTGACCAGACTGTGTTCTCCCAGTATTTCGCAGGCTTGCCTAAATATTGTGCAGCAAACTTTAAACGAACTTCAACTTGCCTTTTCTTCAGCAATGGAGTCTTATGTGGTGAGCGTGCATACAGGCCATGGTGGTTGAGTGCATTACTTATTTTCTATAAAACAATTGTACCTGCTAATTCCACGTCTTTCTGAAGCTCTCCACAAATGGTCATTGGCTCTTGGACAACTCTTCTGATAATTATTTTCACTCCTCTGTCAGAAATCTTGTGTGGATCACCTGGTCATAGCTGGTGAAATGATGTTCTTTCCACTTTCAGATTATGGCCCCAACAGTGCTCATTGGAACATTCAGAAGTTTAGAAATCCTTCAGTAACCAATGCCATCATTATGTTTTGCAACAATAAGGTTGCAAAGGTCTTGAGAGAGCTCTTTGTTATACCCATCACGAGATGTTTCTTGTGTGACACCTTGGCCTGTTGAGACTGAACCAGTTGATATTAATTTGCACTGACAAGGGGCAAGATTGCTTTCTAATTACTGATAGATTTCAGCTGGTGTCTTGGCTTTCCATGCCTTTTTGCACCTCCCTTTCTTCATTTGTTCAATACTTATTCCCTGTGTCATTCTATTTTATTACATATAACTTAATGTCTGAACTTATTTATTTTTGTTTCTTTGTATGTATGGATTGCATGGGTTGTTATTTACATGTGGTGAAAATTTCCTGTCAATAGCACCTTTAGAAATATATTTACCTAGAAAAATGGTGACCTGTTCAATACCTATACTGTATATACAAATAGAGACATTTTATAAAATTAAAAATGTTGTTCATTTAAACACAATGGCATTTGTTTAGTAAAACCAAGCACAGTTAGCTAGCTTTAATTACAGGAAATGTGTGCTGAGAGTCATTCTTAACCTGGCTGTCTATACTAACCTGGCTAACCTACACTGACTACTGACCTGGAACAAGAATGCAGATTAGAACGTCAGACTACTAATGGGCAGGGATTTAAACCAGTTTTAAACCCAAAGCAATTATTTATTATTTTCATCTCACCAATTCTTAGATGTGATGGCTGTATTAGTTCCCTTTTTTAGGCTTTTTTTCTTCTATTTTTATCTTTCATTCAGCCAGCAAGTCTGCTGTTTTTCAGATGTTCAAGCTCTCCAGCAGAATATATCAATTTACATGGATGAGACAATCCATTAACCACTGACAGAGGTGATTAAAATGATCATCTTTTATTTATTCATGTAAAATCTTTATCCCAAAAGAAAAAAAACGTTTGCTGTAACTGATTAAAAAGTGGAGTTTGGCTTCAATTTGTTATTGCATTCAAATCTGCTAACACATTAACACTCCCACTCCTCATCCCCTCCAACCTTTCCCAGACTGACAGCGCTGCCGTTCATTCCACCAGAGTGGTGCCTCACTAATACAGGAGGTGTGTTACTGGCCAGATCTCTAGATTTAAACAGAGGAAAAAAAGCCAAAAAGAAAATGTATTCACCACATCTAATGATTGAAAAGCTGAAATATATTACAGCTTGCGGTTTAATACCACTTTACTGTCAGTCTGGACATGGATTTAATATATTTGTGATCAGTAATGCAGAAAGTATTAAAGCCTTTGAATAACATTAGTGAATAAGTTAAATGCTTTGGGTGGATACCCACTGCTGTGCTCATGGATTATGAATTTCCTAACAAATAGGCAACACACTGGGAGAATAGGATTTCAACTTTGTATTACTATTATTCTCTATTTTTCTGTATGTTGATATATTTGTGAAGTTTACTGACAACACCTTAATTAGAATAACACAATAAAAGTGCCGCACTTTCCTGAAAACATCAATATAAATCAATTCAAATGTGACCTCAAGTTCTCAACAAAAAAAAACACAAAAAAATTAACTTCAAAATATAATATTTAATAAGTTCCAATTATTCAAAAAGTCCTAAAATTTCCTTTAAAATCACCATATGAATGCTTCTTTTCCATTACTCCATGTCTTCTTAATCTTAACATTTGTACCTCCACCACCAACACCCCAGATGTGCCCTCACCTGGAGCTTTTGACCTCAAATATAGGCTTGGTCAAAAAACACTTAATATTAAGTAATGATGTCTCTTGGATTGGAGTCTCTCTTTACTGATGAACAGCCTCCTTCTTACAAATCCTTCTCCTCCGCTCAGCCTACATACACCAAAAAAAATATATAGGCAAAACAATAGTACTTTATCCTTAAAACCACTGATTTATTCAATCATAAAAATTAGCAATTCACATGGTACAGGTGCTTAATCACACCAGAAATCACACACATGGTAATATGTAGCTGACACTGTATGAACCTATGGATCTCACTTCATTCTCCCACTATCGATTCTCCCACTATCGATCCATCATCCCAGTCTGTCAGCTGACCACTAGCGCTGTGATGATACCAAGCCCCTCCCCTACGTGTTACGCCACTGAGTCATGTGACTTCCTCAGGGGGATATATACACTATTTTTAATATTTAATAAACAAGTGGTTTTAGGGATAAAGCACTATTATTTTGCCTATATATATTTTTTAGTGTATATATACTGAACAGAGGAAGAGGATTTGTAAGAAAGTAAAAGAAAACTCCATTCAAAGAGACATCATTACTTTATGTCCATCCTAGGGGATGCAAGCATTTTATGACCGAGCTTATATGAGATCAAAATCTCCAGGTGAGGGCACATCTGGGGTGTTGGTGGTGGAGGTACACATGGTAAGGTTAAGAAGACACGGAGTAGTATTGGGAAAGAAGTATTCATATGGTGATTTTAAAGAAGTTTTTTTTAGAATGGTTAATTGAATAATTGGGACTTATTAAATATTATATTTTGAAATGTATATATATATATATATATATATATATATACATACATACATATTTTTTTGTTGAGAACTTGAGGTAATGTTTGAATTGATTTCTACTGATGCTGTGAGGAAAGCATGGCACTGTTTTTGTGTTATTTGTGGGTTAGAGCACATTTATATGAGTATATGTAGGTGTTGGCAGCTTTTCTTTTAATTTTAAACACTAGAGCCGCTCGTGGGATTATATTTTATTACTTGTCTGAACACTTTAGTTAGACTTGTATGAGATAATGACAAGATGGCTTATAGGCTAGAGACTCAACATTCGTGGTGTAGAGAAAATGATTTAATGCTTAATACTGCAAAAAGTAAGAAATCTTAGGAAAGATGGAAAATGGCTGGATTGCCCTTATGGCTTCTGGTCATATTTGTATCATTGCCCCATTGAGAGTATTCTTATCCACTGTGCTGTAGTATGATAAGCCAGCTACAGGGCCAGCTGCTTCTATCCACATGATAGAAGTGATCTAATTATGTATACATTCAATTTATCACAATTGTTTAATACTATTTATGCCATGATAGAATAAAAGTGTAAGTACATACAGGGCCAGAATTTTGCATAGCTAACATAGGTCATTCATAAAATGCACGCCATGGTGTGTAGCCTCCATTATTAGAGAGCTCTATAATTAGAGAAAAGTCATCTGACTTTGACAGATCACAAGACTGGATTTTCCTCCTGGCTATTTTTTTCTACACAACTTTCATTCATCTCTATTGTATTCTGCCATTTTTGGACTCTCGAAGCCAGAAAAGTGCCATGTATACTTAGAAAGTACTGTGCTGTATAAATGTGCATTGCAGTCATGTCATTGCTTTTTTAATATTCCCCTAAACATATCCAGAAAAATAGGCTAACCATGGAGCTAGTTTCACTTCAGAAAGTGATGTGGAAACGTTTTGTTATACCATCCACTGCAGCTAGATATCTATAACAATATTCTCCTGTCAACAAATATTACAAAAAAATCCTGATGGGAATATTGCAACAACAATGAAATGATAACAAAACTTACCAAACAAACTTCCAAAATGTCCATCTTTAGTGAGAGGACGCAGCTCATTTTCCCCCCAAGCATATTTCTTGTAGCTGTCCCACGCAAACTTCATCATCTGTAATTGTATAAAGCAAATGTCAAGTATACTGCCGTGTAGTTTCTAATTGAAATATTTAGAACTTATTTAAGGTATGGAACTGTAGGTCAATTAATAAACTATATGGCGGTTAGTACAAATTCTAAATATAACAGTGAACGTGGTATGGTATATCTGATCAAAAAGTAAAGAAGAAAAACTGATCCTAACAGAAATCCAGTAAGCCTCTAAGTTTCTGTAGTGAACTGGAATGCTGCACTGAAATATCAAACAATTGTATCTGCCTTATCTGGATTCTCTTTGTGGACTACATAATACCTCCCCTTTGTTATAGAAATTAAATCACAGGAGAGGTGTTCTGTAGTCCTAAACACATCCTGTCCTAGGATAACAATGCTTCTTATCTTAATGTTACACTAACAACATACACAAACCTTTTTTCCCCTTTGTGCTTTGCAATGTAGTGTTGAAAGGGGGAAAAAAAGCTCTCCTAAAGTAAAACACTTTAAGCATTACCTTTCCATCACTTTACACAAAAGAGTCTCACTAATTTGATATCATTTTAATCAACAGACTGTTACATTTTTGGGTAAATATACTGTATGTGAATGGGAAAAATTACAGAAAAAATAAAAAAAATGTCAAATGTAACACTATTTGTTTCCCAATAAAAAAAAGAAAATAATAATAGTAAATACAAAAAAGAAATTATATATATATATATATATATATATATACAGTTGTGTTCAAAATAATAGCAGTGTGTTGAAAAAATTGAATAAAGCTCAAAGTCCTTCTAATAGCTTTTATTTCCATACACACAAATGCATTGGGAACACTACACATTCTATTCCAAATCAAAACATGAAGAAAAATATATCAAATTTGTGTTGTTCCTCTAAAACAATTGAAGAAAAGTGAATATTAGACTGTTCAAAAAAATAGCAGTGTTTGTATTCTTCTTTACAAACTCAAACATTCACTATATAAACTGAAAAATGTTTGAAGATTTTGCTTTCCTTTGAATCACTTAATTAATATTTAGTTGTATAAGCACTGTTTCTGAGAACTGCTGTACATCTGTTGCATGGAGTCAACCAACTTCTGGCACCTGTGAACAGGTATTCCAGCCCAGGATGATTGGACTACATTCCACAGTTCTTCTCTATTTCTTGGTTTTGCCTCAGAAACTGCATTTTTTATG
This sequence comes from Staurois parvus, assembly GCF_062004578.1. Taxonomy (NCBI): domain Eukaryota; kingdom Metazoa; phylum Chordata; class Amphibia; order Anura; family Ranidae; genus Staurois; species Staurois parvus. The sequence goes on from NW_028319936.1 coordinate 878,481, forward strand.
TCACCCCACAAGTTTTCTATTGGATTAGGATCCGGGGATGGGACTGGCCACTCCATAACGTCAATCTTGTTGGTCTGGAACCAAGATGTTGCACGTTTACTGGTGTGTTTGGGGTCGTTGTCTTGTTGGAACACCCATTTCAAGGGCATTTCCTCTTCAGCATAAGGCAGCATGACCTCTTCAAGTATTCTGATGTATTCAAACTGATCCATGATCCCTGGTATGCGATAAATGGGCCCAACACCGTAGTATGAAAAACATCCCCATATCATGATGCTTGCACAACCATGCTTCACTGTCTTCACAGTGTACTGTGGCTTGAATTCAGTGTTTGGGGGTCGTCTGACAAACTGTCTCCAGCCACTAGACCCAAAAAGAACAATCTTACTTTCATCAGTCCACAGAATGTTGCGCCATTTCTCTTTAGGCCAGTCAATGTGCTCTTTGGCAAATTGTAACCTCTTCAGCACATGTCTTTTTTTCAACAGTGGGACTTTGCGGGGGCTTCTTGCAGATAGCTTGGCTTCACATAGGTGTCTTCTAATTGTAACAGTACTCACAGGTAACTTTAGACTTTCTTTGATCTTCCTGGAGCTGATTGTTGGCTGAGTCCTTGCCATTTTGGCTATTCTTCTATCCATTCGAATGGTAGTTTTTCGCTTTCTTCCACGTCTTTCAGGTTTTGGTTGCCATTTTAAAGCATTTGCGATCATTTTAGCTGAGCAGCCTATCAATTTCTGCACTTCTTTATTTGTTTTCCCCTCTCCAATCAACTTTTTAATCAAGATACGCTGTTCTTCTGAACAATGTCTGGAACGACCCATTTTCCTCAGAATTTCAGAGAGAAATGCACTGTAACCAGCATGTACAACATTTGCTGCCTTTCTTCCTTAAATAAGGGCAATAATTGCCACCTGTTTTTCAAAGAATGAATGACCTCACTAATAGAACTCCACACTGCTATTATTTTGAACATGCCCCTTTCAATTAGTGATTCAATTACACAGAATCAGCAGCATGCATGTCATGACTGTTGGGTCTGTTGGATTTCTATTACTCTACTACACCTGCTAGTAAATTATTTGCCATATAGAAATATCATTTCTACCAAAAACAGTGATTGATCAGGTTAGTGATGTCTGACTGCTATTATTTTGAACACAACTGTATATACATAAACAAAAAAAATACAACTAGTAACAACATTTTTATTTTTTTTTTTTGCTTAATTTTTAAGTCATCCTAATATAAAAACCATTATTTACAAATGCTCAAAATATTCATAAACCAACACTTCAGATTTTTTGCTGTTCAAAATTATGCAATTTTGGGGGTCTTTCAACATATTTCCAATTGCAGGGCCATTGTGTGAGAGAAAAAGCTTCATAAAAAATATCTAAAATATACACCATTGTTCCTACATCTATTTACCCCATAACAGACAAATGTGGTATTGTTTGATTCCAGACAAATAATAACATTCATTTCAGAAAAATCCATTTTGTCTCATCTTTTATATTTTTATATGGACTAAGTATTAGAAAAATGTTTTTTTTTCATAATTTTCACCACTTGTCTCTTATTTCTTGAAAACTATAGTATAACATTTAAAGTAAGGCATCAAAAGAAGGTATTCTCTGTCCTCAAAAATCAATATCATGATTGGCTAGTTTGACTGCCAAGCAAAACAGAAATAACATGTCCAAAACAAGAAAAAGCCCTGGATCTAGAAGGAGCTGTATATGGGTTTAAAGTGTAATTCAAGTGCAGTCAAATTGGGATAACACCAGCTTTACATTTGTTAATAATTTTCTCATTCATATAGCATAATTTATAAAAACAAAATACTAATTGCTGCTTACCATTTTAGATGCTTTTTTCTGATAACTCCAACACTGCAGCACTGAAAAATCCAACTTAGTTCTATTTGTTTTTGAGGTGGCTGGGGAGCTATGTTTGTCATAATTAACCCCATCTGTGTTGTGCTGGAAGATCTTATTATCAGTTGCAAACTAGGTTTGAACACTGTCCTAACAAAGGGTTAAAGCTTGAAAAGCGTGCCTCTTTTATTAGATACCTTATAAACCTATTCAGAACTGGTTGCAACCAGTCATAGCACCTTATCCTAAGAAACACCTAAAAGGTAAGAACATTTTTTTTTTAAAGGTAAGCTGTTTATATGAGAACACATGCCAAACATATAGTGGGGTTTTCTCAAATCTGACTGTAAAAGTATAAATACACTTTAGGCACTAGGACTAATGTGGTTAAATGTATATGTAAATTTATATGTAATTTCAGCTTAAAAATGTCTTTCAGCATGCAACCACAAACCCCAATGTGTTTGTATAATTAAAATGTGTTTGCAATATCTTTCTAAAGATTTATCCACCCACATGGTTTTAATAGTGCTCGTCAAACGGAAACCTCTATTAAACTTCACAAGAAATACAGTTGATCATTGATCATAGTGACAAATGCTCCAACCCAAACACAGATTTGCAGCTTCAGATCAGTTGCAGAACTAATGAAGACATTAAAACATAGAACTCTAACTAGCTCAACAATATATATTTTGATTGTAGTAAAGTATTACATTTAATTGGCAAAACAGATTTACATTCAAGTAACCTCTAGGATATACTGATATGTACAATAGATTTATTTTCTCTCCATTGAGGCACACAGGAATTTTTAGACTGATGGGTTATACTGTTGTCTGCAGGAGAAATAGACAGTGGCAAAAAAAAAAAAAAAAAAGGTTGGTCATTACAAGATGACTTCACCTACAATTACCATGTCTCAAATTTTAGCTTGTGTCTTCTAGGAGAGTGGATGGCCTTTCTTCAGCTCTGCTGCATGTTCTGTTTTTAAGAATATATGCTACTATCAGCTGCTGGTAGATTGATTTTAAATATGTTAAATAATGGATGTCTCTCCAGTCAGCCAAGAAGACCTAATGGATTCATGCCAGATATATTAAGGGATAAGTTCACCTTTTTACCAACATAATAAATGCACATTTTTTTGCAGGTAAAAAAAAATGCATTTGTTATTTTTGGTTGCAGTCTGTAAAGCATTGCACCAGCGAACAGCAGATCACTAGTGCCATGCAGGTCTCCTGCAGACCTGTCAGTGTTTCTGCTTGCCCATATGGGATGTATGGGAAGCAGATACACTGACAGGAAAATTCAATAATCTACCAAGGCACTTCTGTTTTGCCTTGTAAGTGTAATATTTTTCATATCAAAGGTTATTTTATCTAAGATTTACACTATGTGCAGCATTCTGTTTCCCTTTACGTTTGTGCAGAAGGGAATATTTGGCATGGAGTAATCCATCCACCGGTTGATCCTTGTATGTGATTTGATGTGAATGGAAGTCTAGTGGAGTTCATGATAGATATAAGCTTGTTTTGACTTCTCTAGCAGAGGGTCAAAACGATTTGGTAAGCTCAACATTTTTCAGGTAGCAGGATCATTTTTGTTTTTTTGAAGTGATAGCATGATATTACAAGGAGTATAGTTAGTTACATAGTTAGTCTAGCTGAAAAAAGACAAAATTCCATCTAGTTTAACCATAAAAAAAAAAGTAATAATCCTATACCCACCATTGATCCACAGGAAGGCAACCCCCCCCCCCCAGCAAAGCATGATCCAATTTGCTCCTGCAGGGAAGAAATTTCCTTCCTGATCCCCCGAGAGGTAATTGGATATTCCCTGGATCACCTTTACCTATAAATGTTAGTATCCAGCTATATTATGTATATCTAGGAAAGAATCCAGGCCTTTTTTAAAGCAATCCACTGAGCTGGCCAGAACCAACTCTTGAGGGAGTCTATTCCACATTTTTACCACTCTTACTGTGAAGAAACCTTTCCGTATTTGGAGATTAAATCTCTTTTCCTCCAGATGTAAAGAGTGCCCCCTTGTCCTCTGTGATGACCTCAGGGTGAATAGCTCTACACCGAGTTCACTATATGAACCACTGATGTATTTATACATGTTGATCATATCCCTCTTTAATCTTCAGTGTATATTCTGAGTATTTTCAGTGTCCTAATGGACTCTCAATTTATGGAGGATTTATAATTTGATTCACATATTTTTGGGTTCACCATTGGATTTACACCATTTTGGACTTATATTATTTTGGACTGTTTCTTGTGGGTTTTTTTTTTTATTTATTACTGTTCACATATTGTCATTTATTTGTATGTACTATTTTTATTTTGCTTATAACACAACTTTGGACTAGCACAACAGATTTATAATTTATTTATTGAGAACTAAAAGCTGACAGCCGCTAAGGCTGTCGGGACTTGTAGTTCATTCATTCACAGAACACGAACACTGTGAATGAATGACACGGTCATCATTGATTTCAAAAAGGGACAGCTAGTACAGGGAACTTCTCTCTGTACTTCTGTCGCGGGGGAGGCTGCAGCAACTGCAGCATTGAGAACATGTTCCACCGAGAAACGAGTAACATGTTCCCAAAGGTGAACTTATCCTTTTAATCCTGGAAGTTTCCCCAGGCAGCCACCAAGCACTGTTTTCCCAGTTTACACTGGTGTTCTGTCTGCAATAGCCCTGAATTTCTGGAAGTTTCTCCAATCATCTACAAATATTTAAAACAAACAAAAGAGGATGCCTCCATCTCGTGATAGCAATTTATTAAAACTAATAAGACAATAAAAACGCACTCACCAGTTACAAGTGGATCAAGGCTTGTTATAAACCTATTTACACCTCCATAGGATCCCCAGCAGGCTGCAGAACACGGCAGGATGGTGACACCCAGGCAGGTTATGGTGGCATAAAGCCGAAAGAGGTGTTGATTGGAGATGCAGCCATCTTTCTACACCTGGAAGCTGCTGCTGCCTATATTCCACCAAGAGCTCTGCTATAGATAGCTGCTTGCCTGCCCTGTTCTGCAGTCTCATGGGGATCCCATGGAGGTCTATATGGGTTTATGAGAAGCCTTGATCCACTTTTAACTAGTGAGTGCATTTGTATTGTATTTTATTTGTTTTAAAACATTTCTACACCTAGATGGAGGAGCCCTCTTGTGTTTATTTTATATAGGTACATTAGGATCTGAAGACTTAATTGGAGAGAAGCTGCATCCATTTCACCTGGTGTTCCTTATCCATCTCCTGGCTCTCTTATTTGCCCCAATAAATGATGGTTGGGGTCTAGTCAGCGCAATAGCTTATTCATTTTCTTTGGTTTATCTAAAAATATTGGTAGATTCAAGCTGAATGTAGAAATCCTGAACAGCTCCCCAGTTTTTAAGCAGCTCAGGTTCCCGATTTATAATCTACAGTATCTCACAGAAGTGAGTACACCCCTCCCATTTTTGTAAATATCTTATTATATCTGTATGCAGGTGTTCACTTTGCAACAGTCCTTCAGTGGGCAGTGACTACTGTCTGTGTTCCATTTCACACAGGACTCTGATTTTCAGGTTTGGCCAGTAAGTCTCCAGTACGTATCCCTTAAGAAATCATCGGTCCAGAGCAGAGACCGTTTTCCTGTCTCAATATCTGCAACTGTTGTGAGTAATTAGCAAGCTTATGTTGGGTTGGCATTTGTTACAGAAGCAACTGTAGCTGACTGGCCATTTAGTGGAAATTAAAATGCTCCTTTTCTTTCTAGCTTGCAATTACTGTATGTACTTTGCAAGTTGGAAACATGAGGAAGTCCTCTTGATTAATTTTGCTTGGGCTATATAGGGGGAATTGTTTCACTTTTATTTCATATTTTGTGTAGCACTACACAAACTGTTGGCACTACATAAATAGTGTATAATAATAATAATTTGTTGCCTTCTCCTCAGCTACAACTTGACACAGCTCTAACTCTTCAGGGAGAGAACATGGATGTGCAGGAGCATGCTCAAAAGTTCCCATCTTCTATACTTGCTTACTCTATATAGACATTTATTTACATCTTGAGAATGTCTAGGATGAGTAGCGTTGAGCTGTACATTCTACTTCCCAGTTGCTGGCTTTAATGGTATGGCCGTTAAAGACTTGGTTTGTTGATTCAAGAACATCTCTAAATCTGGGTTTACTGTGATGCTAACAGCTACATGCTACCTCCCATATGGTCCAACATCAGACACAGAAGGTATACTACGCTTGGTGTGAGTCTCAGGGCTTTTACCCTAGGAGTTTCTCCATAAAACATATACTCTCCTTCCTGCAGCTGGGTCTAGACCAGCATTTGACTCTCAGCACCTTCAAGGACCAGGTTTCTGCCTGGTCTGTCTTGTTTTAGAGACTGCTGGACTTTCGGCCCTTGATTTAGACCTTTGTATAGGAAGTCTCTAATATAGCACCCACTGTTCATTCCACTCTGGCTTTTTGGGATCTGAATCTAGTTCTCTCTGCATTTCAAAGCTACAGTGCGAACCCATTAGAGACATTATGCTCTGTACTTTCACCAACAAGATGCTTTTTCTTGTAGCTGTCATCTCTGTGGGAGGAGTGTCTGAACTGGAGGTCTTTTCCTGCAAGTACACCTTTCTGGTTTTGAGTAGTGTTGAGGTCCAGGACTTTTTTTTTTAGTGAACGTAGTTCTGCCTTTTACTTTAACCAGAACATTGTTCTCTCATCCCTCTATCTGGCTACAGTTCATCGTAAAGACATTTTCCTCCATTGTCTGGATGTTTTTTGGGCTGTGAAAATCTATTTTTTTGCCACTGCTTCATCAGCAAGACTGATTCTTTTTGTGTTCTAGATGGACCCTTTAAGGGAACACCTGCTTTTCGGTTCACCCTCTCTAGACCATCATCCCAACTTATGGTTTGAAAGATTGGGTTCCACTCTTTTCTGTCAAGGTGCACTTTAGTGGACCTGTGAGTGCCTCTTGCAAGGCCACCACCTGGTCTTCTGTTCTTGTTTTCTAAGCTCTACTAGGTGGATATTCAGCCCCCATCTGTGCCAATTTTGGGACTTAAGTCTTTTAGGCAGCTAGTTCCCAGTTTGCTGTTCTTTTTTTATGTTAGCCTTGTTGCTATGTTGCCCACCCCACTGTTGAACTGCTTTTGGATGCCCAACAGAAATCTCGTGTCCCTCAATGGACGAGAAAGAAAACAGGATTTTTGTACTCACCGTAAAGTTCTTTTTTGGAGGTGTCCCCCTCCTGCTATCAGTATCACTTTGCTACAAAACTAAGTGATTATGGTTGTGGGCAGGGTTATCCTGTGCTAAAAAACAGCTATTTTTGTTGCCAGTATCTTTTTTTCCTGTAGGTGACAGTATCACTTGACAGTCTAACAATTCCTGTTTCCCTTCCCAATGGACTCCAAGAAAGGATTTATAGTCAGTACAGAGTAATAATCCTATTATAATGTCTGCACAATTGCCAAATGCGTTGACACTGCCAAGGAGATTTGCCTTGTTTTCTCTTCATTTTTATGTTTCGTAAATAATCTGACAAATAAAAAGACATTAGTGCTAATGACTGAAATAATATACTGTTTGTGCATTGGAAACTGAATTGCAGGCAAACAGTAAATGCACAGTTGAAATGTTTATGTATTAATGGTCACCTACGAAAAATTTGTTCAGCCAATTTTGTGATCCAGGTACACCTGCCAGACACCAAGGCCAGATCCATGACTTCTAGTGCAGAGCTATGCAATACAGCTTAGTAAAAATAAATCTGCCCACAAACTGCTGCTTGGAAAATGAAGGAACGGCCAAACATGGATAAGATGATGCCTGTGCTCCCCCCTTCTGTAACCATGTGCACAGTGCTACACTGACAGCACTGTGCTAATCAGATCCCAGATATGTTCACAGTGCTGACCTCCCAGGCCCATGCCTAGTAGGTAATCTAAAATTAAAACTAGGTCATTTAAAAATACAACAAAAACACTTTTAATTGAAAAAAAATTATTTGTGTTTTGTTTAATATCTGTCTTGGAATCCATCAAGATAATACAAGTATTTATACAGTATTAGGCATTACAGTCATCCATTGGTAGCTTTAGGGTAAGAATTATGGTAGAACAACCATTCCAAAGTAATGGGTACTGCTGTCTAAATCAATTGATTAATCTGTAACTAAATAAATGGCAATTGCACATCCACGTTGCATATGTCATAAATTAACTTTTTACAGTTCATTTATCAATACAGTCAGTCTACTGGCCTTGAAAGATATATGGTATGTGGATGCTAATGATCTGCAGGACTCTGTTTAGAAATATGTTTTGGGGAGTGCACCACTGGCAACAAAATTTCCACACACCACCTAAGGAAACAATTTCTTTACCCAATCTCCCAGTTCCACCCAGCTGCCAGAACCACTATGATAGGATCTAATGAACTCCACTACATTTTTGTGAAATGCACTTTTCTGTGAGGTACCCCTTTGCAACAACATAAAATTTAATACTGAGTAAGGATTTGTTTTTACTCGTGGATACCCCTAAAAATGTAGGAATATTACTGGATGATTCAGTCAATCAGCACAAACCATAAAGTAAAACAACATTTTGGCAGACTCAATCACACAATTACAAATGATAGTAGAGCATACAGCAAAAACAAATACAATGATGAAATAGCAAGTTCTAGGATTCTTAATCTTATACTATGAAAACAATGAAAGTTACCTCTTTTATTTTATCTCTTCTTTCCCGTGTTTCTGGGTCTTTCTGTTTGTGATGATTTCCGAGTGGCGGATATTTAAGAGATTTTTTGAAAGCGTTATAATCAAATATAAAGTCAGCATGGTTTCTTTGAGCTGGAGATATTTCATTGTCTTTATTTTTGGCTTTGGCAGCTACGATATGCTCTCTGTTCAGTGAATTGTCTTCTTTGTGTTTTTCATACTTGTGAGCTAGAAATCCCAATGGTTTCACGTTCACATCAAACTCATCTTTGGATCTCCACTTTTCCTGATTTGTATTCCGAATCAGAGACTTTTGATCATCTACAGTTTTTTTGTTCATTTTCTTATTAGCATAGCTGTGTATTCGTTCACCACTCTGGCTCTGGGTACCTGATAAAAATATCCTTTTAAACTTTGATGTGTCTGGTAAGAGAAACAATGTCCCGAAACAAAGTGTGATAAATCCTGATAAAAATAACAAGAATACAAATTTCTGAGAAAGACGAAGTCCAAATCCAGCTGGAAATATCCCAGAAATCTTTCTCAAGAACATGGTTTTAATTTGCATCTAATTATTTGTACTTCAGTGACAAATGTTCATTTTGTAATTGCATAGACATCTTATTTTGTCTTTAAATCTCTATTAAATGGTTCAATAGTGTTGAGTCATGAAGCAGCTAGCGTATTCCCACCTGTTTAGATAAAATAAATCTGGTGTTGTTAGAATGAAAGGCTATTTCAGATACCGGTTTTAACACAAAACAAAATATAAATGTAACAATAAAAAATATGAGGCAAATGTGGAGTCATTAAAGTCTGAGTTATTATTGTGGCCTATACTCACGAAACGACAGATGGATTGTAATCAATATTTGGCCTTTGTTTCTTTATAGCTTATGCATATATATGTCATGTGTTATTCCTCAGCACTCCGAAATCCAACAGTTTCATTGGAGAGGAGCACGGAATGGGCCCACTTTATTACCATCACCACATGCTGTATACATTATGAAATATCCAATAAACAGCCTCACACTTAGGGCTCATGTACATTGCAGCTGATAAACTCACATTTAGGAGCTTTTCTGCGTTTTTGTCTGCAGCCCCTGAACTCTTCCTAATGCTTTCCTATGTGTCCATGTACACTATGTCGTTTACAGTTGTTTACAGGCAGTTGAGTTTACAGTCGTTTTTTTAAACACAATAAACTTACTTTCAGGAGTAGATTTTATCAGCGTTTCAAGCGCCAAATGCTTGTAAATGCGGCTAACTGCATTAATAAGCATTTGCGTTTAGAAGCGTTTTTAACTGTTCCATTTCCAGATGCTGTCCAGAACCTTTTTTCATCATGAAAAATGCATGCAAATCTTTTTCAAGGTACTCAAATGGACAAAACACTGAACACGGGATGTTCCCACCAAGCTTGTCACACATTGCTGACCAATGACCAATTCACACCACAGACCTCTCCCACCCTTGGAAACAAAAGATATGTTAATGACCATTCACAGCTCAAATTCCTCATGAAGACCCCCTGCCAGGTGGCCTTAATGACTCACTCCAGCAGACACCTTTCCCACCCTTGAAAACAAAAGAAATGTTAATGAGCAACTCACACCTAAGCTAATCTCAACACATACTGCTGTGTCTGCTTCTAAACTCTGTATTTCTCTGAAACAGTCTGAAATAGTTAATAATTTACCACTTTCCAGTGCATTCTGGGCATTTGGGAAGTTCTCCTGTGCTTATCTTTAAAAAACACTTCTAAACGCAAACACGCATAAACGCAGCTAAACACGGTATGCAAACACGTCAAAACTGACGGTTTTTAACGTGTGTTTACCTGCTGTCAATTTCCAGTGTTCAAACGTGAGTTTATCAGCTGCAGTGTACATGAGCCCTTACATAAGAACCATAGGCAGCCTGCAAACCTCTTTTGGGATTATCTATGCCTGCTGTCAATATACTGCTCAGTAATAATCTTCAAATTATGTCATATCTTTGGTTATGTTAGAAAGATGGAGTTGTGGAAAGCTGAATCACTTAGTTCAAGTGGGAATCACGACTGGGTGTGTTGTCTGATGTAAAGCTATTAACTAGGAAGCTCTTCAAAAGACAGGGGCCAGAAATGAAGCTCTTGTCTCAAGGATGTTGAAGATATCAGGAGGAAAGCAAGCTGATTGTGTGCAGAAAAAAAAAATATTTATTACATTTAAGAAACAGCCAATGTGTTGTAGAAGTTTCATAGGGCACCTTTTATCAGGGCCTTTTGAAATGCTGGAAGGTTTTTATTTTGTATGGTGCAGTTTTAGTAGTCCTGTGTAGTGCTGTTGCAACCTGACGCAGACCCTGTTTTGTGAGCATCCACAGGCTTAAAGTGTTACTAAACCCACAACAGTAAAATCAGTCTGTATATGCAGTAAAGCATGCTTGTTATATGTACTGTGGCATCTAAGGGGTTAACCCTCTGCTTTGTATAAAAATCTGCTTGATTCTGTCTTCTCTGATCCTCCCCTTTTTCCAGTGACCCCCTCTTATCTCCTGATAAGACATATGGAGTCATTCTGCACATACTCAGTTTGGTGTATATTGCTAGAGAGCTTTTTTTTTTTTAGGAGAGTGTATGTGATTGGCACAGGGCCAATCAGCACTGTCCAGACAGAGGTAAGGGTTTCTGCATCCCCCAAAAGTAAAATGGAAACTCCTCCTACAAGCTGTAACCAGTGCTCTGCTAGACACTGATAGAAGTCACAAGACTGCTCTAACTGCTAAAAAGGTATTTAGCAGTTTATATTTACTAAAATAACTGCACTCCCATGTTGTGTGTACTGTGGGAGACCAGATATAGTGAATGCAGGGTCCTGGGTTTAGTAACACTTTAATTTGCATTACCCTATCTACTCCAGGACTAATATAACTACACTGCACATAATACAGTATAAACCTTCAAAAATTTCACAAACTCTGATAAAGGGATCCCTTGGAACCTTCAAAATGCATTGGCTGTTTCTTACATACAATAATTAATAAAGTATTGTTTCCAGTCACGATCAGTCTAGTGTTTTTTTTTCAGATTTAATGACACTTACAAATAGTAGTAGCAAGACCAGAGAAGTATTTAAATTATGGGGCAGATAACAATGGGTTAAATGTTCTACTGGCTGCTAAATGTTAACATTATACAAATGAGAATTAGATGCATCAGGACCTCAAGAGGGTGTAAAAAAATAATGATGATAAAGGAACCACAAGAGAAAGCCAAGAAGTCAAAGCTAATTGTGTAGCATCCAAATAAACATTCATCATAGATGTATCTGCTGAATTTTTAATTGCTCTCTACCACAGAGAATAGTAATAATTTAATTAAAGGTATGGGCAGAACTGCGTTTGAGTTCTTAGATACTAGTGAAACACAAAGTATATTAGGATCAGCAAAGACACATTCCTAGAATTTTTCTGTATTAAAAAAGAAGCAGGGAGTGTCAGTTATAGTTTGCCAAATCAAATTCTTTATAGGAAACAGCTAGAAAAACCAAAGTTACAATAGAAAAATGAAGGCTGACAGTGCTAATTAAATGTCTTCAATATTTTATCATTTAGACCTTCACGTGGGTTGTAGCTCTCACTCTCCATGATTGGCTGAAATTTTATGGGCTTCCTAATGGTGACTCACCCTGTAGCTGCACCCAACAATACACTGAACTGCCAGTGGTGGCAATCAGGCTCCAGTCACTGTAGGTTTTAATCTTTTATTGGCTCAATATCTTGTGGAGTGGGTTAGGGCAAAAGATACCCCAGAAACAGCAAAATATCCCAGGTCTTCAAGAAACCGCAAACTAAGTGCAGCCTCCTAAGAGCTTCTACTAACAGCAAAGTTGATAATGTCTCTAATATTTCATTAGTAGCCTAACAATTTATTAGCAACGTCCAGATAATATAATGACCCTCTAACCCCATATAGCAGCACTGTCGCAGGTAACTTGGATAGCTGAGCAACAGAAATCCCCATGCAATGTCCTTTGGAAGCAGCTCCTTTCAAGCTCTCCAAGATATCCGAAATTTAGAGGTCAAAAATCCTAATCTGCTTTCTTGTTCCAGATCACTATTTCCTGTAGTTTTATACAGGATTGTCAAAAGGGTCAGATACATACATCTTGCCCCCCTAGGCAACTGGCTTGTGCCGATTTCATCCTACCATACTCAGTACTAATCTTATTCAAGGCCAAATGAAGTTGGAGGCAGAGAGCTGAAAGACGGTTTCATAGTACACCTGAACTAGAGCCATTCTAGTACCTTTTTTTTGCATGTGATTTTGTTAATGTCTACATTATGTTTGGGCTGCTGCATGCAGCTCCCTTGCAGCACTGTCTCCCTGGATCACAACCTGTGTTAGCCATATAGAAATAAGATCTTGTTTGCCAATATATACCAATGTTGGCTGTTATTAGAAAGCTTGTGGGGGGTGGCAAGGGTAGGTGGGTGATGATGGACCTTCCTCCATGTTTCCCATTAACTTGTTGGGTTCCCAAATCTGGGTCACATAAGAGGACTACCCCTGGGGTGGGTTCCCCTTGGCTATGCTAGGCACCTGGAACAAGATCACTTTCAGTAAATCCCCTATAATTATAATAATACACATGGGGTACCTTTAGTCTGTACCGCTTTCATTAATTCCTTGGGCAAGCTGAGGTTTCTGTTGGGCAATACTCTACCTTAAGGTGGGCCTCTATTCAGAGATGAAAGTACACCGTGTATTCTTGCACCATATCTGTTCTCCAGTCAACTCTCAGGACCCTGTGACAAAGGACACTGTCTTTATAATTTGCATTTAGGAGGAACATGCTGAGCCCTATCCACATCCACCTGTCCAGCATTTTACACTACTGTCCCTACTCTTAACTCAGGCTATGTGTTGCCCTAGCATTCCTGAAAAAGGTAGAATCCAAGTACTACAAGGTCCATCAGTGGCATTCCCCAACAGCTGGTGTCTTCAGAGGTGAGCCCCAGGACTTTCTACGCTATGGCGGCAGCAGCAGACGACAGTCTTCTACTACTCCTGAGTGCTGCTTCCCGATCTTCTCCCTCTCTCAGGGTTTCCCAGGTTTGGGCTCTCCCTTTTTCTCTCTCAACTACCAACTCTCTACTGCTCTCACTCCTGATCACTGTCCCTCTTTTATATATCACAGGATCAGTGGGTTGGACCCAGAGATAAGACGCAAAAACCAAAGAACCGGAAAAGGCATTAAAGCCTCTCCCTCTGGGCAGCACCTAACTAGAACATTCATTAACCAACCTACAAGCTGCTACCCTGGCATGACCTGGTGACCACAACACATTATTTGCATTGCCACTATTTTTGGCAAAGTAATTTTAGTGGCTTAAAAGAATGGTTAGTTGGCCAAATGTTTAGACAGAGAGTAACTGTAACTTGCAGTTTCCTAAACAGATGCAGAGTTAGAAACAATAATGCAAAACTGGTTCAAAATGGCAGAGAACATGCATACACTGCAGAGTAAAAATAGCTATACAAACATGGACTCTTCACAGCAATGTCTCTGTGACTCAATCAAGGCAATATTTGGATGCATATCATAGTCTCTATAGGACTAGATAGCAACAGCGAGTAAAGCTGATAATTACTACTCCAGTAAAACAGTACTTATAGACCATGTCCCCCACAGTTATATCCAGGGCAGCTCTAGAAACACAGGTAGGCAGTTGAAGGGATCAAAGGATAAAAATCACCCTACCTGAAGTGGAGTACTCTGGTAGCAAAGGGGCCCTCCACAGTAGCTGGGTCTTTTGGAGAAGCTGCGTGCTGTTAGGTTCTGGCCTGGCAGCCTGCACAAGGGTACTGACAGTGGAGGGTCTCTCACCTGGCTGCAGGTTACTTGCCCAGCTACTTCTGTCTCATCAGGAGTGGCCTCTCTTCCCTGGGCATACTGTATCTAGGAACCCAGAGAGTTGTGGAAAAAGGAGGTCAAAGTGCCTATCCATGTATCTGAGCATAGTGAGTAAATTGGCATTTTGCTACTTTGGAAAGTGTTGGCTTTGAACATGTTCTTCCCATAGCTCATGGAAAGCTCAGAGCTAAGGTTCATATTTTTTGACTAACGTACAACCTTTTGCATTTGGCACAACATGAAGATATATTATGATGAATAAAAATCACTACACAGAGACTTATTAGGGCAGATCAAGGTGTAATGACAATGTGCAAAGTGCAGTAACCCCAAGCAACCAATCACTGCTCAGTGTATTGGAGTTAGATAAGTAAATGATGCTTTCTGATTATTTGCCATGGGCTTCTTTATTTTGCACATTGTGATGGTTTTTCGTACCACTTTAATGCATAAGTTTGATAGGCTGAGATCTCAACTATTTTCCCATTTTAGTTCTCTATATTGAAAGCGAGATGCATTTATTGAATATTTCAGAGTGATCACAAAGATTATGTTACCATAGGGATCTGTTTTTCCTCTGTTTTGTCTTGTGTAGGCTAACAGTGCCAACACAGATCCATAATTAGATTCTGATTTTTACCTTCTAAAGATTAGAAAACTTTTAGCATCCCATGTTTCAGTAAGGATCCAGTCATACGTCTGTGCTTCTCACTTTGTGCATTAGAAGCTGTAGCAATCAGGCCCCATTCACATATCGCACAATGGAAATGAGCATTTCCACTTGCAATTTCCACACGATTCCTTGTGTGCATGTTTGTCATGGCAAAGAAGCTCAGGGACTGCATTTTGACCCTGAGCTAGGTGCTTTCTTACACACGCATTTTGCTGTGCGACAATTGCACACCTCATTTGGGGTACCATTCATGCGCATTTTTGCCATGATTCATAAAGTGTGAACAGGGCATCAAACAGAGTCCGCTCATTTCCGGGCTGGAGGACATCCAGAAACATCTAGGCTTTTACTATCCCAGAACCACCTCTTTCATTCATTGGATTTTTTTTTTTTTTACTCATGGAGGCTTGGTATCACATGTGGGTATTACCTAGGGTAATCTGCATGCAAATGCATTTGTCTAGCTAAACTCACTACTCCAATCTGACCTCCACATATTAAAAAGACATTCTAATATTTGCATAATTACTCCCAGGAGCCTGCCCACTGCTTGCATCAGGGCTATTGAGAAGTGTACAGTACTGAGGCAGACTTTTTAGGAAACTATGTACAGAATCCTTCTGAACCTTCCAACCAGTCATGATCTGCTTTCATTGCAGAGATCCAGAGATTATGTCATTAGGTAAAAAATAAGGTATATATTGATAACTATAAATATAAGAATAATTATTCAATCAGACCTCTAGCCAAAATAAAATAAGATAGAAAGTATACTTATGCAGCTATATTTACCTTCATCTTAGCCATTTCCCCCCACATCACTTTTTCTCTGCCATTAAATGTAATCAGTCTGATAGCCAGCATCATTGACGCCACTTCTTTTAAACCCTTTCCCATCCCAGCGTGTGACTGGACAGTGAAAGGAGGAGCAGCACTGTGATGAGCTCATCTCTCTCTATCACCATGCTTTTTCCTGTGATTTTTCCTCTTACAAATCCAACTCTGCTATATGCTCTGCTATATGAGGAATGGAAAAAGTTAATACCAAGCCAAATTCAGGTACTTACACTGCTTTCATTTTTATTTATATATTTGATAATGCATTAATGATTACAGAGCTGCATTTGTTTTTCTGCCTGTACACATGATCAGTGGATCAGGGGTGCAGTGTCAGACTCCTGCAGACAAGCCTGCAGCATTCAGTCCGTACCTGTAATACAGGCTGACTGTTTACAAGCTGCAGGGCTTGTGAATGAATTACAAGGCTACTCATCAGCGACCCCGATGTCCATTCACAACTACAAGCTATCAGCTGCAAAGTGTGACAGTACTTGTAGTTCAAGTCATTAACAGGAAATTATGAATGAATGGTGAGGCTGTGTGGGCGGAGCCCTGACAGTCACATTATTTCCAATAGTGATAGTGGGTGCGGGAGAAGATTCCCCGATCACTGTCACTGGGGGGAGGGAGAGGCTGCAGCTGCTGGAACATGTTACATGTTCCACCCTAAATCTGGGTGGAACATGTAACATGTTCCAAAAGGTGAACTTATTATTTAAGTGTATGTAACACCCTCCTAGTTAAATGCTCGGATATATATGGTTAGGATAAGTATAGCTGTGTTTCTCTGCTTAACAGAGAGACAGTTAGAAAAATCTAATTTGGCTCTCTGCGTAACAGAGTGATGGATTAGTCAGGTCTGCTCATGATGCTCTGGTGCTACTGAGTTTGTCTGAGTTCCACCCGCTTTCAGGAAACTATGAGAACCTTCCAGAATATGGGTAGGGTCTAGGCAAATGAACAGCATTAATATGGATACAGTCTTGACCAACTGCAGGGGAGAGTGGCCCCATTGCATGCTGGGAGTGGTATTTATGTTCTGTGAGCACATGGACTCAGCATCTTTCCCGAGAGATGATTGCACCAAGTGACGCTGAAGGCGGGCTTGTATCATCTGGCACTGGCTGCCATGAGACCTCAGGTGGGCGACCTGAAGGCCTGAGGTTAGGAAGAGTGACCCTGTTTCTACAGTAAGCTGACTGAGGGGAGCTGTCTGCCAAAGATCTGTATGGTATCACTGGAGAGAGAGTCACTTTGAAGATTGGAAGGAGGTTGCCATTCTGTTCTTGGGCTTGTGAGTATAGACAGACAGGGTCTGAGAAAAAGGGAACACTGGCTGGTGTTCTGAAGAGCTTGTCCAACTGTTGCTACTGCAAAAGACTTTGCTCAGTGTCTATTACTTTTGGACTGCCACAGTCTGCTGTAAGAAGCCTGTACCTGAGGAGCTCAGCCTGCAACTACTCAGCCAGGACATCAATTGTGCTCAACTAAGAGATCAGCTAGATGTCCTCAGTGTGAATAGTTCTAAATTTGGAGTATCCTATTGAATTCCCCATCCCTATCCCCAGTTCTTCAATAAAACTCCAAAAAAAAAACAAACATCCCCTAGACTGGTCATTGAAGACAATGAGTGAAAGAGTGTGTGTGCCTGGCTATGGGGTGAAGAAAGGGGGAAACCTGGGCAAAAATACAAGCGGCTCCTCCAGGGGTAGCCTTACAAGTAGAAGTGTACATGGGCTCTTACTCCAAAATTTAGAGCTCAAATCCTGTGACCTATCATATTTAAATTTTAAAAGCAGAAATCCATTTTTTTTAGAAAGAGTGAGAAAGTGCAGAACCCTTTGTCAGTTTTTGCTAGAGTTAGGCTTTAACCACCTCCCGTCCGGACATGTATATAAACGGCCGGACGGTGGCAGTGCAGGGTCGGGTGGCTATTTATAAACGGCCTCCCCGCACCCTGCTTGTGCGCGCTCCCTGGAAGCACGCAACACCATGATCTGGTACCCGCTGTTTCCTCCGGACACAGTGGAACACCGATCGCCATACGGGACCTCTGTGAGAGGTCCCGATCATGTGATCACTGATTGGCCAATCAGTGATCACATGCAGAGTAGTAAGCAAGATATCACTTCTGACATCATTGCTTACTACATGTGAAATCTGTGAATGATCCCAGAGGTCACATGGTACAAGGCTATTCACAACAGCCTTGTACCATGTGACAAGCTGTGACCAATCACAGCTCACACAGTAGTTCTCAATGGCTGCAAGAATGCAGCTAGAGAGAAGGAGAAATGATTGCTTTTACAGCCTTTATGGGTGTAAAAGCAATCAGTGTAAAAAAAAAAAAATCTTTCATTCAAAGTGTGATAGCACTGAAAGCTGAAAATTGGCATGGACAGGAAGGGGGTAAAAGTGTCCGAACTGGAAGTGGTTAATATAATTGTAAGCTAACTCTCATTTCAGGTGGCACAACCTTAGAACCTCTTATTGGGTACTACTGTAAGAATCTGTGTTAAGATACTAACAGAAACATAGTAACATAGAAAAGTGATAGCAGAAAAAAGACCACGTGTCCATCGAGTCTGCGTTTTTTTTTGTTTTTTTCATAAACTTTTTTGTCTGAGTATGAATCTACAGTATGTGTGTCCCCAGCATGTTTGAAGCCCTTTACTGGCTCACTACCTTTTCAATAAAATAATACTTTCTATGACTAGTTTTGAACTTTCTTCCAGTTAGTTTGAGGTCATGTCTCTGCGTTCTTGATTTTGGTTTCATATTGAAAATACTGCCCTCCTGAACCTTATTCACCCCCTTGATGTATTTAAAGGTTTCAGTCATGTTTTCACTTTCCTTTCTTTCCTGAAGTCACTCTTGATAAGTTTTATCCCCCCAGACCTTTCACCATTTTTGTTACCCGCCTCTGGACTTGTTCTGTCTTATCAATATCTTTTTGTAAGTGAGGTCTCCAGAACTGGACACAGTATTCTAAATGAGGTCTAACTAAAGATCTATAAGGGGAATCAGGACCTTCTTCCTCCTGCTGGTGACCCCTCTAGTGGTGCATCCTAGAATTCTATTCACTTACCCCACTGCCTGGTCACACAGTTTGCTCATTTTGCAATCATCTGAAATAAGTTCCCCAAAATCTTTTTACTCTGTAGTGTTGGCCAACACTGTATCCCTAACGTTGTACTTTCTCAAGGGATTTTCCCTAGGTGAATTATTTTACATTTAGAATAGTAGACCCTTTTTCAGAAGACGTTTCTCCAACAATAAATTTGATATAAAATTTTGGTGCATAAAGTAACCAGTGGTGAAGAAACGCATCAGTGGTGTGACTAGAGGTGACGTACCTTGGTTGTCCTTCGGCTCTGAATACCGTCCGGGAGATTGACTGTGTGTACAGCCACTTCACAGGATCTCCACCTGGCAGATTTTATGTTTACTGCAGTGGATTTTGAGGGATTAATTGACTAAGCTGGGGGTGAAGCTGAGGATTTTTGAGTACTTTGAGCACTTTGTTATAATTGTAGGGCTAGGCGGGTGGAGAGTGATTTTCCAATTGTTGGTGGTGGTTAGCAGACACTGAAGCACTGGTGAAAAGAAAGTTTTTCAGCAAAAAGAAGATGTTTAAGTGGACTTTTTTCTTGATTTTTTAACGGAGGCTCCAAACTGCGGCCCTTTGCTAGCCTTTATCTGGCCCTTGGGGCACTATTCTTTTCACTGATTTGAAGCACTATTCCTCCCACTGACACCAACAATGGGTCACTATGTCTTCCACAGATACCAATGATGGGGTACTATTCCTCCAACTTATACCAATAACGGGGCACTACTTCTCCTACTATTGACAGCCAACCCTGAGGCCATGTTTATTCTCACTGATGCTGAGCCTGGGACATTTTCTCCCCCCACTGGCCACAATCTGGCTCCCCCCTGAAGTCTGGAGGACAGTACACTAGACCGTTGTTTGGAATGTCTGGAGACACCTGATTTATAACATTGGGTGTTTAGCACCGTACGTTGGTCTACTCTAGTCACACTTATTATTGCAACATTGTATCTTTTAGGGCTCGTTCACACTTGACTTTTTTTCCAACTCTTGCCAAACACCTCTATCGCGTTTGACAACCGTTGGTCCGGTGTTTGCGGAGCGTTTTTAACGCTCCAAAAACGCCGCATGCACGGTTTAGCAGCGGTTGCTAGGCATTTGCCAAGCGTTAAAATGCCCCACAAACGCCTATAATGACATTTGAATGGTGTTAACGCTCCGCAAATGCCTCGCAACCGCACCGCAAATGCCGACCGAGCGTTTGTGGAGCGGCACCATAGACTTGAATAGGAGGCTTCAACTCCTCCTGACTCGACCAGAGGTGTCCGTTTTGCCGCGACGCTAACTCTCCCGTTTGAACAGCACTATGTGCTGCAATGTGCAGAATTTTCCGAGGCGTTTGGAAAACAGTAAAAACGCTTCTCAAATGCCTGTCTGCCGCTTGCTAACAAGTCTAGTGTGAACGTAGCCTTAGACATTGTTATTTTGCAGCAAGTATTGCACAGCAAGTATTTCACAGTGTACTGTATGTTGTTGAAGGATTTCATCTTTTATTTTACAGTGTGGTTGTACTTTCAGCTCTATTTTAGGAAACCTCATTCTGTTGCTGACAGATAAGATACCCGTAACCTAATTTCTTATACCTCCCTTTGCTCTATTTATTACATTTCCACAAGAAGCTGTCAGTGAGAGATGTACTCAATTAATCATTTTTAATGTTAGTGAAGTGAACGTGTATTAGTGTACAATCATGAGCAGAAATTTCTTGTTTTTAGAAATTTCCACATCCTTGATGGGTGTTAGAAGTACTCACAATTTGACTTCACAAAAACCTAGGTCTTTTTTCAGCGAAAACATGGCAGAATGCAGTTCTGAAACCTCCAGAGCTAAATGTATGTAATGACAAGGGATGCTGGGGTGTGCTGGAAGGTTTATTGATGCGGGCTGCTCTATCTCTATTGTTGCTGGGGGAAATTTATTGTTGATGGAGGGGTCTATTGTTGCTGGGAGGTATCTACTGTTAAGGGAGGGGACTATTTTGTTGGCTGCTGGAGGGTCTATTGATGCTTTTGGTGGATCTGTCGTTGCTGTAGGGGTATTTTATTGCCGGGGGTCTATTGTTGCTGGGGGGAATATATTGCTGCTGGGGGATCTATTGTTGCTGGAGGGGAATTTTGTTGCAGGGAGTCTATTATTACTGGGGGATCTATTGTTGCTGGATGCAGGAGATCTATTTTACATCTTGTTATCATTAACAATTCCATACAAATTACTTAGCACCACAACATGATACCTGGCTCTGTATTCCCTAAAAGGTGCGGTACTCAGAGGTGGGTAGAGATTGAAATAGCAAAAAAAATATAATAAATTCCGGCTTGTCAGTCTTTTGATGTGGTAGCTGCATTTGTTTTGTTTTTTTTAAGTCCATTTTCTGCAAGTAACTGTCACATGCACTGAAACAAAGTCTCAATCAATGTTATTAGCCCTCTGAGTTTTCTTCTATGGACTACAGAACCTTTCCCTTTTATGTTGTAGAGATGATAGAAGGTGGAGGGTGTTTTGTAGTCCTGTCCTAAGGTAACAACGCTGTTTCACCATAGAAATAAAACATTACATTTTCATTGTCAGCCCAGTAGAGGAAGTGTGTTACTAACAGGATCACCAGATGAAAAAAAGCCTAAAAAATAAAACTAATTCATCCTACACACCCAAAGACTAAAGCTACCCATATATGGGTTAAAATTCATCCAGTCCAGCAGGGAATTTCAAGTCACTTATAGGCAGGCTGTTGTACATAAGTCGATCTATCATTCGACTTGTGTACAACCAGCCTATCAGGTTTTTCCCAAACAATCAGTGCCACCAGCTATAGCCAGCATCACTGATCATTGTATTGTGATGGGGAGGAAGACTCCCCTTTGTCAGAATACAATACCACAGCTGGAAGGATTACCCCATCCACACACTCGATATACAGTTGTGTTCAAAATAATAGCAGTCAGACATCACTAACCTGATCAATCACTGTTTTTGGTAGAAATGATATTTGTACATGGCAAATAATTTACTAGCAGGTGTAGTAGAGTAATAGAAATCCAACAGACCCAACAGTCATGACATGCATGCTGCTGATTCTGTGTAATTGAATCACTAATTGAAAGGTGCATGTTCAAAATAATAGCAGTGTGGAGTTCTATTAGTGAGGTCATTCATTCTTTGAAAAACAGGTGGCAATTATTGCCCTTATTTAAGGAAGGAAGGTAGCAAATGTTGTACATGCTGGTTACAGTGCATTTCTCTCTGAAATTGTGAGGAAAATGGGTCGTTCCAGACATTGTTCAGAAGAACAGCGTACCTTGATTAACCTCCCTGGCGGTATGATTATTTCAGATTTTTGGTGCTGAAAGCGGTACCATTATTTTGCATGGAAATATGTAGTTTTTTTATTGTAGGCTGTAATTTTTAGGAATAACTCACTGAAATCTGTCCAAACAAGAGTCTATTAAACATCCCGGGTATGATAAAATTTGAAACACGAAATCATAAATTATAATTTAATAAATAATCATAAAAAATAATAATATAATAATAATACATTTAATTCAATAATATAATCAAACCGAAAACACTGAAATTTGAAATAGAGCGCCAAGTTCGTACATTGCTGAGCAAAGTCGCAAAATCGTTTTCAGTGTCTGATGACGAATTCCCCCCACGAATCATTATCACTCAATTCTGCAAGTGGTTCTGATTTACTATCGCTGTTCTCTAGCTGGTCTAAAAGTCCGAGTGTAGCTCGGGGTTACCGCTTTTGGTACTCAAACTCTACCCCGAGCTACACTCGGGAATACCGCCAGGGAGGTTAAAAAGTTGATTGGAGAGGGGAAAACATATAAAGAAGTGCAGAAAATGATAGGCTGCTTAGCTAAAATGATCGCAAATGCTTTAAAATGGCAACCAAAACCTGAAAGACGTGGAAGAAAGCAAAAAACTACCATTCGAATGGATAGAAGAATAGCCAAACTGGCAAGGACTCAGCCAACAATCAGCTCCAGGAAGATCAAAGAAGGTCTAAAGTTACCTGTGAGTACTGCTACAATTAGAAGACGCCTATGTGAAGCCAAGCTATCTGCAAGAAGCCCCCACAAAGTCCCACTGTTGAAAAAAAGACATGTGCTGAAGAGGTTACAATTTGCCAAAGAGCACATTGACTGGCCTAAAGAGAAATGGCGCAACATTTTGTGGACTGATGAAAGTAAGATTGTTCTTTTTGGGTCTAGTGGCCGGAGACAGTATGTCAGATGACCCCCAAACACTGAATTCAAGCCACAGTACACTGTGAAGACAGTGAAGCATGGTTGCGCAAGTATCATGATATGGGGATGTTTCTCATACTACGGTGTTGGGCCTATTTATCGCATATCAGGGATCATGGATCAGTTTGAATACATCAGAATACTTGAAGAGGTCATGCTGCCTTATGCTGAAGAGGAAATGTCCTTGAAATGGGTGTTCCAACAAGACAACAACCCCAAACACACCAGTAAACATGCAACATCTTGGTTCCAGACCAACAAGATTGACGTTATGGAGTGGCCAGCCCAATCCCCGGATCTTAATCCAATAGAAAACTTGTGGGGTGACATAAAAAATGCAGTTTCTGAGGCAAAACCAAGAAATAGAGAAGAACTGTGGAATGGAGTCCAATCATCCAGGGCTGGAATACCTGTTCACAGGTGCCAGAAGTTGGTTGACTCCATGCAACACAGATGTACAGCAGTTCTCAGAAACAGTGCTTATACAACTAAATATTAATTAAGTGATTCAAAGGAAAGCAAAATCTTCAAACATTTTTCAGTTTATATAGTGAATGTTTGAGTTTGTAAAGAAGAATACAAACACTGCTATTTTTTTGAACAGTCTAATATTCACTTTTCTTCAATTTTTTTAGAGGAACAACCCAAATTTGATATATTTTCTTCATGTTTTGATTTGGAATAGAATGTGTAGTGTTCCCAATGCATTTGTGTGTATGGAAATAAAAGCTATTAGAAGGATTTTGAGCTTTATTCACTTTTTTCAACACACTGCTATTATTTTGAACACAACTGTAGATGGAGGAATCAGATCTTTTTTTTTTTTTTGTTCAACCTGTTGATTGAGCAAAAAAAAGGTTCAAACTATGGGCTGCCTAATAAACTGAGATATATTACATTTTTATTCGTGCATAAATATGTTTGCACTCTTTTTATTACAGTGCCCATCTTGGAGATTCATTCTCACCTCTTGCCCTGACTTTGTCACCAGGACAGAAGCTGAGGCAATCTCTCCCTAATGGGACCACAGAGTAGTAAAAGGAGGATCTAACCCAACCTCTCTATACCCAAAATGGACATACACCGTTAATTAAAGGAAGAATTTGCCATTTTAAAAAATTATTTATATAATGAACTTAGCACACTTATTATATCAACCATACAAATGCTATACCCTTTATTTTCTCAAGGGCATTACATCCTGGGACTCCTCCACAGGAGCCTGGTTGGTCAGTTAAGTGATGATGCCAGTGGCAAACATTTTGGTTGATTTTAGCAACATAGTTAAGTCAGGCAGACCATGGCAAAATATTAGTTTATGTGGAAAAAAAAGGTAAGACATTTACTTAATAACTTAAATTGGTATTAAACATAAAACCAAAATGTAATATCTTGCAGCTTCCCAATCATTAGATGTGGTGGCTGCATTGCTTTTCCTTTTAGGCTTTCTTCCTTATGTTTTCATCTGGTGATCTGGCCAGTAACTCACCTCCTGTTTTAAAGTTCCTGCAGCACAGAGACACCTATGGACATCAGCATTGTTAATCTGGGGGGAGGGGCGTGTTAGATGCACTAGCAGATTTAAATACACTAACAAACTGAAGTCAAACTCCATCTAACACTTTATAAGCAGTTATGGCAACAGTTTTTTGTTCCTTTTGGGATAATGGTTTTACATAAATAAAAGCTAATCATTGTAAGCCCTCCTGTGAGTGATAAAGGGTTTGTCTTATCCCTATTAATCAATACATTTGCAGGAGTGCTTGTTCTTTTAAAAAACAACAGACTTACTGGCAGGATCACAGGTGAAAATAAAAGAAAGAGAGCCTAAAAGAGAAAACTAATGCAGGTATAACATCTAATGACTATTAAGCTGCAGTATGATAAATATTTGCTTTTGGGTTACTTACCACTTTATTAAGTCTACTAGGCTTGTTGAAATAGTGATTTTAAAACAAAGGTGAAGCTATCCTATTAAGTAATGTTAACCCAGTACAAATGGCATCTTTCTACTTGGAAAGACGTGCAAAAAATCTTTTATTTGTAAGCAATTGTTTATAGGCACAGGTGGAGATCCATCACAGTAATTACTGGTGCTGCCTTTTCTCTTGATCCAGGTTACCAGCAGCAAACCTAGACAGACTTGTTTATTATCTGCGGCATGATTTGCTAATTAACAAAACTAGCATTCAGTCACCCAATCATCCTTAAGAGCGGGCTGAAATGTAACTGAACCTATTAAGAGCATGCATCCAGCTGCCACCGCTCATCAAGTAAAATCAATGCAAGAAAACAGCAATTACAATCATTGGTTGGCGCCAATAAATCGCACACACTTAAAGAACAGGAGGTCATTTTTTGCTTTGTATTCCTTTTCTCATTACGTGAATTAGCTATCTATCAAAACTGACTTTGTTACATATTGTGCATCTTTCACTGGAAGTCAATGCACGTCATAATGCACATCATCACATGTTTGGCGAATGTCATTGTGCATTAGTACGTGTCAAAGTGCATCTTGATGCTTGCATTAGGATATGTTTCCATTGATTTCAATGGAAAATGCATCAAGCAAAAATGTGAATCCAGCCTATGAATGTGTCAACATGAGTCAACATTCTGTGCACCCTCAGGACCCTGAACAGAAGCTTGCTAGAAAAAATGTGCTTGGACATGAAGCAGTTTAATTAGATACTTGTCAGTATCCAATTTAGGACTCCTTTTCACCAGATGCATTAGAAAACTAAGTGTTTTCAGGTGCATATGTGCTTCAGCTAAGAGTAACAGTACACTGTAAGCCAGTGTAGCCAAACTGTGCTTTGCAGAACATTTCCACTTTTACAGGCTTGGATCTAGGGGGGGGCCAGGGTGGGCTATGCCCCTCCAGATTTTAGTGTGCATCAAACTGATCCATGAGCTTTGATGGGGACATTTGATGTAAGGGGGATTCTAATGGGGGACAGTTGATGTAAAGGGGCACTCTGATGAGGATAGTTGATGTAAGGGGCCCCTTTGAGGGTAGGAATTGATGCAAGGGTGCACTCACAATTCTATTCCTGTCCATCTAGGCATTTTTGGTGTTCTACACATCATTGGTTGTTACAACACATACTGTTGATTTTATGTAATATAAAATGAATACAAAATCCAGCAGAGAGAGTGTGAGCCTTTTAAAATGCTTACAGAAGGTGTGAAGACACAGGAACTCAAGTGCAGAGGTCTCACCAATAAATTCTTGGAGAGCCAAGAAATTGGCTTCTGACTTCTGGTTTATTTCTTCATCATCTACCAAATACTGAAATCTCATTGTTTTGAGCCATAACCCCTGGCATCCAACACGTGGTACGTGTTGGGAATTGCTAAGGGCTGCACTATTATTTTCACATTGACCACCTCTTTAACCACTTGCCTACCAAGGTACATTTATAAATACCAGCAAACACAAATGCTCCTGCGCTTGGGGATGGACTCGATGCAGGCTACAACCACATTAAGAATGTCCTGGAACATGCACACCTTGCTGCCCTCAAATGGACCGGGGAAATCCAAATATACTGAATGAGGAAAGAAGAAACAGAGGGCGCACAGGCCTAGTGCATTACCATAAAAAATGCTTAATAAAAAATAAAGTAGGTGTGTACTCACAAACAACAATATAGTCAGTGGCTCTGAGGAAGAGGCAAGTCCTCGAAACGCGTCAGCCTTTTGGATGTCTAAACTCCCTATTGCGGACTGTTACTCAGCGCGGTGTTGACCCAGCTGTTCTTTATGATGTGCCTTGACTATATTGTCGTTTGTGAGAACACACCTACTTTATTTTTTATTAAACATTTTTTATGGTAATGCACTAGGCCTGTGCGCCCTCTGTACATTTATAAATGTCATAGTAGACAAGTGGTTAAATCAAGCTCACAGCTGCTGCAGCAGCTTTGAGGTTCATACTGGCTTTAAGAACTTTCCCATATACAGTCAGGTCCATAAATATTGGGACATCGACACAATTCTAACATTTTTGGCTCTATACACCACCACAATGGATTTGAAATGAAACTAACAAGATGTGCTTTAACTGCAGACTGTCAGCTTTAATTTGAGGGTATTTACATCCAAATCAGGTGAACTTATTAAGGGACCAAAAGTAATGGGACAATTTGCTTCTCAGCTGTTCCATGGCCAGGTGTGTGTTATTCCCTCATTATCCCAATTACAATGAGCAGATAAAAGGTCCAGAGTTCATTTAAAGTGTGCTATTTGCATTTGGAATCTGTTGCTGTCAACTCTCAAGATGAGATCCAAAGAGCTGTCACTATCAGTGAAGCAAGCCATCATTAGGCTGAAAAAACAAAACAAACCCATCAGAGAGATAGCAAAAACATTAGGCGTGGCCAAAACAACTGTTTAGAACATTCTTAAAAAGAAGGAACGCACCGGTGAGCTCAGCAACACCAAAAGACCCGGAAGACCACGGAAAACAACTGTGGTGGATGACCAAAGAATTCTTTCCCTGGTGAAGAAAACACCCTTCACAACAGTTGGCCAGATCAAGAACACTCTCCGGGAGGTAGATGTATGTGTGTCAAAGTCAACAATCAAGAGAAGACTTCCCCAGAGTGAATACAGAGGGTTCACCACAAGATGTAAACCATTGGTGAGCCTCAAAAACAGGAAGGCCAGATTAGAGTTTGCCAAACGACATCTAAAAAAGCCTTCACAGTTCTGGAACAACATCCTATGGACAGATGAGACCAAGATCAACTTGTACCAGAGTGATGGGAAGAGAAGAGTATGGAGAAGGAAAGGAACTGCTCATGATCCTAAGCATACCACCTCATCAGTGAAGCGTGGTGGTGGTAGTGTCATGGTGTGGGCATATATGGCTGCCAAAGGAACTGGTTCTCTTGTATTTATTGATGATGTGACTGCTGACAAAAGCAGCAGGATGAATTCTGAAGTGTTTCGGGCAATATGATCTGCTCATATTCAGCCAAATGCTTCAGAACTCATTGGACGACACTTCACAGTGCAGATGGACAATGACCCAAAGCATGATTTGGATGTAAATATCCTCAAATTAAAGACAGTCTGCAGTTAAAGCACATCTTGTTCATTTCATTTCAAATCCATTGTGGTGGTGTATAGAGCCAAAAATGTTAGAATTGTGTCAATGTCCCAATATTTATGAACCTGGCTGTAGGTGATCACTGCCCCCCCTGCCAATTGAGCCCTGGACTGTGGGAAATGGCTTCCCCAGATTAAACAGGAGGAACTAGGGGAACCAATCCCCAATCCCTCTATGACTAATGACCACAGCAGTGACGTGTATTATGTCACTTCCAAGGTCACAGCTGTCATTCCTCAGCTAGTGTAACCAAAGACTCAGCTATTCAAACACAATATGTGTTTGAATAGCTGCAGTGGAGGGCAGGGGAAACATTGGGGGCCTAATAGACCCCCAATGTCTCCATAAAGAGTACCTACTCCATAAAGAACCAATGTTCTCACATAGTGGGCTTGTTAGTCTCCTTGTTATAGCAATAAAGTAAAAAAGAATAAAAAGTGTTAAAAAAGAATTCTTATATAATAAATAAAAATAATTTAAACTTTTTTTAAAGCACCCCCCCATCCATAGGGTGAGCATGCGTAAATATCATTTGGGCCACACATTTGAGGTATCGACGCAAACGTTGGAGTGGGAGCAATCATTCTAGAGCCATAGTTCATGGTTAACTCTAAACTGAAGATCTGTAAAGGCTTTTAAAGTGTCACCTTTGGAGAATTTTAGGTACCATTATTTTTTGCATTTCCAAGGGTGTGAACAATTTTAAGACTTGACATATTTGGTATCTATTTACTCTCGCAACCCTTTCTTTTATTTCATACCAAGAATTAGGCATAATTGTGTATTTGATTTGTTAAATAACTGTGCAAATATGCAACATAAAAACCTATACTAACTACCCTGTAGAAGAAAGATGTATATGCTTACCTATGCTCGAGCTGCTCGTCTGGTCACATGATAGGCTCCCCTCTGTTAGCTAGCAGCAACTTCAGAGGAGAGACGGGACAACGAATGGCTCATAGTAAGCCTATGGGTGATGTCACCACTAAGACATTCCAGCTATTGCCGGAGTGCTCTCTGCTCTCCCTTGTAGCCAGCGTTGACTGACACAGGGGAGACCAACCAAGAATAGGCAAGTATACGCATCTTTCTTCTACATGGTAGTTAGTATAGGTGTTGGCATGGGAGTAGGAGCCGTTTTAAGATTATTAAGAGTTTAAGAGTTTTATTTCGGAATTCCACTTTATGAAAGCGGCTGACTTTCCAAAAATGCTTGCTAATGAAAGCATCGACATAAGTGTATTCTTGCTTCGTGTGTGACAGATTCATTTAAAAGATAATTGCAGGAGAGACAATATGCAAATTAGAACAATAAGATTCAGTCAAATTTATAGTAGTTATAAAAAGTATTCACTCACTTGGAAGTTTTCATGTTTGCACAGTGCATTTTTGTTACACTGTTCAACAGAAATAGGCTTTTTAATGCCAAAGTGTAAAGTAATATGCAAAGTGATTTCAAGTAATTAATGAATAAACAGGAAATAACTGGCTGCAAAAGTATACACCTTTTAAATATGACCCACCTTAATAATCACTGGCACAGCAGATTCTGTTCTAAAATCACATATTTAGTTAAATAGGGATTACCAATGTGTGTGGTTAGGGAGTTTAGGTTATAGTATAAATAAATGTAAGTGAAAGGTTCACCTTCTGGCAAGTTGGAATAAGCTATACCATAAAGGCAAAAGAACAATCAAAGCAATGCCTAAAACGATAATTGAAAAGCAAAGTCAGGGAATGAATATAAGAAAATGTCCAAGTTACTTAATACTCCTTATAGTTACAGTAGCTATTAAGTAGAGTACAGTTACATAAGTCATTAAGTAGATCTGAGCTCAAAAGTAAAGATTTATTATGTTATATGGAACATTTAGAAAAGTCCATTTTGCTAAAGAAATACCCTGAAAATGTTACATTTGTCTTGAAATCCTGAAAAACAGCAGTGCACTTTTTGATTTTTGAGGGTACCTAGTCACTCCTGTGCATACAACTTCATAGTTGTATGAAGTATCTGAAAATACCTGTATCTGGATGTTTGCGGCATTGCTACCTCTGACTGCTAGATTTCAGAGATTTACAGTGAAGGAAATAAGTATTTGATCCCCTGCTGATTTTGAATGTTTGCCCACTCACAAAGAAATGATCAGTCTAACAATCGAATGGTAGGTGTATTGTAACACTGAGAGACAGAATAGCAACAAAAAATTCAAAAGAAATGCATGTCTAACAAATAATGCACTGATCAAATACTTATTTCCTTCACTGTAAATGTCATTTGGTTATTTAACTACTGTTCTGCTCTCTGTTCTCCCTACTGGAGGCTCTGACATGAGGAAGCAAGGCCCTGCCTCTAGCAAGATAGTTGTCTCTACCCAGTGATACAGTGCAAAACAAGCCATGGTAGGCCAGTAGTATGGGAAAGGTCAGCTGCAAGGAGACCAGAAGAAATAATATTTGTCCTTGCCCTCGGTCCACCTTTTTTTGGGAACAGTTTCCATAGCTATCTTCCTTTTTCAAGAAATGTATAAGAATGGCTCAGCTGTAAATATTTTAACAACAGGTCATTCACCAAATGTGAGTAACCATGCAATAAGGAGGCTAGCGATGTAGTCCACCAAGAGACCTCTAACAACTTTAAAGGTGTTACAAGCCTCCATGGTTAAGATCAGAGAACCTTAACATACAGGTCTTGCTTGTGTGCTTCATGTGTGTACTTCATGGGAGAGTGGGAAAATAAACCATTGTTCACTAAAACTCACATGACATCTTACATTTACAATTTGCAGGGGAGACTTTGAAGTTATCTAAAGGAGATCCTGTTATCTGGGAGAATCAACATTTACCTTTATGTCTATAGGACTAAACTTTTATGTTTGGCACAAGCCATACACTGCACATCATCAGTAATAAACCATCCTCACTGTAAAAGATGGTGGTGGCAGCATCATGCTATACGGATATTTGCATAAGGCCCTGGAAGGCTTGTGAGAGCAGATGGTATAAAGAATACACCATAACACAGGGAAATCCTGGAAGAATATCTGATGCAGTCTGCAAGAAACATAAGGCTTTGGAGAAATCGTATCGTCCAGCAAGATAATTACCCCATAATGCCAAAACTACACAAGAATGGCTTTAAAAAGGTATTTAACAATTTTGCTGCCACCAGCGTATGTCATATGTTGACAGCATTGGGTTATTTTACACACGCTCTGCTGTAGCAGCTGGGAATTTAAATGTAAATGTCACAAGTCAATTGTCAGTTTTCAGATGGAAGCAATGGCTGTACAGACCCTGGACTGTTTCCATGGACCCCTTCCTCCTGCCATGTATCCTAGGTTCTGCTATCCCAGCTCCAGGTCAAGGACCTGCATAGTGCATTGTAGGAGGAGGAGTTTTCATTCTCCTCTGACTGTCCTATGAGGCTGCAGGACCCCTGACCCTCTGTCCAGACAGTGCTGATTGGCCCTGTGCTGATTACATGCACCCTCCCAAAGAAAAAAAAACCCCTCTAGCAATACACACCAAACTGATCATGTGCAACTTGCCCCCAAGGCTGTGTTCTATCAGCAGATGGACTGGGGACTGTAGAAGAAGCGGAAGATCAAACATCCTTTTTATACAATGCAGAAGATTAATCCTTTAGGTTCCACAGTGAGTATAACAAGCATGCTTTACTGCATATACAGACTGATTTTACTGTTGTGGGTTTACTAACACTAAGGGTCAATGTCTTGGAAAAATCAGACGGTGTTTTAAAATAATATATTTCCTTTATTGGTCATATTACCAATTACTGTATGTGTGCATACCTATGAATGTTTCTTTGAAGTGTATATATACGGTGTGTGTATAAAATAAATAAATATATATATACAGTTGCAAGAAAAAGTATGTGAACCCCTTGGGATTACGTGGAGTTTTGCATGAATTGGGCATAAAATGTGCTCTGAACGTCATCTAAGTCACAACAATAGAAGAACACAGTCTGCTGAACATAATACTACACAAACATTAGATGTTGCCATGGTTTAATTGCACATAACATGTAAACATTCACAGTGCAGGGAGGAAAAAGTATGTGAGGCCCTAGCTTAATGACTTCTCTCAGAGCTAATTGGAGCCAGGAGTGAGCCAACCTTGACTCCAATCAGTGTGATGATATTGGATGTGTTGCTGACAGCTGTCCTGCCCTTAAAAAACACACACCTGTTTTGGGTTACTGGTTTCAAGAAGCGCTGTCTGATGTGAACCATGCCTCGCAGAAAAGAGCTCTCAGAAGACCTACGATCAAGAATTGTTGACTTGCATGAAGCTGGAAAGGGTTACAAAAGTATCTCCAAAAGCCTTGATGTTCCTGTGTTCACGGTAAGACAGACTGTCTACAAATGGAGAAAGTTTAGCACTGTTGCTACTCTCCCTAGGCGTGGTCGTCCTGTAAAAATGACTGCAAGAGCCCAGCGCAGAATGCTGCATGAGATAAAGAAGAATCCCAGAGTGTCAGCTAAAGACCTACAGAAATCTCTGGCACATGCTAACATTTTTGTTGACACATCTACAATAAGGAAAACATTAAACAAGAATGGAGTACATGGGAGGACACCACGGAGGAAGCCATTGCTGTCCAAAAAGAATATTGCAGCACGTTTGAAGTTTGCAAAAGAGCACCTGGATGTTCCACAGCACTACTGGCAAAATATACTGTGGACAGATGAAACCAAGATTGAGTTGTTTGGGAAGAACACACAACACTATGTGTGGAGAAAAAAAGGCACAGCACACCAACATCAAAACCTCATCCCCACTGTGAAACATGGCGGAGGGAGCATCATGGTTTGGGGCTGCTTTGCTGCCTCAGGGCCTGGACGGATTGTTGTCATTGATGGGAAAATGAATTCCAGAGTTTATCAAGACATTTTGCAGGAAAACGTACGACCATCTGTCTGCCAACTGAAGCTCCGCAGAGGATGGGTGATGCAACAGGACAATGACCCAAAGCATACAAGTAATTCAACAAAACAATGGCTGCAACAGCACAGAATACGCCTTCTGGAGTGGCCCAGTCAGAGTCCTGACCTCAACCCGATTGAAATGCTGTGGCATGACCTTAAGAGAGCGATTCACACCAGACATCCCAAGATTATTGCTACACTGAAACAGTTTTGTGAAGAGGAGTGGTCCAAAATGACTCCAGATCGTTGTGCAGGTCTGATCTGCAACTACAGGAAACGTTTGGTTGAGGTTATTGTTGCCAAAGGAGGGTCAACCAGTTATTAGGTCCAAAGGTTCACATACTTTTTCCTCCCTGCACTGTGAAAGTTTACATGTTATGTGCAATTAAACCTTGGCAACATCTAATGTTTGTGTAGAATTATGTTCAGCAGACTGTGTTCTTCTATTGTTGTGACTTAGATGACGTTCAGAGCACATTTTATGCCCAATTCATGCAAAACTCCACGTAATCCCAAGGGGTTCACATACTTTTTCTTGCAACTGTATATATATATCCCCAGTACACTTTTTTTTAAAATGAATTGAAGAGCTGCTTTAAAAAGGCTGAATATTTCTGACAGGAGGTGTATTGTAGTAGTCTACTCCTCCTCTGGGTACAGCACATCCACTTTTATCATGATGCAAGGAGGAGGCATGATGATGGCTCAGACTCTGACAAAAGGCTTCATCACTCAATAAGTTCTACTGAAATGTTAAAACAAATTTGAGCCATTTGTGTGATTTCTTTGTATTATATGTCACGCTATCTTGTCTTGTATGGAGAGCACTGAATACATCAAATAATGGTTTTAAATACCTGAATTTGTGTGCTTGATTCACATTCTTTCACAGCATACATCTTTTTTATACATCATGCTGGTTTTTTTTTCTTTGTGTTTGAATTATGTGCATGCAGATGTGAACAATAAATGCCTATGCAGAAGCACTTGTAATATACATACACTGTGTTGGAAGTGCATTTATATATTTTTCTAGTTTTCCCTTAGACCCAGGGATCATCTAATAAATCCATATCACAAAAAAAGAAGATCATTTCTATGAAACAGCAGTTAAATAGCAGGAATTGGAAAATAGCTAAATGCATTGCCACATTCCTGATGGTTATTTTGTGTGCCAGTGAATGTCAGAGTGCATGTGTCCTTAAAATGGTATATGTAGGTTTTCTGTATTCAGAACAAACACTTTGGATTTTGTATTGTTTCTATTAAACTGCTTTTAGAAAGAATTTGGAAGCATTGTAACCTGCTTAAATGGCTCAGTGAGTAGGGCCTTATCCGTCCTCTAAAATGATATCATTGCCCCAGCCACAATATGGAGTTGGGGATGACATGTATGTCAGCTGTTTGCTTATCTGAGAAATACCCAGTACTGTAAACATGTTCCACTCCATTAAGTGCTTTCAAGCGTTTCTTGATTTCTGCAGTATATCATGGAACTATTGCTA
Organism: Staurois parvus; assembly: GCF_062004578.1. NCBI lineage: Eukaryota > Metazoa > Chordata > Amphibia > Anura > Ranidae > Staurois > Staurois parvus. The sequence continues at coordinate 913,474 of NW_028319936.1, forward strand.
AGGGAATGAGCTGTCTAGGGACTTGGTTCTGCTAACACAGCAGCCAAAAGCAAACCAATGCAGTGCTTCCCAACTGTAGAATGGGCATATAGAGTAAAGTGAAGGAAAGCCTTAAGGCTGACCATAGATAGACACATATTTCCCTAAAACAATATAGGCAATATAGGCAGGAAGATGTCTGTCCACCCTCACTTGGTACTTTTGCTTCCTTGCCCTCGAAAAAAGGCAGGTTGGGATTTGATTGCAGAGAGATTTTCCTACAATCGGGAATATCTTCCTTTGCAAAAATGATCACCTCCAACTACCTGAGGCACGCTCTACCACCTCAGAAATGACCTCATACTTGCAAGTTATCCTTCAAATTTGGAGTATCACTAACTTTCATTAAGCAATATCATACAGTTGTGCTAAAACGTTTGCATGCCCTGAAATTGTGGCATTGAAACTGAAAATATGACTGATCATGCAAAAAAACTGTCTTTTATGTAAGGTTAGTGATCATATGAAGCCATTTATTATCACATACGGCTCTGGCCAAAAGTTTTGAGAATTATTATTATTGTTATTCAGTATTTATAAAGCGCCAATAGTTTGCTCAGCGCTGTACATTACAAAGGGGGACAGAACATGTGACAGAACAATACCAATACAATGCAAAACATGAGGGGATTGAGGGCGACACAAATATTAATTTTCACAAAGTCTGCTGCTTCAGTGTTTTTAGACCTTTCTGTCAGATGTTACTATGGTATACTGAAGTATAATTATAAGCGTTTCATAAGTGTCAAATGCTTTTATTGACAATTACATGAAGTTTATGCAGATATTTGCAGCGTTGACCCTTCTTTTTCAAGACCACTGCAGTTCACCCTGGCATGCTGTCCATCAACTTCTGGGCCACATGCTAACTGATGGCAGCCCATTCTTGCATAATCAATGCTTCGAGTTTGTCAGAATTTGTGGGTGTTTTTTTGTTCACTCGCCTCTTGAGGTTTGACCACAAGTTCTCAATGGGATTAAGGTCTGGGGAGCGTTCTGGCCATGGACCAAAAAGTTCGATGTTTTGTTCCCCAAGCCACTTAGTTATCACTTTTGCCTTATGGCAAGGTGCTCCTTCATGCTGGAAAAGGCATTGTTCTTCACCAAACTGTTCTTGGATGGTTGGAAGAAGTTGCTCTCGGAGGATGTTTTTGTATCATTCTTCAATTTTTGCTGTGTTCTTAGGCAAAATTGTGAGTGAGCCCACTCCCTTGGCTGAGAAGCAACCTCACACATGAATGGTTTCAGGATGCTTTATTGTTGGCATGACAAAGGAATGATGGTAGTGCTCACCTTTTCTTCCCTGGATAAGGTTTTTTCCGGATGCCCCAAACAATGGAAAAGGGGATTCATCAGAGAAAATAACCTTAGCCCAGTCCTCAGCAGTCCAATCCCTGTATCTTTTGCAGAATATCAGTCTGCCCCTGATGTTTTTCTTGACACCAGACCATCCTCCAAAAGTCTTCGCCTCACTGTGCGTGCAGATGCACTCACACCTGTCTGCTGCTATTCCCGAGAAAGCTCTGCACTGATGGTACCCAGATCCTGAATCAACTTTAGGAGACGTCCTGGTACCTGCTGTACTTTCCTGGGCCCCCTGAAGCCTTCTTCACAACAATTGAACCTCTCTCTTTGAAGTTCCTGATAATCTGATAAATGGTTGATTTTGGTCCAATCTTAGTAGCAGCAATATCCTTGCCTATGAATCCCTTTTTGTGCAAAGACATGATGACTGCACGTGTTTCCTTGCAGGTAACCATGGTTAACAGAGGAAGGACAATGAATTCAACCACCCTCCTTTTAAAGCTTCCAGTCTGTTATCCTAACTCAATCAGCATAACAGAGTGACCTCCAGCCATGTCCTCTTCAACACTGACACCTGTGTTAACGAGAGAATCATGATGTCAGCTGGTCCTTTTTTGGCAGGGCTGAAATGCAGTGGAAATTGTTTGGGGAGATTAAATTAATTTTCATGGCAAAGAGGGACTTTGCAGTTAATTGCAATTCATATGATCACTCTTCATAAGTGGAGTATATGCATATTGCCATCATAAAAACTGAGGCAGCAGACTTTGTGAAAATTAATATATGTGTCATTCTGAAAAATTTTTGGCCATGGCTGTAGTTGTTTGGCTCCTTATTAAATCATAATGATAATAGCAATCACCCAAATTGTCCTGATCAAAGTTTTACATACCCTGAAATGTTTGGACTTGATAAAGACACACAAGGTGACACATATGAGTTAAAATGGCAATAAAAAGTTAATTTCCCACATCTGTGGCTTTTCAAATTACAATTAGTGTCTGTGTATATATAGTCAATGATTTTGTCCTCATATGGATGCACTGAGCAGGCTAGACACTAAGCCACGGGGAGCAGAAAAGAACTGTCAAACAACCTGCTTGACAAGGTAATGGAACTTTATAAAGATGGACAAGGATATAAAAAGATATCCAAAGCATTGAATATGCCAGTCACTACTGTTCAATCACTTATTAAGGAGTGGAAAATTCAGGGATCTCTTGATACCAAGCCAAGGTCAGGTAGACCAAGAAAGATTGCAGTCACAACTGCTAGATGAATTGTTCAAGATATAAAGAAAAACTCACAGGTAACCTCAAGAGAAATACAGGCTGCTCTGGAAAAAGAGGGTTGTTTCAAGGAGCACAATACAATGATACTTGAACAAGAATAAGCTGTATGGTCAAGTTGCCAGACAGAAGTCTTTACTGCACCAATGCGACAAAAAAGCCCGGTAAGGCATGTCAAGGTGTTGTTGGACATATTGTAACCGAGCTTCTCTAGTCAAATTCACTTTACTGCACTTATATTATGGAAAAAAATTTAATTAAGTTGGCTGATCTGCCTTTTACACTTTAGAGTTAGTGCTGGAAAATTCACTGCCATCATCAGTCTTAGCTTCAGCCATATGGTGTATTACAGTTTGCTGGTGCAACTTAATTACTAGAATGTGTATAAAGAAAAATTATTTTCAGCACCTACTGTATTAAAAATATTTGGATGCTGCACAATATTTTACCTGAATATCAAATAAATATATATCCTAGTATGCGTGTAGGTGTGCATTCCTGAAAATCAATAAAAAGTGAGAAAATGTATCAACACATAGAATACATCAAACCTGAAAATCATAATATTATAACAATGTGCTCATGCCAGTGATAATAAAAATACACAATTATGTGAACATAAATTGTCAATGCAAATCTTCCAAAATGTGCAAATAGATCTGCAGGTAAGTGCTCCCAATGTGTATCCTCCACCACAGGTCATACGGCCTCTTACCAGATCCACTTGATCTCTAATTCAAACAGAGAAGAACAAGCACTTGTGTTGATAAGTCCCTGGAAAGACAGCCCACCTCAACCCTCGATGTTCACCAGGGGATCAGTACACACGCACCAAGAGCCACCAGCTTGCCACAAAGGAACTCACATCATCCTCTAAGATATTGTGTAAAAAGGCTGTTTGATACTGTCTTCTCTGATCCTCCCCTTCTTTTACTGTCCCCAGTTCATCTGTCATAGTACAGAGCAGCACTGGCAAGTCTGCACATGTTCTGTTTGGTGTGTATTGCTAAAGATTTTTTTTTTCTTTGGGAGGGTACATGCGATCAGCACAGGGCCAATCAGTGCTGTCTGAACAGAGGGTCAAGGGTCCTGCAGCCTCATAGAACAGTCAGAGGAAAATGAAAACTGCTACAAGATTAACCAGTACTCGGCTGGACACTGATAGAAGCAACAAGGCTGCTATGTACTGCTTATGAGAAAAAGTATTTAGCAGTTTATATTTACTAAAATAATCGCATTTCCCTGTTTTGTGTACAGTGGAAGACCAGATATAGTGAATGCAGGGTCCTGGGTTTAGTAACACCTTCAAGAAGAGCGGGAGCCAACAAAGTGTAAAATTGCCAAAGTAATCGCTTTTACTGAGCAGCAGACTTGTACTTAAACATCAGGTACAGAGATACACAAAACGCCACACTTCTGACAGTCAGCAGGCACGATGATGTCATTAGTTAAGCCCCACCCAATGTGTTTCATTACCATACAACAGGGGATTCTCCAAACAGTAAAAGCAATTGCTTTGGTGGATTTCTCACTATGTTGGCTCCCGCTCTTCTTTAATATCTTGGAGAATGATGTGAGTCTCTTTCTGGTGAGCTGGTGACTGGTGTTTATGGACCGACCCCCTGGTGAACAATATGGGCTGAGATGGGCTGTCTTCCCAGTGACTTGTTCTTCTCTGTTTGAGTTAGAGAACAAGTGGGTCTGGCAGCACAGTGGCTAAATGGTTAGCACTTCCGCCTGGCAGTACTAGAGCCGCTAGTTAGGATCCCAACCATGACACCACCTGCCTGGAGCTTGCATGTTTTCCCTGTGCTTGCGTCGGTTTCCTCCAGGTACTCCGGTTTCCTTCCACACTCCAAAGACATGCTGGTACAGGGGTGGGCAAACTTTTTGACTTGAGGGCCGCAATGGGTTCATATATTGGACCCGGGGGCCGGACCAAGAGTAGATGAATGATGTGTATGTGTGAATTAATATAAATTAAATTAAAATTTGTAACATTAAATGTTTAGATTAATTTAAGGTAGAAAAGCATAAAAAGAGTTATTTTACAAAACTTTTATGCCCCCCACTAGCTGCTGGCCGGCTCAGCCACTACCATGCCATCCATAGTAAGTATAGTAATATTCCCCCATAGTAAGCATAGTGATTAATCCCCCATATAGTAATTCATCCCCCCTATAGTAATTCATCCCCCATATAGTAATTCATTCCCCATATTAATTCATCCCCCATATTAATTCATCCCTCATATAGTATTTCATCCCCCATAGTACTATTCCCCCCCAAGTAGTAAGCCAAGTCCCCCCTGTGTCAATTTACTTACCTTTGCCCCGCGCCGTTCCGGTCTTCAGGGCGGACTGTGAGAGGAGCCTAGCTCCCCTCACGTTCGTCACGCTGCCCCGCCTACACACATCCTGACAGCCAATGTTTGCCTGCCTTGACTGTTTTTTTTTTTTTTTTATCACGCTCCGCGGGCCAGATTAAAAGGTCCGCCGGGCCGTAGTTTGCCCATTGCTGTGCTCGTAGGTTAATTGGATCCTGTCTAAATTGGCCCTAGTATGTGTATGTATGAATGTTAGTTAGGGACTTTAGATTGTATGCCTCTTGAGGGTTAGGGACTGATGTAATTGTACAATATATATGTAAAGCGCTGCGTAAATTGACGGCACTATATAAGCTGTCACTTTGGAAGCAGTTACCTGCAGATCTATTTGCACATTTTGGATGATATGCATGAACAGTTCATGTTCACATAATTATGTATTTTTATTAACATTGGCATGAACATGTTGTTATGATATTATGTTTTTCAGGTGTGATGTACTTTATGTGTTGATACATTTTCTCCATTTGTATTGTTTTTGAGGAAGCACGCCTACACATAATATATTTACTAGGGAGGGCTCCCCATTATAAATCCATCCTAGCTTTGATAATTATTTGTGGTTATTTTATGAGTTTCACAATTCCTTTCCTGGTTTTGAAAGCCGCTGAATCCCAAGCTTAGCACTACATGGGCACTTGCAGTAGCTCAACCATGCTTCTAAAACCTCTAGCTTATGATTGCTAAATAGATGGAATACATTACCCCCTATGGCATAAGTTACACAAGTTGCATATAACGCCCCTGTCCTATAATGTGATGTTAATTACCACTACATTCTACATGTGGAATTTACATGATAGGAAGCCATTTGCTCCTTTAGTTTAGCAAATGCTTGTTCATTTTAGGGCTTATGCATAAAACTCTTTCAAACATTCATCTATTAGCATTTTTAGAGTTTTAGCAAAGCTCAAAAATCCTTGTGTCAGTAATTATAATGTGAGTACAAACGAATGCTTACAGCATTGCTTCGCATCAATTAAAATATCCAATGCAATATTTTTTTGGGCTCCTGGCTGCGTCAACGCTGATAATACAGGCAATGAGAACAAACTGTTCTTACTGACTTCATTGCATGACATGTTCTTAGTGTTTTTATTTGTGCCATTGAAGTAGTACAGCTCTATTGTACTTCTAGCCGAGACCTTGGAACAGTTTTTGGTAATTTTACATAAACCTGGCAAAAAGAGTAACGCACTGACTGGGACTAACTTATAGAAATGTAGAAAAGAAAAGTGAATTTGTTTCCCACAGCAATGGGTTGCTCAGGGTAACAGCCCACTCATTTCCCTTTGTTCCATAATTTTATACTTTACATTATTTATCCCAATAAATAACTAGCACGGTTCTCATGGCAAATTCAATCTGCAATAAAGAAGTTTTATGAATAATTTCAATTTACAGAAAATTCTAAAGTCAAATAATCAATAATTATCCCATCTCTTTCTGAATGCTGCGCTGTTCATATACTCATGACAGAATACATTAATCACACAGGATTCTTTTTACTGTGAGGGAGTATGATGTCCAGTGCAATATTTCATTTCTTATATTTATTCAAACAATAAAATTGTGTTGATAATGTAAGCTTGTAATAATTTAAGAAGGAAGGCTAAAAAAAAAAGTACTAAAATAATTAACATAAAGTATGCTTAAGGAAAAAAAACAGAATATACAATAAATATTGGATGCTGAAATTATGTCGGGATGCAGTTATTATCAGCAATCAAAGTGATAATACAATTGCTATGGGGTCAAATTATCAAAGTTTTCATCCAAGATTCATTGTGGAAACATTCATTGTAGAAACATTGAAAAACAGACCCCTAAGTGATTTTCTCAGTATCATTTTTGTGTGTGTATATATATATATATATATATATATATATATATATATATATATATAATATCAATATGAATAAAATGTTACATCTCAAATATTTAGATATCACGTTTAAAAGAAACTGGAGGGAAGGACAATGTGTGAGCAACTGGCATCTAGTTACTTTCTAGCAGTCATCCCTTTTAATGCAAGTTGCAAAATTAAGGGAAGAATCCAGTTTGTCATGGGCAACACCAACACTTATTTTGGGAGTATATATTCTGGGCATACGGCAATGAAATGAGACACATTTGTAACATATGTAATGTAAAATATGCAAGTATTCAAACAGTTTTATTAAAAATTATTAGGTCATATGCAAAATTAAAAGGATATCATAAAACTTGATAAAATATATTATCCAATGTGACCACTCCTGTTATAATGGCTTGTAATCTTAAGAGTTCACAAGCTTCCCATAGAATGGTAATTTCGCATCACAAAATGTGACATCTCTATGTGTTTTGAATTTAAAAAAATGGAAGCTATTACGAGCTTGCTGTTTTATAATGACATATTAATGCTGTCTAAAATAAGAACTGTCTATACTAACCAATTGTTGCCAGGGGCAATGCCAAATGTTTCAGGCAACTTGATAAATAAGGGGCATTAACATGTGTCAAGCAACAAATTCAGAGCGGGAACAGGTAGGGAGCAATTAAAACACATAGCTACTGTTGTGTATAAAGCTTTACATAAGAGAACCAGGGATAAAAACTGGAACACATTTGTATGATATTAATAACTGCCGTAAGATGTATTGAGCCGTCAATATTGTCCTAAGCTTAGCAGCTTATTACATCAGGAACCTGTGTGATTTTATCCCAACCAGTCCAACTATTGATTAAAGGGCAGGAGCCAATTGTCATTACTGGATTCGCATGAAATCCCCCTCCATATTACCATTTAATACATTTCTGGATCAATAGATATATAGGCGCTTAAAGTGCACATCCAATCTGTCTCAGCACTTAGAATTGACGGGAGAAAAAAAAAAAAAAAAAAAGCAATATATATGCAGGTTACCAGTATATGAGATGGTTTCCAGAAAAGAGCAGTGAACAGCAAAACCAGCCTGTGGCCATCGAATCCGAAGCGGTTAAAGCTCAGTAATAGCAGGAACAGTACATAGACATGATCATCAGGAAACAATCAAGTGCAGCAGTTGTGTAAATGGGAAACTTAATAAAAAATAAGAGGCATATTTATCAGCGTGTGATTGCAGCTGGCAGACAAGAGGCGGTGTGGGTGACCACCATGCCCCCTGGCAGTGGAGTGCTGCCTCCAACAAAGGATGACAGCTTCAGGCACAAGCAGTGTAGTGATCATGCAGGTCGAATTCTAACAGCACTGCCATGGGAGCTCTGCTTTTCTACGCCATTTATTCCCTTACCTTGCATCTATTGCTGGCACGGCTGCAGGATCAGGAGCCACTTCTTTTCAAACCAGGCAATGCCTCTGTCTCTCCAATAGATCTGCATGCTCCATTTGGGAAATCACTAGGAGACGCTTTAACCCTGCGATGCATAACTATCTGGACTGAGCAATTCAGATCACGGTGATAAATAAATCCAGATATTGCATACAGATGCTCTTGCTGTCTGCTGTAAAATCAGTGTGCATTATTTATACAGAAATATGAAATGTGTCAGATGCACTGAATAAATGATGAATGTTGCTTGTTGGTCCTTCTAGAGATGAAATGCTTGCTCAAAGTGTGTTGATTTGCTTGCTGTAGTAGGAATCACACTAAGGTACCACATTTAAATCCCCCTAGAAGACAGTTTAGGAGGTTAGATGTAAACCAGGCTGTAATTGGTTAGCTTTAAGCAGGCTTGGATTGGTCAAGTAAAAGCCTTTCCTATAGGCTGGCCCTAATGTGATTGTTCTGATGGTCTTTACATGTCAAGGGGGCTGCGAGCAGCCTGAGGTTGAAGCCTATCCCTGCACTGGTTCACTGGGAGCCAAGGGATGGCAGCCTAGTGGAGCAGCAGACATCAGTACCGTAGATAACGAATGGGAACGGCTTCTTAATATCACTAATTAAGCTAAGCAGCGCTTTGTTTCTGCACAGTTCATTCTAGATTGGAAATATACACAGATGTGTAATTACAAAATTACAATCCTAGCAATGTATAATGTTGCAGGAGTCTTTTGACAGGGTAGCACGGGGAAAACAAAAGCAACTAATTTGCACAATTGTATTAGAATTTAATTAGAAGCAAACATGTCAACCTTTATTTTAAGGAACTGTCCAAGGTAAATCAAATACTGCACAGGGGTAAGCAGGCTCTGTGGAAATGCAACAGATCACTTTATCACCTCTTAAAGAGGACCTAAAGTATTTTATGTTTTTGTTTTGTTTTTTTAGACACGTTAAAAGATCACTTTAATGCAAATGATCATTGTGTGTTTATGAAAAAAAAAAAAAAGCAAGGTTTTGGGAAACATACTTATTTACTCTAGGAAGTCATATTTTCTTATAACATATGACGGTTATGCTCCATGCAGAACCTCTTAGGGCTGCTTCACATCACAATTTCCGCTTTCAATGTGCATTTCTACATGCGTTTTTCCCCTTCTTTTTTTTTCTTCATCTCAATTGAGGATAGTGATGCATTTTGCCATATTCCAGATGCGTTCCATACAGAAAAATTCAACATGTTCTTCTTTTGTTGACCGCACAGGTGTGAACTAGGGCCATTGGAATCCATGTTAAATGTTGTCAATGCATTTGTGATGCAGAATAAAAATGCACTGGATTGCATCTGGAGTGAACCAGCCTAACAACCAACAAAATGGCCGCGGCGACACCCCTGGTCCGCGCACGTGCGTCCCGACGCCACCCCCCCAACGCGCCTCGTCACTTCCGGACCTCGTCTGAAGACGAGGTCCGGAAGTGACGAGGCGCGTTGGGGGGGGTGGCGTCGGGACGCACGTGCGCGGACCGGGGGTGTCGCCGCGGCCATTTTGTCTGAAGACGAGGTCCGGAAGTGACGAGGCGCGTTGGGGGGGTAGCGTCGGGACGCACGTGCGCGGACCGGGGGTGTCGCCGTGGCCATTTTGTTGGTTGTTCACACATGGCTTGCTGCATTTGTTTGTTAGAACTTGCATAGGAGCCATGTTTGGAGCTGGAAATTTGGAATTTTAACTGTAAGTGGCTATTAAAATTTCCCTATACTTTGAATATGAGTCTTGAGACCCTTCTTGTCTTTTGAGGGCCTTGGAAAATATCTTTGAAGAGGAAATGGAAGATCTCTGATTTAATGCTGATGAGCTGATTATATATATACAGAGGGTAATAGTATGTAATACTATTGGTGTTGGTGGTTGCACAGTGTTGCAGTGTTCACGGAGTGCTCACAGTTTAATTTGTAGTCTATATGTGCACTATATATAATTATTAATTCAACCTAAAAAGTTTTTGCACATTTGTATAGGTTGTGTTTTTGCATGGAGTGATTATTCTCTTATATAAGGGTAATGCACTCGAGTATCTATTTTTATTTCTTTGAGGTTATTACAGGATGGAATAGGATTCAATCCTTCCTATTGGATGATAAAGTTTGGAAATCTGGGACTTTTTGTTGGATTTTTTCTTCTTTTTGGACAATTTTTTGGGATGTTTTGGTGATTATATATGACACTTTAGGGTTTAATTGTATTATTATTGTATCACAAAAAGGTTATAATATATGATTATTGCACTTTCTAGGGAGAAAGTATGACTTTTTGAGGGGTTTGAAGTGGAGGAGGTTATATATTTATTTATTCTGCGTAATAGAGCGATGTGATTTATTAGTTAGGTCTGCTCATGCTGCTCTGGTGCTGTTGGAGCATGTCTGAGTTCTGCCTGTCTTCAGGAAGCTATGAGAGCCTTCCAGAACATGGATAGGGTCTACCACAGGTGTCAAACTGGTGGCCCTACAGCTGTTGCCAAACTACAATTCCCATGAAGCATTGCAAGATTAACAGTTACAAGCATGACTCCCAAAGGTAGAGACATGACGGGACTTGTAGTTTCGCAACAGCTTGAGGGCCACCAGTTTGACACCCCTGGTCAAGGCAAATGAACAGCATGAATATGGATACAGCCCTGGCCAATTGCAGAGGAAGGCAGTCCCATTGCATGTTGGGAGTGGTATTTATAGTCCAAGAGCACACGGGTTCAGTGTCTTTCCCAGGAGTAGACTGCACCAGCCATGCTGGAGGCAGGCTGCCTCACCTGGCACTTGTTACCATGTGGGCTCAGGTGGGTCAACCTAGGGTTGCCACCTCATCCCTTTAAAACCAAACACATTATTTACACAAGCTATGTGTCTGATTAATGCGGTAATTAAACTCACCCAATGTGCATGAAAATAACCTCAGAACCTGTATAATTAATATGTGTCGGTTTTAAAGGGATGGGGTGGCAACCTGAGAGCCTGAAGTTAGAGACTGTGACTGGCTTTGCAGGAAGTTGACCAAGAGGAGTTGTCTGTCAAAAGGTCTGTCTGGTATCACTAGAGGGTTGCGCTTGGAAGATTGTAAGGAGGCAACCATTCTGTCCTTGGGCCTTGTGAGTACTGACAGTGAGGAACTTGGGGATGCTGTGTGTTTGGTGCCGCGCCTGGGGTTTGATAGTCAGTGTGGGTTTTATAAAGAAGGAACACTGGCTCGTATTCTGAAGAGCTTATCCAAGGGTTGTTACTGCAAAAGGACTTTGCTTAGCTATGTTACCTTTGGGCTGGCACAGTCTGTCATAGCTGGCTTGTACCTGAGGTGCTCAGCCCTGTAACTACTACTGCTAAAAGGGACTTGGCTCACTCTTAACCACTTCCTGTCTTGCCCATGTATATAAAACAGCCATATGGGAGCAGTGCAGGGGCAGGTGGCAGTTTATAAATGGCCTCCCCACCCCCTACTTGTGCGGACTCCCTGGGAGCTCGCAGCACCTCGATCTGGTATCTGCTGTGTCCTCCGGCCACAGTAAAACACCGATCGTTGTACAGGACCTCTGTATGAGGTCCTGATCATGTGATCACTGATTGGCCAGTGATCACATGAAGAGTAATAAGCAAGATGTTACTTCTGACATCATTGTTTACTACGTGTGAAATCTATGAATAATCACAGAGGTCACATGGTACTACAAGGCTATTCACAACAGCCTTGTACCATGTGACAAGCTGTGACCAATCACAGCTCACACAGTATTTCTCAATGGCTTCAAGAATGAAGCCAGAGAGGAGAAATGATTGCTTTTACAGTCTTTATGGGTGTAAAAGCAATCAGTGTAAAAAAAATATAATCATAATATATAGATATAGATATCTTCATAAACCCCCACTACAATGACACTGTACTGCAAGGGTGACAGTAAAATCATTAAATATAAAAAAATAAAAATTTTAGAAAAATTAGAAATTTTTGGTTATAAACTAATTTGTGTTTTTTTTTACTAAAAAGATAACTGAATGCATTTTGGCCAAGATTTATGAAGAAAGATTATTTATTTGCAAATTTTTATAAGAAACACTTTTTTTCAAAATTTTTGGACTTTCATTTATATAGCAAAAAAAAAAAAAAAAAATCCCAGTGGGGAATAAATACCACCAAAATAAAGTTTCATCTGCCTCAAAAAAATGCTAAACAATTCATATGGGTACAGTGTTGCATTCTACTTTTTTTCTTCCACTTGGAGGTAGTATACTGCTGCTGGTGCAGGGTATTTCTAGTAGATGAGACAGAACAACTCAACTTTGGTATCAGGCCTGTGAAAACATGGGATGCACAGAGGATCTGACCAAGCTGCCTACTGACTAGGACCTGCTTCATGTCATGGCAGTGAGGATTTATGATGACCTGTCCTAAAGAGGCACATGTGCAAGACCTTGCAGAAATGGGAACCTGCTAGCCTGTAGCTGCTCACTTTTAAAGCATAGCAATATTTTCTCAAAGCATACAAAAGGGGGAGGGTGGCTAAAGCCCCCTTTTGATATTCATATTAGATGCAAACTTTATTTTTTTTATATTCCAGTATACCAGTGGTCAGTTTTCTTTTTTTTGGCTTTCTTTGCTCTATTTTCATTTGGTGAGCCAGCCCATAAGTCTGTTCTTTTGAAAAAAATAAACACTCTGGAAAATGCATCAGTTAAGTGGAGCGAGAAAAACCACTCACCACAGAGGGATGCTTACAATGATCAGTTTTTTTTATTTATTCTTGTAAAACTTTTATCCCAAAAAGGAACAAAAACTGTTCACCATAACTACTTATAAAGCACAAGCTCAAATTTGGTTTTAATTTGTTAGTAAATATACCAATCCATCTAACACCACCCCACCCCCAACTAACAATACTGCTATCCAAAAGTGCCCCTGCCCTCCTTCATTCAGAATGGGAGCATTCTAATATAAGTGGTGTGGTATTGGCCAGACTATACAGTGGAAAGAAAACCTAAGAAAATAAATATAGCCACCACATCTACAGAACAAAAAATTTAATGTATTGCAGTTTGCTCTTTGAAGTGGTATTCAACCTAAAACTGGTAAAGATGTAGGGCTGGAAAAAGATGACATATGAATTTTCTAAAATCTGTACTTAGCTTTCCTACCCTCATAGATTTGAGCTTCTTGTATAAAAGTAAACCTACCCGGAAGAAACCTGGTGAACACCACTCTTGTACTTTCTATATAGAAAAATGATTGCCACCTACAAAGAGAGAGTAGGGCTGGGCTAACACATAAGCAAAGAAAAGTAGTCTTTCCCTGAAAAGTGAGTGCATATACTTTAAGAATATTTTTCTGTGATTTTGGACAATACTGTGCCATTCTGACAAATTCTGTCACAATATTGCATCTTCCTTTCATTTTTCTTGGGTTGGTGAGTGCTAAGCAGCTTGTTGGGAGTACAGAGAAAGTGTATGGGTAAAAGCTGTTGCCATGGTGCAGCTATCATTACCCACATTTCTATCTGTACACAAAAAAAAAAAAGTACCATTTAAGCCCAGGTTCCCACCAATGCAGCCTGAGGTATCCTGTGCATTTCCTGCATCACATTCATGCAATCTGGTGCAGGTAACCATTTAAAAAAATAAATAAAATAATGACACCCCAAAACAGATTGCAAACACAATGCAATTGCATGCAAACACCCATGCAATGCAATTCAGGTGCAGGATTGAAAGGGGAGGGGGAAGGAAAGGGGAAGAGGGGAGGGGGAAGGAAAGGGGAAGAGGGGAGGGGGGGAAAGAAGGGTCCTGCACCATTTTTGTGAGGATGCGATGCAATTTGAGCTATACAAAGTGTATGGCTCAAATTGCACCATACTGACATTTACATGTAATTCAGAGGAATGCAGTGCAATTCCTGTGAATTACATGAGGTGTCCTGCACCACATGCTGTGCACCCGGGCTAAAAACTATTGACATATAGCCTTTCAGGATCTAAAGTATGCATCTGAGACTATCAATAGATGCAGTTGTAAGGCTAGATTCACATCTGTGCAGGTGATGCCAATGCAGGACCCACACCAATACCAGCAGCCACAACCACCCACATAGAAAAATGGCACACCACCCACACTAGAAAAATCACAGGAAAGTCAGTTCAAAAATAGAGCAGAGATTTTGTTCACTCTCCACCTTTCAATGACAGGGGGCTCAGTGACACCTTATCCATGAAACATTAGGCTGCCAGCCTCTGAAAACACAAGGCACACTTTTCTTTTGTAATACAGTAAGTGTTCTCGGCTGCATAAAGGACTCAGGGGAGGATAAAACAGCAGCACACTGATCTTCCAGGCAAGTCAGTGGCTCTGAGGAAGAGGCAAGTCCTCGAAACACATCAGCCAGTTAGTGATGTCCGAAATGGGACCCTGGACCTCCAAGTGTGGACTGGAGAGTATTGTTTTTATGATCTGCCATTGACATTATCATCTGTGAGTATAATACCTATTGTTTTTATCAATAAAGAGGTTTTTGAGGTAATGCACGGTTTTTCTTTGCATTCTGGCATGCCAGGCTAAGCTGATCACTAGCTCTGCATTCAGCTGTCAGCCTAAGCTTGATCATTAGTGCTCAGCACACTTGGGACACGGACTACATTGTGCTCTCCTGCCTAGTGTGGGTAGCCTGCTTTTAACAGGAAAGCAGAGCATTTGGAAGAAACACCAGGTATTGCACACAAAAGAACGGATACTTTTTCATACAAGTACATGGTACAGTAGGAATATGAAATGTTGGGTTGACATTCTTTTACCAGAAATTTAGCTAAAACCTTTCCATCTACATTCAATAAAGAATATGGACAAGCTTATGCACATTTGTTTAAGCTTTACCCAGTTTGAACACTGGCACAATAGCCTCAGACAATGGAACCCTGGGAGGCAAACTGTTCAAACAGATCTGTTATTTTAGGGGCCAATAAGCCACGTTCAAGAGTAAAATTCAATAGTTAGGTCAGCTATCCCTGGGGTTTTACCAGCTAGTAACTGCCTGCATTTCTTTCAGTATAAGAACGGTATCTAGCTAATTTCATGTGGATACCCTCAAAAAAGGAGGGGGGGGGGGGGGGGAAGAGGGTTGGAGAGAGATTGTTTTTGCCTTTTATTTATTGGATGGAATATCAGGATTCTTGTTACCATAAATTCCTTCTCTCTGACCCAGTCTACTTCTCAAAGATAGGTGTTTATATCACCACCCACTAGAGTTGGACACTAGGCAGAAAAACCCATACGCTTGGCACCACCTGAAAAGGGCAGTCCTAGCTGGTGTAAAACACTCAGGCAAATGACTTGGTAACAAAAGCAGTACCAAAAACAGGAAAAGAAAAAAAAACACCCCCACACCACTTAGTAAAAATGTGTGCACAGACAGACAAACAAGTAGCCACCTTACAAAAAACAAACACTTGACACAACAGCTGATGGTGAAAAGTCCAAAAGCACTAAGTACTCTAGTAAAATGACCTGTAATGGAGGAACCATTCCCTTAAAAACAGTATAAGCCTGAACCACCATCTGCCTAATTAACTTATAAATGGTGGCAGAGGAAGCCACCAGGCCCTTTCCTGGTCCATCCAGGATCAAAGAGAATCCTATCTCCAAAAGCAATGTGTAGCAGACAGATACACAAATCACCCGGACCACATCCAAAAAGGTGTCTAGTGCAAACTTCCTTTAGGATGTGAAAGAGGCAGGCCCAGGGAAGGCAGAACAAATGTCCTCATTCAAATGAAAATCAGACACCACCTTTGGAAGAAAGGAAGGGCAGAGACCTACTTTATGCTTGTGTACAACCAAATAAGGAGACCTACAGGACAAAGCAGCCAGCTCAAACACTCTGCATGATAGCTACCAAAAAGGCCGCCTTCTGAGAGAGTGTAAGGGAATATCTCTAAAATTTTCAAAGGGAGGCTGCTGAAGGACCAAGAGAACCAAATTCAAATCCCACAGTGACAATAGGGAATGCATAGGAGGAGCCACATGTTGAACCCCCTTGGATGAAAAAGTATGAATCAAAGAAAACATGGCCAAGGGGCATTGAAAGAAGATCACAAGAGCAGAAACCTGGCTTTAAATTTGTACTTTAATAGAGCTTTGAGCAAAAGCTAGTCTTTAAAAAAGGCCGAAATCCAAGCCACTGAAAAAAGGATCACACCATAATATGTACAGTTGTGTTCAAAATAATAGCAATGTTGAAAAAAAGTGAATAAAGTTCAAAATCCTTCTAATAGCTTTTATTTCCATACACACAAATGCATTGGGAACACTACACATTCTATTCCAAATCAAAACATGAAGAAAATATATCAAATTTGTGTTGTTCCTCTAAAGAAGAATACAATTTTTTTTTTTTTAAACAGTCTAATATTCACTTTTCTTCAAACACTGTTTTTTTTGCAAACTCAAACATTCACTATATAAACTGAAAAATGTTTGAAGATTTTGCTTTCCTTTGAATCACCTAATATTTAGTTGTATAAGCACCGTTTCTGAGACCTGCTGTACATCTGAGTTGCATGGAGTCAACTAACTTCTGGCACCTGTGAACAGGTATTCCAGCCCAGGATGATTGGACTACATTCCACAGTTTCTCGATTTCTTGGTTTTGCCTCAGAAACTGTATTTTTGAGGTCACCCCACAAGTTTATTGGATTAAGATCCGGGGATTGGGCTGGCCACTCCATAACGTCAATCTTGTTGGTCTAGAACCAAGATGTTGCACGTTTACTGGTGTGTTTGGGGTCGTTATCTTGTTGGAACACCCATTTCAAGGGCATTTCCTCTTCAGCATAACCTCTTCAAGTATTCTGATGTATTCAAACTGATCCATGATCCCTGGTATGCGATAAATAGGCCCAACACCGTAGTATAAGAAACATCCCCATATCATGATGCTTGCGCAACCATGCTTCACTGTCTTCACAGTGTACTGTGGCTTGAATTCAGTGTTTGGGGGTCGTCTGACAAACTGTCTCCGGCCACTAGACCCAAAAAGAACAATCTTACTTTCATCAGTCCACAAAATGTTGCGCCATTTCTCTTTAGGCCAGTCAATGTGCTCTTTGGCAAATTGTTACCTCTTCAGCACGTCTTTTTTTCAACAGTGGGACTTTGCGGGGGCTTCTTGCAGATAGCTTGGCTTCACATAGGCGTCTTCTAATTGTAACAGTACTCACAGGTAACTTTAGACCTTCTTTGATCTTCCTGGAGCTGATTGTTGGCCGAGTCCTTGCCATTTTGGCTATTCTTCTATCCATTCGAATGGTAGTTTGCCTTCTTCCACGTCTTTCAGGTTTTGGTTGCCATTTTTAAGCATTTGCGATCATTTTAGCTGAGCAGCCTATCATTTTCTGCACTTCTCTATATGTTTTCCCCTCTCCAATCAACTTTTTAATCAAGGTACGCTGTTCTTCTGAACAATGTCTGGAAAGACCCATTTTCCTCAGAATTTCAGAGAGAAATGCACTGTAAGAAAGGAAGGCAGCAAATGTACATGCTGGTTAAATAAGGGCAATAATTGCCACCTGTTTTTCAAAGAATGAATGACCTCACTAATAGAACTCCACACTGCTTTTATTTTGAACATGTCCCTTTCAATTACACAGAATCAGCAGCATGCATGTCATGACTGTTGGATTTCTATTACTCTACTACACCTGCTAGCAAATTATTTGCCATATAGAAATATCATTTGTACCAAAAACAGTGGTTGATCAGGTTAGTGATGTCTGACTGCTATTATTTTGAACACAACTGTATTCCTTCCAAGCTCGATGGTAGATCTTCCTGGGAGGTAAGAGTTTCAGCATGGTAGGGATCAGAGACTTTGAAAGCCAGGTGCTGAGGGCAGGGGATTATCTATGGCAAAACCAGCAATGATAAAGCAGGTTGAAACATCAGCCCTCGAGCCAGAAGATATTCCCTGAGAGGCAGCCACCAGGGAACATCTGTAACCAGCCACAACAGGACATGACAGAAGCTTGAGATGAACATGCCATGAACTTTAGTACCTTCCTGTTGAAAATGTGATGACAGAAAGTCCATGTCCAGAGTGCCCCACCACAGATAAATCTGGATGTTTTCATCAGACACCACTCTCTTTGATCCATCTGCTGACTGAGATAGCCCACCTGCCAGTTTTCTACACCCAAAATGTGCACAGCAAATAAAGCCGGCATGTGACGCTCTGCCTACTGAAGAATGCATGAGGCCTCCAGTGCCTCTGCTGCACTCTTCATCCCACCTTGGAGGTTGACATAGGCCACTGCTGTGGCACTTTGATTGGACACCCCACAGAAGCTCTGGACCTGCAGGTGATCAGGCTATGCCTAGAACAGTGGACAAACATCGATTGGCAGTTACAGGACATGGGGAACTTGTCCTACTTGGACAAGATTTCCTTTTGGAGGGCCCCTAAGTGGAAATATGCATACAGGACTGCCTCAAAAAGGAAAAAAGGCCATAAAACCCAGAACCTACATGCAAGAGTGGAGGAAAGAAAGAAAAAAAAAAAAAAAAAAAAAAAAAAAACAGTCTGACTGCACCGATCCATTTACTGCTGTCACGCAGAGCGGACTTCTGGACTTTCAGGATCCACACAAACTCTTGCAGCATGCAAATTGTGATTGCCATGTTGTTGGTCAATGCCAAGTGAGTTTCCACCTGTATAAACAGGTTGTCCAGATAGTCAAATCATAGCAATCCCCAGTTATCTCAGCAAGGACAGAACATGAGTGAGCATCTTGGTGAATATTTGAGAAGCAGAGGCCAGGCCACAGGGCAGTGTCTCCAACCAAAAAATTTAGAAACATTGGTACCCGGCCCATCCTCTATCTATGGAGGACAGGAAATCCTGATGAATGGAAGCCACCACTGACTGGATTGATTCCATTATGAACATCTGAACCCTCCCAAAACAATGCAGGACATTTAGGTCCAGGATTGGATGGACCTTTCCTTCCTTCTTTGGGACACTTTACTCCCAACCAGTTTACAGTTCCAAACATCGCTGAAACTGGCACCTGGGCAATCACCTCCTAAAGCAGCAGATCCAGTACTAACCCATAGCGAGCTTGCAGGCAAGGCAGAAACAAAGATTGGAAGGAAAGAATATCTTTGGTGGACAGGAATGAAATTGTTTGGTCAGAAAGCAGATTTTGTCTGGTCACAAAATAGGTCCACAAACTATGAGGTCCACCGAGTCAAACCAGTGAAGACCATCCCCTACCAGTCTCAAGCCTTCAGGCGAAGAAAATTGTCCACAGTCTTGCTCGATGAGGTCCAGTTGGTACCTGCTGGGGTCTTAAGGGTTTTTCTGAGGAACAAGAGGGGACAACATTTTTGTGTGTGCATATAACAAAAAAAAAAAAAAAAAAAAAAACCACCACAACACACACCACAGAAGAAAACTGGCCCACCTACCCTATTTATTATGCTGTAATCCCCAGGTCACACAGATGATCAGGCACTCTCCTTTTCAGTGGCAAGACCCAGGGCCCTTTGATATCATCCCAACTGACAAATTCTACAAAATTTGCCCACTTTCTTCTGCCAAAGCTTTGCTGAACTTTGCCCCTGCTCAAAACACGTGTGGATGAATCCCTTGTCCACTTCATGGGCCAGCTGGGAATCAAGGAACACCTTCCAAGCAAAAAAAGGGTCAGATATGAAGTAAAGCTCTTCAAGCTTTGTGAAAGTGCCTGTGTACACATGGAATGCATACCAATATCCAGTGGCTAAGATCCCTAGCTCCAGCCCCCTACAATTGACACAAGGGGGGGGGGGGGGGGGGGGGAGAAGTGTGTATGTATATATAAAAAAAAAAAAAAAAAAAAAAAAAAAAAAAAAAAGGGAGGAAGGGGGAAAATCAGAAAAAGTCTAAGAAACGACCAAGTGCTAGCCCCCAAAGTGGTAGGATAAGCGATATTTACATCCTGTCCACAATGAAAATGGAAAAAATTACTAGAAGACATTCAAAAGCCAGCATGCATCCAAGATTATAATCGCTACATGGGGGTGTGGATCTCAATGATCAGATGCTACAGAGCCATTTAGGAACAAGGTCCCTTTCTGGTGTATAGAAAAAAAGAAGTTGCAATTTATCCTATTAATTTGGCCTTCCACAAAAAGACCCACCGCCTTCCTCAAATGTATAAAATAATTTGAAACATCCCTCATCTACCAGCAAGGATTTCCCCCCAGAAAACATTTGTTTCAATTGTGGGAACAGACTTCATGAGCACCATTTCTCCAAAAACATGCCAGAGGCAGGCCGAAGACACCAAAATATGATTTGGGGTATGCAGCGGAGGGAGTATTAGAAGGAGACCCCAGTCTTCATTGTCCCCAATGTGCCTCCCAACCAGGCCTATACATCAGGCTGCTTCTAACAGTTTCACACATCACTAAAATAGTAGCCCAGATTTTTAACAGCCTGACATTTTCCAGGTTTCAATATCTGTGCTGATCATTTACCTGCTGCCTCAACAAACCATGCCACTGCCTTCAACCTTAACTGACCCTGGCCTGTTAAACTATTGACTATGCTTCTGCCTTCTTCCTGCACTGACCTTGGCCTCTTCAATCCAAGCTGCAGGCAAAAAACATGGTTGATTTATCTTTTGCCCTGCTACTGTAGCAGTAGGATTCAAGATAACACAGGGGTCTTGCACCTGTGAGGGGCTTCCAAGTGGAGAAAACCAGGGTGGTTTTCTCCAGGTTTAGCAATTCCCAGGGCTTTGAAGAGATCAGGTGGGGGCGAATCCTCTCCTCGTGTCCTGGTCCTAAGCCCGATGTTCCTGCCTTGACAAATACTTTGGCTGGGCTATCAATCTCTCTGCCTGTACTTGCCCAGAATGCCTTTATGGACCTTGTTCCTGCACAACAGCCTACTGCCTGGTTTGAGGAGAGCATTGGTCCAGGTCAGTACACAAAATAGCTTTTGTTTACATGGTTTTCTATGTTTGATGGGCACATAATCTGTTCTGATTATAGGAATACCATATATGTAAGACTGTTTCAATGTCTGGAGTAGCAGAATGTATTTTGGTGTATAATTCTTGGTATGTCCGTAGTGTTGTCAAAATATTTCTAACAAAACAAAAAAGTATTATACCTTTTAGAAGATACGTTGGTGTTTTCTTTCCCAAAGGAGGTCATTTTGTGGTTGTTTCCACTTTCCTGGTGCTCTAGGGCCTTCAAAAACGTGATTAGGTTGTTGGAAATTAGATATGCAATTTTTGCAGCTAGAATGCGTGTTAAAAAAAAAAAAAATTGCTACTTGTATACTGGGCCTCTATGTGGCCAGGCTGTTGAAAAGTCTCACATGTGGTAGCACCCTACTCAGGAATAGCAAAATGTGTTTAGTATGTACATGCTATGTGTTAGAAAGCACTTATAAAAAGTGAGACCACTGAAGAGAAAATTAACTTTTCTCCCCCTCACACATTTTCTGAAAACCTTGTCCTGGCTATAACACTTTTGAACACCTGACAATGCTCCTTGCATGTTGAGCCTCTGACTAGGTGGGCATCCTCAGGAGCATTATGTTTTGGGGTGTAGTAGCAAAAAACTAGTGTGAGGGGGAACCCCAAAAACAAAAAATGCACCATGCCTCTTAAATACCTTGGGCTGTCTACTTTCCACAACAGGGTCATTTTGGGGGTATTTGTACTGTCCTGGCTTTATAGTGTCACAAGAAATGGATCAATACAATGAGTGATCAATTTTCAATGAAGTTGGTGGGGGGGGGGGATTTGGTCATATGTGAATTTGGTCATAAGATGGTGACCAGATTCACATAGAGGCCACTGACTGCCTCACCTTACTACATTAAAAAGGAACACAGGATTCTGGGTTACAGAGTACACATGTCCAAAGTATCTGCAGAGAGATACTTACATGGTCTGCCTTGCTGTTCAGCATAGAGTAACACTCCTAGTAAATTATGTTAATGCCTTCTGTGGTAAAACCTGCAGGAAATTTTAACAACTGAGGGACTAACAGCATCTGGTAGTGCAAAAATCACAACGTAGCTTCTGATGCTCAGTTTTAGTTAGCCTACTTATGAAGTAAGTCTTCAAGAATAGGATGGTCACTGCTAGCGACTCAAACTAGGAATTGCTGAGGCTAAGAGGGAAAGCAAAAAAACAAAAAGAAAGTCAGACTGGCAGTTCAGCTGAAAGACATCCATCCCCCCAGGGCAATCGTAAAGAGAAAAAAAAAAAAAAAAAAAAAAAAAAGACTGGTTATATTCTGGGCTGGCCTACAGATTTGTTTTACCAGTGTTAAATTCTCATGTGGACAACAGTATACAATGTCCTGTGTCCCTCAATAGTTTAGAGTATTTGTGGAGAGCCTGCAAAATTGTTTAATGTGCTGTATATTTAATACAGAGTATTAATCATTTTACAAGTTAATCAGCATTTGGCCAGCTCCAAGTACAACAAATATTTCTCTGCAAAAGACATCATTGATATGTATTCAGAGCTGTAATTCTGTCCTTGTGACAGCAGATTAAAGACAACTGGATGGTAGAAAGTATTGTTATAAATTTGAAAAGACTATTTTGAAGGAAGAAAAACCCCACACAATAAAATAGAACAGAAACTTAATGTGCATTAAACCAAAAAGTTTTAATTTTGGTTTGGAAAGTATTTACAGTGCATCTGAAGATGGCAAGCTACTGCTATTAAAAATCTCTCATGTACACTGCATTAACCAGTAAAGCTTTAATTAGCTAAACCCACAAAGGCAAACCAATTCTAGAAAAGGTGGCTGGCAAAAAAGAGGGCTACAAATTTCACTTTAAAATTGTAATAGACAATGTTACAATGATAATTACCAATATAATTTGGGATGCAACTTTTAGAACATGTCACTGTTAGACAGGTCTGTACAAGACAAAACTGCTGCTTTGAGCTATATACACACATTTATATTCACAAGAATGGATTTATCTGGATCCAAAAATTGCAATAGTGAAATGCAGACAGACCAGACCTTAAGGGTGATGGTGTGGGGGGGGGGGGGGGGGGGGAAGATTCAAATGCTACAATGAAGGCTTTCCTAGTTCCCTATGACCAAATATGTATATATTGTGAGAAAGTTAAAACAATTATATTATGTGAAGAAATTGAATTTCAATATAAAAAATTGCACATCACAGGTTCTCTAGAGTTGCACCCAGAGAAATGGTCATAATTGCTTTCATAAAAATTTTATACGATTTTTGTGCTAGTTCTAGCTACCAGTAACTTTCTGTAGACACAAATTTGCATCTCTGTGGATGTTATGGATTGGGCTGCATTCAGAGGCCAAAACAAAAAAAAAAAAAAAGCACATTTTTGTCATATTATGAACGATAACCTTTAGACATACACAGCCTATAACGTGAACAGGAAGCACTACAGGATAATCCCTAATTTGAGATTCAGATGAAAGGATCCTCTATACACGTTTTGCAGGGAGAACTCATTAAGAGCTTTACGAAATTCTATACAAATACAACTTTACATTCATTTTCCACCTTTTTCTCCAGAGCAGACCAAACAAGATGATTGTCATATAGTATAGGTATTAATACAATATTACATATAATAAAGCATAAAAAACAATTTCAAAAATACTGCATATACTTTTCCCCATTACCATACATTTAAAAAAAAACAAAAAAAAAAAACCACGCAAACCAATTGTCATCTGCATGCAAGGATTTGTATTAAATGTTTTAAGCATAAGGAGATAAGAAATTCCACCTTGTAAACTGTAACATATTGCATACCAATCAGTCACCATACTGGAAACCACCAAGGGTACCCAACATTAAAAAATAGTGTAAAAATGTGTGAGCCTTGAAGGAGCTTAGTGTTATAAAAAAAAAAAAAAAACTACACAAAACCCTTCACCATTTAAGAAATAGTCCAAGTGTTTTGCAGGTAGTTCCAGTCATGGAAAAAAAAAATTAGTTGAACTTTTGGGCGAATCACTACTGCCATCGCAGTTAAGCACTATAGTCTGATACAAGTAACTTTGTACAATGACTGCTAGCAACCAATTAGAAATCAGCTGCTCTCCATGTAATACCCACTAAAATGTTCTGGTCAGGTGCTGAGAGTTACTCAATAGTATTGTTGTACTGTTAATAACCGTGTAGTATTTACTTGGATATAATATAGGTATAGGAATCGCCAATCGTGGTCAACAGTCTACTCGTTCCATGCAATCATGAACATTTTTCAAGAAGTTTCCAATTTATCCCCCCCCCCCCCCCCTCCCTTGCCAATAGGCACCAGGAACAAGTATTTAGCCTTACAGTAAAACATAAGTGCATTAAGTGCGAAATTGTAAATGTCAAGTCACGGAAATGTACTGAGAATGACAAAGAATATACAAGAAATGAAGGTGTGATATCGAGGTCTCACATTTCAATGAATTGGATCGATAAAAAAAATAAATAAATAGAGACTTTAGCTGGTGTGAAAGCCACTACATGCAACAACTCATTTTAAGACCTGGATGATAACTGGCCAGATATTCAGTCAACAGGAATATTTTACAGCTGTAAAGGATGTGGGGGGGGGGGGGAATTATATACTGCCTGCTGTCACTTTTCCATGAAAGATGTGAGATTGTTATTCCCAGCATGCTAACCCATTTGTTCTCAGTCTGTAGAAAACCATAATCAGGCTTGCTGCCATAGTTGTTAGCACACTGTACTGAATAAAATAAAAGTAATGCATGCATTTCCCAGTACAGAAAATGCCTGGACTAAGCCATAGTTCTAAATCCACCAGGATATGATACAACAGCTAGATTAGAAAAACACTGATAACACCTTATGTAACAAAAAAAAAAAATGAAAAGAGCATTCCTAAACAGAAAGACCTTGGGTTTTTTTTTTTTTTTTTTTATGAAAAGTTCTGAAATTGCTCCAGAATAAGCAAGTTGTGGCATGCTGGTAATAAAAAGATTTGTTGGCATTCTTTCCTTGTTCTTGTATGACAAAGTACATGTTAAAACTTTGGTTTCAGGGGTCCCACTTGACTATTCATTTTCAGTGAAGTGCGAATCGTTTTTTGGGACTATTGCACTGAAAACGGTCAGAGTGCTTTACGAATGTCAGAACATAAACAGTTCATCTCCATCTGTTTGGTTCAGCTCCATTCGGTCCCAATTGCAAGGAGACAAGCATTCTTCATTCTGCTGAAGATCATTTGCGGTCAGCCCAATATCAAGGACCTGAGGATTAGTCCTAGACTCTGCCAGTCTAGAGAACAGGGAATAAGCAAAAAGTTAAAATTTTACACTTTAAATTTTCACCACATTAACCATTAGCTGCCCGGCCTATAGCCGTTTGGCGGCAGCAAAAATGCTTCACCTTTCCGAGTGCATGCCATTTGGCGTGCTCCCGCACATGCGCAGTTGCAGAGCCGCGCGATCTGTCACTGCCGATGACAGATCTGAGTATCGGCCCCCGTTGCCGGTACCATGTGACCAATCACAGCAGGTCACATGACAGTTGTATACAATGGATGGCATGAATGAAGCCATCCATTGTATACTAGTGCCTAGCTGTGAATGGTCACAGCAGGTCACATGCACATCATGCGATTGGCTGTGATTTGGCCACAGCTAAGCACAAAAAAAAAAAAAAAAAAAAAAAAAGATACTGATCACTTCCCCAAAGTAGTACAATGTTACTATGGTAACATTGTACTACTTTGGTCACAGAATATGAAAAAAATCTAAATAAATAAAAAAAGTAAAATTTTTTTAATTTTCCGAAAAATTACGACAAAAAAAAACCAAACTTCAAAAAACACACCTTGCCTCTTATGAAATATGTCAGACTGTCTACTTTGCAAAAAGGGGTCATTTGGGGGATATCTGTACTGTTCTAATTTCTTGAGGTCCAAGAATGTCAGATTGGCTGTCAGTACTTCAGGATTGATTTTCAGATCTATACCATAGTTTGTCTATATATATATATATATATATATATATATATATATATATATATATATATATATATATATATATATATATATAAATAAAATTCCTACAAACTAAAAAAAAAAAAAAAAAATCATCCTAATTTGGGTTATTTTCACCAAAGACATGTAGCAGAATACATCTCGGCCTAAATTTATGTAGAACACTTATTTACAAACTTTTATAAACAGAAACAAAGAAAAACGCGTTTTTATTTTTTGCTAAATTAACAAAAAAAGACCAAAAAAATTTTGAAAAAACCAGCAGTGATTAAATACCAAAAGAAAGCTCTAGTTGTGTAAAGAAAAAAAAAAAAGATAAAATTTTAGTTTGGGTACAATGTTGTAGGACTGCGCAATTGTCATTCAAAGTGTGAGTGCTGAAAACGTGAAAAATGGCCTGGGCAGGAAGGTGGAAAATTGCCCGGTATTGAAATGGTTAACAATTCATACAAAAAAAACAAGTTCAGAAATTAGTGCAATAAAAAATGGAATGAGACAGGGAAAAATAATTTGAACACATAAGGGGAGTGGAGAAAAAAAAAAAAAAAAAAAAAAAAAAAAAAAAAAAAAAAAACCTTGACGTGTGACACCTTGATAAGAGCTCTCAAAACCTTTGCAACCTTATTGTTGCTAAACAGACTGTTGGTTCCAGATGGATTTCTAAACTTCTGGAAGTTCCAATGAGCACTGCTGGGGCCATAATCCAGATGTGGAAGCAACATTTCCCCAAAAACTGGTCATGACCAAGTGCTTCTCGCAAGATTTGACAGAAGTGAAAAGAATTAGAAGAGTTGTCCAAGAGCCAAGGACCACTTTGAAACAATTGTACCCGCTAACTCCAGGTCTTTCAGAAGCTCTCAAAGAAAACAAGTAATGCACTCAACTGCCATGGCCTATACAGTGGATATAACAAGTCTACAGACCCGTTAAATCACAGAAACCTGACTTTTTTTAACAAAAAAAAAAACAAACAAACCACAAACTAAAAAATATGGTTGCACAAGTGTGCACACCCTTAAATACTTTGTTGAAGGGCTTTTGGATTTTATTACAGCACTCAGTATGTCTCGGTATGAGTATCAGCATGGCACATCTTGACTTGGCAATATTTGCCCACTCTTCCTTGCAAAAACACTCCACAGGAGATGCCCTCGCAGTCTAACAGATTTGCACAGCCCTCTTCAAATTACCCCACAGATTTTTGATCGGTTTCAAGTCTGGGCCATTCCAGAACTTTAATCTTCTGGTGAAGCAATCCCTTTGCCGATTTGGATGTATGCTTTAAGTCGTTGTCATGCTGAAAGATGAAGTTCCTCTTCATGTTCAGCTTTCTAGCAGGAGCCTGAAGGTTTTGTGCCAATATTGACTGGTATTTGGAACTGTTCATTATTTGCTCTACCTTGACTAAAACCCCAGTTCCAGCTGATGAAAAACCACCCCAAAGCATGATTCCACCATGCTTCACTGTGGGTATGGTGTTCTTTTGGTGATGTGCAGTGTTTTTTGCACCAAACATACATATATCTATGGTTTGAAATCAAGGTTGAACATTTTGGCCATAATTCCCCACATGCTTTTGGGAGACTTCAGATGCGTTTTTGCACAATTTAGCCAGGCTTGGATGTTTCTTTGAAAGAAAAGGCTTCGGTCTTGCTACTCTACCCCATAGTCCAGACATGAATACGGGAGATTGTCACATGTACCACACAGCCAGTACTTGCCAGATATTCCGCCTTTAATGTTGCTGTAGGCCTCTTGGCAGCCTCCCAGACCAGTTTTCTTTCTCAATTTTGGAGGGATGTCCAGTTTTTGGTAAGGTCACTGCTGCGCCA
This sequence comes from Staurois parvus, assembly GCF_062004578.1. Lineage (NCBI taxonomy): Eukaryota > Metazoa > Chordata > Amphibia > Anura > Ranidae > Staurois > Staurois parvus. The sequence continues at coordinate 941,687 of NW_028319936.1, forward strand.
TATTTTCTCCACTTGATGACTGCCTTCTATTGTGCATCTAATGCCTTGGAAATTATCTTGTAGCCTTCTGACAGATACCTTTTAACAGTGAGATCCCTCTGATGCTTTGGAAGCTCTCTGCGGACCATGGCTTTTGCTGTAGGATGGGACTAAGAAAATGTCAGGAAAGACCTACTAGAACAGCTGAGCTTTATTTGGGGTTAATCAAAGGCACTTTACATGATTGCAGGTGTGTACTGACTCCTATTTAACATGATTTTGAATGTGATTGTGCACACTTACAACTGGGGATGTAGCGGTGCAGAATTAGGCACTTATGCAACCACATTTTAGTTTAGGTTTACTCCCCCCTAAAAGATTTCAGTTTGTTTTTCAATTGAGTTGTAGTTTATAGTTCACATTAAAAAAAGTTCTGTAAAGATTTTCATTTTTTACATTACAGAAACGTGACATTTTACCAGGAGTGATTAGACTTTTTATATATCCACTGTATGCATGCTCACCACACAATTCCATTGCTGAAGAAAAGCATGATGAAACGAGTTTAAAGTTTTCTGTACAACATTTACACAAGCCTGTGAAATACTGGAAGAATAGTCTGGTCAGATGAGACCAAAATTGAACTCTGGATGCCACAATACACACCATGTTTTTGGGGTGATGTGCCATGCCATTTGACCTCCAAACACCATAACAAATGAAGTTTGGAGGTGGGAACAGGATTAGAGTTCATAGATTTTCTATTGGATTCAAATCTTTTAGTTCTTCCCATAGAAGAGGCCCACGGAACCTTCCGGATTTGAAGGCTGGAAGAATGGGCCAAAAATCACACCAAAATAATGCATGCGACTAGTTTCTCCATACAGGAGGCGCCCTGAAACTGTCATTGCCAACAAAGGTTTTTGTACGAAGTATTAAATAAATTTCAGTTAGGGTTTTGAATACTTTTCCCTGTGTCGTTCCATTTTTACTACACATACCTTATTTCTGAACTTATTTGTTTTTTCGTTTGTATGGATTGCATGGGTCGTTAGACATGTGGTGAAAATTTCAATAGCACCTATAGAAATATATTTACCTAGAAAAAAAAAAAAAAAAGTGTGACGTGTTCAATACTTATTACCTGCTGTATGTACACAGAAAAAAACATGCATCAATGACTAACCTCTGACAACAAAGGCATCATTCACATACAGCAGCTGTTCAAATGAAAGACCACCACCCAAGAGCTTGCACTTGCAAGAATTACTTGGGTATGGTAGCTCAAGTATTTTTAAATTTACACATTCATTAAGGATTTTGTTAAGGCTCCACTTCAAAATCCCCATACCTCTAAGTTTAGGCTGAAGGGAAGGAGAGAGAAAAAAAAGCCAGCTCTGCCAGGAGCAATCAAGGACTGATTGCCAAGTTCTCCCCCTCACTCTGAGCAGAGAGCCATGAATGAGTCACTGGCTCTCTGCTCTGCCCCACCGCTGGGTTGTGGAGGGCTTCTGGCTCAGGATTTCAGCAGATCACGGAGAGGCTGAGCCAAGTGCTGGTCCAGGCTTCTGTGTTGATCAGCCATATGGTTGGGTTCTTTTCAGAGACTGTACTGGCTGATCAGCTGACAGTGCGCTTCAGCCCACTGTACAAAGTCAGAAGTAAAGCCAAAAACTTTTAACTATACTTCTCCAGATCAGTTCTGCATTGCTGCGAGTGGATATATGGCAACAGATTTAAAAAATGGTTTTATAAACCATGCTTGCACACAACAGGACCATGCAAGGTTATCAGCATTACATAAGCATCATCAGCATTGCCAGCTCATTCTTTTAATTACTTAAGTGGTTGCGAAGGCTCGAGGTTTTTTACCTGCATGCATTCTATGTATGAAGGGGGGGGGGGGGGGGGGGGACGACACACCCACACCACTGTGGGTACCAGATTTATGTCAAAAGGCATGGATAAAGAACCACCCATCCTCAAAGTAAGTGCACACATTACTTTAAGCATCCCATAAACTAGTTAATTTGGACCCAATTGGTCTATATTAACCATTTTCTTCATTAACACATGGAGTGGCTGTCAGCGCTGCATGAACTGTATATAGCCTTAGCTACAATATACAGCACTGTTCTAGCAGTGGTACAGGGACTTCCCTGTTAAGGAACCAGACCCCCGACTGCACTAGGGTATTTTCATTAGACTCCTGCTTCCCGTCTAAACACAAATCACAGACACCACTCTTGAACAAAACCAGGAAATAGACTGCTTTATTTTAATGGATACAAGATATATTCACAGGGCGGGGCAATACATTTAGTTAAAAAAAAAAAAAAAAAAAAAAAAAAAAAACCACCCACAAGCAAGACACAATAGATCACATGGCATTAAACAACTCCCACCTATCTCCTAGACAGGTCTACACAATTTCACCCTGCACCCCCAACAGGCACAGGGTGACTCACATGAGGGATGTGGGGAGCAGAGTTCCATTGGCCCCCCCACCCAAAGTGACTTCCATCACATTCCCATTCTGCTCATGGAAAACGGAGTCAGGCTGAGTGCAGTTTAAATAGTCTGAGTGGCTGAACAAAAAAAAAATTATATATATATAAAAATATATATATATATATATATATATATATATATATATATAAATAAATAAATAAATAAATAAATAAATAAAGGTAGAGATCAAGAGGTCATCCACCTGCATCAGCCAGAGGAAGCCTTGCATTCATTCAGAAACTACAATGCTTTGTGTATGGCTGAGCAGTGCTTTCCCTAGAACAAGTTTAGGCTTAAACACAGTATGGATCTCAAAAGCAATTAGATGTAATAGCCATAAATTACCTTGAGAAAGCCTCATCTAGCCCATCATCTAGTTCCTGCACAAAAGAAAATAAAAAGTAAACAAATCTGTTGCAAAAATTTAAAAAATGTGCAAACGCACACCTTTGAAAAGATTAACCATTATTCCAGGTCTATGGCATTTAAATGAATAAGCAAAAAGTGACAAGGACTGACTGGTGAATTTTAGAATGCCTGTGTGAGGGAACAAGCATTATTGTGCTTTTGCCATTTCCCAAAAAATACACCCCCCCCCCCCCCCCCCACACACAGGCTTGAACATAGAAAGCATGTTTCACTTACCCATACAACGTTGTTGTTTTCACTGGCATCATCTTGTTGAAACAGACCTTCAAAATGATTGTCCCTGGCATTTAGTATGTCCAAAGCTTTGGTAGCCTCATCTATTTCCAAGAGATTCCCTGCAGCTATAAAAAAAAAAAAAAAAAAAAAAAAAAAAAAAAAAAAAAGTGAGACTCTTCTGCAGTGTAGTAATCTTATAAACATGACAAAAAGCCCAACTACATGTTTTGGATGGGCTTGCAGAAAGTGGAATATCACTTTTGCTGTCTGGAGATTTCACCAGTCTTCCTTTTGATAGCAAGGCAAGAGAGAGAGCAAGGTCACAGTAAACTGGGAAAGTGTTAAAAACCTGTCAATATCTGACTGTCACAAGTTAGTTCAAGTGGAACTTTAGCCCTACTTAAAAAGAAACCTACATTGTACATTAATTATGCTACCCAAAAAACAAAAAAACCCACCACAAACAGCTTGTGTTGGACAACCCCTTTACGTGGGCTGCCAGCACCAAAAGGACCCTGCTCTCTGCCCAGCCTAGAACCTCCTGAGCTAGGTCCAGGAGCTTCCGGGATCTGGCGCCCTCCTGATTCATGCATGCTACAGCTGACATTGTCTGACAGTCTGGACTTATTTTCCCCCCTCGTCCTGTCTTTGAAGGACCTAACCTACTGCAAGCAGCTCTCTGCAATCCTCAGCAGGGCCCCTTGGGACTACAACACTGCTGCCAGGCTCCTGGGTCCACACTTCCAGAGGAGATTCCTGTAGGCTCTTCACTGGCCTCATGAAGAAGGGATCACAGACCAGTGCAGCCATCTTTAAAAGCAGAAGTCCAACTGATGAGGCTTATTCTGCAGTCTTGGTCCTGCGCCCATGGACCCTGGGCTCTCTGCCTACCTGCATAGCACAGCCAATGACTGACTCTGTGGCCGGCGGTCCCAAGGCTCCCACGAGATGGCAGCCTTCTGGTCACGCCTCCCCACTTCCACAAGTGGGAAAGAAGGGCACCCTGGAACACCAGGCGCACTTCCCGTGCCCAGAAAGCTCCTACATACTAGGACTCCTGGAGTGGGTGAGTGACCCCAAGTTCACCTGCCTGACCCCCCCAGGCCTTAGGTCTCCCAAAACACACACACTTGGCCAGGGAAACTCAAAAGCTGAGTGGAGGGGAAAAAAAAAAAAAAAAAAAAAAAAAAAAAAGTTATCACTCTAGTCATCTTCCAGGACAGCACACCTATTCTGTGCCCGTTTTCAAACAATATACATTGCCCTGAATAGGTATAACTTACCTTGTTACACAAATTGGGCTTTCATTGGTGGTAAATGGCAAAGTTCAAAAGATATTATACAGGATTTATATAGCGCTTCACAATATAATGGGAGACAATAAAATATACAGTTCAATAAAAAAGGGTTAGGTGGGCCCTGCTTCTTGGAGCCTACAATCTAAGATACACTATATTGCCAAAAGTATTGGGACACCCCTCCACATCATTGGTCTCAGGTGTTCCAATCACCTCCATAACCACAGGTGTATAAAATAAAGCACCTAGCAGACTGCTTCTACAAACATTTGCAAAAGAATGGGTCGCTCTCAGCTCAGTGAATTCAAGCGTGGTACCGTGATAGGTTGCCACCTGTGCAATAAGTCCATCCATGAAAAAAGTGAAAGCAATTGAGAACACCAGCAACTCAGCCACAAAGTGGTAGGCCTTTTAAAATGACAGCAGGGTGAGCACATGAAGTGCACAGTGAGCAGAACTCACCAACTATCTGCAGAGTCAATAGCTAAAAACCTCCAAGCTGTGTGGCCTTCAGAATAGCACAATGCTTAGAGCTTCATGGAATGGGTTTCCGTGGCTGAGCACCTGCATACAAGCCTTACGTTACCAAGTGCAATGCAAAGCGTTGGATGCAGTAGCATAAAAGTACACCACCACTGGATTCTAGAGCAGTGCCGACGTGAACGGTACTTGCCTGACTGTATTGCGCCAAGTGTAAAGTTTGGTGTAGGGGGAATTATGGTGTGGGGTTGGACCCCTAGTTCCAGCGAAGGGAACTCTTAAGGCATCAGCATACCAATACATTTTGGACAATTTCATGCTCACAACTTTGTGGGAATAGTTAGGGATGGCCCCTTTCTGTTCCAACATGACTGCACCAGTGCAAAAGCAATGTCCATAAAGAAATGGATGAGTGAATTTGGGGTGGAGAAACTTTACTGGCCTGCACAGGGTCCTGACCGCAACCCAATAGAACACCTTTGGGATGAATTCGGAGCGGAGACTGAGCCAGGCCTTCTCAGCCGACATCAGTGCCTGACCTCACAAATGCACTTCTGGAAGAACGGTCAAACATTCCCATAGACACTCCTAAACCTTGGACAGCCTTCCCAGAAGAGTTGAAGCTGTCCTAGCTGCAAAGGGCGGGCCAACTCAATATTGAACCTACGGACTAAGACTGGGATGCCATTAAACGTTAATGTGCGTGTAAAGGCAGGTGTCCCAATACTTTTGGCAATATAGTGTATGTACAGTTTTAGTAACGCATGTAAAAGCTGCAGAATGTGTTCCGGCAGTAAGATTTTTTTTTTTACCCTCACTTGAAGGTGTTAAAGCACTCTGAACTCACCTCCTTTAACACTGGTGAGACTTGATGAACTTTCTGACTGAGAACTACTTGCCACTTCACCATCAGAGCCAGACTTCTCTCGCTTCTCTTTATCTGAAACAGTAATCAAGCATGGTAGTAACTATCTTTAGGGCTGTAACCCAAAGTATGTATGGCCCAATGTCAACTGAAAATTTTAGCTATCCAGCTGATTACAAAGTGCTCCCAAAGGACAAATAGGACAATGGTCTTAAATTCACAAAGCAAACGCCAGGATACACACACTTATTCAGTTGAGTCCAATGAAATGTGAAAACTAGTGTCACAACAGGACTGTAATTAGAGTGCCACAGGCTGGTGAACATCACCTCGTTACACGGTCCAAAAGATGAATTTAGCTTTTAAAGCTTTGTGAATTGAGCTTATTGGGTCCGGTGGCTTCTCTCAAGTTACTACCGAAACACTATAAACGTTTTACACATCTTTGCAGTAAAACCCAGACAAAATGCAAAACGAGCAAATCCGGAGATGCAGATAACATTTGAGTCACCCTTTGCCTACTTCATCCTCACTGCGGCAGCCAGTGCTGACACTTAAACTGCACATATAACTAAAAATTTCAATTTTAGAAATACCACTGGAAAGCAAAAGCTTAAGGAAGTTAGCATTTTCCCAGTCAAAAAAATTATACAACTAAAATTGAGGTTGACTTCTATTGCTACATTCACACCGGCAATTAAGGCCAGTGCAAGCTATATAGTGTCAGGAATAAGATTCCTGCTTTGGCTCTGTGCAGCTTCCAGCAGCATACACTATATTGACAGGTTGCTGACAACCACAGCCATTTGTGGCTCTGTGCACATCCAGCAGTGATCACCGCAGGCAATCACTGGCCACGCAGACTGACAAATCACTGTGGACACTGGCAGCCTGTAAAAGTGAATGGGGCTGGCAGCCACACCTAGCCACAGCAGAAATCAGATTCCTGTTGCTACAATTTGAACTGGCCTTAGTCGCCGGTGTGAACGTAGCCCAAGACAACCTAGCTCACAAGCTGGTCAATACACATTACGATAAATGAACATGGTATACTCACTATCCCGAGATACTTGCCAAAATTCAAAAGCCACCTTAAAAGCTTGAGCTACTGTTAATGTAACAGCTTGGGCCTAAATAGAAAGAGCAGAAGGTCTTTTTAGGAATAATGCACACATTGCTTGCGTTAGAAAAGTAGGAAAAAGAAACAAACTTACTACTACACATACAAAAACCACACAAGTTGCACACCATACAAAAGATTGCTGAGCCAAGATGACCCAAACAAAAAAACCCAACACACTAGATATTAATCCTCACACTGAAAAAGAAGGTATGTTATATAAAACGTGTTTTGAACATTTCTTCAATTGCTTTCTGGCCTAGGCCAAAATTATTTCATACATCCCGGATTCTTCATGGCCTTTTTTTTAAACCCATCTTTGGGGAGGGAGCTCTCAGCTCAGGCATAAAGATAGGTGGGCATGCTTGGCAAAGGACAGATGTATTCCAAGAAGTAAATGATAAATGAATTTGCCCTTACTCAAGATGGTCATAGCTAGAAATGCTAGGGGGTGTTTCTTCCAAAGTGATTTGTCAACTCTGTTTGTGGTACTCAGATACAGTTAAGCTGAACTCCAGGCAAATTTTTTTTTTTCTGTGCAATGGGGCTGTGCCTGCACTGGTTAACTGCTGATTTTATTCTAGGGTAGAGGAAAGCAGATATATACATACCTGAGCTGCTGGAGCCTTCCCACACAAGACCAGGCTAACACCCCCTGTGCTCCAGCGGTCTTGAAAATGGACTGTCCCTGATGTCAGCATGTTCCATAGACTAAACAGTCCACCGGTGGATCGTTGAGAAGCATGGTTTTCTGGAGGATCATTAGATTAGTATAAACTTTGTTCTCACCCCCTAGAAAAAACAAGCAGTTGACCCACGCAGTGTGGGCACTACCCCTCTGCATGAAGAAAAAAAGTTTTGCCCAGAGTTGGGCTTCAAGTTGCACCTATTTGGAAGGAGTTCTTTAAAAAATGGCAAATCTGTCATTTATACCAAATGAAAGAAAAAAAAAAAAAAACCACACCAAACCCAAACAAAAAAACCACTACACAGTAAGATAATTCAATTCATTTTGCTTCAAGCAACCATTTTACACACACTTTCTAAAACAAAAAACTGAAAGGTAATGCACACAAAAAAAAAAAAAAAATATAAAAAATAAAGTGTCAGGAAAGGTTACATCTAGGCTCCATAAATTCAGGATTATATTTAGTGGTCCATTAATTCACACAATATCAAGGTTACCATTTTCCGTTTTGTGCAGAGAAATGCATGGCATTCCAAGGTTTCATTCTGCTGGCTCTGAGCAATGTAGGCAAAAACTTTATCATGTAGCTTGTCAGCTGTGCAATATGATATCCTGAAAAATAAAAAAAAATAAATAAATAAAAAAAAAGAAAAAAAAAAAAAAAAGGTTTGGTCTTGCCTATAAAATTCCTTTTGAAGTAAATTACAAGACACAGAATGGTACTCAAACTAGGTTATGCTGCCTTATGCAATTTGGACACTGGCAACAAAAGCTTTAAGGCAGGCCATAGACAGGCTTTTTATCGGCCGATAAACAAAAAATCGTGGATTTTCCAGCATGGCCGATAAAAATAAATGAGATCAACGAAAAAACGGCCGACGAGCTGGCCCCACTAACTGATTTTCAGCCGATTTTTCGTGCAGGCGCAAATTCAGCTGATAAACGACCCGTCTATGGCCTGCATAAGAGCCCATGTAACTGCCCCAATTACCAGCTTGCCTTTTTTCTGTAAAAAAAAAAAAACCCAAACATAGTGGACGCAGACCATAAACAGAAGGTCAGCACCTGTGTGCCAACACAGGTTCTCAGCCTTTTCAACATGGGAGGAACCCTTGGGAGAGGGGGGAAAAAAAAAAAAAAAATTCTGGCCCCTGCTAATTACTAGATTTTCAACACATGACACATTAGTGTGATTACTGGGAAGAATACACCTTACATTTGAGGTAACTGAGAAAAATTCAACCCTTAGCCAAAATATCATTGCTACAAGTAGTTACTGAGAGGTAGAAGTTGCTCAAGGAACCCCTAGCAACCTTGCGAGGTCCCAGGGAACCCTAGTTGAGAAACCCTGGGCTAACACAAGGACTTACAAAAACTCACAGTGCTGCCTAAAGAACCTTGCGATCGAAGCTAGTAGGCAGCCTGAAAATCTACCTGGCAAAAAGCACATTTGTGAACAGGTAGCGGCCACGCATAACTGAGAAAGATTACTAATGCTGAGGCCCAAGAAGCACCAAACTGATAGTGTATTTTGAGAGAAAGATGACACCTTGCCATTATATGTTTTAAGTCTCAATTGGGGGGGGGCTTCTAATGGGATCTCATTAGATGGATAGAACTTTCCTGAAATCAGGTCCAATAAAGCATTCAATATCAAAAATTGACAAAAGGTCCTTTAACTTCATCCGATTCCTTTCTTCAGTGTATTCAACACATTCAGATGCCATGTGTATAAACACCCCCCCCCCCCCACCGATAACCATTTGCCTCTGTGGTTCCCTCAGTCACCATCCACCCCACCTTTATGCAAAACACACCAGTGCAAATATAGACCTTAGCCTGAATTCTGAGTGGCCTTAGAAAAGGGTGAGCGTAATGTAATTCACTCCACTCTCGGCTTTAAAACCAAATATATGCGACGAATTTGTAAATAGCACCCATACAAAAGTTAGTTTGGTTTTGTCCTATGGTCTTTAAAGACAAAAATAAATTGCCATGCAAGTTCAGTTAGCTAAAGTAGCAATCCAAACTGGGGTGATTGTTTCCCGTGACACAATGCGGTGTACACTGCAGAGGCATGGCATACATGGGTGTCATCCACGAAGGAACACTCGCCTAGAGCCTATGCACAAAAAAGCCCACCTAGAATATGCCAGGGCCCATGCTGAAAAGGAAGACTACTGGGACTGTACTCTGGAGTGATGAGACCAAGATGAATGTTTTTGAAACTGATTGTTTCAAAAACAGTATGGCATTGCAAAGGTGAGTAGTAAAGAGAAAAATGTGTGGTGCCTACAGTGAAATATGGTGGTGACAGTGTCCTTCTGTAGGGCTGCGTGAGTGCTGCTCGTGTCTGGGAGCTGCATTTCATTAATCGTATCATGAATTCATAGATTTACTGCTCTATATTGAAAGATGCTACCATCACTCTGCGCCATTTGTTGGCATGCACTTTTCCAACATGACAATGACACAAACACACATCTAAGGCCACAGTTGAATTTCTGAAGAACAGCAGGGTGAATGATTCAGTGGCAAGTATGTCTCCTGATCTGAACCCAATCGAACATCTATGGGGAATTCTGAAGAGACAAGTTGAGCATCCCTCTCCATCCAGTTTCCAGGCTCTAAAAAAAAAAAAAGGAGGTCTTAAAGAACGGAAAAAGATAGTTTACAATGTCACCAACTTGTTCATTCCATGCCTTGGTGCTGTTCTTACAAAATCATGGAGAAGATACAAAAATACTAGATGTAGTAGTTTTGAGCTAAACAAAAATACTATAGGACAATTTCCAAAATTGACAACCGTTTTTAGTGTTAGTTGCGATTGATAGCATAAAGGAGTACACTTTTTTTTTTTTTTTTGTTGAGCACTAATCTCCATCTTTACTAGATGAAGTATTAGGATGCCTGCCTTTACATGCACATGATCTTTAATGGCGTCTCAGTCTGTAGGGTTCAATATTGAGTTGGCCCACCCTTTGCAGCTATAACAGCTTCAACTCTTCTGGGAAGGCTGTCCACAAGGTTTAGGAGTGTGTCTATGGGTATAGTAGCATTCTTCCTGAAAGTATTGCAGCTGGAGAATCCACAATACCCATTAGGTTATAAAGGACGGGCATACACCCAGGGCTTCCAAATAAAGGCCATTACTTACCAATGTTGGTGCAATCACCACCACACAGAAGGAAAAAACAGGCAGATTTCAGGACTCCAATTAGTCTTCACTTTCCTAGCAGTGAAACTCTCAGGAGCCTACAGAAAAAACAGGGTTCCACTGAAGTGCAAACCATGGTTCTGGACCAGTAAAAGCACGCTGCTGCTCCTTCCCCATGTTGCACCTAAGGTACCAAGGAGTGTTCTAATACAGTGTCCAGGCACACTGCAGGCCCATCTGGTGCCTTCCTCACAGCAGGGTCTGAGACAACCTCCACAACTATGCAGAGAATCAGCAGATATGGAAAGCTGCAAAATAATGGACCCCAAGGGCTCTGCACTGACTAAAGAAATCTTGCTATAGAAGAAAAAAAAAAAATTCATTAAGCTTCTCCCACAACAGACATTCAGCTCCTAAGCAGGACAATACCTGGTGGGAGTGAGGAGTTAAACTGAGCAGCCTTGCAGCTTTCGTCGTCAAGCTTATAAAACACCTAAAAAAAAAAATAAAAAAAAAAAAGGTGGAAGCATTACCCTACATTTCTGAACACCACCCTGTGTCCTGTAATGCACAATTCAGAAAAGGTGATAAAGAATACAGGCAAAGTTATGTTTTCAGCAATTTTTACAGTTGTACAAACAATAAAATGTTGAGGCATCAAAAAGTATAAAGATTAAAAATGAAAGTGTTAAAATGAGATGCCACTCAAGCCAACCCAGTGCTCTAGAAATGTTAGTTATGGTATGTGGATTCAGCCAGTGCTGTTCGGGCCATGCCCCTGATGAGTTTCACCCCGCCCACTGGGCCTTGGTCAGAGGTTACCCATTATAAAAAGGTGCGTAAGGGGTGGGAATAAAATATTTGTACCTATTTAATCTGCTCCAGTCTTCTGATCCTGCAGCTCAAGATCCCACGTCAGTGAGCAGCTAATACAGGGGACAGGAGGCAGTACCAACAATGGCTGGGCCATGGAAAGTACACAATTTTTTCCTTAACCACCTCCCGTCCGGCCACTGTATATAAAAACAGCTGGACGGTGGCAGTGCAGGGTCAGGTGGCCGTTTAGAAAACTGCCTCCCCGCACCCTGCTTGTGCGCGCTCCCTGGGAGCGCGCAGCACCGCGATCTGGTGCCCGCGGTCCCGATCACATGCAGAGTAGTAAGCAAGATGTCACTTGTGACATTGCTTACTACGTGTGAAATCTGTGAATGATCATAGAGGTCACATGGTACAAGGCTATTCACAACAGCCTTGTACCATGTGACACGCTGTGACCAATCACAGCTCACTCAGTTCTCAATGGCTGCAAAAATGCAGCTATAGAGAAGGAGAAATTATTGCTCCTACATCTTTTACATCCATCACCCCCCACAAGTAGTACAGTTTCACCATGGTGACACTGTACTGCTAGGGTGACCGTATGTAAAAATAAAAAAAGCTAAAAAAAATTATGGGTACAGTGTTGCATGACTGTGCAATTGTCATTCAAAGTGTGATAGCGCTGAAAACTGAAAATTGGCCTGGACAGGAAGGGGTAAAAAAGTGTCCGGACTGGGAGTGGTTAATGCACAGGGTATGCAGATTAAGGAGGTGGGATAGGAAATATTTTAAAGGATAGTTAGCATTAGGCATTATGTTGCACATTAATATGTGATGTGTTAAGGCAGCCCATACATTTAAAAGCATTTTAATGGTTTTCACTATTCGTGAAATTATATATTTCCTGGGAGGTTCGCCTTAAATTGTAATTGACGCATGCGCCGCTTCTGCCATGATTGGTCACAGCAGAAGCCGACCAACAGGTGCCAGTTAATGGATGACCATCAGCACTTGTTGATAGTCAAGGATAGTGACAGGACACAGCTCTGTCTATAAACAAGGCAGAGCTGTGTTTTGTCAGTGGTGATCTGCTAGATTTTCCTCTCACTGCAAGGCAGGGAATAAATCTAGCAGACTGCCTAGTAAAAACAGCACCCAGTGTACACAACACATAGCTAGCCACAGTTAACCCCTTTGATTGCCCTAGAGGTTTAACCCCTTCCCAACTAGGGTTAGTATGGTGAGTAGAATTTTAGCTCTGATCATTGTATTAGTGTCACTGGTTCTGGTTCCCAGAAAGTGGGAAACAGTCTACTGCAATATCGCTATAAAAGGTTTGCACAAACCAATTAAATAAGCAGCAGAATACATTTTGGCCTACATGTATTCAGAAATGTGATTAAAATTTTTCCATTGGATGTTTTATAGAAGAAAAGTAATTTTTTTTACATTTTGGCCTTTGTTTATAGTGCCAAAACACACCCAGTGATGATCACATACCACCAAAAGAAAGCTATTTGTGGGAAAAATAGATCACAGCTATTTCAACACAGTAAGGACACTGCTGAATGTGGTCTAGTGTCATTTTCTCAGTATTAGAAAAACACTCATTCCTAAAAAAAAGGAAACTGTGGCTGCATGACATGTGCAAAGAATTCAACACAAATCTACTCACCTGTAAATTGACACATTCTCTATTAGCTGGTTTGTGATACTGTCATAAAGTATTATTCCTCTAGGAGTAACTTTTAGAAGAACCTTCTGTAACTTCTTACCGCTTGCTTTGGCCTAAATAGAAATTTAAAATGGATTAAAAACACACAGAAAAGTTCCTGAATGGGAGTTTATCAACTGCAATGTACATGAGCCCCAATTCCAAAAAGCTCTATTTGGTACATGAGCCCCAATTCCAAAAAGCTCTATTTGGTACATGAGCCCCAATTCCAAAAAGCTCTATTTGGTACATGAGCCCCAATTCCAAAAAGCTCTATTTGGCACATGAGCCCCAATTCCAAAAAGCTCTATTTGGCACAAAAACACTACATCACCAAAAGAACACCATACCCACAGTGAAGCATGATGGTGGCAGCATCATGCTTTGGGGCAGTTTTTCTTCAGCTGGAACTGGGGCCTTAGTCAAGGCAGAGGGAATTAGGAACAGTTCCAAATACCAGTCAATATTGGCACAAAACCTTCAGGCTTCTGCTAGAAAGATGAACATGAAGAGGAACTTCATCTTTCAGCATAACAGCTCAAAGCATACATCCAGATCAAAGGACAGGCTTCACCAGAAGATTAACGTTTTGGAGTGGCCCAGCCAGAGCCCAGACCTGAATCTGATCAAAAATCAGTAGGGTGATCTGAACAAGGCTGTGCACAGGAGATGCACTCACAATCTGGACAGATTTGGAATGTTTTTTGCAAGGAAGAGTGGGCAAATAATGCCAAGTCAAGATGTGCCATGCAAATACACTCATACCCAAAAATTTCTGTAAAAAAAAAAAAAAAAAAAAAAAGTTTAAGGGTGTGTACACTAATGCAACCATTTTAATTTATTTTTACTTCCCTCCACCTAAAAGATTTCAGTTTGTTGTTCAACTGAGTTGTACAGTTTATAGGTCACATTAAGGTGGAAAAATCTGAAATTATTTTTGTCTCATGTTTTTACATCAGAGCCCTGACATTTTAAACAGGGTTGTGTAGACTTTGTATCCACTGTACATTGAAAACAGCTATTAACATGTATAAAATCGCACCAGAAATTGTTGCTCCTGGAAAGATCAGATTGAGTTAAGGGATCCGATGGAATGTGTTGTCCCCTGTAAGCAAATTGGATCATGTTTTGTCAGGTACAAAATGTTTATATGCATGAAGCTTTCAGTTTATGTACAAAAATATATTGAAGTAGACTGATGTGTTTCAAAATAGACAAAAACAGTTATCAGGCTCTCCAATTAATGCCAATCAACCTGCATGTTGTGAATGTGCCCTAAAAACCCATCATGTGCAAAACTCCAAGTTTGTTCCATTTATGAAATGAAAAGTAAAAAGAATCTGTCAGCAAACCAAGTTATTCTACTTTGAATACTTGATTACTAAACAAGTGTGGCTGAAATATTCTGCAATGCCTGCTAGAGAACTGGAGTGCAAGAGAAGTTTGGAGTTGAAATGCTAACATTTGGAAATACTGCACTTACTGTTGCTACAATCCTCTTCACCGCAGCAGCAGATAACTCTTCCCCTTTTGGTTGTTCTACTAATGTCATGCCCAAATACTTTATATGAAATAACATTCCTTCCATCAACGTTTCTCTGGTATCTGTCCAATTTTCTGGAAGCTCTAAAAATAGAGAAAAAAAAAAAAAAATTCACAAAAAGGTTTCACTGTGCAAGCACGAGACTTCCTGCCCATTTACACTGTCTTCAACCTACATAAAAGTCCCATACAATTACAGGGTTATTGTCCTGCTTCTGCAATCTAAGCTCGATAACTGATCCAGTTTTGTTGATAGCTTAAAAAAAAAATAAAAAAAAAAAAAACCCCACAAGTTTTTTTTACCTCTTGAACATCTAACATGTTGCAGCTCCTGCCTCCTCTCCCCCACCTCCTGCGACAGTGGGCTGGGGTTCATCTGTCTGTGGCCAATGTCACAATTTGACAACAGCAGGGTCGTGTAAGGCTCCATCCACACAGCTGCGTCATTCATAGAATTCTGTGTATGAACAAACTTTTTTTGCCACCCTCAGCTTGTAGTTCAATGAACTGTGAGAGAGCTGGTGCGCACTCTTGGTCCATCCATTCAGCATCTGCCTACACAAAGTACAGGCAGACTGCTTACCGAGTGTCTGCAGGATCCAGGCATTGCACCCATGATCTGCTGATTGCAGGTGCAATGCCATACAGTGTGGGGTGGGAAAAAAAAAAGAAAAAAAAAAACCACATTATGCAGGATTGTACCCAGGAAGAAAACTGCAAAGCTCAATCTCAGTCTTCACTAAGCCATTCATACATGCTTTTAGATCCAGCAAGTATGTTAATTTGTGGCACCATTTTCAGCTGGCCCTCACTTAAACAATACCTTTTTTTGTGTTAGGCCAACATTTTTAATTCAGTCTCTGCCTGAAGAATGTGGAGGATGTTTTATAAAGCCAAGATTAGAGCCACTGATACGGCATACTTGAAATTCCTAGCTTCCCAGACCGTACCACAATGAACCACTGGGTTGTAAATACATAACAGCTGCAAAAATAAAATAGTACAAATTTGCCCAATTTCTATAGTGCCTATATGTAGCTTCAGGCTAGGGGCACACACTAATGTGGTGCGGTACATCACATGCAATTTGCACAGGAACTGCGCTGCATTCCTGTGAAAATCACATGCGATGTGTGTGGTGCGATTGGAGCCACACATTTTGTATGGCTCAAATCACACTGCGCAAAAAAAAAAAAAAAAAAAAAAAAAAAAAAGAAAAAAGGCGCAGGATCCTTTTGGGTCCTTTTGGGTCCTCACTAGAATCGGATCGCATGGGTATTCACATCTATGTGATCTGATTCTGCACATCACATTGTGTTTTGTGGACCGATTTCAGGGTGTGGTTAACCCGCAGCAGTTCGCATGAACGGGGCGAGATTGAGGCAGTGTGGAATTTGCACAGAAAACGCTGCAAATTCCACACCGCATCAGTGTGAACCAAGCCTCAAGGCCAAAACTAATCTCTAGCCAACATGAGAATTTGAGCACAGTCAAACTGAAGACATGAAACACACACTATAGAGTTATGTATGAAAGTAAGAGGGGCCTCATTACGAACATGCTAAGGTTCTACGGCTTAGCCATTGCTCCTGAGCCTACCAAATTCCTTTATACACAATTAAAGTGGTTCTAAAGCCTGAAGGTTTAGGGGGAAACAGCACACTGAAGGTTCAAACACATATACGTGTATAGGACTTCCCTACAAACCGAGACCTCCAACACTGGGCTGTCACAGTTCAAGTTAACCTGGTCCTACTTCCAAAACGTTGGCTGCTTCATTGGCTGGGCTGTGGTGACATCACTCCCGTGCATGCACAGGGGAGTCACACCGCATGAGCAGCACACAGAGCAGGCCATAAATGCAGTCTGAGCTGAGCATGCGCAGCTCAATTCATATTACCTGCTGACAGGCAGGGGACATTTATGACAGAAGAGACCTCTAGGGTCTCTGATTAAAAACCCCTGCAGATCAGCAGATTTAGGAAGAGAGTTTACTACCACTTTAAAATAGTCAAACACTACCCTCGAGCCCAGATCAATTTGGGTGGCGACCTTTCTGACCCTTTCCCTGTCGTTAGGGGGACAAGAGATAGGGCTGTCCTCTCACCTGCCCTCTTCACATTGGTTATGGAACCCTTGGCTCAGGCCTTACGGATGTCCTGAGGTTCAGGGCATTCAGGTGGGCTCTATTACAGAGAAGTGGCTCTATATGCAGATATGGTATTGTTTCTCCATGATCCGGGTCCTTCCCTTAAGGCGGCCTTGGCCCCGATTTCTCGCCATTATCAGGTTTAAAGGTTAACTGGGAAAAATCTCAAATTCCCCCTATAGACCAGAGTGCTAAAAATTTTGCTTGATCCTGACATTCCCTAGCAGTGGACCTCAATGGTGAAATATTTGGGTATTGTTTATTCAAATCCCCTGAATTTCTGTAGGTTCAATTTCTTGCAGTTACTCGAGGGCGAAGCAATGTATGACATGGACTAATCTTACACTCTCCCTCATTGGTAGGATTAACTTAGTCAAAATTAAACTCCTTCCTCGATGTACTTCGACACTCCAGTCTGGATCCCAAGGAAATATTTCAAACAATTTGATGCTGCAGTAGTCCCTTTCCTGTGGGGTTCGAGGCAGCCTAGATTTAAACTGAAGGTGCTGCAGTGATGCCCTCTTATATGAGCAACTGGATTGTGGCTGACAAGATCAATGCGGCTGTGGTGTTGGAGGCAGCCTTCATGGGTTCCTATGGGGCCCTCCACAACCTGTTATATAGAGGTCCGGCCACACCTCTTCCCATTACCTTGGCTATGAGAGCGGTTCTTAGGGCCTGGCGATTGCATTTTCCTTTAGAGTCTCATGTTTTGTCACCCCATACCCAGTTATGGCCGAATCCGTTTTTAAAAGAATTCTCTTTTCCCTGACCCTCAAGTCTGGGCACTGAAAAACATTAAGTACTTGCAACAGATCTGTGATGGTGGTATGCTCAGAACATTCGATTCCTTAAAAGCCCAATTTGCCCTTCCCAACTTTTTTTTTTTTTTTTTTAAAAGATAAATTCAACTACGTCATGCTTTTCAGCAACAATTTCAGGGTGGTCCACTACCGTTTTTGGAGATAGGGTGCGAGTCCATGCTGTGGGATGAGTCATTGAGGAAACATCTCTCCTCAATTTATAAAGCCTTAAAGCCATCAGTCTATATTGGCCTTGAACATCTTTTTGCGCAATGGCACGTGAAGGTGCCCGATTTAGTTTCTACTTGTGACTGATTGATTCGGTTTACGATTCTACACAGAATATATTATACCCCTCAAGGGCTACGACGGATGTTCCCAGCATACCCTTCTGGTTGTTCTTGCCCCAAGGATCCTGCTACATTTTTGCATATCTTCTGGAGCTGGCCAGTTATCCAGAGATACTGGACAGATGTAGTTGACAGTATATCCTCTAACCACAGTTTTTGTACCATTATCTATTGAGGTTTGTCTGTTGGGCTTGGTTCAGGCCTTGGCTGTCTCTCGCACCATAAGAACCTTGATTGGTTATTTGCCTTTTTATGCCCACAAAGTGATTCCCTAATGTGGAAGTCCCCTCATGCTCCCACATCCAGTTTCTGGAACATATGGTCAATACAGTTTTCCCCTCTATATAAATAGCATTATGAATCCAGGGGGTGTCCCGCTAAAATTTACAAAGGTGTGGCATATCTGGATTGACTGAGTCAGTCCCTTCTAGCCCTGATTAAGATCAAGTGGTGGTTCTCTAACGCTCCTCGGTGTGGGTTGTCTGCTCTCCTTATGTGGGAGTCTTCTGCCACATATATGCCCTGCGATTTCATTGAGTGCGGTTATCGTTTACCCCATTTGTGTGATGTTTTTCCTGTTTGCTTTTATTAATGTGAGTTGATCAAGCCTGGGTATGCCCAAATAGGCAGTTTTGTAGGCTCTACTGTATAACTCGAAGAATTTTTTTTTTCTCCTGAAAAAAGGGGAAAAGCCAAGAGCTCCTAAACTTGAGTTTAGGAGCTGCTAATGTACATTGAGCCTAAAACTAAAATTTGACTTCAAAATGGACACTGCACCACCACATAATACGTAGAGGGCACCTACTAAGCTATTGAGGCATTTAAATATTGGTAATCAATACAATGGCAGTGCAGCCAACAGTTTCAGGTTTTTTTTTTTTTAATGTATTTTAAAGTTGCACTTCTGTTTAGCAAAACCCAATGTTTGTTGGTTTATGAAACTTGGATGTCTAAAGACGGTATGTACCTCACTGGTCACTATTTGTTACACCTGTTAAATTGCTTGGTAACAAATAGCTAATCAGTTAATCATGGCAGCAACTCATGCATTCAGGCATCTAGACATGGTGAAAACGACTTGCTGAAGTTCAAAAACAGTTAGAATGGGGAAGAATGGATTTAACTACTTGCCGACTGCAGATAGCCGAATGACGGCTACACTGCGGCCGGCCAGTTCTGGGTGGGCGTCATATGACGTCCTCCCAGAACGCGCTCTCCTGCGCGCCCCTGGAGTTGCGCACCCGGCAATCTCCGTGATCGCTGTGTTCTATGGACACAGCTGATCACGTGATGTGGTAAAAGGCCAATCACAGCGGCCTTTTACCACGTGATCAGCCGTGTCCAATGACACGCTGATCACCGGGAAATGCAATTGCCGGTTCTCGGCTGCACTTTCCTCACGTTGTCAGATCGTGAGGAAAGTACTGCCGAGAACCGGCAGTTAAGAGCAGGGATCGGCACTGATCATCAGTGCCCTGATGATCGTGCCCAGCAGTGCGCCCACCTGTGCCCAGCCACCTGTGCAGCCCAGCAGTGCCACCAGTCAGTGCCGCCTATCCGTGCCGAAAAATTACCTGTTTGAAAAAAAGTAAAGCGCCTAGTGGCAATTAAATACCACCAAAAGAAAGCCATCTTTAATCATAATATTAAATATTTAATCATAAATTTTGGCCAAAATTTATTCAGATCTTAGTGTAAGAAAAAAAAAAGTGTGTTTTTTTATTATATAATAACCCAAACAGTATAAAAAAAAAGTACTTACATTTTTATATTTTTTCTACATACTGTCACCCTAGCAGTACAGTGCTTTTTTTTTCTCCACTGATTGCTTTTACACCCAATAAAGGCTGTAAAAGCAATCATTTCTCCTTTTCTTGCTGCATTTTTGCAGCTATTGAGAACTACTGTGTGAGCTGGGATTGGTCACAGCTTGTCACATGGTACAAGGCTGTTGTGAATAGCCCTGTACCATGTAACCTGATCATTCACAAGGCTGTTGTGAATAGCCCTGTACCATGTAACCTGATCATTCACAGATTTTACACGTAGTAAGCAATGTCAGAAGTGACATCTTGCCTACTACTCTGCATGTGATCACTGATTGGCCAATCAGTGATCACATGATCGGGACCTCGCACAGAGGTCCCGTACGACTATCAGTGTTCGATAGTCTAGCGGGCACTGGATCGCGGTGTGGCATGCTCCCAGGGAGCGCGCACAATCCATAATGGCAGGCACTGTTTATGAACAGCAACCCGCCCCTGGACTGCCAATGTCCAGCCGTTTACTGTATTTTTCGCTCCATAAGACACACCTAGGTTTTAGAGGTGAAAATTATATATATATTATATACATATACATATTCTGAACCAAATGGACTGCGGACAGTACGGGGGGGGGGGGGTGACCAGAGACTGGACAGTACGGGACGGGGGGGGGGGGGTGACCAGAGACTGGACGTTTGGGGAGGGGGGAGCGGGTACCTGAAGTTGTCCTTAGTGTGGGCACGCTGGCTTTTCCACACCTGCTTCTGTGACAGCCGGGTGCCCACTGCGCATGTGCGAGAAGCGCTGCTCTTTGAGAATGGCCCGGCGCCTTCTGGGACCTGTCATGTGTCCCAGAAGTCGCCGGACCATTCACAAAGTGCAGCGCTTCTCGCGCATGCGCAGTGGGCACCTGGCTGTCACAGAAGCCAGCGCGGGAAGACTGTACAAAGAACAGGTAAGGTCCTGCAGGAGAGAAGAGCTGAGCGTCCGGCCCGTTATTCTGACATTGTGGTGGCGGCAATACCGGACTGGCCGCTCCATAAGACGCACTGACATTTTCGCCCCTTTTTTTGGGGGAAAAGTGCGTCTTATGGAGCAAAATAAACAAAAAAAAAAAAAACAGTATATACAGCAGCTGGACAAGTGGTTAATGTCATAAACAGGTTAGTTTTTACTCCAGGAGTGTAGAATGAGTTTGGAAACTAGAAAAAATGCACTACATGTTTAAAATCTAATGGGTTTAGTTAACTAAAAGATGACCTAAACAATTCACATGACCAAGACAAAACTAAAGTGGCATTTTAGTCAAAATGCCGACTAAACCTAAATTTGATGTCAAAATTAACACTGGTGATACCATGTTGAAAGTCATGTTAGCAGCCCCAGCAGACTCAATGCTGTTGACACCATAGTATTCCTCTACACTCCTCCCCCACAGGTTTATAGTTTATGGGGGGGGGGGGGGACCCCCACACACACTGCAAGTAAGCATTTACAATACTGTGCGTTTATGAACACACTGCCATTTTAAAGCTGGTGACCGTATTCAAGCATTTGCACAATGGTCGATCAGCCCGCAGGATTCTGTGTCAGGCTAGCCATGACCTTTAACTGGACAAACGGGGAAGAGTGCCAAAGTGCAAGAACATTTACATCAAGGTGAATTCTACAAAAAAAAAAAAAAAAAAAATTGACACACTGCCCCCCTTCAACCCTACACCGCCTTACTGTACACTGCCCCGTCCCCAGTAACCCTACACCCCTTTCCTGTACACTTGTGCCCCCCCCCTTAACTCAACACCCCCCATAGACCATACCCTCCTGTAATGTGTTGCCCCCTCATTGCACTGACCCAAGTCGTCTTGTTAGACACAGCTAGCAGTGCATGGCTGGAGCAGCTGGTCTGTTAATCCCCCACCTGGCTCGGTACTGTCATGGTTCCCCCTGGCAGCGGAGTTTGTCCACCTAAACCTGCAGCCTTGGGTTCTCACACTGCAGGTTGGTGATTGACCAGATGGGACCCACCAGGTGCAGCTGCCTCTCCACCCAGTGCCTGAACACCATCTCAGCTTGCAGCCCCTACTCGGTCCCACATAGTGGACATTCCCCCCTCTTCCTCTGGTACACTTCTGCAGACTGGCCACAGCAATGCCTCCACCCTACGCTCCATGCTGGTGAGCGATGACAGGTGGCAATCAGGACTTTAGGCCGACTTCAGCTGCAGCGCTCAAAAAAAAAAAAAAAAAAAAAAAGTCCAGTGAAAGATCTATTCTGCTGCCAGGATCTCAGCTCACTTCTACTGTGAGAGTGCACCTGTGTGTAGGGGAGGGATGGCAGCTCAAGAGGTTAGGAATGGAGGTGTATAGTCAATCAGGAGAGCTGCCTAGGGTGACATTGATCCTTCAAGGATGCAGCAAGTTCTAACACACCACTGTCAGAGGGAAGGGTTTGACTCTTTTTATGCCTCTGTACACAGCTCAATGATGTGACCCATGACCACGACCCCCCCCCGCCACAAAACACATTCTAGGAATAGAATTAGGCGAAAGTTAAGATGTACATATGTAAAAAGTGTTTGTTCCAATGTTTACAGTGCATATGTACTCTACCGGCCACCACTGCCTAGGGCTAACATGTATACATCAATGTGTAGCCAGCAGGACCTGGGTAGATTACACACCAATATTTACATCTGCCCTGAATGAACTAATTGGCAGAGCTGGTCCGTAAATATATTTCTTTGCTATGGGTCATTTTTACAGCCAATCCAATTACCTGGGTAGAAATGGTTCCTCCCACCAGTGTGGGGAAGGTCTATAATGTGGTATATCTCCAGATATCTTAATAGGGCAAAATTTGCGTATAAACATTACAAAGAACGTGTACAGCGTATAGACAGCATTTTATGCAGATCATGCCGTTAACGTCAGGCAACTTTAGCAGGAGTGAAAGTGGAGGTTCAATCTTATAGGAAGTCAGCTTCTAAAAATCCAATCCTAGTGTGCTGGAAGTTGTCATCCAAGACACGTAGTAAAAGCAATACCAAGGGGACAATTTATTCCTCCAAGACAAAAATTACTCGAGCATGGAAGATTTTCAGAAACAAGCGAGTGAAATGAAAGACAGATTTCTTCATAGAAGCAATATTCCTAGTATACAAACAGCATATGAATGTGCCAAGGGTAGAGAGCAGATTTAATATTCGATAGAGGACAATAGGGGTCAAAGGAGGGATGAAGACCTGTACACTACCCCCCTACTAAAAATACAGAGTTGTAAACAAAAATAAAGATTGTGAAGAGGATCATTTTTCTATAGAGAGATGCATACTGCAAGTAAGGGACCAAAAAAAAAGCGGGGGGCGGGGTTGTGTAGTTTGTTCCCTCCCAAGCACACTCTTAGTGGCACAATTACCTCCAACAATGCTTTCAACTGGGCCAACGTTGACCATCCGGTTACAGACCACAGAACTTTAGATGTGATAAATATTTCAGTTGCAGCTTCGGGGGGGGGGGCGGGGCAGGGGGTTGGGGTTCAGCAAGACTGGCATGCAGAATTTGTAGAAATACACCGATAGGGAATGTATCAAAACTGGAGCTGCCCCAATTTGAATCTGAAAATGAGAGCATCCGATTGCCATGCACAGCAAAGTCTGAGAAAGCCAAAAGATAGAAACAAATGGCGAATATTCAGCTGCTCCAGTTTTGATAAACACCCAATATGTGGGGGCAAGACAAACCTATATAGTACATCTCTGAAAAAAAAAAAAAAAAAAAAAAAAAAAAAAGTATATTTTCCCATGTTTTATCCTTTTACACATGCAGCAAATAAATTAATATAATTGCTGACATGCCAGAAATCCAGTTAGATTTTCTGGTAACTCATTTTCTATTAGTCTTCCAGGACAGCCCCTTGAGATGTTTAGTTCTTCCCTCGGGACAGGAAACACATAAGCTGAGAACCTTACAAAAGGTGGACCTCCAGGCCTCCCTCTTCAGGTTCTCAAGAACCACAGGAAGGCACTGACAACCATTTACGCATAAACACACATTACCATACAATACTTAGGGGTGGAAATCCTGGCTGTCCTGGAAGACTTCTAGAAAAATGAATTACCGGTAAGTAACTTTTTTGGGGAAAATAAGTCTTCCAGGACAGCCCCTTACGACGATAATTAAGACCTTGCCCACTAGGGCTGGGCTACCACTTGGAGGACTTCGCGCCCAAACGCCTGATCTTCACCTCGAAAGGAGATCCAGGCGATAATGCTTCATGAAGGCAGAGAAACAGGACCAGGTGGCCACTGTACCAATCTGTTCTGGCAAGGCACCGGCTCTCTGCCCAGGATTCTCCAATAGCCATCCTAATCCATCTATGGTGGATTTGGAAGCATTGCAACCTTTCCGTGCTCCTGCAAAAGGACAAAAAGAATCCTATTTTCCAAATTCCCTGGATCTAAAGATAGGTAGTAAGGCTTCTAACATCCAAACAATCTTTTGTACTCCCTGCCTGAGCAGAACAGAAGGTTGGTAATATATCTTGGGACCTATGAAAAGGAGGGAAACTTTGGGAAGAAACCCAGGATCCATAGAGAACAATTCAATCCTCAAACTGACAAAAAAAAAAAAAAAAAAAAAAGGATCCTGCTGGAGGGGGACCTGAAAGAACACTAAAGGGCCAAGGCCTGCACCTTTAAGATACTAACCAAAGGTCCCTGATCTGCCCCATCCTGTAAGAAATCTAAGACAATAAGGATATCTAGAGGACTGACCCTTATCTGTCAATCAGGATTTCAATTTTTCCAGACCTTAAAATAAAGCTCGTTACTGGCTTGCAGCAGTTCACCAAAGTCCTCACTACCCTGTATGAAAACCCCTGAGCTTTCAAGAGTTGTTCAGTAGCCACACTTTAACCACTTGAGCCCCAGAGGATTTACCCCCCTTAATGACCAGGCCTTTTTTTGCTGTTTGGCGCTGCACTAATTCAAATGATAATTGCGCGGTCATGCAATGCTATACCCAAACAAAATTTACGTCCTTTTTTTCACACAAATAGAGCTTTCTTTTGGTGGTATTTGATCACTTGTGCGCTTTTTATTTTTTGCGCTATAAACAAAAAAACCACGAAAATTTTGAAAAAAAAAATAATATTTTCTACTTTCAGCTATAAAAAATATATCGTAAACTCAAAGTTAGTCATAAATTTAAGCCAAAATGTATTCTGCTACATGTTTTTGGTAAAAAAAATCCCAATAAGTGTATATTGATTGCTTTGTGTGAAAGTTATAGCGTCTACAAACTATGGTATAGATACTGCAATTTATGCCTTTTTTTGCTATACAGCGCTGCACTAACTCAAATGATAATTGCGCGGTCATGCAATGCTGCACCCAAACGAAAATTACGTCCTTTTTTTCACACAAATAGAGCTTTCTTTTGGTGGTATTTGATCACCTGTGCGCTTTTTATTTTTTGCTCTATAAACAAAAAAAAAAAACACAAAAATTTTGAAAAAAAACAATATTTTCTACTTTCAGCTATAAAAAATATATTGTAAACTCAAAGTTAGTCATAAATTTAAGCCAAAATGTATTCTGCTACATGTTTTTGGTAAAAAAAATCCCGTGCATTAGCGGGCAAACTGGCGCTATCTAGGAGGGGCGCTAACACTATCGGAAGTCGCCAGCGACACTGATACAGTGATCAGTAAAAATTGGTTCACTGATCAGTGACACTGGTGACAGGGCAGTGAAGGGTTTAACTGGGGGGGGGGCGATCAAGGGGTTAAACGGGATTACTGGTGTACTGGCGGGCAATCTGGCGCTATCTGGGAGGGGCGCTAACTCTATCGGAAGTCGCCAGCGACACTGATCAGTAAAAATCGCTTCACTGATCAGTAACACTGGTGACAGGGCAGTGAAGGGTTAACTGGAGGGGGGGGCGATCAGGGGGTTAAATGTGTCCTAGAGTGTTCTAACTGTAGTGTAGTGCTTGTGTACTCACTTTTTGGATGTCTTCTTCTCTGTCTGGAACGGAATGTGTCCAGGCAGAGAAGAATGACATCATATCCTGCCCTGTGTATGTCAACACAGGACAGGATAGGACAGGGACCGATCATGTGATTTCAGCCAGAAATCACTGGCTGAAATCTAATGATTGATCCCTCCTGGATCAAATAGTGTCACCCGCGGGTCGGCGGGAGCGCGCGCGCGCCCCCTGCCGGCGAAAGTGTCGGGAGCGCGGAACCCGTTTTTAAACGTGGTTTTGCGCTCCACTGCCGCCCTGCACACGTATATACACAGTGGCAGGGCGGCAAGCGGTTAAAGTTTGTGCAGTACTGGCCCAAGAGACCAGATCATCCCTCTCTAGGAGAGGGAACAGGGGAACTGAGGAATGGCTCCACAGCAGAGAGAACCATGGTCTCTTCGGCTAAAACATGGCCACCAGAATGAGGTTTGTCTTTTCCAACAAACATTTTTGCAGGACTGCTTGGATCAGCCTCACTGGCACATGTTTGTGAGGCCATCTACCCCAAGGCCCAGTTCCACAGATTCAGGGAAAAGAACTGGCTGACCTAGTTTTCCCAGGAAGCAAAGATCTGCCTCCAGCATGCCCCATCTCGGATTGTTGAAAAAACTTCCTGGCTGAGAGAATTCGTGTGACTGGATGTTGACTTAGGAAGTCTGCTAGGGAATTCTGCACCCCCTTCAGATGGATAGCAGATATTGAACACAAGTTTTGCATGGCCCAAGCCCGTATGCTGCCTGCGATAGCTTGGAGAGGACGACTTCTTGTACCCCCGTTTGTTGATGTATGCCACTGTAGCCAGTGTTTGAATGGATCTGCAGGTGTCAGTCTAAGATCTGCATGAAAGGCATACAGCGCTTGGACTGCTAGGAGCTCCCTCTGATTCAAGGATCTCTGAGCTTTCTCCAAAGGACCACGACTCCCGGGTCACGGTCACCTAGGTGGGCTCCCCATCCAAAGCTACTGGCATCAGTTGTGATAAACCAGATATGGTGATGGGGGCACAATCACAAATGGGGTGCTGCAGCGATAGACTGCTGTGTTTAACTGCGTCTTAGCACTCCAATTCATGCCTTCTCAGGTAATGCTGCCATCTCCTCTCCACTCTTAACTACAACAAACGCATGGACTCCTGTTAATTTCAGAATATATATATATTTTTTTTTTGTCTGTTGATTAGTTCTCACCTCTAGTTGCACCCTTTTTTTATGACTGTAGCCCGATTCTGAGAAACAGGCCCCCCCCCCCCCCACATTCATGCGATACTTATCAGTTCCTAATTGGGGCAGAGCAGAGTACTCATTTGACCATCTCTATAGATTTAGGTCAGCTCATGGGGGAATCACAGATGGGGTGCTGCTTTTGTGCGAGTCCTGCGATGGAGTGCTAAGATGCAGTTAAACTAAAGCAGGATAACGCAAGCAGCAGGAAGATACAACAAGAAACTCTACTGCATGCTGGACAGACTGCAAGCAAACACCCTGGGAAACATCTTTTACATGTCTGAGTCCCACTCTGTACATTTTAATATGTCCCCTCTACTCCTTTTCATATTACTTTCCTGCATTCCCAAAATCTCTTTATCCCTCTGCTCCACCCCAAAACGTGTACATCTCACCATCTCCCTACTACTGCTCATCACCTCCTGCTGATACTTTACTCTCCTGCTAACCCAAACACTAGGACTGGAAGGCATGTGCACATCCCACTCCCATCTTACTTTCCTTCTCCTAACCTCTGGGGATATCCCCCCCAAACTCTGGTCCTCCACTATCTCACCCCAAACACCAGGCGTCCTCTTTCTTCCGGGAATAGCCGCAATGCCCTCAATTTAAGATCGGTCCCCGTGCTCCCAAAAACCACCCTCCCTTTTTCATGTGTGCTCTGGAATGCCTGCAATAAGCTCAACTGTCCATGACATTTGTGTCTCCCGCTCTTAACCTACTAGCAATTACAGAAACCAGGCTTCAAGCAGCAGATTCTGCTTCTCCCACAGCACTTTCCTATGGAGGCCTCCTCTGGACCCACTCACCCAGACAAAGGGGTCGCAAAGGTGGTGGGGTTGGTTTGCTTCTATCCCCACTCAGAACCTTTTAAGTCCTCCCTAACCCTCCCTCTCTAGCCTTCTCTTCTTTTGAGACTCACTGCATCCGGCTGTTTTCTCCCATTTCTCTGATTGCAGTGATCTATCGGCCTCCTAGACCGGTGTCCCGCTTTGACGATTTCTCCACCTGGCTACCCTACTTCTCTCCTCTGAACTACCCACTATCATTCTCAGAGATTTTAACATCCCTATTAATGTTAACAACCTGGCTACATTCCAACCTCATCTTTTGCATTAGCACAATGAATACAGTCCTCCACTGAGTGAGATACATTAGACCTGGTTTTCCCCTGTGTGCACTCCCTACAACCTCACAAACACCCCCTTTCCTCTCTGATCACAATCACCTTCACAGTCCGTCTTCAAACACCTATCCCTCCAAGCAGCAAACAATTACCTGCAGAAACCTTCACAACTTGAACACTGCTCCTTTCCACTCTGACAGAATCTCCGGTCCTTCCCTCACCTGGCCACTGCTATCTAACAGTTCGCTTTCATCCACATTAGACTCACTTTCTCCTTTAACATGAAGCATCAGGCCCTGACCGTTACAACCTTGGCAGACCGACACCAGAAATCCTAAAACGACAGTCGTGCACTGGAGCGGTTGTGGCGTAAAACCAAATCTCAACAAGCATTCACCCTATATAAATCTGCTTTAAACATACAAGTCCTCCCTTCATGCTGCCAAACAAGCCTACTTTGTCACTCTTAATACCTTGTCATCCAGTCCTTGTCTCGTCTCTACTTTCTCCACCCAGTACCTCACTCACGAGATTGCAAATCATTTAAAAAAAAAAAAAAAAAGCCAAATTAGTTCAACCAAAAATTTTTTAAACATTTTTATTTTTTTATCTCTTTTTACATACTGTCACCCTAGCAGTACAGTGTCACCATGGTGACACTACTACTTGTGGGGGGTGATTTTTTTTTTTTTTTTTTTTTTTTTTACAGTGATTGCTTTTACACCCATATAGAATGTAAAAGCAATCATTTCTGTCTGCATTCTTGCAGCCATTGAGAAATACTGAGTGAGCTGTGATTGGTCACACCTTGTCACATGGTACAAGGCTGTTGTGAATAGCCTTGTACCATGTGACTTCTGTGATCATTCACAGATTTCACACGTAGTAAGCAATGATGTCACAAGTGACATCTTGCATACTACTTGTGATACTATGTGATCACTGACTGGCCAGTGATCACATGATCAGGACCTCGTACAGAGGTCCCGCCCGACAATCGGTGTTTCACTGTGTCCGGAGGACACAGCAGGCACCGGATCGTGGTGCTGCGCGCTCCCAGGGAGCGCGCACAGCTAGAAAAGGCGGGTGCTGTTTATGAACGGCAACCCGCCCCTGGAGTGCCGCCGCCCTGCCATTTATAAACAGCAGGCGGACGGCAAGAGGTTGAGGAGTGATTGATTGGGTGCAGGTTTAAGATAAGGCGAAACTTGCCTGAGGACTTTCACTATGAAAAACATGGGAATAAAATCCCAACCCCTCGTTCTGGGAAGCCCGAGTAAGGACCAGTTGATCCACCAGATCTCTAATCAGGTCACAAAGCCTGTGCCTTCTCCTGATACCTGGGAAGGTTGGTTACCAGATACCTGGCAGAGGAACTGGTGTTGAACTCCAACCTGTACCCCTTTTCTATCAAATCCAGGATGGAAAGGCTTGAGATTGACACCTACTGAGGGAGAAAGATCCCCAGTCTTCCTCCCACTGGGACTCTTGAGTCACTGACTTGGCAGGGCCCTAAACTGCACAATACAAAAAAGGCACAAAACGACAAGCCTGCACATCATTGGGTTACATTTTTTGTCAGAGGCTCGCAGCGCTGCATCAATGTGAACCTAGCCTTACACTGAATAGTATAAAATATTTACTGGTAGTCTGAAATGAAAAACTGGCCTTCAGCTTCACACAGGCTTTGACTGAGGCTTCAAAACATATGGTGGGTGCATTTGACAAATCTTCAGGAAATAAAAACTGTACATGTGTGCTGAAGCAGAGCAGGCCAGTTGCAAACATCCTGAAAGGTCTCAGTCTATGCGATACATAATGGCACATAGCATCTGGCAAAGTTATATCCCTTCATGAGACCAATCTCACTTGACCTTTTTTTGTAGGGTGTTCCAGCCATTAAGTTGTACTACTGTGGAGCTGCAAATACACCAAGACATATATAGTTGCTGTTGCAAGGCAAATGATATCTTTGGACAGGTGGTTGGATGGTATAGGCCATCTATCCTGGAGTGCCAGTCACAAGATCATTCCTCCAAACACAAAAGTTTATTTAAATGGTTAACTTATAGTGTGGGCAAGTGGTACAGCATTCTACAGGCCTGTTCCAAGTACAGTATCCAATTGTCTTTTTAATGACCCGTGCAACCACAAAAACAAAAAAAGTCTTTGTAGGAGCTACAATCATTTGTACCAAGAGTATTTGTACCACTGCACTTTTTTTTCCCCCATCTGATTGATTAAATCTACAGCCAGCCTGCCAAGTGGTGAGCTGCTTGCCTAATTAATGCAAGACTACATTACTCAACATGTAAAAACATAAGGGGGTGATTAAACGAAGAAGGCATTTCAACTCTTGCTGACGTAACCCCGTTCAATCATGTGTGGGTTTTTAATATATATTCCCTGCACATAAATGTATAAACCCCTAGAGTTCAAATACTGAATTCCTGGAAGCAAACAATATACCAGCTTTTTCATATTTAAACATGCATGGCTGTGTAAGAACTATGGGTAAAGGCATTAACTGTGTGGTATATCATCTGAACAGGACCCCCAAACAAGATACAGAATCAAATATATTCTTGGATCCACAGGAACATAGATAAGACTGAATTATATATAAATACATTTTTAAATCGGATTATCTATTGGGCATGGTTAGTAGTGGTGGGGGTTGCTTGTTTAGATTAATGAGCAAACATTGCAAGACAGAATAAAGTTCAGTTTTGTTTCTTTAAGAACATTGTGTAGACTACTGTTATGCTTAAAGTTAGTGTTACTAAAAACAAAAAAAAAAAAAAAAAAAAACCACCACCATACTCCAAGAGCAACTTCTTCCAACCATCCAAGAACAGTTTGGTGATGACAATGCCTTTTCCAGTTTGATGGAGCACCTTGCCATAAGGTGCAAATGATAAGTTGCTTGGGGAACAAAACATTAAAATTTTGGGTCCATGGCCAGGAAACTCCTCAGACCTTAATCTGATTGAGAACTGTGAAAAATCCTCAAGAAGCAGGTGAGCAAAAGAAACACTGAAAAATTCTGACAAACGCCAAGCATTGATTATGCAAGAATGAGCTGCCATCAGTCAGGCTTTAGCCCAGAAATTGATTGACAGCATGCCAGGAAGAACTGCAGAGGTCTTGAAAAAGGAGGGACAACACTGCAAACACTGACACTTTGTGTAAACGTAATGTAATTGTCAATAAAAACCTTGACACTTCTGAAAAAAAGTGTGTGATTATACTGTAGTATACCATAGTAACATCTGACAAAATACACTGAAGCAGCAGCAGACTTTGTGAAAAATTAATATTTGTGTCATTCAAAACACTTGGCCAAGTCTGTACACTACAATCTGATTATACAAACCCAGTACAATCTCATTTAAAAAAAACCTCAAAAACTATTATTTCAAACCTATACAATAAAGTTATTAGATCTAGAAAGACATAGTATACGGGCAGCTTAAAGTGGTGATAAACCCGAAAACCAAAAAATGTAACATATTGAAGCTTACCAGTCAGATGTGGTGGCTGCAACAGTTTTCTTTTTGGCTAGGTTCACACCTATGAAGTTTGCATTTGATCCGATTCTGCACACGAGTTTGACTTTTGCCAGCTTGTTGCTCCTTGAAGGAATTTTTTTTCCCTTCAGGAGCAACTTGGATCATGCTTTGCCCGGGGGATTTTTTTTGCCTTCCTCTGGATCAACTGTGGGTATAGGATTACTATTTTTAATAGTTGAACTGGATGGACTTGTCTTTTTTCAGCCAGACTATGTAACCATATTGCTGGGCAGATTAAAAAAACGTGTCAAAAACACTACATGCATTTCTGCAGCGTCTCCACTGAAGTCTATTGAGTCAAATCAGAACATTTTGCATAAAAAAAAATCTCTCTCTCTCTCTCTCTATTAAATACATTAAGGACATTAAATAGACTGTAGTGAGTTTTCACAAAATGCACAACAAAACGCTTTGGTGGGAACCTTGACTTACCCTCTGTTTTCACCTGATCAGGCCACTAACATACCATCTGTATTAGAGTGCCTCCATATTGGAGGAAGGAGAACAGGGGGCACCTCTGCACAGCAGCTTTGGACAGTCTGGGACGGGGACGGGGGGGGGGGGTTAGAAAATAGTGTTAGATGTACTAGCAGACTTAACTTATACTAAAACAAATTAAAGCCAAACTCCGGCTCACATTTTATAAACAGAGTTTTGTTCCTTTTCTGATAAAAGGTTTGGCATAAATAAATGCAAGCCGATTATAAGCACCCAGTCATTGGTAAATGGTGTCATCTGTGTAAACAGGGGTCTCCAAACTGTCTAAATAAAAGGACCAGCTTACTGTCCCTCAGACTTTAGGAGGGTTGGACTGTGGCCAGTAAGAGTAGACTTGGAGGTCAGTAGGGGTAGTGCCCTCATCACTGGTATTAGTTGAAGGAACAGTGCCCAACCGTTCAGATCAGGAGGATATAAAAAGGAATCATGCCCTACTGTTGGTTTCAGTGTGAAGAACAATACTTCATACCAATGATAGGAACAGTGCCCCAGGGGCCTGATAAAGGTAAGCAAAAAGGACACACCTGGGCCACAGTTTTGAGGCCACTGGTGTAACCTGATAAATTCTGCTGGTGAGTGCTCTTTTCGGGAGGGAAACCCACACAACACCAACCTTACTGGCTAGATCACCAGATCGTAGAATGGAAAAAAAAAAAAAAAAAAAAAAAAAAAGGGGGGGGGGGGGGGGGGTTTAATGCAACCATTACATTCAAGAACTGGTATGCTGCAAAATACACACTTCTGCTTTTAAAGTCTAATAATGTGTTCATTGTTCACAGTAGTACAACTGGCACAAAAAAAAAAAATTTCCATATCACAATTTTATAAAATTTGTGCTGCATATACTGCTGTGAACAATTAAAAAGGTCAATATATTACACATCACTTTAGGAGATATATGTACTAAAAACTTAGATTGTACACTCCAAGAGGGTTAGGGACTGATGCAAGTATAATATATATATTAGTGCTGCATAAATTGACAACATTATACAAGTACCTGAAACAAATAAAAAGCGCTTCAGGTTTACTCTCGTTCTCACCTGTGTGGCTACACATTTGTACAGTACCTCCTGTAGAAAGCCTACCTCCTGCAGTTAATTGGGCAATTTTAGCTAGGTTCCAGTTACAAAAGATAAATATAAATGGCTACAAGTGACCACAGCGTAGAGGTGGGTTAGTGGTAGGTCGTTTTGATGGTTGTAAGCTCTAACAAGCAGGGCCCTCGGTTTCCTCTTGTACTGAGAGGTACTGTAACATTATGTAAACATTGCGCACTGTTGGCACTATATAAATGCTGAATAATAATAAGTTACAAAGTATTAGAGTGGCAGAGTAATATTAGTGGGTGTTCCCTAGGTGGGCCATATTGGGAGTGCTCCTTCCATCCTAGAAAATGCCATTCCTGTACAATCAGGGAGCCCCAGCTCCCCCCTCAGAAGTCAGTAGGTTTGGTCCCATGCTCCAGCCTGGCCGGGGCTCCATTAGCCGGCTGTCAGGAGAATCGCTGAGCTCAGCCGTCAGGGTTCTCTATCAGCTGTTGAGCGCGGCCGGTCGGGGCGTCCTATGAGAACAGGCGGCCTCCTCCACTTACTTTTGTGCTTGCTGCCTCCCCACGACTGCTTGGCCAGGCTGGGACTCCTAATGATCGCCCGTCCCGCAGACTTGAGTGCGTCCATCGTCCCCGGCCAGCGAGCACAGCCCCTGACTCCAACTTTTCCCAGCTCACCAAACTTTCCTCTTTTTTTTCCTCCCACCCTCCTTGGCTGGGGAGTCGATGAATGATCACGTCTGTACAGGGCGGTGATATTTAATGTAAATGAAGTCAGGTGACAGGGCCCGGCCACGCCTCTTTATTAGTTCTCTGCCCTCTGACAAGAAGTTTGTCGTTCAAGTTTAGGAGGTCACGTGTCACACTGTTAGTGAACGCGCGGTTTCTATCTCCTTCATAAATGACTGGGAGGTTGCCATTGCTGGTCTCTAGGGTTGCCACCTCATCTCTTGCAAGTCGCAGGGCATGCAAATTGCACCAATGTGAACAGGGTTTTAAACCCGAACACATTAATTCCACAGGTTTTGAGATCTATTTATCACAGACGGGAGGACTGACAACTCATGGGGCCCCCGGGCAATAGGGGATCATGGGGCCCCTGTGTCCATCTCCACACTCAAAAAAGCCTATAAAAAAGGTACCAGGGGCATTTTATGGGCCCCCATACTGACCCCGGGCCCTCGGGCAGTACTCGAATGGTCAATTCGCCCCTGATCACAGATAAGGCACTAGGTGAGTTTAGTTACCACCTTAACCCCTTGACGCCGACGTAACACAAATATGCGGCCTCACGGACCTGGGCTTTTTTCCGTGGGGCCGCATATTTGCGTACCTGTCTTTGTGCTGGGAGCGCGCCGCTCGGCGCGCTCCCAGCACCAAGACCGCGGTGTCACTGAGAGCCCCGGGTCCCGTTCTAACGATCGGGACCCGGGACTCCCGATTCTGGGTCACGTGATCGCTGTGATAGCCTCTGATTGGCTATCACAGTGATCAATCACTGTGCAGCCCGGCCCCCTTGTTTTCTCTCTCTCTATGAATGGAGAAGAGAGATACATTGTATCTCTCGAACTCCTGACACAGAGAGAGAAAAAAAAGTTTGTAAAAAAAAAAAAAAAGATAAATAAATATTAAAAAATAAAAGAAAAAATAAAGAAAAATACCTAGATCAAGGTTTGATCTAGTTCAGTACCAGGGTTAGTGTTTGGGTCAAGGTCAGGGTCAAAGGTCAGGGTCAAGGGCAAAGGTCAGGGTCAAAGGTCAGGATTTTTAAAAAAAAATTGGTATCAGTGTCAGTTAGTGTTAATGTCAATGTCAGTGACAGTGTGTTTTATATAAAAAAAAAAGACAAAAACAAAATGCGCACTGTTGTTTCTGGACTGTACTACGGGTACAAACAACAAATAACATACACATATATGGTATCGCTGCGATCGTCAAGAACTGGAGAATGTATTTTGAGTTGTTCTTTGGTGGTAGGTTATGGTCGTAACAAGAAACACACAGTTAAATTTAAAAAAATGATTTTTTTACTATTTTGGCCCAGTTTTCCTTTAATAATAAAAAAAAATTAGGAGCTATCCATGACCATTTACCACCAAATGAAAGCCCAATTTTTCCTGAAAAAAACAAGGTATAATCCACCTGGATGTACAAAGTAGTTGTGACGATATGTACGGTTTTACTAACACGTCAATGTTGCAGAATTGTGCTTAGGCATTTAGATTTGTTTTACCCTTAGGCGTGAAGGGGTTAATCAGCCTCAGAACCTGTGGAATTAATGTGTTCGGGTTAAAGGCTGGCCATAGACGGGCCGTTTATCGGCCGAATTGTCAGCCAATAAACGAAAAATCGGTAGTTGCCAATGCTGCCACCAATGTCTACGAAAAAGGGCAGTTTTTTGCGGAATTTCCAGCATGACCGATAAAAATAAGCGAGAAGATCCGCAAAAAACGGCCAACGGCATTGCTCCACTAACGGCATGAATATCGGCCGATTTTTTGTGTGAATGAAAATTTGGCCAATAAACGACCCGTCTATGGCCTGCATAACACCCCGTACACATCCGTGCGACTTGGCATGTGATTTGCATGCCTTGCGACTTGCAAATCACATACCAAGTCGCACCCATTCGTCCGCCATTGGATCGGTCATATCGGTTCCGATTTCAAAGTCAGGCTTGATGTGAACGGGGGGCTTAAGGGATGAGGTGGCAAGCCTACTGGTCTCTTATGGTAAAAGACCATCTGACATGGGGAATTGCTGGTCCATTAGCATTTATTGTTGCCATTATTGCTTGATTATGAAGATAAGGTGGCAGATTTTTTTAAATTCTATGTTAATAAATAAAAATGTACAAACCCAATTTACATCCCTTTTAACCACATGCCGCCCAGCCACTGTAGAAATACGTTGGCAGGGCAGCACGGCTGGGCAAAGCCACGTTTTAAAACGTGTGTTTGCAAAACAGGTAGTGTGCGCGTGCGAGGCGCACCACTGCCTTACCTGTCCCGCCGATCACGGCCACGGATGTCAGCCGCTGGGTCACGGCTGGTCGTTACCAGCTGTGTCCCGCCGATTATCGGCAATCACTGAGAGCAGGGCTGCAGTAGCTCTGCTTTCTGTCAGTTCCCTGTCAGCTCCTGACATGCTGAGCCAGAGAGAAGAGTTTATCTCTCCCGATCAGCCTGTCCCCTGCAGTACACACCCCCGCCCCCTAGTAAAACACTCCCTCCACACAGTTAACCCTTTTAGTAATAAAAAAGTTAACCCCTTCCTCCCCAATGCCATTAGTTCAGTGTCAGTGTTTTTTTTTTTTTTGCACTGATCACTGTATTGGTGTCACTGGGGATGTCAGTGACCCCAAGTCAGTTACCCCCCAGTGTCAAAATATCCGCCGCAGTCCCGCCATAAGTCACTGATCGCCGCCATAAGTCGCTGATCTCCGCCATTATTAGTATAAAAAAAATTAAAAATCCCAGTATCTTTCCCGCCATTTGTAAACGCTATAACTTTCGCGTAAACCAATTAATTTACACGTATTGGGGTTTTTTTTGCAAAGACATGTCGCATGAATGCATTTTAGCCAAAATTTATGACGAAATTTGATTTTTAAATTTTTTTACTGGACATGTTTTATAGCAAAAAGTCCAAAATATTGTTTTTTTTTCTCAAAATTGTCAATAAAAAACGCACAGGCGATCAAATACCACTGAAAGAAAGCTCTATTTATGTGAAAAAAGGACATAAATTTCATTTATGTACAATATTGCATGACCGCGCAATTGTCCATTAAACTAGCGCAGCGCTGTATAGCAGAAAAATGGCGTAAATTGCAGTATTTATACCATAGTTTGTAGACGCTATAACTTTCACACAAAGCAATCAATATACACTTGTTGGGATTTTTTTTACCAAAAACATGTAGAAGAATACATTTTGGCCTAAATTTATAACCAACTTTGAGTTTACTATATATTTTTTATAGCTGAAAGTAAAAAATATCGTTTTTCTTCAAAATATTTGGTCTTTTTTTGTTTATAGCGTGAAAAATAAAAAGCGCACAGGTGATCAAATACCACCAAGGCGGTGCGGGTACGGCGGTGCGCACACTCGAGCGCCCCCTACCCGCAAATGCAAATCACGTATATATATATATATATATATATATATATATATATATATATCCCCGCCACCCTGTAGCAGTATTTGTGCTAAAGGGCCGCGGGCAAGCGGTTAAATTAATGTGTGTTTGTATAATGCATTGCAGGACGTTGTTACACGCATTACACTTATTAACCATTTGAGCTCTGGAAGATTTTTACCCCCTTTGTGACCAGGCCATTTTTTACTGATCGCACTGAGCCACTTTAACTGGTGATTGCGCAGACATGCAATGCTGTACACAATTTATATAATTTTTTTTTTCTCACAAATAGAGATTTCTTTTGGTGGTATTTGATCATCACTGGGTTTTTTTTTTATTTTTTTTGTGACACTTATTTTAAAAAAAAAAAATGCTACTTTCTGCTTTAAGAGCCAGTTCACACTGCATGCGTTTCAGTGGGCTTTTTTTCTGCATCCAAAACACACAGAAAGTAGGTTATATGGTTGTCAATGTCATAGTTCACATCAGTACTTGCAGTTCCAGTGCATTCCAGTTGCAGAAAAAAAAGTAGAGCAGGCTACATTTTTCCTGCACAGAACTGATGAAATTAATCAAAAACACACGGGAAAGAACCAAAAATGCACCGAAACGTGTCAAAAATGCGCAGAAAGGTGTAAAAAACACACATGCGGAAAGTCATCCAGAACGCTTCTGGAAAGCGTTTCTATGGTGTGAACAGGCCCTAAAACATATCCAATGAAAACATTTTTAAAAATCATATTTCTTCATAAATTTTGCCCAAAAAGTAGTCTGCTGCATTACTTTGGTAAGAAAAAAAAATCCCAAGAAGTGTATATTGATTGTTGTTTTTGAAAGTTATAGCATCTACAAACTATGGTATAGATATTGGAATTTTTATTTATTTTTTATATAGGTAATGGCGGTGATCAGCGACGCATAGTAATATTGTTATAGTGTGGGGGGCAATCTGACACTAGCTGATGCTGCCTGGGGGGTACACTGAATAACTGACATCAATAGTGACACTAATCAGTACTAATACTATACAGTGTCACTGTACAAATGACACTGGCTGGGAAGAGGTTAACTGTGTTCCTAACTATGTGTAATGTGTGTAATATGTGCTACTTTTACTAAGCAATCTCGTTTCTTTTCCCCTGTTTTGCAAGAAATAAAAAACCTGCAAGATCACCTGTCATTGTACAGAGCTCTGTGTTGTTTGCCAATCATTGGCACTGATCAGCTAGTGCTGTAACAAATCACAGCACAGCCAGGGCTTCACGGCCCCTACCAGGAAGCACTGATCACATACCAGATACGTGATCCAGCACACAGCAGCCACCCAACCCTTGCCAACCCCAAGGTGGCCCACCTTGCCAATCCATCATTTTTTTCAACCTAACAAAACTATCTTGTTTCAAATGACACTTTATGCATTAACATACCTCCTTACACCATATCCAGACAATAATGCCCCGTGTAGCGATTGGACGCGGACAACCATTCTGTTAAGATCTACCATCTTGTATCATACTCTGCAAATGTCATTCTCACTCTGTTCAGTCTTCCCCCTCCCTTTTTTGAATGGCATGTGGTGTGTGTGTGTATGCTGGGGTCGCAAGTGCATTAGGCACAGCTGAATATGATTCATGGTTGTAAACCCAATTAGCTGGTCCTATGTTGTCTGTCAGACTCTTGCCTTGGCCTGGTCGTAAAGCTATAAATCAGTCAGTCACTGGACATGAAAAGCATTCCAGAGTGGCAGTAAAACGTACATCCCACTTGAATCACTTTTCATACAAATTCATAAAATCCCGACAGGAACAAGGTACATTAAAACAAAGCATATATTCAGATATGTCATTTTAATACAAGTCACCTGATACCTTACACCCCTATGTGGCACCTACACAAGAGTAGAAAGCAATATGTTTTTATCTGGAATGGTAAGATATGTCATATTTAGTGTCTGGACGTTCAGAATATGATTCTGCATATTATTCTACCAGTGGATAGGATGCTACATGTACCTATGGAAGGTTATTGACCATGGTATAAACTTGGGAGGGATTTGGGTCACAGCCTGGGTCTCCGCCTAACACCCCTCCCCAAATGAGGAGATTGGCCCTTAGCTTCAGTAGACACCCCCTGCTGGGACACTAGAAAAGGCTGTCATGCCTGGAGAGAAAATGAAGAGATTCTCCCTTTTAACATCAGGAACCAACTTTGGGAGGACACTTGAGCTCTGCTTAAACCAAGGACTTCTGCAGGTATCCTACCTTCTGAAACTTATTTCTTTATCTCTCTGTTGTGTTATTGCTCTCTCTATTTATATATATATATTTGTTACATCTTTTTCTGTAAATATTTTTATTGCACCATTTTGACCTATTTAGTAATAAATCCTATTTTCTGAAAAGTGTTGAACTGTTTCTAAAGTTCTTTAATGCAA
Organism: Staurois parvus; assembly: GCF_062004578.1. Taxonomy (NCBI): domain Eukaryota; kingdom Metazoa; phylum Chordata; class Amphibia; order Anura; family Ranidae; genus Staurois; species Staurois parvus. Next base: position 981,647 of record NW_028319936.1, read on the forward strand.
ACTAAGAATCCCTGTCTCTGAAGAGTGCTACTGTATGTATTAACCCTCTGCATACATCTGTCTGAGGTGGCAGTGTGTATACAGACGCTTATTCAAACATCATAGTGTTACTGCTAAGATTTGTGAGTTTACTCCTTCTCTGTAAAAAGGTGGTGGTGGCAGTGTGAAGGGTTAATTGCGTAATTAACCTGACCCAGTAACAATTGCTCTCAGGCTGCTGGCACATAGATTGTGGTCCAGCGAGCTGAAAAATCTTTGTGCAGGGCGCAGATGAGAGTGGCATTGTTACGCAAGTGACAGCGCGGTTTTAGTTTGGCTGGTCCTTCGGTCACAAGTTGGTAAGAAGGGCTGGGGTCTGACGCTGCGCCCGTCACACCCTGTACACACTATAAGAAAATTGGATGAACGTATTCATCCGATGACCAATCATGCAATTTTCTGACGGTGTGTACATCATTTTCAACAGCCGATTCCAATCTTACAAATGAAAATTAACGATAGTGCAAACATCAAAATTTTTGTAGTTTGGGAACAGAACGAACGATTTTCGTTTAATGTGTACAGTTTTCATACGAGAAGAATTGGATACAAAAGACTGCACATAATTAGAAGCTGTTTATGACCCGGAAGAACCTGAAGAAAATAAACACCACTGAATATTCGTAGCATTACAGCCATTAATGTCATTAATGTTATTAAACAGTTCGGATACAGTATCCATGACTATTCCAAAAATTCTTCACGAAAGATCAGTCGCTGAGGGAAAACAAATATGGCACCAAAAGGCGTGGCTACAGGATCACACGTACATTACATCATTTCCACAGCTACGCTGCGACATTCGTACGCAATGCCTTTATATCGTACAATATTCTCATGCATAAAGCACATCACTTTCGACCAGCAGCGTACAATCGATGATAACCGGACGATCAGCTAAAAGTGGTTCTTCACAGATTATTAGAAAAATGAAAAGTCAGCAGCTACAAAAAATGTTGCTGCTGACTTTTAATAATGGGACATTTACCTGCCCCAGGATCCAGCGCTGTCCTCATCTGGCCAGGTTCTTCGCTAGGCTTCAGTCCCTGGCGTTAGCATGCTAACTGTGGGCAGCAAGCTGTGACTGCTTTTGGCTTCACAGCTGGCTACCAACTACTGTGCATGCGCGAACCACACTGCTCTATTTGAATGGTCCCACAGTCTTCTGGGACCTGTGACATGTCCCAGAAGGCTGTTGGGGAAGGGGAGATCGGACTGGAAGTGAGGGAACGACTACCTGTCAAAACCATTGCTAGATGTGAAGGGTATGACAGTGGAAATGGGTTTGAGAAGGACACAGGACTCCCAAACAGTCAGTTTGAGAGGCTCCAGCAAATGTTTTGCGAACAGAGAAAGCTATGATTTAAGCTTTCCTTGGATTTGGTAAGTCTGGATCGGGACTGAAAGCTTGAAGGTTCCAAAGAGTATTGGATAGGACGGAGTCTTCAGTCTTTTCAGAAGTTCTGAAGGGTGTGTGTGTCCAGGTGCACACACTCGTTATAAGGCAGATCTGAGCATAGCTCACAGGTGCTGGAGGTGGAATAGCAGTAGCTATTACTGCAAGTCTGAAGACAGAGCCCTGGCAGGAGAGCTGGAAGCACTTGGTGGAGACTACAACCCTGGTGAGGGGGATTCTGGGCCCAAGGACTGGGAAAGTCTGGGAGACCAAGAGAGGGTCCGAGAGGCTGAGGAAGCTGCAGAGGCCAGTGAGTCCAAGGGGCTGGAGGGAATCTGTGAGTCTCTGGAGGAAGCAAGCTAAGATACAGGGAAAACTCTGTCAAGAGGCCATGTGGGGCTTGAACAGCAAGGAGCTGTCATCTAGGCTGAGAGAGCCTGAATAGCCAGTAGCAGGGGCAGACTGACCATTTGGAAACTCGGGCCCTGCCCGAGGGCCCGGGGTCAGTAGGGGGCCCCATGAGATGCCCCTGGTACTTTTTTTTTTTTCTTTTCATATGCTTTTTTGAGTTTGGGCAAGGACACGGGCCCCATGATCCCCTATTGCCCGGGGGCCCCATGAGTTGTCAGTCCGCCCCTGGCCAGTAGTCTGGGAGACCAAGCTAAGCAGAGGTACTGCTAACCAGGGAGCCAGGTGGCTTGGCATTTTCATTGTGTATTATTTTGAGTGAAGTTAACCCCCTCCCCGCTTTGCGTGGGAAATCTTGTGCTGAAAGGACTTTTTAGCTACTGGTTAATAAAAGTGGTCTACCAGGCCCAAAAAAACGCATCTACTGTTTGAGCTAAGCATCACAAGGGGGAGGAAGAAGAGCGGAACTTCCTTCTTTGGGTGAAGTTCCACTTTAACTCTTCAATAAGACACAGAAGTTGAAGTCAACACAACTGTACTTCACTAATTGCAGTACAGAGGACGTTTTTCCAGTCGTTTAAAGTAACAATAGCTTTCCAAAGCCCTGTTTTTGAAAAGTGGTAACAATGACCGAGGGAACATGGAAAAAACTGGGATGGACTAGGTAGGACTAACCCCTTAACACAGACGCCTCCTGGGCCTTTTAAGAGGTTTCTGATACTGGGAGGTGGGGCGGGGTTTATGGTCATGTGACCGTGTGTTTGGCTGTCTCCGTGGTCACATGATCGGAAAGCTTCTGATCGCAAGTAGCAATTGGGAGCTTTCCGTTAGGCGCCAGGTAATGGGCTTTCAGCACAGGTATGCTTACCTTTTGGTACACATATATGCGGCATCTCAGCCTCAAGGCCCACCCATCAAGAAGCTGCATATATGCATTCTCTCGGCACAAAGTTGTAGTGGCCCAATACTGTCACTAAATGTCAGCATACTACTGAATAATCATAACCTGATATACACAGAAAAAATACATAAAATGTTGCAGAACAACTATAGTCTTCATCCAACAACACTGGGGAAATTAACAAAGAATGATGAAGACATAAATCCTGCATCACACTTCTAAGCTTGGGAAAACAGAGCAGGAGCACAAACTCCTCTGTTAACCACTTACCTCCCACCCTATAGCAGATATACTGCTACAGGGCCGCCACTCTGCACAAAATCACGTATATATGTATGTGATTTTGCAGTTTCGGGTAGGGGGCGCACACACGCCACCCTTCCCGCACTGCCATTGGTTGCAGCAGAAGCCAATCCGTGGGTCCTGGCCAGCGACATGCTGCTGGACATGCTGTTAGTATCTCTTTGCACAGCAGAGAAAGAAAGCAGCATGTCTCCATAGTAAAACAGCACACAGTATAAGCCCAACACAGCACACCGTTAACCCTTTGATCACCCCAGATGTTAACCCCTTCCTGCCTAGTATCGTTAGTACAGTGTCAGTGCTTTTTATTAGCACTGATCACTGTATTAGTGTCACTACAGATGTCAGTGGCCATTAGTCAGCTCCCCCCAGTGTCAGAATGCCCGCCGCAATTCTCTGATCACTGTAATTACTAGCATAAATAAATAAAAATTCCAATGAATATACACCACCGTTTGTAGACGCTATGACTTTCACGTAAACCAATTAATTTACATGTATTGAGATTTTTTTTTAGCAAAGAGATGTAGAAGAATGCATGTTGGCCTAAATTTATGAAGAAATTTTAGGTAATTTTTTTATTGGATATGTTTTATAGCAAAAAGTCAAAAATATGATTTTTTTTTTTCAAAATTGAGGGTTTTTTTTGTTTATAACACAATAAATAAACGCAGAGATGATCAAATACCTCCGAAAGAAAGCCCTATTTGAGGGGAAAAATTACATAAATTTCATTTATGTACAACATTGCATGACCACGCAATTGTCAGTTAAAGTAATGCAGCGCCGTATCGCAAAAAATGGCCTGGTCAGGAAGGGGGTAAATCCTCTGGAGGGCAAGTGGTTAATTAGGGGTGATTTGCTCCCTGATTTGTACTGTCTGTGTGCCTGACACAGCACTTAGAGCAGTTCAACAGGATCTGCATTCTCTGGATCCCTCTGCCCGACCCTCTTTTGAATTTGATGTGGGAGGCTGTAGGAGGGCAGGTTCTGCTCGTACAAGCAGAAAGAGGTATGTGAGCTGTCTCCTGACAGTTCACATCCCGTATGCCAGGCCCGACCTGTGGGGATCTACAGCAGTTTTCTATGTTTAAAACTGCTGCATTCTCTTCGTCAATTAGGTGCAGACTCTGCTTCATTTTCTATTTCACTGTGAAATGGAAACTGGATCTGGTGGAACAAATATTCCTGAAACAGTTGTATCTGCATAGTTAATATGGCGCACAATGCTCACGCCGGTTTACTGTGCATAGTAACAGTGAACAACACCAAGATGTACAGGTGAAACTCGAAAAATTAGAATATCATGCAAAAGTTCATTTATTTCAGTAATGCAACTAAAAAGGTGAAATTAATATATGAGAGACTCATTACATGCAAAGCAAGATAGTTCAAGCCGTGATTTGTCATAATTGTGGTGATTATGGCTTACAGCTCATGAAAATTCCAAATCCACAATCTCAGAAAATTAGAATATTACATGCAATCAATAAAACAAGGATTGTACATAGAACAATATCGGACCTCTGAAAAGTATAAGCATGCATATGTACTCAGTACTTGGTTTGGGCCCCTTTTGCAGCAATTACTGCCTCAATGCGGCGTGGCATGGAAGCTATCAGCCTGTGGCAATGCTGAGGTGTTATGGAAGATCAGGATGCTTCCAATAGCGGCCTTCAGCTCTTCTGCATTGTTCGGTCTCATGTCTCTCATCTTTCTCTTGGCAATGCCCCATAGATTCTCTATGGGGTTCAGGTCAGGCGACTTTGCTGGCCAGTCAAGCACAGTAATCCCACGGTCATTGAACCAGGTTTTGGTGCTTTTGGCAGTGTGGGCAGGTGCCAAGTCCTGCTGGAAAATGAAGTCAGCATCCTCATAAGGCTCATCTGCGGAAGGAAGCATGAAGTGCTCCAAAATCTCCTGGTAGATGGCTGCGTTGACCCTGGACTTAATGAAGCACAATGGACCAACACCAGCAGATGACATGGCTCCCCAAATCAACACAGACTGTGGAAACTTCACACTGGACTTCAAGCATCTTGCAGTGTGTGCCTCTCCATTCTTCCTCCATACTCTGGGTCCTTGGTTTCCAAATGAGATGCAAACGTTGCTCTCATCAGAAAAGAGGACTTTGGACCACTGAGCAACAGACCAGGTCTGTTTTTCTTTAGCCCAGGTTATTATTATTATACAGATTTATATAGCGCTAAAAGGTTTGCTCAGCGCTGTACATTATAGTGGGGGACAGTACATGAGACAATACAGTAACAAAACAGAACACGAGGGATTCAAGGGCTCTGCTCTTTCAAGCTTACAATCTAGGAATTAAGACTCTTCTGACCTTGTTTATTGTTCAGGAGCGGCTTGACAAGAGGAATGCAACATTTGAAGTCCATGTCCAGGATCCGTCTGTGTGTGGTGGCTCTTGATGCACTGGCTCCAGCCTCAGTCCACTCCTTGTGAAAGTCCCCAACACTTTTGAATGGCCTTTTCCTGACAATCCTCTCCAGGCTGCGGTCATCCCTGCTGCTTGTGCACCTTTTTCTTCCACACTTTTCCCTTCCACATAACTTTTTATTCATGAGCTTTAATACAGCACTTTGGGAACATCCAACTTCTTTTGCAATTACCTTTTGAGGCTTTCCCTCCTTATGGAGGAAGTCAATGATGGTTTTCTGCATAACTGTCAGGTCAGCAGTCTTTCCCATGATTGTGATTCCTACTGAACCAGACTGAGAGACTATTTAAAGGCTCAGGAAGCCTTTGCAGGTGTTATGGCTTAATTAGCTGATTAGAGTGGGACACTTTGAGCCTAGAATATTGCACCTTTTCACAATATTCTAATTTTCTGAGATTGTGGATTTGGGGTTTTCATGAGCTGTAAGACATAATCATCACAATTATGACAAATCACGGCTTGGACTATCTTGCTTTGCATGTAATGAGTCTATCTCATATATTAGTTTCACCTTTTAAGTTGCATTACTGAAATAAATGAACTTTTGCACAATATTCTAATTTTTTGAGTTTCACCTGTATATAGCAGAGAAAAAAACAGATGACCTGAAAGCTACATACATAGTAATTGGACAAGCGTTTCTAAGTGTCAAGAGGATAATGAATGTACAGAGCAGGGGCGGGCTGACAACTCATGGGGCCCCATGGAAATAGGGGATCATGGGGCCCCTGTGTTCTTGCCCACACTCAAAGCACACCCAAAAAAAGCCTATAAAAGGTACCAGGGGCATTTCATGGGGCCCCCTACTGACACCAGGCCCTCTGGCAGTGTCCGAGTGCTCGAATGGTCAGTCCGCTCCTGGTACAGAGCTGAAATGATTGGATTGTCCACCCCTCAAAGAGCTGACATTAGATCTTAGCCCTAGTTCACACTAATGCGGTGCAGCACAGCGCATGTGATTCACACAGGAACCGCACTGCATTCCTCTGCAAATCACATGCAATATCTATGCGGTGCAATTTGAGCCATACATTTTGTATGGCTCAAATCGCATCCGCACCAAAAAAGCTGCAGGACCCTTTTTTTCCCACACCTGATTCGCATCTCATGGGTGTTCACACCCATGCAATTCGAATTCTGGTAATCACACTGTTTTGCAATCTGTTTTGGAGTGTTGTTAATTTAACATACCAGATCCCATGGACGCCATGCAATTGCAAAGCAGAGCGGGAAACGCACAGGATTCGCTGCATTTTCCTGCACCGCATCAGTGTGAACCAGGGCTAAAGCAATGTCTCTCTAGTGAGAGTGATGGAGATCTGGCAGATTTCTCAGGGATGTTGTCAGGCAAAGATTGCTAAATATGATGAGGATGATGACCAGTGATAAAGAGCTGAAACCATTGCATTACCCTGTTCTCAAGATGTTGACTTTAGTCATGTGGAGCTTAACAATATTTACAGAGTTGTTGTGCTATTTAATTGTACCCACAACATTTTCAGTTAAAATGTCAACCTTTAATCCCTTTGTAATCTCCTTAAAGCAGAACTACTTTAAATTCTCTCAATCAACATAACTATTTTTAATGCAGCTAGCATTGGTAAAATGATAGGAAGGCACTGTATATTATATTTACTTATTTAAAGCGTTTTTTTTAATATTTATCTGTTGCTTGCTGGTTTCAGGACTAGTCATACATCCCAGGAGTCTTCATTAGTCTTTTTTTTTTTTTTTTTCTTTTAAGAAGATGAGGGGCTTTTTCTGCACTGATTAAGCCCTTCACCCCTAAGGGTAAAACAAATCTAAATGCCTACGCTCAATTTTGAAATGTTGACATGCGTTAGTAAAACCATACATATCATCACAACTACTTTGTACATAAAGGTGAATTACACCGCGCTTTTTTTTTCAGGACAAATTGGGATTTCATTTGGTGGTAAATGGTAATGGTTATCTTTTGATCTTTTTTTATTATCGAAGAAAAACTGGACTAAAATAGTAAAAAAAAAAAATTTTTTTAAATTTAGTTGTGTGTTTCTTGTTGCTACCATAACCTACCACCAAAGAACAAACCAAAATAAATTCCCCAGCTCTTGATTGCAGTGATACCATATATGTTTGGTATTTGTTTTTTTTGTACCTGTAGTACAGGCCAGGAACAATAGTGCGCATTTTGTTTGTGTGGGTTTTTTTTTTTGTTTTTACCTAAAACGCACTGACACCAATTTTTAATTTTTTTTAAATCTTGACCTTTGACACCGACCTTTTGACCTTGACCCAAACAATAACTCTGGCACTGAACTAGATCAAACCTTGATCTAGGTATTTTTTCTTTATTTTTTATTTTATTCGAATATTTATTTTATCATTTTTTTTTTTTTCTTTAACAAACATTTGTTTTTTTTCTCTATTCAAGGAGTTAGAGAGATACAATGTATCTCTCTTCTCCAGTCAGAGAGAGAAAGAGAGAGAGAGAAAACAAGGGGGCCGGGCTGCACAGTGACTGATCACTGTGATAGCCAATCAGAGGATGTCACAGCGATCATGTGACCCGGAATCGGGAGTCCTGGGTCCCGATCGCTAGAACGGGACTCTGTGACACCACGGTCTTTGTGCTGGAAGTGCGCAGTGCGGCACACTCCCAGCACAAAGACAGGTACGCAAATATGCGGCCCCATGGAAAAATGCCCAGTTCTGTGAGGCCGCATATTTGTGTGACGTCGGTGTGAAAGGGATAAACCATTTGGGGTCTAAATAGGACATATCACAGACCAAAGTTTAATTTTTGTTGAACTGCTTGCCTTTGTGACACTTGATTCCACCATTGTAGTTAAGTATGAAAATGAGCCCGTAAGCATTGTAATTTGATGTTTCACAATTTCCATAGTGTGCCTTGCCTGTAAAATATATATAATCCTCCTGTTTGCAAATACTCTGAAATTGGACTAGCAATAGCAAAAATTTGCATAAACAAGAATGAGATAAGCAAACTTTCATATCATGTCCAAGCATAAAACAGATTTTTGGCCCACTCATAGCTTTACTGCCAAATCTAGGGGAGTCAAGGATATGTTCCAAGTAGTTCAGAAGAACAGTATACAATTCTTTTGATTGCTGTATAGTGGAACCAAAGATGGTATGCAGTAACAATTGCATTACCCAGTTCTCAAGATGTTGACTTCATGACTTGAGTCATGTGGCGTCTGGGGCTGAGAAAGCCACACATGTAATCCACATGCTCAATGCCCTCCAATGAAGAGTCAAATAAAATATCTGAATTGTGCATTAGTGACAAAGTAGGAGGGTAAAGAGAAGTAAGATAGAAGGGGGACAGACTGGGGTGCACAGGTTAGGTAAGGGGTGGGGGGAGTCCATCAAGAAGGATATAAGTCACACATTGCCCAACAAGATGGCCTAGCTAGCTAGATGGGATAGTCAGAGGATCAGAACTAGGGATCAAAGTCCTTAGGTTACTTCAAAAGGTACCATGCCATATCGTTCATTACCCATGTCACCAGGGGGGTGGAGGAACACTAAGCTTTGGCTAAAAAAATGTTAGCCACCATAAAAAGGTAAAGCAAGGAGGCAGAACTGTGTATTTGTATGTAGCACTACCCCCTTAGGAGTTGCTGATGAATTGGGTCCCCCTATAGTCCTGCACAGTCAAGCAATCTGCATTGTCCTTACAAGCTTGCATCCGGAGTTAGAAATCAGTCCTTGAGCTTTTTGTTGTTGTTTTATTAAGGGGATTTTGAACTGGGATAGGGTAAAGGGGGTATAGGATGCCCAAGGTAACCGACTAAGAACAAATTTCCTGGAACTATTCACAGGCTTCTCTTCTGCAACATATTCTCTATTGGAGAGCTAGCGAGCATCTCCTTGATGTACCACCCTAGATGAAATTCTCCTTCACCCAGCAATCTGGAGGTTTTCCTGAGCAGGGGATCTGGCTCTTGTCCCTTTTTAAATGGGTGAACAGTCACAATTCGGGGGCAAATCCCCTATCCGCCCAGGGGGTGCAGGTGTACTCACTCAGATCCTCTCCTGTACTGCTTGTAAGTTGGCTGTAGCTACCAGGCCTATCAGTTGGGCTGCTCCTTCCATGCCATACAGGTGGTCCTCTCTCAGGGGCCAGTGAGTTTCAAGCTTTCCTCCTTTCCAGCTCCAGGCTCACAGGCAGGCCCTATCCCACTAGGCCTCCTGGCAGCCTTCTTCCTCACAACCTCACATCTTCCTCCAACTCTCCACACTCCTCACTCCTGCTACTGAGCAGGCTCCAGCACTTTTAAGGGCATCCTAGTCCCTTGCCAAACCTTCTGTTGGTGATTGGCTGAGGTCCCTCAGAGTGCAGTCAGCCACTCTACTGCCTCCAAAAGCCTCAGAGTATGGGCAAATTCCAGAGAAGCTGGCCTGCAGAGCCTAACAGCCCTGACCACAATTTAACACCTCTGGCTGTTACACCTGAGCTGCTATTCAGCTCCTGTCTAACCATTAGGATCTAGTTCCCCCTAGCTAAGCTAAGAGGGTGCTACATGTACAGTGCTTAGGCTTCATATTTAGTGGGGCTTTCTAAGGATCTTTCAGAATACCTCTCCCCAGATCCTAGATTCTTTTATGCATCTTTGTCAGAGCCTACAAGAACTTGGAGATCCCCCAACTAAGGCTCACGAGTTCCTATTTTAAAGGTTTCTCTACTTTATGCTTCAAAGTAGAAAATGATCAAGTTGCTATTAATAATGCAGTAAACGATTTCCCATTCTGTTAAATGTGTGACCACGGGGATACTTCAAGTCATTTATTTAACTTATTATAGAACCCACTAATCAATCTGTATAATATCACAGGGAATATTTACAACCACTTACGCAAATTAAATACTACTTGATAAACATTTAAAACATATAAAAACAGAATATAAATGTGAAATGTTCTGTCTGTCTAGACAAGTGGTTTTACAACTTACTTATGAGGTATAAGGGGCCTCAAATGTTGCTCCTAAAAGCACCAAAGTGCTATACCTAATATATGTAATGCTAGTGAAGACAGTCAGCGACTGGAGACATACTAGAAGAAATAGAGACTGCAAATATAATATATGAGTTGTGGGAGACTAGAAACCTGCTGCAGGATACAGTCAGATTTTTAGAATATGTTAAGTGAATATGCTCAAGATCCTTGCCATAACTGCCCTTTCACTTCAGTAGCAGGTCCATTGGGCAGTTTTGCTAAACGCAGTCCCAACGCAAGAACAAGACAATTTGTTTTTGTTTTATATCCTATGGCTTCAGTTCACACCAAGGCGCTGTGTTGGCTTGTGCTGAAAGAAAAATGTTTTGTTCCAAGGTATGTAACATGTTACAATGCACTGCAGCACCTAAAATTACAAAGCGGTTTAACAACTTAAGGACCGCCCGCACCACCCGCAATGTACTGCGGATGGGTGGCCCGTACAGGCACAGCGACGTGCCTGTATGTCGCTGGCCTCTTTACGCGCCCCCACCTGCCAACTCCTGCTGTGATTAGACACAGCAGGATTTTGTCAGAAGGTCCCGGTCAATGATTCATGGTCGAGATGTGCTGAGTCCAATTAGCCCAGAGCCCTCAGCCCTGTTTTGACAAACAACACAAGGCTCTGTACAGAGGTGACAATCTCTTTGTTTCTTTTCCCTGCAAAGCAGTAAGAAGGAATAAATACATTTTTAATAAAAAGCAGCACATAATACACACATTCACACATGCTTGGCACACAGTTAACCGCTTGATTACCATGAGATATTAACCCTTTCCCAGCCAGTGTCATTAGCACAGTGACAGTGTATAGTATTATCACTGATCACTGTATTAGTGTCACTGGTGATGTCAGTCCGTTCCCACCCAGTGTCAGTTAGTGTCAGATTGCCTTTCGCAGAGTCCCACTATAAGGTGCTGATCACCACCATTAGTAGTATGAGAAAAAAAAATCCATTATATATACCATTGTTAGTAGACACTATAATTTTCACACAAACGAATCAATATACAGAAGATGTAACAGAATACATTTTGGCCTACATTTATTAAGAAATTAGATTTTTTAAATATTTTTGTATTGGATATATTTCATAGCAGAAAGGAAAAAATATTGTTTTTATTTTCTAAATTTTCAGTATTTTTTTCATTTAATAAAAAGCAAAAATTTCTGTGGTGATCAATTTCCACCAAAAGAAAGCTCTGAAACAAATGATATAAATTTAATTTGGTTACAGTGATGCATGACTGCGCAATTACCAGTTAAAGTAGTGCAGTGTGAAATAGCAAAAAGAAAGGCCTGGTCATGAAGAGAGTAAAACCTTCTGGAGCTGAAGTGGTTAAAAAAAAGACATGAAAAAGCCAAGCACTGTTGTGTTATCACAAACATTGTGCACCAACCACTGTGTGGTGTGAGTGAGCCCTAAATGTAGAAATAAACTTTTAAATAAAAAAGGGCCCTTAACTGAATTAGGCAGGGTGATGCATAATTATTCAGGGCAGCCTATTGTGGTGTATTAATATACGTGTGTTAACATTTGTTATGTTAAGTTAGCCGTTCCTTTGAATGGGCTTCCTAATGCACCAGAAGGTACCAAAAAAAGATGCATGTTGAATGTCTCTAACTACACCACGACGCATGGCATGCATGCACGGCAAGGTGTGTTGGGGTACCATTCATAAAAAAATGGTACCATATTGCACAACATGTGAATTTTCTCCCTCAGCCATAAAGGAATGGGGGCATAAAATGAACAGCACATCCCACCCCCCACCTCCATTCTAGCCTGGGCCCGAATGACATGTCCTGCTCCAGCAGCCTCCTGGGAGACCCCCGTCATATATCCCAAGTGACTGTGGTAACCCAGTCACAGAGCAGACAGGGGGCAGAGCTGAGCTGTCTGAGTAGCTGACTGAGGAGGACCAAGATGGCAGGGCAGGGCTCAGGAACAGACAGCTGGACAGTTGATCATTGCAGGGTGACACTGGATCCTCTGGGCAGTTGAGTTTGTGTTTTCAAGAGAATACAGCATACCAGGTAAGACAGATGAGGGGGAAGGGGAGAGTTAAAGGATAACACTTTCATTGGAAAAAATAGCATATAAAAAAATTATATGGCATTTACAATTGCTGCACAAGTCATATTGTAACTAAATGTTATTAAAAATTACCTTTCCTTTTCTGTAAAATGCAATTTGTCATCCTGGAGGTGTCCTGTACACAGATTATGTACAGAAGGCCCCCCAGAAATGTAATTTCCTATATGTGTGATTGGCTCACTGATGCTCCCAGAAGTCTGCATTAGGATACAAGTCAGATTTTGGGTATTCCCTGCACCAAAAATGTAATTTTTGGTGAGACACTCCCAAGGGGAAATCACATCTAAAGGGATGCAGACCCGGTACCTTTCCTCATTAGAATACTGCAAGTGCAGCAGCTGATAATTATAAAGTCACTCCCATTCACATTCACTGCACATGGACACAGACAAACGGCTCTTTCTTCAGAAAAACAAAAAGAAAGGAATCTGCAACAGAGTTTGTTAAAATTCTTGCAGTTTACATAGATCACCCAGAGGGTAATGGGTTTTTTTTCTCATCAAAAGTGGAATTACTCTTTAAATACTTCTTAAACATACATTCACCTGAGGATGACAGGGGGAACTGGGGAGATTTGAACTTCAGTTTGCATTTTACAGACATTAAACATTTCTCTTTATGAGTCACATATGGTAAAGGCGATGATGCAAAAATAGCGACAATTTATAAACATAGCATTTATTCCTGAACTGCAAAATGTGACTAATTTAGATCTGAAAATAGTAATCCGTCAAGGGCTCTTCATCCATCCGTTTTTTTATAGAAGACTCCGATTTCTTTGAAAAGAAAATGTGTGTTATGCTTTGTGATTAATCTATTTCCTAAAGTCCTTTTCCTAGAAATGATTATGAAATTAAAGGAACAGTCTGATAGGCTACACTAGCTGGTTTCTTTTATGATGCATTTGATTTATTTGACCCAGTTTATGATTTTTTATAAAGTGTTTCTAGTCAGAATGTCCCCCACCTCCAAACAACACTATTTATTCCCTTTGAAAGTCACCAAGTCCTGGTCCCCCTTAAAGTAAGGTTACCATTTGTTCTGGTTTGCTAAGGGCAATCCCTGCTTTAAAGAGTCTGTCTACGGCCAACAAACATTGCCAGCAATGTTCCTGGACCTGACATTTATCATTGATTCTGCATGTCAGGAGAGTGGGAAAAACCTACATGCTGCACATTATGCTTCCTGATTTTCCTACTACGTTTTCCTGTGGAGGGGTGTTTTGGGTACAGTTGACTTCAGGAGGAGGTAGTACTGTGCAATTTTTTGGGACGTGAGCTACAGAATTATCTGGTAATGGGAGGATTTGTCTTTTCCACTGCTGTGGTGGTAGTGTTATTTTTACTAATTCAGGTGGAGCACTATAAGACTTCTGTGTACTAAATGTGGAAGAATTTGCCCATGCAGCATTTGAGCCCAGTAAGAGTTTCTGTGACACAAGGGAAAGGGCTCTATAAGATAAGCTGCATAGGGCCCCATGCTTTCTAAAGATGGCCCTGTACCCAGCAGTAGTTCTGTACCTGGGAAGGGGCAGGGGCAAATCTGCCGCAAGGCAAACAAGGCATTTGCCTTGAGTGCCATTTTTCAGGAGGGCCTCACCGCCCACAGGCAGAAGGGACCAATTGCATCACTACAGGGGGGGCAGTTGCTCCCCTAGGTTATTCCTTGCCCCTCCACCAGGAGCAGACTGTATTGGGTGGGCTCAGCTCGGGTGGAGGGAAGGTCTCAAGTAGGCTGGGACAGGCTCAGCTGTTCCCGGGAGGGCGGCCTCAGCTGTTCCTGGGCGGGAGGGCGGGCTCAGCTGTTCCCGGGTGGGAAGGCGGTCTCAGCTGTGTTCGGGGGTGGGCTGAGCTGTGCTCGGGTTGAAGGGCAGGCTGAGCTGTGCTCGGGTGGGTACAGTGATGTAATGGCACCTTTTATGAATAACAGCAACAGCCAGGACTGTTGCTCACCTGCCCGAGGAGCCTTGGGACAGGGTACTGCTTTCCTTGGACTCCAATGTGACGTGTGACTTCATCAAGTCATCTACTAAACAGAGAGGTAAGCAAGCATCCTGTCTGCAGCCTGTGACCATCTCTTGTATCCTGTCTGCAGTCTCTGACCATCTCCTGTATCCTGTCTGCAGTCTCTGACCATCTCCTGTATCCTGTCTGCAGTCTCTGACCATCTCCTGTATCCTGTCTGCAGTCTCTGACCATCTCCTGTATCCTGTCTGCAGTCTCTGACCATCTCCTGTATCCTGTCTGCAGTCTCTGACCATCTCCTATATCCTGTCTGCAGTCTCTGACCTTCTCCTGTAGCATGTCCGCAGTCTCTGAGCAACCCCTGAGGTGGAGCTCTAATAGGAAAAGGTGAAGCCTAAAGAGGAAGGGCCGGAGTTTACAGATGAAGAGGTGGCTCCTTTTTTTTTGTTTACAAACGTTTTATTAAGAGGCAATAAAAGCAGTGCAACCTCCTGAGCTACAATACACTCCAAGAAAAAGGAACATAGGTAATGAACAGTATTAGAAAATACAATCTTAAAAATATAAATGCAAGTACATGAATGAGGTCAGAAATACAAAACAACCAAGCTGTTTACAGAGACTCAAAGCACTTCAAACCATGATAAACCATCAAACAATAGATGCCAGTGTTTTTTCCAACCATCCCATTATCTGGTAAATAAGTGCATCCTATCTAGCAATGTATAGTGAATACATTCCATGAGCATAACCATATTGACTCTTCGCAAAACAGAGGCCAACGGAATTGTTGGTGATTTCCACTGAAGAGCAATTGCCCATAAGGAGGAGACACAAATCGTGTGGATTAGCCTCATTTTGTTGACGAGAATCCCCGAAATAGGAGCACCCAATAAACAAATTTGCATAAACCTAGTTATCGGAGTATCCGTCAAGGTAGAGGCCACCATCGAGACTCTATTCCAGATCAAGGAGAGACCATGACAGGCCCAGAACATATGCACAAGAGTACCAGCAAGGCCGCAACCCCTAAAACAGAGGTGCAACGTTCCTGGAAACATGATATGTAGTCTAGAGGAGGCATAATACCAGCAAATTAAAACTTTAAGAGCTGTCTCACGGACCGAAAGAGATCTAGATCCTCTCTGTGTATTATCCACCATGGAGTCCCAGTCATCATCGGTAAAACTAAAACCGCAATCAGCCTCCCATTTCTACCTATACAAGGGAGGAATGGGAAAGATGACATCCGAAAAGGAGCGATATAAATCTGGGATGAGACCCCCCCCTACATCTGGGAGAGTCACGACCGAAACACTCAAAAACGTGATCGGAGACGAAGGTTATAACGCAAAATGAGAAAATGTGTCTTATCTTTCGATATCGGTAATATTCACGAAGCAAGCGTGATATCGAAAAGCATACGTAACATATCAAAGAAGATATACGTCCCACCTCTCTGAAAATCAGATAATCTAATGAGGGCTCGATCATACCACCAGCGAAAAGCTTGCGGAGACGAAAATGCTGTGACAAAATTCAGGTCACCGAAAAATGACGAACCGGGTGAAACAGAGGAGATGAGGCTGAATTTAGATTTGTATTGGGACCAGAGGGTCAAAGAATGAACTACAATCTAATTATAAGTCAACGAGCAAGGGGGAATATTTGTCCAGAATAAACCCAGCAAATAGAACGGGCGTAAAGATTGAGATTCAAATCTGACCCAAAGTATCTGGGGAATTAGTAGTCACCTATTGTGCTAGTTGAGAAAATCAGGCTGCTAGGTAATAAAGCCAAAAATTAGGGAGGGCTAAGCCCCCTGCGATTTATAGAGCACAGATCATGAAAAACGTGGACGTCTATTTCGCCAGATGAAGTTGTTTATAACTCATTGAAAGTGGTCCAGGAATGTCTTAGAGAACGATATGGGGAGCGCTCGAAATAAAGGAGTTTAGGTAAAATGGTTATTTTCACAGCCGTGATTCTGCTTAAGATTTGGCATGGGTATCCTATCTCATTTTTGGGTAAAGTATGAAGACGAGATACACATGGTAGGTAATTGGCAGCAAATAACCCAGAGTCTCTTGGTGTAAGATAAATACCCAAATATAAGATTCTGCCTGTGGCCCAGCGAAATGGAAAAGAGCCATGTAGATACTTACCCTGAGGTTCAGCAACATTGATGCGCATAACCACAGATTTGGTAAAATTCACAGTGAGACCTGATATGGATGCAAAATCATTCAACAATGTACATAAGTTTGGTAGTGAAACGAATGTGTTAGTAAGAGAGCATAACATCATCAGCATACATACATACATACATACATACATACATACATACATACATACCTTGAATTGTGAAACCAAAAGTGGATATCCCGAAATATCAGGATGTGACCATATAGCAATAGCCAAGGGCTCCAAGATAAGCGCAAACAGTAGAGGCGAGAGAGGACAACCCTATTGGGTGCTTCTGCCCTGGGTAAAAAAATCTGAGTTGCAGCCTGGAAGTCTAATCCTCATTTGAGGGGAATTATATAGAGCTTGTACCCCCGACAGAAATTCGTCACTAAAGCCCAGCTTCTGCAACAGCATAAACAATTAGGGCCAGAAAACACTATCAAAGGCCTTGTTAATGTCTAAGTTCATCAACAATACTTCTTTTGAGTGCAAGTTAGCATCTTGAATGACGTTCAATGTAAGGCGTATATTATCTGTGATAAGCCTATCAGGATTAAATCCCGATTGGTCAGGTGAGACCAAAGAGGAAATAATTGGGGCCAGTCTATCAGCTAAGATATGGCTAAATATTTTTAAGTCATTATTCATAACAGAGATGGGTTTGTAGTTTTGTGGTAGAAGGTGATCTTTTAAATTTTAGGTATCAGGGACATATTAGCCAAGAGCATCTGGTCAGGAAAATTGCCCCCCTGTAAAATTTAATTAAACATAGATACCAGGGAAGGGTCCAATATAGGGGCAAAATGCTTGTAATAACTAGCAGAGAACCCATCAGGGCCCGGTGCTGTAGAACTATTCAAAGAGCCTAAAACTCGTATAATTTCCTCCAAGGTGCAAGGGGCATTAAGAAATGTTATCTGAGAGGGCGTAAGAGCAGGAAGAGGTAAGGAGTTAAGCCACGAAGTATCTGGGGGAGTTGGAACCGCCTGTGGGGGGGGGGGCTAACAAGGAGGAGTAAAACTCTGAAATTTGCCAGGACTTCGTGAAGCAAGGAGGAAACTTTACCCTGCTTTGTTATGTAGCTTATAAATGTGAGGGTGGGCGTATTGATCAAATGAGTTTCTGTGCAAACATGGTTGACGCTGAGTTACTTTGTAGTAAAAAAGAAGCCTTAGGCCAACGCAATGATTTTTAGTTTTTTTGGGACAGCAAGGTATTCAATTCTAAACGCTTTTGAGATATGTCCCTGTTAGGGAGGGATGGGTTACCCACATGACTTCTATAATGCGCTTCCAATTCACTTGTGAGCTGTTGGATTCCTTTCCAGCGGTCCTTATTCCTGGCTGCTACAATAGAAATCAGGCGACCTCTAAGAACAGCCTTGTGCGCCACCCACAACAATCCTGGGGAAATATCAGGTGTATTGTTCAACTGAAAGTACTCCTGGGGTGGCTCCTTAACAGGAAGGGGCAGGACACATTTAGATGGAGGGGGTGCCGATTTTAGTCTTGCCTAGGGCAGCACAAAACCAAAACACAACATTGGGAAGGGGGGGGTTAGTCATCACTGGGTACTACCATTTTTGAGGCTGCTCCGATTCGGCCACCAGCTGCATCATCAATGGTATGCCAGATGCTGAAAACTATTCTGCATTCTAGCACATGCCACTGAAAGAAGCTTAAGCTGTCAGGTGGAGTAGTACTGTATCTGCCCAACAGTTAACCTACAGGCCTGGCTTGATTGGAAGAGAGCTCAGCGTGGAAGGACGTGTATCAGTAAGGAAACGCTGATTATCAATGCCAGGTGAGCTATTAATATTGTACTGGGCTATTGTAATTTGCTAATTGTTTGCCTTATTTGACAAGCCTATTAGTTTACCTGTATGTGAATTGTACCAAAACAGATTAAAGGGATTGTAGACGGCATACCAGGCAAACGCATCATAAGAAATAAACACAAACAACCATTTGGCAATAAATTGGGTACAGACCTATTTTAATGGCTTTAATAAAATTGTCCCCCTTTACAATAAAGGTGTCGGATCAAATAATAAAGGCTGTCACAGGGCAGGGGGGTGGGGAGGTCACAGTTGTAGATCTTCACTGACTGGTGCCCTCAGCAGGTGGTCCTGGGCATTTATAAAGGGTTGCAAATCCCCTCTAGATCTTTCCAGGAGAACAGTTGACAGCCACAAGTTCCTCTCAAGCCACGGGTGAAACAGTTCACTGAAAAGAAGGGTCCAGGAAACCACCAGCTGCTACAATCCCATGAGGGTAGAAGGCTTTAAGGCAGGTTCCTTACTTTCATTTATGGTTCATGGGCAGCAAAGCGGGCAATCATGCCATAAGAAATCAACACAAACATCAATTTGCAATAAATTGGCCACAGCCCTTTTTTATTGTTTTTAAACATACAAAATAACCAAGTGACTAAACTTGTGGCAGAATATCAAGCCTAGCCCATTCACCATGACTCGGGCTGCAAACAGAATCAATGACTTTAACATAACTGTCCCTATGAGCCAGGATTGTACAAATCTAGCCTTGCCCTGCACCCTCCTCCCTCCCCTGACATCTGGCCAATCCAAAAACATTTTTATATAAATTAGCATTTAAAGATACATTTTCAGTATATTATCTTCTTGAAGCTCTCCTTTAGGTTCATAATATGTAGGAATGTCCAATTATCCATAAAGAAAGAAATTGACCAGAAATGATTTAAAGATGTGCGTTACGGCAAATGTAAAGCTTATAACTAGCTGAACTCCATCTGCCTAATCTTTTAATATTCCCTATCTCTAAGCCCAAGATACTGTAGATGCTTCATGTTTCTGCACCTATATAGCAAGAGAGATGAGAAATGAATGTGACCTAGTTTTAATGCCTTTAAGCATTTTTTGAAAAACACTGTTAAACTGATATTTAGTTAAAGGAAGCCAGTCCTTGTGAATAAAAATACCTTGCTGGCATTGTGCCTAACCTTTAAAAAATCTTTTAATATTAAGACAGGGAAATGTCAGAAACACAAAGGGCATTTAAACAAAGCCAAGTTCCTTTACCAATCTGGTCACTTTTTGACTGTCTAATTAAAATTCGTAACCTTTTTTCTCCTCCACTAATATTGTTTGACACACAGACCCATCTTATCATCCTTGTTTCCGGTGCTCATCCTAGAAATTCATAACATTGCAAAAAAGACTAGAGACAGTCACGATAACCTCACAGATAAACTACCATCCCACACAGAAGGTGCAACTGAGCTCTTAATACTTTCAGAGATTAGGCCTAAATCTATTCCTATAGGTAAGTGCTTGGGGCATATTATTTCTTTCTCGGCTGCATCTGGAATTAGCATTTTGAAATGATCCTTCTGCAAACAAGGAAGAGCAAGCTTGTTGCTCTTGCCAGGTATTTATGGAGCTTTGACCCAGATATTGGGACTAAGACCAACCATAGACAGAGCGATTTTTCTTTCCAGCAACCATGGGTTGCAGGAATAAAAATCACTTGATTCCACAGTCAGTATTGATAGGGAAGCAATTATGTTCACCTGGTATGGGGGGAAGCCATCCCAGCCAGGAGAACACAATTATTACTACTAGTGGCTCTAGTCACTAGCAAAAATCACATGTAAAATCTGACAGGCTGCTTGTACCCAAGTCGATTGATTAATCAACTTGGGTACATTTAGCCCACCCATGCATGGTTTGAATAGCGTCCGATCCTTACTAAACCGGCTGAATTTGAACCATCTACATCTCCTCACTGATGTAACTTCACTTCTCCACCCCCTGCTTTTTAGGTCTGAGAGATCCTGTATAAATTCTGCACTTTGAATGGATGTGGGGGCAAGATCGCTGTAAACAGACAGGTATAGCTTAAGTAGGGTGATTTGTTTGATCTGTGTATCACCTGAGGTCATTCACCTTGCTGAGTATATGTGAGGGTTTACAACCACTTTAAAGTTCATTTTATAAACTTCCTTTGTCATAAAGATTTACTATTAAATTGTGAAGACCATTAGATCTGCCAAAGGTGCCCTCTTTCATTTCACTATTTATTTGCGAGGTGATTTTTAGAACAAAAATAAACACAGCTTCCTAGAAAAAGCTCATACCAAGTTTAGACAATTATCTGACCTAGCCGGATTCATGAAAAGAAAATGATCTAAGTCATGAATGACTAATGGGTACCCGAGTACTCATTCAATAAAAGAAGAAAATCGAAATAAAACCATGACCGTGAACATCCCATGGGAAGAGACTTGCTGAAGGAAAAAACAGTTATTGAAATAAAAGGCTGGGGATTAATTGACAGAAGCCTGCAGGCTGATTTTATATCTGCCTTGGATAATAGTATTTGATTACCCAAAACTCTAATTTTTTTTTTAACTGCTTGTTCAAAAGATTCAGAAGTGACAGGAGATAAATCATTATCTGTTTGGCCATTTTAAAGAATTACACTTCGAAAAAGATAAATGATGAATAAGCCTAAAAGATTAATTCGTTTTTGGAATTATTCCCAGGAGAGAAATACTAAAATGTTGTAAAGGGGAGGACTAAAAGGGCCAAAATATCCCACACTATATGATAAACATTCAACAGAGTTTTAAATTATTTACTTAACAGCAACCTAAGCCTTTAAATTTAGGAAGCAAAAAAACCTTCTTCAAAACCTTTAATTAGCAGCAATGCCATCTGCTTGTCTTTTGTATTGCAGCAGCCAAGACAACATATATTATTTTTTTTTTTTTTTAATTTTCACTGAAGTTTGCACTTTTGGGAAAACATTTTTTTACCCAGCTACTGTTTTGATTGAGAATGTTTCTTAACAGACTTTGAACAGGGCTCCTGCAGAAATAAGCAAATGTGTGCCTGTATCTGCTTGGTAATTTACAGTGATTATTGTTGAAAGAAAATCAGATTCCTACATACATGGAGTGTATGTCACATGTTTTGTGGAACAGAGGAACACATTCACAGAAGATTGTTTGCACTGTTCATCATTTAAAGATTTTTATTGGACTGTTTCTTTATTGATCTAATTAAATGATGTGTTTGGACTTTTATCTGCCTCTGAATATAGGGAAAAGCCTACCAATTGAAGATTTCTGAAAGTCATATGTATATTTTGTCATAGTAATTTTGATTTGAGCACATGATTTAGTTGTTTGGGGAGCACTACAGTATTCATTACGTTATTACCTAGGTGGTGTGGAATCACTTATTCTGTGTTCCTTGGAACCCACATTAGGTGATTTGACTACATGGATTTTTTTTTATTTAACACTTTAAAGAGGAGCTCCACCCAAAAGGGGAAGTTCCACTTTAAGGGTTGGCACCTTTGGGGAGCGGGTACCTGAATTTGACAGGTACTCCCACTTCCGGTCCGATCGCCTAGGCGATCGGTAGCGGAAGGTGTCCTCCCTCCGTTTGGGACATGTGACAGATCTAAGAAGACTACAGGACCATTCAGGAAGTGCAGCGCTACTCGCGCATGCGCAGTGGGTACCCGGCTCTGAAGCTGCAAGCTATCACAGCCGGGTGCCCACACTGAAGATGCCAGCCTCCTGGAATACAGGACGGCCAGTGAAATGAGCGGCGGGACACACACCACAGGACCGAGGGACAGGCAAGTGGCTGTTTTTCAAAAGTCAGCAGCTACAGTTTTTGATAGGTTGAGTGGAACTATCCTTTAAGACAGGGTCCCCCCTTTCTTTCATTTTTCCTTATTTGTCCTAGAACTTGTAGATTAGAACAGTTCCTCGGGTTCTTTTTTATAACAAAACAGGGCAAAAAAAATAGTGTACAATGAGCAAAGCTGACTTTCAAAGTGCACTAATCGGGCAATCCAATTTTAGCTTTGGATGGTAGCTGTGCATTTCTACATTTTGCTCTTAAAAGAAAAGCTCCACCCAAAAGGGGAAGTTTTGCTTTAAGGCCTCATCCCCTGTTCCCCGTTAAGCATTGGTATCTTTGGGGAGTGGGTACCCAATTTTGACAGGTACCCGCTCCCACTTCTGCTGCGACTACCTAGGCGATTGGAAATGGAAGTTCTCCTATACCCCCCCCCAGTCTTTTGGGATATGTGACAGGTCCCAGAGGACTGTGGGACTATTCGCAATGTGCAGCACTGCAGCTGGGAGCCCACACTTAAGATGCAGGTGCTGGGGACACGGGGTTTATTTACTAAAGCTGGAGAGTCCAAAATCAGACTCCCTTCTGCATAGAAACCAATCAGCTTCTAACCTCAGCTTGTTCAATGAAGCTTTGGCAATGAAACCTGGAAGCGGATTGGTTTCTATGCAGAAGGGAGTCTGATTTTGCACTCTCCAGCTTTAGTAAATAAACCCAAGGATGTCCAATGAACCTGGCTGCTCTGAGGACACCACTGGATTGTAGGACAAGTGAGTGGCTCTTTTATAAAAGTCAGCAGTTAGTTTTTGTAGTTGCTGACTTTTATTTATTTTTTTTTCACCAGAGACTGGAGCAACTTATTGCATAAAATTGACAGAGTGGGATAAATTACATTTCCATACATATAAAATAGGGAAGCACAGACAGGCTAACCTGCGTAAACCTGTCCAGTAATATCTGTTCAGCACTGCTCTTCATAAACAACACCACTTTTTTTTTTTTTTTTTTTTTTAAATATTTATTCATTATCCATATAAAATACAAATGTCATCATTACTCTCATATAACATACAAAAACTTTCAGATATATCAAACCCATTAATTATATCCCTTTCTCTCTTTATTCCCCTTCAATCCTTATACCCTTTACCTCTACCCCCCCAACTATTACCCCCACCCACCCCAGAAAACCAACCTCCCCCCACTAATAAAACACCCCATTCTGCATTTCTCATTACATCTTTTCCTAAGTAATATGTACTTTCACCTATCCCACTCTACTACTTCATATATTTCACCTTGGACACAAAATCTTCCCATTTTCCCCACCTTCTGTTATATAACCCCATCTTGTCTTCTTGCATATAATACAGTTTCTCCATCCTACATATCTGGTTCACTCTTTCCACCCAATCCTCTTCTCTCTGCACCTCTGAGTTATGGCAAAACTTAGGTATCAGACCCTTTGCCGCATTCAGATAGTACCATATACCCGAATCCTTGTATTTATTCACTGATAGTTCTGAACTATGTGGTAGACACAACTCTGGGTCCAAACCTATCTTAGTCACTGAGATTATCCCAATTAAATGAACCATTGTCCTCCAAAAACCTTGAATCTTTGGGCACTCCCACCATACATGATATAACGTACCTATCTTACCACACCCCCGCCAACACTCTGGTGTGTTCTCCCCACTCATCTTATATTCAACGTTCGGTGCCATGTGCCATCTTGGTAAACACTTATAGTTTACCTCCACCTCTCTCATGCTTATATTCTCGTGTGTTAGTCTATATATTTTCCTTTGTTTGTCTTCATCTATCTCTATTCCCAAATCCCTTTCCCATTTTTCTATGTGCATTGACTTTGTGTCATAAACACCACCACTATACCTTCATAGATATATTCCACAAATGTCTGCTGAAGTCAGTGTTTTCTGAAAGAAACTTGAAGGTCACCATTGTGGCCAATTACACTAGTACAGGGGGTTATTATTGTTACCAGTGACCCTAATGCTAGAGGTTAATATTACTGTCAATGACACCAATGCTGGGGCTTAATTTACTCCCACACTACAAGCCATACACGGTGAAGCAGCACCCAACTTATTGGTCATGACTTTTTTCTACCTTCAAAGTGTCCCTCCTAACTATGCATGCATATCTTGGTACCTTATTTTGCCTTTATACCTAATGTTTGCCTCTTGTTCTAAAAGTCTGTGACTAATTGAGGGTATGCTGAAAATGAAGGGGGGGGGGGGGTGATTTTGTGTGTGTGTGTGTGTTTTTTGGGCGGTTTTTTTGGGTGTGGTTAAACGTCGGAGTGGTCAGTAGGGTGTCCTTAGATTAAATTTTGAAAATCTTCTAACTTTATCTTAAAAATGTTCTTTAGGACGGGGCGCTGCTGCAGGTATGAAGTGTTGGCACCTAGAGGTGCCTGAATATACCTTCAGCAGCCTCCAAAACTTCCTGCCATGGCTGAATCTCTGGCTGTGTGACCTAGGTGCATGCTCTGAGGCTATTTAGAGCTGTACCTGCCAGAATCGCTCTGGACAGAGTCAGTTTAATATTAGTTTTCCCTGCCGCCAGTAAGACAGTCCTAATATGCACATTGTGCAAGTTGGTGCTTTTTTTCAGAGGATATATAGGATTGGAGTAGTTGTGGGTAGAATTGAAAACCATTCTGTATGACACCTAGTGGGTGCCACCAAATTCTCACTTTCCCTCATTATAGAAATTCCCTTCATTTAATTTTTGGTGGATATATTGTGTGCCCTCCTAACTCTCTTGTATTGAACTGTATCATTGCTGTATTGTCTCCCTTTATATTGTAAAGCGTTGAGCAAACTGTTGGTGCAATGTAAATCCTGTATAATATTAAGAATGCTTTTCTTCTGTAGTTAAAGCAATATTAAAGCGGAGTTCCAGTGGTTTTTGTGTTTAAAAGTCAGCAGCTACAAAAACTGTAGCTGCTGACTTTTTAAAAAACACACACTTGCCTGTCCCGGAGTCTGTTCTCACCTGCGGCATCCCTTGTCCTCTTCTCTCCTCCATGGCGCCAGCAACTCTACTGTGGGCACCGGGCTGTGACCACTTATGGCTTCACAGCCTGTTGCCCACTGCACGTGCGTGAGTCGTGCTGTGCATTTTCATTGGTCCAGCAGTCTTCTGGGACCTGTGAAAGTTACCAGGAGACTGCGAGAGGGAGGAGGGGACTGAATTTCCAGCTCACTTCACCGCGGCGAACTGAGCCAGAAGTGGGAGCAGGTATCTGTCAAGAACAGGTATCCACGCCCCCCCAGAAGGTGCCATATAGGGCAGTTGGGGGGGCGGGGAGGAGGCAAATAAGCAGAGCTTCCACATTTGAGTGTAGCTCTGCTTTAAAGGCTTTTCTCTTTTTTTTTTTTTTTTTTTTTGTTAAAATGAAAAACATGCTATACTTACCTGCTCTGTGCAATATTTACCTCTGTTTTGGAAGTTCCCCATAGGCACTCTCTCTCAGTAAGCCGGCTGATATAGGAGACATCCATGTGTTCTCTCCCAAGCTTGGCTGTGTGCTTGAATAGGCACACACAGTGCGGCTCCGCCATTCCCCCCCCCCCCCCTACAGTATTTGATTGACAGCAGCAGGAACCTGTGAGACCAGGAAGAGAAGGATTGATGCTGCAGGTGAGAAAGCATTGGATCGGTGGAGTCAGGTAAATGTTTAGGGTAAGGTCACAACAAGTAGTGGGAAATGTTTTCCTTAACATTTTGACTTTAGAACCACTTTATTATAGTAAAGGTTTATGGGTTACCTTCCTTTCTATTATTAAAGGGGTGAATACATTATGGACTGATTATGCAAACTTGTATCAAATATTACATTGCGATGCTCTTTTTGCAAAGCATACAATAGAAATAGTCTTCCCATTGTCAATGATGTCTCTGTACATTCGGCATCCTGCACTGGAATCCTGTCTTTGTCTACTATTATAATAGCTGCATTGTTCTTGTGGTTTGGATCCTACAGAGGATGATTATAGTATTCATTTTCAGCACATGAATATACTCATTTCAGTTAACAAAAACTACATATGTTTCATTCTATTTTTGTTTTTGTATCATTTTAAGAACTGAGTTCAGCCGCTATTGCCAAGTACATTTTAAATATTCGCTTTTTTTAGATCAGCTAAAACTTTTTTCAGCTTTCCTAGTTGTTCCATTGACACAAAGTAAAGTTTTCAGTATAGTAATGTAGTAATTCTTGTAATTTTATCCTACTGAACTGTAAATAGCAAGGTCCAAAACCAGGAGAGGCCTCTTAGCTATCCAGGCACTGTTAAGCAAACACTGCTTTTGTTACCAGAGTTGGGGTAGGGTTGTTAAAGTAAATCTTCATATTACATGTATGCTTTCAGTATATTGCTGCTTTCATTAGTTATTTGAATTGCAGAAAAAATATTTGTGCATTTGCTTTGCTTGTTGTAAAGTACCCTGGATTGTCCAGGACTGTCACGAATATTTGAACGAAGTCCTGCCATTTCTGTGTCCCTGCCAATGTCCTGGAAAACTGAGATCAGGGTGGGGGCAGCAGCAAATAGGGGTTCCTAATTCTGCAAGACCCTAGTACAGGAGTTTAAAAAATTAAAAACTTTCCTGGTCCCACTTGCTCAGCAGGAAAGAGGGGGTCATGGCACACTGGGGACTATTTTTTCATTTGTGGGAGCGGCAGGGTAATCTGCAGTGCTGCTGTTTCTTGTTAACCACTTGCCTACCGGGCACTTATAACCCCTTCCTTACCAGGCCAATTTTCCGCTTTCAGTGCTGTCGCACTTTGAATGACAATTGTGCGGTCACGCAACATTGTACACATATGAAATTTTTATAATTTTTTCCACACAAATAGAGCTTTCTTTTGGTGGTATTTACTCGCCGCTGGGTATTTTTTAATTTTTTTTTATTTTTTGTGCTATAAACAAAAAACCAAAAAAAAGTTTTTCTTTGTTTCTATTATAAAATTTAGCAAACATGTAATTTTTCTCCTTCACTGATGTGCGTTGATGAGGTGGCACTGACGGGCAGTTGTGGGTGGCACTGCTTGGCACTGATAATCAGGGCACTGATCATCAGTGCCCTGATCGGTGCCGATCCCTCCTCTGACAACTGCCGGTTCTCGGCAGTACTTTCCTCACGCAGTGAGGAAAGTGCAGCCGATAACTGGCAATTGCATTTCCAGATGATCAGTGTGTCATTGGACATGGCTGATCATGTGGTAAAAGGCCACTGTGATTGGCCTTTTACCATATCACGTGATCAGCTGTATCCGTAGGACACAGTGATCGCCGGGGGCGCGCATGAGAGCGCATTCTGGGAGGACGTCATGCTGCCCTCCCAGAACTGGCTGCCCGTAGTGAAGCTGTCATTCGGCTATCTGCCGTCGGCAAGTGGTAAACTCCCGGCCACTTTTGTATCACTCTGCCAAAGCAATGTAGAAGAGGCTGGGATGTTACCTGTCACCAGATTAACTAAACTGCTGAAAGCAACACAACAGGGCAAGTGACACAGAACAGTGTTGGAGACCCATCCCTCCCCCAGCAGCTTGGTCCAGGGATGACAGTGAGGACTCCGACATCCCCAGCATCCCCGAGGCAGTGTGAGTTGGTGGGAGGGGGTGCAGCCAGCCTCAGTCCCCATTCATTCTACTAGTGAATTGTCAGCAATGGAGGTAAGCTCTATGCTGGTGTTAGGGATTTGCAAAACTGCTGTGCTATTATAGATGTGAAAGTCTGCAATGGGCATATCTCTCCTTTTTTCTTGTAGCACTACCAGTGACTGTGAGAAATTGGGTTTAAAACTACACTGTCCAATTTTTCACGGTCAGGACAGTGCTACATGAAAATGGAGATTTTTTTTTTTTTTTAACTTCTATCTAAAATTTTAGAAAGGAAAGTGCTGTTCACTGACAAAGATGGTGTCTCTGTTTTCATGTAGCATTGTTCTGACTGTGAGAAATTGGACAGTGTAGTTTTTAAACCCAATTTCTCAGTCACAGTTTGCTGACGCCATCACTAAGGCCCCGCTTCACGCACCACATTTTTTACAATTGATGTTGAGCCACACCCACAATTGAATTCCCCCACCCCCAATTAAAATGATACTCCGCCTTTCTGGACATACAGAAAAAATTGTCCCTAAAAAATTTTTTTAAATGTTGGTAACTATGCTAATGTGTACACACAGTCATATGCAGTGGGGTTGATTTACTAAAACAGGAGGGTGTAAAATCTGGTGCAGTTGTGCATGGCAGCCAATCAGCTTCTAACTTCAGCTTATTCAAGGAAACTTTGGCAATAAAACCTAGAAGTTGATTGGTTGCTATACAGAGCTGCACCAGATTTTGCACTCTGCAGTTTTAGTAAATCAACCCCCAATAAGTGTAAGTGGAATTCATCATAGCAATCATTTCGATATATTTTAATTGATCTCAAATGAACACTGGTGGTTTGCTATAATCTACACTTTGCATAATATCTCTATTTGTGCTACTGAATTGACAATGCCTAATGTATATCTCTATTTGTGCTACTGAATTGACAATGCCTAATGTATTATCAGGTGTGCATTGTCTGTTCAGCTAAGGTGTGGAGATTTAGCAAAATTGTCAAGTTAATTATGTACCTGTGCCTTAAATAGGCCATACATTATACAGTTTTCTATCCTCCTACCAGGGGTTGCAGGAAAGAAAATTGCTCAATTCCCCCATTAACACAGTCAGTGTTGATGGGTGAATTCCTCATGCAGCGCTATTGTGTTCAGCCGTCACAGAGCCTTCCATGCCGGCAGAACACAATGATCTCTGCTATAGCCGTTCGCAGTGATCAAAATAAAAAAACCCTGACAGGCTTGTTGTACAGGTGATGGATCAACTCCAGTACATCAAGCATGACTATAGACGGATTGAATCTCAACTGGTCCCTGCTGAACCAGCCCAGATTTGATCCATCTATGGCCGGTTTAAGGCCTGGTGCACACTAGTGCGATTTTGGATGTGACTTGAATTTCACAGAATCACGTGACAATGGAAATCACGTTGTTTTAATGGTGTCCGTTCATACCAACATGACTCCGCATGGAGCGATTTTGGAGAAGGTTCCTGTACTAATTTGGTGTGTATCCAGTGCAATTTTGGCCCCATAAATATACAAACCTTATTATTATTATTATTATTATTATTATTATACAGTATTTATAAAGCGCCGATAGTTCACTCAGCAATGTACATTACAAAGGGGGACAGAACATGTGACAGAACAATACCAATACAATGCAAAACATGAGGGGATTAGGGCCCTGCTCTTTCGAGCTTACAATCTAGAAGGGACGGGATAGTTGTACAGGAGGAGATAGCTGTGGGGGATGGAGTGGTAGGAAGAGTGGAGGAGGTTGGTCAAGTTAGCAGGGGGTAGGCTTCCCTGAAGAGATGGGTTTTCAGGGTGCGCCTAAAGCAGTGTTTCTCAACTCCAGTCCTCATGGACCCCCAACAGGTCATGTTTTCAGGATTTCCATTATTTTGCACAGGTGATTTGATCAGTTTCACTGCCTTAGTAATTACCACAGCTGTTTCATCTGAGGGAAATCCTGAAAACATGACCTGTTGGGGGTCCATGAGGACTGGAGTTGAGAAACACTGGCCTAAAGGAGAGGAGAGTAGGTGATAATCTGATGGGTTGGGGAAGGGAGTTCCAGAGGATGGGTGACACCCTGGAGAAGTCCTGGAGGCGGGCATGAGAAGAGGAGACCAGGGAACTAGAGAGAAGGAGGTTTTGTGAGGAGCGGAGTGTGCGTGCTGGGTGGTACTTGGGTATTAGGTCGGTGATGTAGTTCGGGGCAGTATGGTGGACAGCTTTGTACGTCAGTGTTAGGATTTTAAATTTGATCCGTTGCGCAATCGGAAGCCAGTGGAGGGATTGGCAGAGGGGGGTGGCGGAAACGGAGCGGTTGGAAAGGTGAATGAGTCTGGCAGCTGTATTCAGGATCGACTGAAGCGGGGATAGCCAGCGGCGAGGCAGGCCAGTGAGGAGGGAGTTGCAGTAGTCGAGTTGTGATATGATGAGGGAGTGGATGAGCTGTTTAGTGGTTTCTGGGGTTAGGAACGTGCGGATTTTGGCGATGTTGCGGAGGTGGAGTCTGCACGAGTTTGTTAAAGATTGGACTTGGGGCTGGAAGGATAGGTTGGAGTCCAGAATGACACCAAGTACTCTGGCCTACAGGGCGGGTTTGATATTGGCGTTGTTGGATGTGATGGAGAAGTCAATGGGGGGTGGGGTTCGGGCTGGGGGGAAGACAAGAAACTCAGTTTTGGAGAGATTCAGTTTAAGGAAGTGGAGCGACATCCAATCTGATATGTCGCTCAGTAGGTGTGTGATTCGGGCAGAGACAGAGGGGGTGAGGTGGGGGGTTGAGAGATAGATTTGTGTGTCGTCGGCATAGAGGTGGTAGTTGAAGCCGTGAGAGTGTATGAGTTGGCCAAGGGAGGAGGTGTAGATGGAGAAGAGAAGGGGCCCAAGGACAGAGCCTTGAGGGACCCCAACAGAGAGGGGGAGTGAGAGGGAGGTGGTAGCATTATAGGTAACGCTGAAAGAGCGTTGTGACAGGTAGGATGAGAGCCAGGAGAAAGCAGAATCTCTGAGGCCGAGGGAGTGTAGTATTTTGAGGAGGAGGGGGTGGTCAACTGTGTCGAAGGCCGCAGAGAGGTCAAGGAGTAGGAGCACTGAATGGTGGCCATTAGCTTTGGCGGTTAGAAGGTCGTTGGAGAGTTTAAGTAAGGCGGTTTCGGTGGAGTGTAGGGGATGGAAGCCAGACTGTAGGGGATCGAGGAGGTTGTTGTCATTGAGGTGAGAGCATAGGCGGGTGTAGACGAGGCGCTCAAGGAGTTTAGATGTAAATGGGAGCAGGGAGATGGGTCTGAGGTTGTTCGGGTCATTGGGGTCCAGGGAGGGCTTTTTAAGTATGGGGTGATGTGTGCATGCTTCAGTGGGGAGGGGAAAGTGCCGGAGGAGAGGGAGAGATTAAAGATGTGGGTGAGGGAGCGTAGGATGGAGGGGGAGGGAGGTCGTAGGAATTGTGAGGGGATAGGGTCGAGGGGGCAGGTGGTGAGGCGGGCATCAGAGAGGATCTTGGAAACTTCCTCGATGGTAGTAAGGTCAAAGTTGCATCCAAGTAGCACTATATAATCACACTGAACGTCGGATCATTGTATTGCAGTAGAAGGAACCTAGCCTAAAAAAGACACTTGTGCATGCCTAGGCCTGGGAACCAATTATACTAATGCAGGCATGGACCAATGATGTCATTACATCACACCAATTATGCTGAAGGGAGTATAAATACTTTGGGAGCCTTGCCATGTATCTTTGGGCATAAGGGTGCCTCCTATATGCGGTTTTGTCCCATCTAGCACTGAGAGTGCTGGTAGTAAAAGAATGGATGCCCATTAGCTTTGTAGTCTCAGAAATGTCAGCAACATTAGTTTCACTAAATTCACTACATGAATCAGCCTACACTGGAAATTCACACGGTTTCTCAATACTACTGTTTACTTGCATTTGAAATATAGTTGACAATAATACAAAAATAATGAGGATTTGGAGCAAACTTGAAGTTATAATATTGGCTTTAATGTGAAAAGTTTACAAGTGGTTACAGTGCTCAAGTAATGACTTAAAGTAGAGTTCTGGTCTAAAAAAAAAAGAAGAAAAGTCAGTCAGCAGCTACAAATACAATACAATATAATAATACTTTTTAGTATACAGGATTTATATAGCTCCAACAGTTTTCTCAGCGCTTTACAATATAACGGGAGACAATACAGCAACAATACAGTTCAATACAAGAGGGTTAGGAGGGCCCTGTTCCTTGGAGCTTACAATCTAGGAGATTTTATTATAAGGACATTTGCATGTCCAGGTGTCCGACAATGTCCGCACAAGAGCTGATTTCCCTAATCAGTTTTGGGTGAAGGTGGCAGCATCTTAACTAAAGGAAACGGGTAGTAAAGCTTTCCAGCTGGTTTCCTACTGAGCATGCACAAGCGATGCTGTGCTTTGTGATTGGTCCCGAAGTCTTCTGGGATCTGTGATGTGTCCCAGAAAGCTGTGGGAGGAAGGAGGAGGGGTCGGAGATTGCCGCAGCAAACTCAGCTGGAAGTGGGAGTGGGTACCTTTCAAAACTCACTCCTCCTTAAAAAGTGCCAAATGTGGCAGTGGAGGTGGGGGGGGGGGGGAGGATGCCAACAAGCGGAAGGTGGTAACTCCAGCCCACTAACCTGTCTGTATCCTAAAGCAGACCTATATCAATATTGGGCAACAAAATCTGAGTGCATGAAGAAAAAATACATATTCTGATGTTATCATCAGTGAAAACGTCACATTAAAATGATCAGTAGATCCAAATGAATGCAGCTTTTTTTCATTGATAAATCATTAATATCTGTCACATACAGGGGCGGACTGACCATTTGGAAACTTAGGCACTGCCCGAGGGCCCGGGGTCAGTAGGGGGCCCCATGAGATGCCCCTGGTACACTTCTTTTTTTTTTTCTTTCATAGGCTTTTTTGAGTTTGGGCAAGGACACGGGGGCCCCATGAGTTGTCAGTTCGCCCCTGGTTACGTACCTGATTGGAGACTGAAATGACGAGGTCGGTCTCACTTGTGTCACTAGCCCTGACCCCACTGGAAGTGGAACAGAGGGTGTCTAGGGTCCAGGGGGACAAGAGCGCCAGCAGATGTTGTTTGCAGCTCGAGACTTTGGAAGACTGATGGACCACCAGGAACAGTAGTGATATGCAGAGCTGGTATGATAGGTCACCAGGTGTGCACCAGAGCAAGGCAGGAAGCTGGGATGGGACATAGGAGCAATGTCCTAGGAATAGCTGGGGTCATCAACTGGCGGACAGCAAGGTACCAAATCATAAACAAGCCAAAGTCAGGAGCAAAGCCAAAGTCAGGAACAAGTATCAAGCAGGAGAGGAATCAGAGTCAGGTTTGGAACAAGCCGGGTCAGCAACAAGGAAATCACACAGGAGCGAGCAGGAAATGGGGAACAGCTGAAGACCAGTCAGCACAGGTAGGGGCACCTTTTAAATAGTCCTTCTGGCACCAATCTTCGCCATGCGTGTGCGCAATTGCGCATGTCTATTCGCCAGCCATCTCATGGGAATTTCCTTACAATATCCCATTTAAATTCTGGTGTATTAACCCATGTGCTTTCACGCGATAAAGTACTAACCGGCTGCCAACACACCAAAACATCCGTGGCGAGTTGCTGTGCACTGTGGCATGCTGCAATGCCCTAATGTATCGGAGTGCCATTCAAGATGAATGACTATGCAACACATGCTTGCTTCATGTTGCAGTAATCCACATGTTCTCATAATGTGTATATGTAAATGAGCTCTAAATGCATTTTGTTTTTTTTAAAGCAACTAGCGCAAGTGTCTGAATTTTAATTGGCACATGCCTTGCAATCTGTATAGCAGGGCTCAGACTGGGAAATGGAGAAGCAGCATAAGAATCAATAAGGTGTGCCGCAGTGCTCATGTGCTAAAAAAGAGAACACACTGACCGGAAGAAAGAGCGATGTGATGGTGAGATGGGCTTATCAGTCTGCCTCCCTATTTTTTACTTTCCAGCCACAAGCTGGGGGCAGGGACTAGACCTACAGTGAAGGAAATAAGCATTTGATCCCCTGCTGATTTTGAATGTTTGCCCACTCACAAAAAAATGATCTGTCTAAAAAAGTTTCCTTCCTTGCCAGATAGCACTGTGCTGTGGCAAATCTCAGGACTGGATGAACAGTAATGTAAACAATCCTTTGGCAAGCAAACAGCTACTGTATATGTATTCATCATTGTATTTAGCTGTTTATCCAGAGTTTAGCTTTCAGCTGGGGTGAGTGTGACAAAGCTGTTCCCCTATAGAAACACTATAGTGGGTAAGCACTGTCGCCCTAAGGCAGAAAATATGTTACTAATAGAATCACGTGCTGAAAAAAGAAGAAAAATGCAATCATCATATCTAAGGATTGGTAATCTGCAATTATTAGATTTTTGTTCTTGGGTTACATACACTTTAAAGCTGAATGCAGTGATCAATAAAAAAAGACCTTTGAAATAGGCAAATCCTTCTGCAATGCAAGGGTTAAATGCTCATGTCTAGGGGTAAAGATACATTGTATTGAGACGCCCCTCCAAATCATTGGATTCAGGTGTTCCAATCACCTCCATGGCTACAGATATATAAAATTAAGCACCTAGGTATGCAGACTGCTTCTACAAACATTTGTGAAAGAATGGGTCGCTCTCAGTGAGGTAAAGCGTGGTATCGCGATAGATTGCCACCTGTGCAATAAGTCCATACGTGATATTTTCTTGCTACTAAATATTATACAGTCAACTGTTAGCCCTTGTTCACATCTATGCGGTTTTGAGGGCCACAATTTGCACAGGCATGAGAGCCCATTCATTTGAATGGACTTGCGTGCCCCAGGACATGCAAGGAAGAAGTCCCTGCACTACTTTTGGAAATCAAAGCCCGCATGGGAACCGAGGTTCCCAGTACAGTTGCGATTTCCAGTGCGGGTGGCGTGCCATTAGAATTAATGGCACCTGCCTGTGGGTAACACATTCCTTGTGGGTGGTGCAGCTGCGGGTATTTGTGCGGGTCCCGCAGTGGCACCACCTGCATAGATGTGAACCAGGGGTCAGTGGTGGTATAACAAAGTGGAAGCAACTGGGAATAACAGCAACTCGGCCATGAAGTGGTAGGCCACGTAAAATGACAGACCGGGTCAGAACATGCTGATGCACACAGTGCACAGAAGTTGCCAACTGTCTGCTAACAGTCAATAGCTAAACTTCATGTGACTTTCAGATTAGCACAACAACAGTGCATAGAGAGCTTCATGGAATGGGTTTCCATGGCCAAGCAGCTGCATCCAAGCCTTACATCACCAAGTGCAATGCAAAGCGTCAGATGCAGTGGTGTAAACCACACCACCACTGGACTCTAGAGCAGTGGAGACGTGTTCTCTGGAGGGAAGGATCACACTTCTCTGTCTAACAATCCGATGGACGTGTTTGGGTTTGGCGGTTGCCAGGAGAACGGTACTTGCCTGACTGCATTGTGCCAAATATAAAGTTTGGTGTAGAGGGGATTATGGTGTGAGGTTGTTCTTCAGGGGTTGGGCTTGGCCCCTTAGTTCCAGTGAAGGGAACTCTTAAGGTGTCAGCATGCCAAGACATTTCGGACATTGCATAAAGCAAGGTGTATAAAGACGTGGATGAGTGAGTTTGGGGTGGAGGAACTTGACTGGCCTGCACAGAGTCCTGACCTCAACCCAACAGAACACCTTTTGGATGAATTAGAGTGGAGACTGCGAGCCAGGCTTTCTCGTCCAACATAAGTGCCTGACCTCACAACTGCGCTTCTGGAAGAATGGTCAAACATTCCCACAGACACTTTCCTAAATCTTGTGGACAGCCTTCCCAGAAGAGTATAGGTATAGGGTGGGCCAACTCAATATTGAACCCTACAAAAACTGGGATGTCATTAAAGTTCATGTGCGTGTAAAGGCAGGCGTTCCAATACTTTTGGCAATATAGTGTATTTATACTTGCCTTATTCACCTCTCCTCTGGCAGCTGGTAATCTCCTTGGCTCCAGGATGTGGGCAGACCCTTGCCATCCTTACATAATTTGCAGAATTGCTGGTCCGGAATTGTATATGATGATGTTGGTATAGTGTACCTGCAACCAGAAAGGCAGCAAAGGGAACTGGCATTGGGGGACCAGTTGTACAGTGCAGAAGAAGCCTGCAGGACAGGAATAACATAAGTACACTCACCGGTCACTTTATTAGGTGCATTATGCTAGTACCTGGTTTGACCCCCTTTTTGCCTTTTGTTCCATATTGACATGAGTTACTGTTGCCTTTCTATCATCTCAAACTAGTCTGCCCATTTTCCTCTGACATCAACAAGGCATTTTTGTCCACACAACTGCCACTCACTGGATATTTTCTCTTTTTTGGACCATTCTCTGTAAACCCTAGAGATGGTTGTACATGCAAATCCCAGTAGATCAGCAGTTTTTGAAATACTCAGACCAGCTTGTCTGGCACCAACAACCATGCCACATTCAAAGTCACTTAAAACCCCTTTCTTCCCCATTCTGATGCTTGGCTTGAACTTCAGCAAGTCGTCTTCACCACGTCTGGATGCATAAATGCATTGAGTTGCTGCCATGTGGTTGGCTGATTAGCTATTTGTGTTACCAAGCAATTGAACAGGTGTAACTAATAAAGTGGTCGGTGACTATATAACTGCTTATTTCTCTACCCTAGACAATTCCTCTTTTCACTTAACCCAGTGTTCAGCATTAAATCCACTTCTCCATATCTATGCCTGGATGACGGTAAGAAACCAAAGTTCCTTCTTATCCTTCATTAGTAGTTGCTGTTAATCTCCCATCATAGCCAGCTTTGTTCCCAGTGTCTTCATTGTACTGGCAGGTATTATGTTCCTTCCTATGACTTGTGACTGACAAGAATACTTCTACACAGTTATGTTCCTGGGTAGTATAGGTCAGCGTTTCTTAAAGGGCAAATTCACCTTTAAAAAAAATAAAAATAAATTCAGCTGTTACAAATACTGTAACTGCTGACTTTTAAAAATGAGGTACTTACCAGCCCCTGGAGTCTGGCGCTGTCTTCCTGTAGTTGGATTTTCCCAACTGTCAAGACACCACAATCTAAAGTGTAAAAAAAACTTGTAAAATGTTGCTTATCAATTTGAAACTTGAGCCTGGGACAATGAACAGAACCAAAAATTTTACAATAGAAACCCCCTTAACATCAGAGATTACCCTCTTCTGATCAGAGGTCCCCTCAACACTACATCAGATGTTCCCTATCACATCAGAGGTCTTCCCATCACATAGGTGGCCTTCTATAAGTCAGAGAGCAACCCCATCAAAAACTCCCCTCATCACCTCAGAGTCTGCCCATCACAGAGTTCCCTCTTTCCATCAGAATCCTTATCTTATGGCTTCGGGAGCATGGCAGAGGGTAGGAGGAAGAACAGGTCTTAAAGAATGTGCACTACTGTCCTCTGCTGATGCTGGGTTGGTCCACTCAAGATCAATTTCATGTGTTACTATGGTGAGCTCAGGTTGGTTGCTAGAATCATAGCAACCAATGACACAATGCACCCTGGCCCAAGAGGGTCATTGGTTGTTATAGTGCTGGCGGCTGGCCTGCCTGCATCCTATTCAGGGCACTCTGGGTGAACCCAAACGGCATCCTGCTGGAGAAACACTGATATAGGTCATTCTAAGCGCAGTTGGATAGTGCCCTAGCAAATGGGTCCCTTTTTTTTTTTTTTTTAACAGGAAAACAACAACAAATCGTTAGATAATTCACTGACAGGGGTCCATTTGCACAGGAAGAGAGACTAGGAAATACAGAAGTATACCTGAGGAGGTATAGGCTTCAATGGGGTGCAAATAATGTATTTGAAATGCAGGATAACAGAGGATCCTCTGGAGTCACTGCACATGACTGAATGCACTAGGATCACTGGTTGACGCAAAAGTGCAGGGGGTCACTGGAGAAGCTAAGGTCACTGGAGACACCAAAGCGCATAGGTCACTGGAGACACAGAAGTCTATGAAGATACGGGAGCTCAGGGTCACTGGGCTCGCTGAAGACACGAGTCACTATAGATAACAGATTGCATCAGTCACTGGAGACACGGGAATCTATGAAGAAATAGGAGTGCAAGGGTCAGTGTAGATGCTGGAGTCACTGGAGACACCAGAACACAGGGGTCACAGGAGATATAGGAGTTACTGTAGATGCTAGGGTCATAGGAGACACATTAGTCTCTGGAGACACAGATGACATAGGAGACACAGGTCACTGGAGATATAGGAGATGTAGGGAGTTGCTTGAGTGCACAGGAGTCGCAGAATCACTGAAGGCACAAGACTGCACATGAGTGCAGGGGTCACTGGAGGCACAGGAGTGTAAAGGTCACTAGAAATGCAGGGGTTACTAGTGGCAGAAGAGTACAGGGGTCTCCAGTATCAAAGGAGTGCAGGGGTCTCTGAAGGTGCAGGGGTCACAGTTACTAGAAAGAGGAGTACACCTGAGGCACAGGTAGATGGTAGAGACACGGACTTTGGCTCAGACATAACACTGCAGTCAAGCACTGATAAGTGTATTGCTTAGCTCTTTAAGACCACTTCTGCAATCTGATGAGAAATCCAGAAATGCTGGTGTCAGCACAGAATGGTGTGTATGACAAAGTAGATCACCTGTGGATTTGTTAGGAATGGCACCTAAACAACACACTCAACATACAGTACAGGTGAAACTCGAAAGATTAGAAAATCGTGCAAAAGTTCATTAATTTCAGTAATGCAACTTAAAAGGTGAAACTAATATATGAGAGACTCATTACATGCAAAGCAAGATAGTTCAAGCCGTGATTTGACATAATTGTGATGATTATGGCTTACAGCTCATGAAAACCCCAAATCCACAATCTCAGAAAATTAGAATATTACATGCAATTAATAAAACAAGGATTGTACATAGAACAATATCGGACCTCTGAAAAGTATAAGCATGCATATGTACTCAGTACTTGGTTTGAGCCCCTTTTGCAGCAATTACTGCCTCAAGCAGTGTGGTATGGAAGCTATCAGCCTGTGGCACTGCTGAAGTGTTATGGAAGACCAGGATGCTTCAATAGCGGCCTTCAGCTCTTCTGCATTGTTCGGTCTCATGTCTCTCATCTTTCTCTTGACAATTTCTCTTGATTCTCTATGGGGTTCAGGTCAGGCGAGTTTGCTGGCCAATCAAGCACAGTAATCCCACGGTCATTGAACCAGGTTTTGGTGCTTTTGGCAGTGTGGGTAGGTGCCAAGTCCTGCTGGAAAATGAAGTCGGCATCCCCATAAAGCTCGTCTATGGAAGGAAGCATGAAGTGCTCCAAAATCTCCTGGTAGACAGCTGCGTTGACCCTGGACTTAATGAAGCACAGTGGACCAACACCAGCAGATGACATGGCTCCCCAAATCAACACAGACTGTGGAAACTTCACACTGGACTTCAAGCATCTTGCAGTGTGTGCCTCTCCATTCTTCCTCCATACTCTGGGTCCTTGGTTTCCAAATGAGATGCAAACGTTGCTCTCATCAGAAAAGAGGACTTTGGACCACTGAGCAACAGACCAGGTCTGTTTTTCTTTAGCCCAGGTAAGACGCTTCTGACGTTGTTTGTTGTTCAGGAGTGGCTTGACAAGAGGAATACGACATTTGAAGCCCATGTCCAGGATCCGTCTGTGTGTGGTGTGTCAGGAATGGACTGGCCAGCA
The DNA here is from genome assembly GCF_062004578.1 of Staurois parvus. Taxonomy (NCBI): domain Eukaryota; kingdom Metazoa; phylum Chordata; class Amphibia; order Anura; family Ranidae; genus Staurois; species Staurois parvus. The sequence goes on from NW_028319936.1 coordinate 1,021,466, forward strand.
ATAGTGGGACTCAGCTGCCTTATGAGCTGCAGTACCAGGGCTGGCCAGCGGGTGCTCCCAGCAATCAGAGACTCAACCTTGCAGCCAGTCAAACACCTGGAACTAATTATACTGGTGTATTTAAGGGACATTCAGACCTGCAGACTCTGCCTTGGTGTTGTGTTTCTCTTGGGCCCTGTATCCTGTTCCTGCTCTCTGTTCCTGTCTGATTCTCTGCTGACCCTGCTCTGATCCCTGGCTTGTCTGACCATTCTCCTCTGCCTGACCCTCTGTACCACGCTGCCCGCTACCTGCTGAACCTGGCCTGTGACCCCGACCATTCTCCGCTTGCTCCCCCTGTACCTACCTGCCCGACTGATATTGACCCGGCCTGCCTGACGACGCTTGCATTGTATGTACTGTTATCTGTGGGTGGTTGGTTGGTTTGTTTGCACTGTGTTATGTTTTAGTATTGCACTGCGTTTATGTTTGTATGGTTAGTGTTAATAAATTACATTGTTTATAACATATCTGAAGTCTGCGTTTCCCTGCGTCAGTCACACACCTCTGGTCATACCCGGGAGCCCTGACATTACACCAAGGCCAATCCTGACCAGAAGTGGCTGCACAGGGAAGCCATCTTGGCTTGTTGATGGGAAGGATGGATCTGGATGAGGTTGCGTATTTATCTCTGCTAGTGTTTGATGACAGAGAGTATGCTTATCAAACTCTGAAGGAGTATACCCGGGATGAACTGCTAGAATGTATACGGCTCGCTCATGTTCTAGTAGATCAGGGCACAGAGTTGAGTTCTCTGAGGTGCAGCCTTTGATTGAGGTTTGTGCTGAGTTGGTTTCATCTGGTACCCCCGAATGCAGGGATGAATTTTTGCCACCATTTAGTGCAGACCAGGTAGAGTCCCTGGTATGGTTATTAGAGGATGATGTGGGTTACTTTCTGGAGCGGTATTCCACATGTTCACCACAGACACTAAGAGATTGTATAAACGCAGTGCAGTCTTTGGTCAGACAGGCTTTCTGTAAGCTCAGCTTTGTTCAACCCATACTGCAGACATGGACAGAGTTGTTGCACCCAGCCTCAGTCAGCTTACAAAGACCCAGTCCTGCTTCTAATTTATTTCCTCAAAACTCTATTCCTGCATTCCCAACAGCTCCTCCTGCCCTGCTATCTACCGCATGTCAGTACCCTGTTCCCACTCGCTGCACCTATCCTGCCTTTAACCCTGTAAAAAAGCCCTCTGTAGCAACTGCTCCCTCTCCTGTTCCATCCTCCAGTTCTTCTCTGTCTCCAGCTGCTCCATTCGTTTGCAGACCTGCGTTTACTTGCAGTGCTCCAGTAGTTAAAACCAGAAAAAAGCGAAAATTCTTTCCAACCAATACCATCCTGCCAGTATCCAAACCGGTGAGCCTGCCTTCCGTGGTTCAGCCTGAAGCCTCTACTCAGCCTGAAGCCTCTACTCAGCCTGAAGCCTCTACTCAGCCTGAATCCTCTACTCAGCCTGAATCCTCTACTCAGCCTGATGCCTGTACTCAGCCTGATGCCTGTACTCAGCCTGATGCCTGTACTCAGCCTGATGCCTGTACTCAGCCTGATGCCTGTACTCAGCCTGATGCCTGTACTCAGCCTGATGCCTGTACTCAGCCTGATGCCTGTACGCAGCCTGATGCCTCTACTTGGCCTGATGCCTCTCTTCGGCCTGAAGCCTCTACTCGGCCTGAAGCCTCTACTCGGCCTGAAGCCTCTACTCGGCCTGAAGCCTCTACTCGGCCTGAAGCCTCTACTCGGCCTGAAGCCTCTACTCGGCCTGAAGCCTCTACTCAGCCGGACGCCTCTACCCAGCATGATGAACTGATCCAGCCTGACGATCCTATTAGGCCAGTTGACTCGATGCCCGCTGTTGATCCAGATGATCCGGTACCTGATACGGTGCCCGCTGTCGTGCCAATTGACTCAGAGCCCGCTGTCGTACCTGGTGACTCGGTGCCCACTGCCTTGCCAGATGACGCGGTGCCCGCTGGCGAGCCAAATTACCTGATGCCTGGTGACCCAGTGCCCGCTGTCATGCCTGGTGACCCAGTGCTCGCTGTCGAGCCAGACAATCCGGTACCTGATGACCCGGTGCCCACTGTCGTGCCTGTTGACTCGGAGCCCACTGCCTTGCCAGATGACGCGGTGCCCGCTGTCGAGCCAAATGACCTGATGCCTGGTGACCCGATGCCCGCTGTCCAGCCAGATGATTCAATGTCTGCCCCAGTGCCCGCGGTCATGCCAGTTGACTCGGAGCCCACTGCCTTGCCAGATGACGCGGTGCTCGCTGTCGAGCCAAATGACTTGATGCCTGGTGCCCCGATGCCCGCTGTCCAGCCAGATGATCCAATGTCTGACCCAGTGCCAGCGGTCATGCCAGTTGACTCGGAGCCCACTGTCGTGCCTGGTGACTCGGTGCCCGCCGCTTCGCCTGGGGGCCCGAGACCTGTCGCTCCGCCTGGGGGTCCGGCGCCCGCCACTCCTCCTGAGGGCCCGAGACCTGTCGCTCCGCCCGGGGGTCCGGCGCCCGCCGCTCCGCCTGAGGGTCCGAGACCTGTCGCTCCGCCTGGGGGTCCGGCGCTTGCCGCTCCGCCTGGGGGTCCGGCGCTTGCCGCTCCGCCTGGGGGTCCGGCGCTTGCCGCTCCGCCTGGGGGTCCGGCACCCGCCGCTCCGCCTGGGGGCCCGATGCCTGTCGCCCCGCCTGGGGGCCCGATGCCTGTCGCCCCGCCCGGGGGCCCGGTGCCTGTCGCCCCGCCCGGGGGCCCGGTGCCTGTCGCCCCGCCCGGGGGCCCGGTGCCTGTCGCCCCGCCCGGGGGCCCGGTGCCTGTCGCCCCGCCCGGGGGCCCGGTGCCTGCTGCTCTGCCTGGGGGCCCGATGCCTGTCTCCCCGCCTGGGGGCCCGATGCCTGTCGCCCCGCCCGGGGGCCCGGTGCCTGCTGCTCTGCCTGGTGGCCCGCTGCCTGCTGCTTCGCCTGGTAATCCAATGTGCCTCTGCCCGGAGTCCAGCCCGATGTGCCTCTGCCCGGAGTCCAGCCCGATGTGCCTCTGCCTGGTGTGCCGCTGCCCGGAGTCCTGCCCGGTGTGCCAGTCTTTGATATCCCGCCAGTTACCAGACCCGGGCGGTGGAACATTTTGCCCAGCTAGGACTGTTTGGAGCGTCCTGAGGCCGCTCCTTGAGGGGGGGTACTGTCAGGAATGGACTGGCCAGCAATAGTGGGACTCAGCTGCCTTATGAGCTGCAGTACCAGGGCTGGCCAGCGGGTGCTCCCAGCAATCAGAGACTCAACCTTGCAGCCAGTCAAACACCTGGAACTAATTATACTGGTGTATTTAAGGGACATTCAGACCTGCAGACTCTGCCTTGGTGTTGTGTTTCTCTTGGGCCCTGTATCCTGTTCCTGCTCTCTGTTCCTGTCTGATTCTCTGCTGACCCTGCTCTGATCCCTGGCTTGTCTGACCATTCTCCTCTGCCTGACCCTCTGTACCACGCTGCCCGCTACCTGCTGAACCTGGCCTGTGACCCTGACCATTCTCCGCTTGCTCCCCCTGTACCTACCTGCCCGACTGATATTGACCCGGCCTGCCTGACGACGCTTGCATTGTATGTACTGTTATCTGTGGGTGGTTGGTTGGTTTGTTTGCACTGTGTTATGTTTTAGTATTGCACTGCGTTTATGTTTGTATGGTTAGTGTTAATAAATTACATTGTTTATAACATATCTGAAGTCTGCGTTTCCCTGCGTCAGTCACACACCTCTGGTAATACCCGGGAGCCCTGACATTGTGGCTCTTGATGCACTGATTCCAGCCTCAGTCCACTCCTTGTGACAGTCCCCAACACTTTTGAATGGCGTTTTCCTGACAATCCTCTCCAGGCTGCGGTCATCCCTGCTGCTTGTGCACCTTTTTTTCTTCCACAATTTTCCCTTCCACATAACTTTCTATTAATGTGCTTTGATACAGCACTTTGGGAACATCCACCTTTTTTTGCAATTACCTTTTTGAGGCTTTCCCTCCTTTTATGGAGGGTGTCAATGATGGTTTTCTGCACAACTGTCAGGTCAGCAGTCTTTCCCATGATTGTGATTCCTACTGAACCAGACTGAGAGCCCATTTAAAGGCTCAGGAACCCTTTGCAGGTGTTATGGCTTAATTAGCTGATTAGAGTGGGACACTTTGAGCCTAGAATATTGCACCTTTTCACAATATTCTCATTTTCTGAGATTGTGAATTTGGGGTTTTCATGAGCTGTAAGCCATAATCATCACAATTATGACAAATCACAGCTTGAACTATCTTGCTTTGCATGTAATGAGTCTATCTCATTTATTAGTTTCATCTTTTAAGTTGCATTACTGAAATAAATGAACTTTTGCAAGATATTCTAAAGTTTGAGTTTCGTGTGTGTGTGTGTGTGTGTATAGTTACATAGAGAGGTGGACCTAATAGAGATTTCATAACCATACCAAAAGCACACAAACACAGAACCATGTCAGGTTACTGTATCATTGGAACATTCCAACCAATGATCCAATTTTATCCTTTTACTCCAAATCACTGCGCTATCAACCAATTCTAAATGTTACGGAGAGTTGAGAATCCATTTATGTGACCACAAGGCTGTTAACCTAAAAATGTCCTATACTAATACTGTAACGAGGCAAAAGACTGCTCACATCTAGACACCTGGAAATTTTAAAGTAGAACTATAGGCACATTTTTTTTTTTTCCATTTTGGATAGAACAAGGGAGGGTTATGCCCCCTGTCAGACTTTTATGCCATCTGTGTCCTATTTCAGAAATGTCACTTTTTGTACCAATCCCAAACAGGAAGTGAGAGGAATCTGTTCAAATTAAAGGAATTCCTTGAGGACCCCCAGGTCACCAGACCTAGTGTCCTCATTGGAAGATTTCTCCTGTATTTGGAACAACCCAAAATGTGGGATTTTCTTTTGATTTCACTTTTAATGATAACGGTAAACGGTAAACAGGACAAATAGAGATAAATCTCCTTAACTAGGTGGCAGAGACAACAATAAAAACTGACAAGTGTTCTTATCCCTCTCCACTCCCCCAAAAGTAAAAAAAAAAGTGTTTTGCCTTTTTACTAGTTATACTTTATTTATTTATTTATCGAGTTTATATAGCGCCAAAGGGTTTGCTCAGCGCTGTACAATAGAGGGGGGACAATACATGAAACAGTACAGTAACATCAAACAGCACACAAGGGGTAAGAGGGCCCTACTCTTTTGAGCTTACAATCTAGGAGGGAGGGGGTAGAGGTACAGGAGGAAACGGCTGTGGGGGATGGAGTGGTAGGAGGAGGGAAGGGCAGCGGCTGTTAGGTGAGGGTGGGGTAGGCTTCCCTGAAGAGGTGGGTTTTCAGGGAGCGCCTGAAGGTGAGGAGGGAAGGTGACAGTCTGATGGATTGGGGTAGTGAGTTCCAGAGGATGGGGGAGGACCTGGAGAAGTCTTGCAGTCGTGCGTGGGAGGAGGAGACCAGGGAGCAAGATAGAAGGAGGTCCTGTGAAGAGCGAAGGGTACGGGTAGGGTGGTACTTGGGAATCAGGTCGGTGAGGTAGTTAGGGGCAGTGTTGTGAATGGCTTTATAGGTCAGAGTGAGCAGTTTGAATTTAATGCGTTGGGCAATGGGGAGCCAGTGGAGGGAGAGGCAGAGGGGGGTGGCAGAGGTGGAGCGGCTGGTGAGGTGGATGAGTCTGGCAGCTGAGTTCAGGATGGTCTGAAGCGGGGAGAGTTTGCACTGGGGTAGGCCGATGAGGAGGGAGTTGCAGTAGTCCAGGCGTGAGATAATCAGGGAGTGAACGAGTAGTTTAGTGGTGTCTGGGGTAAGGAAGGAGCGTATTTTGGCGATGTTGCGAAGGTGGAGCCTGCATGTATTTGTGAGTGATTTGACATGAGGTTGGAAGGAAAGGTTTGAGTCCAGAATGACGCCAAGGACCTTGGCTTGCTGGGCGGGATTGATGGTGGTGTTGTTGGTAGTGATGGAAAGGATGGGGGGGGGGGGGGCACGGGAAGGGGGAAAGACGAGAAGCTCGGTTTTGGAGAGGTTGAGTTTGAGGAAATGGAGCGACATCCAGTCAGAGATGTCGTTTAGGAGGTGAGTGATGCGGGCGGAGAATGTGGGGGTGAATAGGTAGATTTGAGTATCATCAGCATAGAGGTGGTAGTTGAAGCCGTGGGAGTGTATGAGTTTGCCAAGGGAGGAGGTGTAGATGGAGAAGAGAAGGGGTCCAAGGACAGAGCCCTGGGGGACCCCAACAGAGAGGGGGAGGGAAGAGGAGGTGGCGCCGTTGTAGGAAACGCTGAAGGAGCGTTTTTTTCCATTTTCCACTTTCCAGTCCTCATTTCCACACCACTGTCTAGATTGGCAACTGCCTTTTAATGTGGATGCCACCTCATCAACCAAGTTCTGAAAGTGGAACCACTTATCCAGTATGATGACCTAAAACATAGAATAAAATGTATCCTAACGTGAAACTCAACCCAAAATGTGAAGATTTAGGATACTGTAGGGAACATCTTATTATTGTTAATTGTACATAAGCAATACCTTGAAAAATTAACTTTTTACCTTGAATTCCTGCTGTAAAATAACTGTACACTTCATAGTTTGAGTATATCTAGGAACTACTGTGCCAACAGCCTTACAGCTGTATATCAGCATTGTAAGATCTAAGGCTTTTTTTTTTTTAACAGCTGGTCTCAGGAGATTTTGAGTAAATTTGCTGATGTCATTACTGTACTACTCCCTGTTCTACTTGCTAGAGGCTCTGACATGAAGAAGCAAATCCCTGCCTCTATAAAGACGGCTGCCTTCACACAAACACAGGGCAGAACAAAGCATGATATATCAGTAATGGGGAGAAGATCAGCAGAAGGTTGAGCACAGGCAATACTGGTCACCAATCCTTTGCGCTCTGCCTGTCTTTTTTGGCACATTTTCTTTATTTCTGTTCCTAATAAAAGGGGTCTTTGCCTTGCGGTATTAATATACAAGTTAACCATCTATAATTAGGGATGAGGAAACTGGCCCATTTTCAAGGCCAATATGTAAGCTGTTGTTGAAAAAGGGGGCATGAGGAGCTGGGCAATGCTATGGACATCTACCAATAAAAGAAATGTTTTTAAAAAACATTCAGTGAGGAGAGGGACTTTAGCAATAGCCCCTGAAAGACCTGCTGGATTTTAAGGGGCTCTCCTGCTTTCCCTATTATCAAATTACCACAGACTCACCTATCCAATGATGGTGACTGACAGACTTTGAATCCTTAAATTATGTTCTGCAAAATGTATTGTCTCAAGTCTCATTTCACATTTATGATGAACTGTGCATATTTGGACTCAGTCATTTATATTTTGTGTTTGCAGCATTTTTTAGATTAATAATACAAGTGTGGCGTGGTACTTTTAATTGATTATGGTCTCAACTACCAATTTAAGATTTGGTGCCTAAACAAAAACTAACTTCACCAATCAAAGGGCCAAGAGCTTTTGTTAAAATGGAGCATAGCAGCTGGATAATGTGACAAAGTTTGAAAGAGTTGTGCAAAACCAACAGATGTAAATTGAGGATGTTACTTCATCACTCTAAACCAATATGGTGAAACTGAAAGATATATGAAGCCTGAAGGGAACAAGGTAAGGTCAGCATTAGCTTCACAAAGATATATTTTTGTATGTTTCAGATATTACTGAGGCTGAATCCTGACCAAGGTCAATGTGATTCTTTCTCAGTTTTGTTTCAGCCTAAAGCTGAAACTGAAATGAAATGTTTATTTTAAGAACATTCATACAAGTGTAGCGCTACTCCCGTAGGAGCCCCGGGAACGTTGCTCAGGTTCTTTCTCAATGGGTTGCCACACAGCCAGGCACATGAACATAGTCACTCGTTTCCTCAATGACCAGTCTAGGGGTGTTTTTGTTGTTTTTATTTTTGGAGAACTTGGATAGGGATAGGGGAATTGAGTGGGATACTCCAAACACAGAATCTATGTACAAATTTGAGAACAATGAACTCGAACAGACTTACTTCTTTAGGGCAAAAAAGCTATTCAGGACATCAGCTAATGTCCCCTTTAGCAAACAGTGTTGACTTTCTAGCACACGAGGGGTGGGGTAAAGGCTGCCCAAAATGTCTCTAAGATCTCTTGGCAGTCTGTACTCCACGAATGGTCCAGGGACAGTTGGTTGCCTCCTTCCAACTTCCAAGCGACACTTTCCTCTAGTGATACTAGACTAGATCTTCAGCAGACATCCCCTCAGTAGCTTCAGCATCCAGGCCCTCAGGTTGCCCACCAGAGGCCTCACTAACAGCGAGTACATGGCAGGATAGCTCAGGGAATCCTAGAGCCCCCTTAGGCTGTGTTCCCCTCCTACTGGAGACCCAAAGCTCAGTGTGCTCAGAGAATATATACAGTTACCCAGCATCCTTCAGGGCTTGGCTCCCTGGTATTGGCCAGGGTTGTAAAAATATTCAGGCTGTCAACTGAATTACTCCACACCTAAAATCCAGAGGGTTTTACTGATTTCTAGAACGCAGAGGAAGTTACCAGATTGACAGCAGCTGAGAACAATGGACAGACCTAACTGATCGATTGCAACCACACTGATTACAGCAAGGCAAGCTATAATTTACTTGACAAAAATACACAGCTCCACTGAACACAGTGAGCCAACATTAAATCTAACTAATCCTAGCACCTATCTAGGAGGGTACTACACAAGCTTTGAATCTTTTGTGGGGCCAAGTTGACATTCGTTTTTAATTGCAGTAACAAGAAATTTCAAAGGAGCAGGATGATTTGCTCAAACACATTTCCAACAGTGAATGTGGTTTTTGTTTGGGAAATGACATTCTTTCCAAAATCGAAAGTTGAAGTAAACAATTTTGAAGTATTTAGCAGAGGGGGAGTTTAGCTGACAGTCTGTGAGTGGTACAAACTGAGCAACAACTTCTTAACTCCTGAGAGCGAGGGCCGACTAGAGAGCTAAATGTACATGGTGATTGGATGCCTCTAGTCTGCAACTGAGGAGGGAGAACTTGGTATATCTTTAAAGTGGCCCAGCTGTGGAAAGAGATTTGGGGATGGAAATAGATGAGGGGATGCAGAAAAAAAATATATAGATTATCTCATGAAAATATTAGTATGCGAGAGGTTGAAGTAAAATATAAGTGTTTTGATAAGATGGCACATCACACCGAAAGTTGAAAATAGGATGAATGGGGAGATTTCACTGTTGTGTTGGAGAGGGTGTGGAGAGATAGGCACATGGTATCATATATGGTGGGGGTGCTCAAAAATACAAATATTCTGGAAGAAAATAGTTCACGTAGTGGGGAAGATTACTGAAGTTAATATTAGATTGGACCCAGGGGTTTGTCTTTTCCATAATACAGAGGTACCAGTGAAAACATAAGAATTCGGGTATATGGTATTTATTAAATGCCGCAAAGAGTCTGATACCCAGGTATTGGCGAAAAAAGGAAGTACCAACGGAAGAGGACTGGGTAGTTAGAGTGAAATTTGTGAGATGGAGAAACTTTATTATATGCACGTAGATAAGATGGGGATATTTCATGTAAAATGGGAGGATTTTAAAGGAAAGGTGAAATATATGAAGATATAAAATTCTACTATATATATTATGATCGCTCTCTATAGTGGGGCAGGGGGAAAACGCAGAGTAGTTGGATGGGGGGTGGGAGGGGTGGGTAGATGGGGAGGGTTATGAAGTTATTTTAGGGAGATAATTATTTGTAAAATTGTATCGTTTTGTTTGTTTTTCTTTTTTTCCGTTAAGTGGGGAAAAGGATTGTAATATTAATTTTGTTGAAAATAAATAAATATTTATAATAAAAAAAAATAAAGTGGCCCAGCTGAACCTACAGTCAGGTCCATAAATATTGGGACATCTACACAATTCTAACATTTTTGGCTCTATACACCACCACAATGGATTTGAAATGAAACGAACAAGATGTGCTTTAACTGCAGACTGTCAGCTTTAATTTGAGGGTATTTACATCCAAATCAGATGAACAGTGTAGGAATTACAACAGTTTGCATATGTGCCTCCCACTTGTAAGGGACCAAAAGTAATGGGACAGAATAATAATCGTAAATCAAACTTTCACTTTTTAATACTTGGTTGCAAACCCCTTGCAGTTAATTACAGCCTGAAGTCTGGAATGCATAGACATCACCAGATGCTGGGTTTCATCCCTGTTGATGCTCTGCCAGGCCTCTACTGCAACTGTCTTCACTTCCTGCTTCTTCTTGGGGCATTTTCCCTTCAGTTTTGTCTTCAGCAAGTGAAATGCATGCTCAATCCGATTCAGGTCAGGTGATTGACTTGGCCATTGCATAACATTCCACTTCTTTCCCTTAAAAAACTCTTTGGTTGCTTTTGCAGTATGCTTTGGGTCATTGTTCATCTGCACTGTGAAGCGGCGTCCAATGAGTTGTGAAGCATTTGGCTGAATATGAGCAGATAATATTGCCCGAAACACTTCAGAATTCATCCTGCTGCTTTTATCAGCAGTCACATCATCAATAAATACAAGAGAACCAGTTCCATTGGCAGCCATACATGCCCACGCCATGACACTACCACCACCATGCTTCATTGATGAGGTGGTATGCTTAGGATCATGAACAGTTCCTTTCCTTCTCCATACTCTTCTCTTCCCATCACTCTGGTACAAGTTGATCTTGGTCTCATCTGTCCATAGGATGTTGTTCCAGAACTGTGAAGGCTTTTTTAGATGTCGTTTGGCAAACTCTAATCTGGCCTTCCTGTTTTTGAAGCTCACCAATGGTTTACATCTTGTGGTGAACCCTCTGTATTCACTCTGGTGCAGTCTTCTCTTGATTGTTGACTTTGACACACATTCACCTACCTCCTGGAGAGTGTTCTTGATCTGGCCAACTGTTGTGAAGGGTGTTTTCTTCACCAGGGAAATAATTCTTTGGTCATCCATCACAGTTGTTTTCCGTGGTCTTCCGGGTCTTTTGGTGTTGCTGAGCTCACCGGTGCGTTCCTTCTTTATAAGAATGTTCCAAAAAGTTGTTTTGGCCACGCCTAATGTTTTTGCTATCTCTCTGATGGGTTTGTTTTGTTTTTTTCAGCCTAATGATGGCTTGCTTCACTGATAGTGACAGCTCTTTGGATCTCAACTTCAGAGTTCACAGCAACAGATTCCAAATGCAAATAGCACACTTGAAATGAACTCTGGACCTTTTATGTGCTCATTGTGATTGGGATAAAAGAGGGAATAACACACACCTGGCCATGGAACAGCTGAGAAGCCAATTGTCCCATTACTTTTGGTTCCTTAACAAGTGGGAGGCACATATGCAAACTGTTGTAATTCCTACACTGTTCACCTGATTTGGATATAAATACCCTCAAATTAAAGCTGACAGTCTGTAGTTAAACTCATCTTGTTTTTTCATTTCAAATCCATTGTGGTGGTGTATAGAGCCAAAAATGTTAGAATTGTGTCGATGTCCCAATATTTATGGACCTGGCTGTATGTGAGTGAAAAAAGTCTGGTGAAAGCTGTGGAACCCGGGTTATACATGTTTCCTGGAAACCTTTTGATAAGCAAGCCCTATTTGACCACTCAGTTTACAGAGGGTCAATATACACTGATTTAAAAAGTGCTCCTTTTAATTTTTTTTGAGCAGAGTATAGCAGGAAGTCAATTTTAAACTCCTGAGATATTGATCTGATCAGTTAAGTAGCAGAGGGGGTTGTTAATCAGTTTCAGCTGATTTGGTGTTAATGAAATTAACAGGTGCACTAGATGGGCAACAAGGAGACGACCCCCAAAAACAGGAATGATAGATGGAAGCCGCTGACATTTTTTTTTCCCTACTCTTTTATGACTTTGTTTTTCACTAGTTTTGAACTTGGCTAGGGTCAGTGTCACTACTGGTAGCAAGAGGCGATACCTGGACCCTACAGAGGTTGCACAGGCAGTCCAACTCCTCCAGGATGGCACATCAATACTTGCCATTGCCAGAGGTTTGCTGTGCCTCCCAGCACAGTCTCAAGAGCATGAGGGAGATTCCAGGAGACAGGCAGTTACTCTAGGAGAGCTGGACAGGGCCATAGAAGGTCCTTAACTCATCAGCAGGACCGCTATCTGCTCCATTGTGCAAGGAGGAACAGGATGAGCATCGCCAGAGCCCTACAAAATGACCTCCAGCAGGCTATTGGTGTAAATGTCTCTGACCAAACAATCAGAAATGATTTCATGAGGGTGGCCTAAGGGCCCAACATTATCTAGTGGGTCCTGTGGTCACTGCTTGGCACCATAGAGCTCGATTGGCATTTGCCATTGAACACCAGAATTGGCAGGTCCGCCACTGGCGCACTGTGCTTGTCACAGATGAGAGCAGGTTCAACCTGAGCACATGTGATAGATGTGAAAAGGTCTGGAGAAGCCGTGGAGAATTTTATGCTGCCTGTAACATCGCTCATCATGACCATTTTGGTGGTGGGTCAGTGATGGTCTGGGGAGGCATATCCATGGAGGAATGCACAGACCTGTACAGGCTAGACAATGGCACCCTGACTGCTATTGGGTATCTGGATGAAATCCTTGGACCCATTGTCAGACCCTACACTGGTGCAGTGGGTCCTGGGTTCTTTCTGGTGCACGAAAATGCCCGGCCTCATATGGCAAGAGTATGAAGGCAGTTCCCGGAGGATGAAGGAATTGATACCATTGAATGGCCCCCAAAATCGCCTGACCTAAATCCAATAGAACACCTCTGGAATATCATGTTTCATTTATCTGACGCTGCCAGGTTGCACCTCAGACTGTCCAGGAGCTCGATGATGCCCTGGTCTAGATCTGGAAGGAAATACCCCAGGACACCATCTGTCGTCTCATTAGGAGCATGCCCCGACATTGTTAGGCATGCAGCACATGCAAACTACTGAGTACCATTTTGAGTTGTTGCAATGCAATTTCAGCACAATGGACTAGCCTGTTGCATATTTTTTTCACTTTGATTTTTGCAGTGTCTTTGAATTCAGTCCCCTGTAGGTTGATAATTTTAATTGCCATAAAACGATAGGGCATTCTTGCATTCCTAACGCGTTATCCAGTCCGTATCAGTATAGATATCAAGCATGATATTTTTCCCCATTGAGTGTTCCTGTGTATTTTGGTAAGAGGCTTTGCATATTCACTGGAGGTGGAAAGCTGGAATGTCAACACTGAAGTTTTCTTTTTAAGCACATTAGAGGTGTTCACAAGTTTTAGATTTTCCATCTGGATTTTTGGAATTTCTATTGAGATAGCTCATCTATGCACTATTTATCTGTATTTTGGGTGCTGCACTCGCAAGTAATGGTGGCAGTGACGGTGGCTGGTGACTGAGTTTCTGGTAGTGAGCAGCAGCTTACTACTTCATACACCTCTATTAGTGGCAGGGTCTCCATGTTGGAGCCCACTGCAGTACAGAGCCGTCCTAGGGACTGAGCCTAAGCGCAAGTTCTTGCGAAATGAAGCATGGTGTATTTCCTCTGTGCCGATGGGCAGAATACAATGTAAGCAGAAAAGCTGCTGGAGTTGAGTGATCAGTGCTACTTTCTGAAAATGACTGAAGTCAGGTATTAGGACAGGTAGGAATAGACCATGTCATTGCTTTAAGAGACTGAGTCCTTCTACAGGTGTGTGGGGTTCTAGAGTATAATGTGGCCTCTGGTCTGAAGGTGTCATCAACCCACACTGAAGCAAAGTCAATTGCCCCTAAGAGGCACCTGTTAACATGTGGGCCAGCAACTGGAACCCAATTCACACTGTATACATTCAGGGCTGATTATTTGCAGGTAATCACTCAATGAGCGATTACAGCAAATAGCTGTGGAAACTTTTAGCCTCGTATTGTTTTCAATGGGGCTGTCACCTATGGCTAATCACAGAAAACCCCCACTAGGTCTCCTGCATCTAGTCAAAAATGGCTCCATTTGCAAGTGTTAATGGGACAGCATAGAAAAAAATATCTGATGAAAAATCTACAAGAAGCAGCTAAAGCTTGATCTGCTTATACTTTGCCTTCCCAGATTTCTCATTTCCCATCCTATCAACACACTATTTTTAAATATAACTTTTAATAACTGTTTTCATTAAATAACTTTTATTTTGGACCCAGTGATGTCATCACTGAGTCTTTGTGCCTCTCTATGTATAGCAGGCAGATCATGGCTGTTGGGAGGGGCTGGCAGTGTGATGTATATAGCTTCCTTAATGCTCCACACTCCCCTCCTGTCTCAGTATTCCTCCCAACAAGTCCACTTCCTTGATGCATGCAATAAGTTGGCACTTCAGAGCAGTTATGGATATATAAAAATGCTTTGACAAGTAAATGTCAGTCCGAAGGTGTAGGAAATGCTAGGCATACTGTATTTGCATGCACACCACCCTAGGTAATGCTCACATGTGATACTGAACCTCCATGCAGTGGTGTATTTGTTTTGTGCTGCCCTAGGCAACACAAAAATCGCTGCACCCCCGCTGTCTCTAGTGCACCAACGTTTGCTGGGCGGAACTTAGTGGTCGGCCACATCTTTCTGTGAAGGTGACCGTTAGTGGTATGAGCGGTGAGAAGGTGTCAGTTAATGGTATGAGCGGTGCCTAGGTGTCAGTTAGTGGTATGGGTCAGCCACCTGGCAGTCTCTGGTTAGCCACCTGGCAGTCTGTGGTCAGCCCTCCCCCATAGAATAGATGGTATACACAGCAGTAGGATGGAGATCACTCACCAGGTGGGGCGGAGACCAAGGGGGGGGGGCATGTATTGCCCTCGCAGCTGCATTTCCCTTCCCTCTTCCACCTCTGTGACAGAGATTCCTGTCTCCCGTGGACACTGTCGTCCTCCGGGATCATCTTTCAGACCTGGCTCCCCACCGCCATCCACTGAGGAGAGCTCCGACCCTGAGAGCAGCCTATAGCCTAGCCGGGTGCACTGGATGCTGGGAGTTGTAGTTCGGGGCGGCAGGGAAAGGACTACAATTCCCAGCATGCAGTGTGCCTGGCGAGGCTATAGGCTGCTCTGAGGGTCGGAGCTCTCTGCAGTGGATGGTGGTGGGGAGCCAGGGCAGAGAGATGATCCCAGATGACGGCAGTGTCCAGGGGAGGCATGATACTCCCACTCATCAGTGTATTCCTCTGCTGTAGTGACATCAAAGATGTCCCTTCTTCCAAGGCGCAGCGCTGCCCCCCCTGTAAAGTGCCGCCCTAGGCAAGTGCCTTGTTTGCCTAGCGGCAAATACACCCATGCCTCCATGACTAAAAGAATTTAAAGAAAACAATGAAATGGGGAGGTCAGGGACAATCAGGTCGGGGAATAAAGGGCTACATGTTGTTGAATGTGTTTCAGCCAGGAAATGAGGCAGGTTCTCTGACTTGCTACAGCTTCCAATGCGCACTGTCAGAAGCTTACAGTGTGCAGTGAAATCAGAATAAGCAATTGTAGCACCCCACTAGATAGGAGTTAGTATTTGTTAGATTTAGTGCTGGCTCACTGTGAGCTGTTTGTGTGTTTGGTAAATTGTAACTTGTCTCACTGCGACCAGTGTGGCTGCAATTGTCTGGTAGGTAAATTTAGCTGTGCTCACTGTAACCAGTGCAGCTGAATATTTAGGTCAGTTCAGTGTTCTCAGCTACTTCTAGTCTGTTTTTTCCTTCTGCTTCAGAGAGTGGAAGAATTTTCTGGAACATAGGTGTGGAATTATGCTGATGGTAGTATGACTATTTATGCAATCCTGGTCAATCCCAGGGAGCAGGACCCTAAAGACTTCTGGGTAACTGCATACATACTCTGAGACAGTGTTTTTCAACCTTCTTTTAGTCAAGGCACCCTTTAGAATAATGCACAATCCTGGGGCACACCAGTTTGAGGGCTTGTTCACACCAGGAAGGGCATTTGAGCGTTTGCACATGTTGCATTTTTTTTAAACGCACAAAAGGGTGCCAGCAAGATTTTTAAAATTGTGCAGCACCCAAACATATGGTACTACAATACCATGTGTTTTAACAGGCACAAACGTGATGCGTGGGGATGTCATTAAGAATATATATTGCCCACTGCAAAAGGCAGAACATTTTTGTGTGGTGCAGGAAAAAACGTGATTTCACACCTGTTACTGTACTGCACCTGGTGTAAAGAAGCCCTAAAATGTACTCTGAGGCAGAGTTCAGTGATCTGTAAGTGGTAAAACCCCCTCAGCCCCCAATTCCCCCCTCCTAGCACAAACCTTCCCAAATCCCCTGTTCTAGGACAAAACCCCCTTCCTAGCATAACACCCCCAAATCACCCCTCCTAGCATTACCCCACCAATCCTCCCTCCTAGCACAACCCCTCACCCAAATGACCCTTCCAGCACCCCCTCCCCAAGATCCCTCCTCTTAGCACTCCCCCTCTTGCTAGTACAAACTCTGTCCCTACAATAATGACCGCAGCATAGAGGGGGAGGAGAGCCATAAGGAGGTGTGGGTTGTGCTCTCTGTCCCCCCCCCCCCCAGCTCCTCTTCTGTCTATCCATTTGGATCTGAGCAATCCTGTTAACTCCTGTGTACAGTGGAGGCAGAGAGATCAGCCTGCACCTCCCTCACTTTCTGCTTCTCTCTATACTTTTGCCAGCAAACCCTTAGCAACCAATGGCATAATCGGTTGGTAGGACGTGGTCTGGTGACCAGCTAAGCTTTCTGTTTTGCTGGCAAGAGTACAGAGTGGAAAAGAGAGGTTCGGGCTGTTGCCACGGCACCCCTGAGGACTCCTCATGGCACCCCAGTTGAGAAACACTGCTCTGAGAGACTGTGCTTCTGGGTCTTTTCCTGCTGAGGATCAGTCCAGCCTGGAAGGCTGCTGCCCTCCTGGGCAACACTGCCATGTGGGCGACCTGAGGACCTGGATACTGAAGCTCCAGAGAGCTGATGGAAGGGCTGTCTGCTGAAGATCTAGTCTAGTAAAACTGGAGAAAGGTGTCGCTTGGAAGTTGGAAGGAGGCAACCAACTGGTCCTGGACATCCTGTGGGTACAGACTGCTGTGAGAGATCTTAGAGACTTTTTGGCTGCTGCCACCCCTCGTGTGCTAAAGAGTCAGAGGTGTATTTGCTAAAGGGAACATCAGCTGGTGTTCTGAAGAGCTTAGTCTATCTAGTTCTCTGTGAAGGGACTCTGCTCTTGTTGTTCTAACAATAGAAACTTGTGTGCTGTTAATTAACTGTACAAAGCCAAATCCACAGTTTGCTATATGTAAGGACTTTTGTTTCAACTCTGCATTTAATTGTTTCTGCTACAACCCAAGTCCACAGTCTGCTATATGGAAAGACTTCTGCTTCAGGTTTATAGAAATGAGATAATTGTCCTCAACTTGTACATAGTTTCTGTCTTTTGGAGTATCCCATTTGAGTCTCCCAACCCTATCCAAGTTCTCCAAAAAATAAAAACAACAAAAAGAACACCTCTAGACTCCTTATTGAGGAAAAGAGTGACTGTTTTATGAGCTCCTACGGGAGCAAGCGCTACATAATTTCAGTAAAAGAGGCACCTGTAGAAGTTTGCAAGCCTGAAGGTAAAGCTGGAGTTCAGCTTTAGGATTGTTTGGTGCCACATGGAATTAAAAAAACAAATTCCAGAAAAGGGTCAAAGCACATAAGATTTTCAATAGTCATAAATCTGAGCTGGAATGTTAGCTTTCGTGTATGGTAGAACTACAAGTCCAATCTTGTGATCAAGTTCCCAGTGGAACGTACCTTATTGACTTTACTTCTCAGCAGCTGAAGAAAAACAGATTAATTAAGCTAAAAAAGGATTAAAATGTAGTATAGATATCATTATACAGTGTCTACATTTTATGATGAAATTACAGATTTAGACAATTTTATAAAATCTAGTTTTTACTTATTACAGATTTGAAGAAATGTTCATGTTGTTGTTTATACTGTTCTTTTGCGTTCTCATTCTTAAAATAAATGTTTCTTGTGAGAACTTAAGTTTGTGTATATTGCAGAGTTCACCGCCCTTCCTTCCTTCAACCCATAAAAAGATGCTTCCTTCCTCTCCCCAGAAAATGAAATTATCACAGATTCATATCTACCTTTTTAAAAGCACTGTTCTATTTACAGTAAATAGCATATTCTGTAATTGTTATAAACCACAGAAACCTATCATTTTCACAGAGCAGTGCTGTGATTAAAGCTGAACTCTAGGCACATAAAAATGAATGCAGAGAGGTATCCATTAATAAATCATGATGTGTGTTTTTTGAAATGCAGCTAATGTAACACCTGAATTTGACTTGGTATCAGCCTATTGCATCCCCTTTACAGCCAGACTGTGATGGGGGAATGGCCAGAATAGGGAGCCAATAAGGTGTTACATACAAATGTGCTGGCAAGAAACATGCTGATAGGAGGAGTGAGCAGACAGATCACGTCATCAGTTAGAGGATACTCTTTCATTGCCTAGTCAGCAGGTAGGGGGTGGGAATCAGACACCACTGTAACCCTTCTACAGTCTAAAGTTGGCAGTCCGTTTTCACATTGCTACCCTGTGGCTTGGCCTCAACGCAGAAATACCCGCAGTTCTCGCGTGGGTTTCCCAAAGCTCACCAACGACTAAGCAACAAGACTTATAGTGTGCTTGCAGCAAACATGCCAAAAACACTGGACATAAGTCTCTAGGAAATTGCAGGTAACCCTCAGGAAAACTGCACTGTAACCATACTGCAGAGAAGTAGAGTGAAATGGCCCTAAATGTCTGTAACCACCAGTGACTTGCAATGTCTGCACAAAAACCTATATTCACTTTAAAGGTACCCCTTGAGACTTGTGAATATTTAATTCCACATCTCAGTGTCCAGGACTGGATTTATAAGGAATTTTAATTTCTGGATCAGTTGCCACTATGTAGATATGGTGGAGAGGCACAGATATAATTACTACTGTATTAAGCATTTTCAAAAATAGAAGTTCCCTGTTCTCTGAAGGTTTGGCATTTTGTTTTAGCCCCACCTCCCTTAAATAAGACGGGTATATGCTTTTTCTATAATGAACTTCAATATGTAGTGAAGCTTGTTTAAAGTACCTTCTGTGATAAAATGGGAAGCTGATGTACAGTCGTTTTCACTGGCGGAAAGCTATCCTTGCAAATAGTACTTCCTCACAGGGGTGTATTTACCACAAGGTAAACAAGGCATTTGCCTAGGTAGCATTATTTAGGGGGGCAGCACTGCCCCCCAGAAGAAGGGACATGTGTATGGGGACCAGGTGGGATCCGAGAGACTGTGGGCTGCTTGATGGTGTATGCAGAGCCCAACTGGAGTTCCTGGGGATGGCCAGATCTGTGAAGGTGACTGTCTTTCTCTCTGTTCCCGGGGGGAGGGTGGTGTTGGTGGAAGGCTATCTTTGGTGGGGGGGATGGGGCAGGAGTGTTGGTCACTGTCAGGCTCTATGTTGGTCAGTGTCAGGCTCTCTCCATCGAGGAGGGGGGGCACCCAATTTTCGTGTTGCCTAGGGCAGCACAAAACCTAAATACACCACTGCTTCCTCATGCTGTATCAAGCCTTGGGAAAACTCGCAGAAAATACTTCATAGATGGTGTATGACTCACGGTAGACTTGCCAAAATATGCCCATCCTTATCTACATTGTGCTGGAGAGAATGCAACCAAATAGGAAATCTTTATATTCTCTGGGGATGTAAGACTCAGGATTTTATGGGAAGCTGTGTCTAGACTGATTTCTGATCTTACGACGTATTGAAACTTTCCCCCTCTCCTGCCCTTTTGAGCATAGGACTAGATATACTGTATATCCAGTTGATCACAGTACCATAGTGGCCATATTCTATTTGCAGCTAGATTGAATATACTCAGTAAATGGAAGTCCTCAGACTCTCCTAAACCTTCCGATTTGATTAGATGTTTAAACTAGCAATGTCTCTTTGGACAAATGTTAGCATGTAAGAAATGATGTGCACATTCAATAAAAAAATGGAGTGCATGGGTTATCCACCCTATGGCATTGCATATTCATTGACCAGGTTATTATAGTCAGTAAAAAATAAACAAAGAGAAATTGGCATTTTCATGGTGCTGACACCTTCTCTCAGGACAAAAACTCTTCAAGATGAAAGCAACAACTTTTATAAAACTTTTAATGGGGTGAAACATTCCCCCAACAGGTAATAAGAACAAAGAAGGCTAGAAAATAGTACTCTTATGTGTCATTAGCACCACAACCCCCCAGGGTGCATTCCCCCTCCTTAATACATTGCATAATGTATTACAAACAGTATATCACATAGTGTATCGGTCTATAGGAGGGGATGCCAGGTCCCAATGCATTTTGCACTGTAGCTTCTTCTGGAGTTCAAGGGGTACGATTGTGGACAGCTACTAAAAATTCAAAGA
Organism: Staurois parvus; assembly: GCF_062004578.1. Taxonomy (NCBI): domain Eukaryota; kingdom Metazoa; phylum Chordata; class Amphibia; order Anura; family Ranidae; genus Staurois; species Staurois parvus. The sequence goes on from NW_028319936.1 coordinate 1,041,945, forward strand.
AAAAAAATTGAAACAATAGGAGGAGTGACACGGAGGATTTTGATGGCTGTCGATTATATATACTCTGAGATTTGCAATATATTGCACTTTTGGCTTTGCTAAGCATATACTGCCTCATCAATGTTGTAATATATACCATCATGTTAGAGTATGGATTATAGTATATAGTTTAAATCTGGACTATATCAACCCTATGTTGTGCTTGAATAGGTAGCTAATTGAAAAATGTGTAACTTGAATGGACGATATTGTGTTGATGTGTGGGTTTTTTTTTTTTGGTTTTTTTTTGGGGGTTTTTTCGCTGGACCATGAGCTTATACACAATTTGGCATATTACTCCTTTTTTTGGGTTTTTTTTTTTTTCTTTAAATAAATTTTGGAAAGAAACAAGCCTAAAGCCCTTCAACACAGGTCCTTAGTTTGTCTCAGACTGGTTCTCATTGGTGAGAATCATCATAGTTACTAAAAAGGAGCAAATTAAAGAAGTACAGCCAAAGCTCTTTTGGTTGCACTTCTCCTGTGGATCACAGGAGTGCAGTTCATTCTGCACTCCTGTGACCCTTTTTCAGCTGACAGCGTGCTGAAGCCTACTGTTGGCTGATATCACTCCACTGGTCCAGGCTGGGGAAAGATCCGACTTTAAAGTTAGGATCCAGACCCAGAGACTGGAGCGGTACCTGGCTCAGCCTGTCTGCTATCTTCTGAGAGAGAGCCAGCCGCTCCCTCCCCCTCCACAGCCCAGCGCTCCAGTGAGTGCGGGAGGGTGCAGAGCAGACGGAGGGGATTGACAATCACCACTCTCTGCTCACAGGGCAGTGAGAACTCAGCGATCAGCAGTCATGTGATCGCAGCATTCTTACACTTAGAGCCAGCGGGGGACAGATGCAGCACCGTATCGATACTGCATCCACCTAGGTAAGTGTAATTTGGGGACCCCCCCCCCCCATACTTCACTTTTAACTAACTTTTCCTTACAAACTAAGGTCCAATCTCCTGACCAGCGTATCATGTCGGGGGGAGGCTTGTAGGATTAGTGATGTGATCCTTCTACTGACTGTGGTCCGTATTTTGATTTGTATCTCTTGAAACCAAATAAACATTACTGAAAGAAAAAAATACATGACTTAAAATATTAATTAGTATGAACTACTTAAAGTTTTCTTTGCTTTCAGTATCAGCAATGAGCCTGTCATGGCTGATAAGCTGGCCACTACACCAAGTCCACCAACCAACCAGCCAGCCACAACAGCTGAGTAAAGAACTGGTTTCCCATTTTTTTTGAATGAGTCTAACCAAGAAGTACACTGGGACAAGTTTATTGAAGTCACCGGAATGTTTAAAGAATATGCCAACATGTAAGTTTTTGTTAAATTCTTTGGGACTTCCTGTTTCTGGGGAAAGGTTTTCATATACACTGCTCAAAAAAATTAAATGAACACTTTGAAAACACATCAGATCTCAATGGGGAAAATATGCTGGATATCTATACTGATATGGACTGGATAATGTGTTTTGGAATCTAAAGATGCAACATTGTTTGAAAATTTAAAATTATCAACCTACAGAGGACTGAATTCAAGGACACCTCAAAAACCAAAGTGAAAAAATAATGCAGCAGCCTAGTCCATTTTGCTGAAATTTTATCGCAGCAACTCAAAATGGTACTCAGTAGTTTGTATGGCCCCCACGTGCTTGTGTACATGCCTGACAATGTCGGGGCATGATCGTAATGAGACGACGGTTGGTGTCCTGGGTTTTTTTTCCCAGCCCTAGACCAGGGCATCACTGAGCTCCTGGATAGTCTGAGGTGCAACCTGGCGCCGTCGGATGGACCAAAACATGATATCCCAGAGGTGTTCTATTGGATTTAGGTCAGGCAAGTGTGGGGGCCATTCAATGGTATCAATTCCTTCATCCCCTAAGAACTGCCTGCATACTCTCGCTGCATGAGGCCGGGCATTGTCGTGCACCAGGAGGAACCCAGGACCCATTGCACCACCGTAGGGTCTGACAGTGGATCCAAGGATTACATCCCAATACCTAATGGCAGTCAGGATGCCATTTTCTAGCCTGTAGAGCCCTGTGCGTTTTCTCCATGGATATGCCTCCCCAGACCATCACCAAAATGGTCATGCTGAACGATGTTATAGGCAGCATAACGTTCTCCACGACTTCTTCAGACACTTTCTCGTTTGTCACATGTGCTCAGGGTGAACCTGCTCTCATCTGTGTAAAGCACAGGGAGCTAGTGGCAGACCTGCCAATTCTGGTGTTTAGTGGCAAATGCCAATCGAGCTCTATGGTGCTGGTCCGTGAAGGAGGTAATTTTGTAGGACTCTGGCAGTGCTCATCCTGTTCCTCTTTGCAGAAAAAAGCAGATAGCGGTCCTGCTGATGGGTTAAGGACCTTTTATGGCCCTGTCCAGCTCTCCTAGAGTACTGACACTGATCCTAGCCAAATGCAAAACGAATGAAAAACAGTCAGAAAAGAGGAGTAGGGAGAAAAATGTCAGTGGCCTCCATCTGTAAAACCATTTCTGTTTTGGGGGTCATCTCATTGTTGCCCATCTAGTGCACCTGTTAATCAGTTTAAGCTGCTTTGGTGTTAATGAAATTAACAACCGCCTCTGCTACTTAACCGACTAGATCAATATTCCAGGAGTTTAACTGACTTGATGCTATACTCTTATTAAAAATTGTTCCTTTTTTTATTTTTTATTTTTTTTGAGCAGTGTATATACACTATATTGCCAAAAGTATTGGGACACTCCTCCAAATCATTATATTCAGGTGTTCCAATCACCTCCATGGCCACAGGTGTATAAAATCAAGCAGACTGCTTCTACAAACATTTGTGAAAGTGGGTCACTCTCAGGAGCTCAGTGAATTCAAGCGTGGTACTGTGATAGGTTGCCACCTGTGCAATAAGTCCATCCGTAAAATTTCCTTGCTACTAAATATTCCATGGTCAACTGTTAGTGGTAACAAAGTGGAAGCAACAGCAACTCAGCCACGAAGTGGTAGGCCATGTAAAATGACAGCATGAGGTCAGGGCATCCTGAAGCACACAGTGTGCAGAAGTCACCAAGTGTGCAGTCAATAGTTTAAGACCTCCAAACTTTGTGTGGCCTTTAGATTAGCACAACAACAGTGCGTAGAGAGCTTCATGGAATGGGTTTCCATGGCCAAGCAGCTGCATCCAAGCCTTACATCACCAAGTGCACTGCAAAGCGTTGGATGCAGTAGTGTAAAGCACGCTGCCACTGGACTCTAGAACAGTGGAGATGTGGTCTCTGAAGTGACGATCCATGCTTCTCTGTTTGGCAATCTGATGGATGTGTCTGGGTTTGGCAGTTGCCAGGAGAACGATACTTGCCTGACTGCATTGTGCCAAGTGTAATTTGGTGGAGTGGAGATTATGGTGTGGGGTGGTTTTTCAGGGGTTGGGCTTGGCCCATTAGTTCCAGTGAAGGGAACTCTTAAGGTGTCAGCATACCATGACATTTTGGACAATTTTATGCTCACAACTTTGTGGGAACAGTTTGGGGATGGCCCTTTCCTTTTCCAACATGACTGCACACCAGTGCACAAAGCAAGGTCCATAAAGACATGGATGAGTGAGTTTGGGGTGGAGGAACTTGACTGGCCTGCACAGAGTCCTGTTTTCAACCCAATAGAACACCTTTGGGATGAATTATAGTGAAGACTGTGAGCCAGGTCTTCACGGTCAACATCAGTGCTTGACCTCACAAATGTACTTTTTGAAGAATGGTCAAAGATACCCATAGACACACTCCTAAACCTTGTGGACAGCCTTCCCAGAAGAGTTGAAGCTGTTCTAACTGCAAAGGGTGGGCCAAATCAACATTGAACCCTACGGACCAAGACTGGGATGACATTAAAGGTTAAGTGCATGTAAAGGCAGGCAACCCAATACTTTTGTCAATATAGTGTATGTGTGTGTGTGTGTGTGTGTGTGTGTGTATATGTATGTGTGTGTGTATGTGTGTGTGTGTGTGTGTGTGTGTGTATGTATATATATATAATATATAGTGAGTGTTCAGCTTGTATAACAGTGTAAATTTGCTGTCCCCTCAAAATAACTCACCACTCAGCCATTATTGTCTAAAACGCTGGCAACAAAAGTGAGTAAGTGAAAATGTCCAAATTGGGCCCAATTAGCCTTTTTTTCCTCACCAGTGTCATGTGACTCGTTAGTGTTACAAGGTCTCAAGTGTGAATGGGGAGCAGGTGTGTTAAATTTGGTGTTATTGCTCTCATTCTCTCATACTGGTCACTGGAAGTTCAACATGGCACCTCATGGCAAAGAACTCTGAGGATCTGAAAAAAAGAATTGTTGCTCTACATAAAGATGGGCTAGGCTATAAGAAGATTTCCTACACTCTGAAACTTAGTTGCAGCATGGTGGCCAAGCCCATAGAGCAGTTTAACAGGACAGGTTCCACTCAGAACAGGCCTCGTCATGGTTGAGCAAAGAAGCTGAGTGCATGTGCTCAGCTTCATATGCAGATGTTGTCCGAAATAGATGTATGAATGCTGCCAGCATTTCTGCAGAGGTTGAAGGAGTGGGAGGGTCAGCCTGTCAGTGCTCAGACCATATGCCGCACACTGCTTCAGATTGGTCTGTATGGTTGTCATCCCAGAAGGAATCCTCTTCTAAAGATGATGCACAAGAAAGCCTGTGAACAGTTTGCTGAAGACAAGCAGACTAAGGATATGGATTACTGGAACCATGTCCTGTGGTCTGATCAGACCAAGATAAACTTATTTGGTTCAGATGGTATCAAACGTTTGTGTGGCGGCAACCAGGTGAGGAGTACAAAGACTAGTGTGTTTTGCCTACTGTCAAGCATGGTGGTGGGAGTGTCATGGTCTGGGGCTTCATGAGTGCTGCCGGCACTGGGGAGCTACAGTTCATTGAGGGAACCATGAATGCCAACATTTACTGTGAAATACTGAAGCACCACATGATCCCCTCCCTTCAGAGACTGGGCCGCAGGGCAGTATTCCAACATAACGACCCCAAACACACCTCCAAGACGACCACTGCCTTGCTAAAGCAGCTGAGGTTAAAGGTGATGGACTGGCCAAGCATGCATCCAGACCTAAACCCTATTGAGCACCTATGAGGTGTCCTCAAATGGAAGGTGGAGGCGCGCAAGGTCTCTAACATCCACCAGCTCCATGATGTCATCATAGAGGAGTGGAAGAGGACTCCAGTGGCGACCTGTGAAGCTCTGGTGGACTCCATGCCCAAGAGGGTTAAGGCAGTGCTGGAAATTAATGGTGGCCACACAAAATATTACCACTTTGGCCCAATTTGGACATTTTCACTTAGGGGTGTACTCACTTTTTGTTGCCAGCGGTTTAGACGTTAATAGCTGTGTGTTCAGTTATTTTGAGGGGACAGCAAATTTACACCGTTATACAATCTGTACACTCACTACTTTTACATTGTAGCAAAGTGTCATTTCTTCACTGTTGTCACATGAAAAGATATAATAAAATATTTACAAAAATGTGAAGGGTGTACTCACTTCTGTGAGATACTAACTGTGTGTGTGTGTTTGTATTTTTCGCTCCATAAGACGCGCCTAGGTTTTAGAGGAGAAAAACAAAAAAAATATTCTGAACCAATGGACTGCAGACACAGTACAGGGGATGCCCAGAGACTGCGGACACAGTACAGGGGATGCCCAGAGACTGCGGACACAGTACAGGGGATGCCCAGAGACTGCGGACACAGTACAGGGGATGCCCAGAGACTGCGGACACAGTACAGGGGATGCCCAGAGACTGCGGACACAGTACAGGGGATGCCCAGAGACTGTGGACCTTTTGGGGAGGGAGGGGAGCGGGCACCTGAATTTGACAGGTACCTGCTCCCACATCCGCGGAGTTGTACTCCCTTTAGTGTGGGCACCCGGCTGTGACAGCACTGGACCAAGGAACAGGTAAGGTCCTCCTGCAGAGAAGAGATGAGCAGCCGGCCCAGTATTCTGACACTGTGGCGGAGACCAGCGCTCCATATTTGCTCCATAAGACACACTGACATTTTCCCCCCTTTTTATGGAGCAAAAAATGCGGTGTATATATATGTATATGTGCGTGAGGAAAGCGCAACCGAGAACAGGCAACTGTATTTACCCGGTGATCGCTGTGTCATTGGACACAGCTGATCACGTGGTAAAAGGCCGCCGTGATACCGCACCCCGTGATCAGCTGTGTCTGTAGGACACAGCGATCACTGGGGGCGCGCAGGGGGGCGGGTTCTGGAATGACATCCATGGACGTCTTCTCAGGATACCACAACTGCGCTATAGCTGTCCTTCGGCTATAGCGCAGTTGGGAACTGATTAACCACTTGCCTTCCAGAGGATTTACCCCCCCCCCTCCTGACCTGGCCATTTTTTTGCGTTGCGGCGCTATGTTACTTTTAACTGACAATTGCGCAGTCATGAAACACTGCACCCAAAAGAAATGTATTTCTTTTTTTTTTTTTTTTTTTCTCCCCACGAATTGAGCTTTTTTTCGGTGGTATTTGATTGTCTGCGTTTTTTTTTTTTGTTTATTTTTGTTTGTCTTTTTTTTTATAGCGCAAAAAAAAAAATTTTTTGAGAAACCATAGTTTGGACTTTTTGCTTTTAAACATGTCCAGTAAAAGAATTTTAAATCAATTTTCGTCATAAATTTAGTACAAAATGTATTCTGCGACATGTCTTTGCTAAAAAAAAAAATCCCAATACGTGTAAATTAATTGGTTTACGTGAAAGTTATAGCATTTACAAATGGTGGTATAGATACTGGGTTTTTTTTTCTACTAGTAATGGCAGCGATCAGCAACTTTTAGTGGGACTGCGGCGGACATTCTGTGCAAAGCAGACAGGGAGAGACTGTTTTTTTTAAACAAAACAGTCTTCCTCCCTGTCGGAGATGCTCAGGAATTACTGGGTGGGGCCCGATTGACAGCCGTGGGCATGAATAGCGCACCCCCTACCTGCAAATGCAAAATCACATATACATGATTTTGCGCACCTCTGCCGCCCTGTTGCAGTATTTCTGCTATAGGCTGGTTGGGAAGCCGTTAATCATATTTAATTTTGAGGTTTACAGTTGGGAAAACAAGATTCTGGAAGACTTCTACTGCACCAACAGATATTGTGATTTACGTGGCCCTAATAAAACTTCTGCCACCTAATATAAAAAAAATGTTCGTATCTAGACCTAAGGAGGATTTGGCCAGAAATTAACTTTTTATTATTCTCTTTCTATTCTTTTCTATGGGGTTCAGAATCGCATCAGCTGCAAATGGATGGTGCTGCCAGGTCTGAACATCCTATAAAGTCTATTGCCAGTTCAAGTTGTTTGTTCATCATGTTTATATTTTGTCACTTCTTTACCTTTCACAATCTTGGAGGATGCCCACTGGAATTACATTCAAACAAGACAGGACTTCACATATATTAAGGTAAGAGTATTCAAATAGAACTATATTTGATTTTTTTCACAATACTTTATCACCCAGTAAGGGTTGTTTACATAAGCAGTGTTGCCCAACATAGTCTAAATGCAAGTACAAGGAAAATAGTCTTGTTTCCTATTGTTTCCAGTTCAAACCAATGCCCTTCCTTGGTTTTTACTGAAAAATGAATAGGGCATGTTGTATGTTTTCTTCAATGCATACTAATAACATACATAACAAAAAAGGGTAATAATGACCCTAAACACCTGTAAAAAAAAATGCATTGCAGTGCAACTTAAAAAAAAGGCCAGTAAGCATGGTAAAAACTATAACTAACTTACATATTTTTTTACATATTTTGCAGGCACACCAGAACATATCATCAGATGCCTTCATTAATTAGCTCCATAGGGGCATTCAAGTTTTGTACCCTGTTATACAGAGACGTCTGATAGAAACAACAAGCCTGTTACTTCACTTTGCAGATTCTTTTGATAGGAATTGTCAAGCATGTCACCCTGCTCCTCAGAGACATTTGATAGAACCTGCCTCGGATGCTACCCTGCTCTGTTGACACTTTAAATAGAAACCGCCAAGGTTGTTACCCTGCTCCTCATAGACTTTTGATAGAAACTGCCAAGCCTGTTATCCTGCTCTGCAGAGAGTTTTGCTAAAAACCACCATGTCTGTTATCCTGCTCCACAGAGACTTTTGATAGACGTCATCAAGCATGTTAGCCTCTGCTCTGCAGAGACTAATGGTAGAAACTGCCAAACATATTGTGCCCTGTTCTACAGAGAAACCAAACTCTGCAATCCAAATATGTAAGCCATCATATCTGGTCCACATTCTGTGTTCTGCAAACACATTCTATTAATTCTATTAATGTAACACCACTGATTCTGGATCCAGGGAATAGCCGATCGCCTTAGGGGTCATGAAGGATTTTTTTCTCTAAGAGAAAAGTAGCCTATGCTTTATCAGAGTTTATCAGAGTTTATTGCCTTCCTTTTGGATCAACGATAGGTTTAGTTTTCCAAAAACTCATAATTTTATTATAAATTCTGCAGCCCTGAGCCGTAAAATCAAGTGCTCAAAGCAAATTTCAAAACACACACTTAAAAGGTCAGTTCACCATTTTATAGCAAAAATGAAAAAGTGAGCTAATGCCAGGACTGCTGCACTGGCTGCATGGGCGCTGATCAGCAAGTGATTTCCTCCTCTCTTCCTTCTTATTTGTGTTATTTGTCTTATTTTTCTGACTTTATGCTATGCCAGAAAGCCACTTTAGAAACCTTCCTAGCACATGGCTAAATCTAACATTTACAGAAGACTAGCCCAGCCAAACTCTGCTGATTCCCTGCCTATTGCCTACCTGGAATCTTCTGATGCCCTGCCTGCTGCCCAGCTGGGTCCTGGTATGAAGGTCAACTCCCAACTGCTGATAAATCTGATACTTCTGAGTTTCCATTGTTATTACATCCCTTGCATGGGTTGCCTGACTGGCCTGAGATTCTTCCAGTAGTCACCTTTCTCAAGTCTTTCTTGCAGTGTATTGCTCCAGTTGCGTAAAAGCCTGGTGGTCTAGACATTTCCTCTGTTACTGGTAGCTGTATTTGCCATATCAACCCCAATCGTAGCACTATTCTGGGAAGTGGTAAAGTACCAGATGTACCTTGCTACAACCCAGATCCAATTGCAGATTGTGGCGCTCTTCCGGGGAATGGTCGAGTACCATATGTACCTTGTATCGACCCAGATAAAATTGCTGCATTTGCCATAACAGCCCAAGAAGTAGCAATATTCTGAGGGGTGGCCAAGTACCATATGTACTTTGCCACGTTCCAGATGCACTTGCTGCAAATTCAAGTGGACTAGGGGATCTTAGCTGGGGAATAATACCTTGGAAGGACCTAGGTGGCAGTTGATTTGCAAAACAAATCCTGGTGAGCAGGCAAGTTACTTGGTTATAACAAGACTCCCTGTCAGGGTTCCAATACTGTCACATGACCCCAGTGCTAAGTGTTCAGTCAGGTGTACCTGCTGTCTGGAGGGACTTGAAGTATCAAGTTTTTTATCTCTCTGAGAATCCTATCATCCGGACACCCAGCCAATTGCCTGAGTCTGGCAGTGAGGCACCAAGCCAGTTGTCAGGCCTCGGCAGTGGGGCATCTAGCCTGTTATCTGATCCTGAAGACAGGGCATCTTGCCAGTTACTAGACTTCAGAAGTAGGGAATCTGGCATGTCTTCTGAGTATGGGAGATTATCTCTGTGAACTTATGGCATGTGGATATCCCATACGGATTTGTATAATCAAGTCTGTTTGGAGTGTCTGGAGGCTAGAGGAGGGAACTGTCAGGACACACAGGCAGAATACTAAGACAATATGGAATAGTAGAGGAGGGACTGCCCAGTTCCTATGTACTTTGCTCCTTGTGGCCTTTGACTTCTCATTCTGGCTTATTCCTTACTCCTCACCCTGATCTTGCTCTGTTCTGTTTTGCATGCCATCTGTACATAGTTTATTTGGATAGTTAGTTAGATTTGCTTTATTGTTTTCACTTCCATCGATTAGGTTCACTTTTTGTATAGTAGTGTGTAGAGAGCTGATTTATATTTTGTGGTATTCATGTGGTCTCACCTATTTGTATGTAGCCCTTTATGGGTAAATAAATATACTGCATGCAAAGTTATTTGGTCTGCTCTACTCAATGCCACTTGCTTCAATAGAGTTTTATGTCTCTGTTCAAATCCAGTAGAAATTAGAGTAGTGTAGGGACTGGCCACAGAGGAATTACTTTTGCTGCAGGCGTAGCTTAAAGCTTGTGGGCCCTGATGCAAAAGTTAACCTGGAGCCACCCCCACTACCTTCCACCACACCATGCGCCAAGATGCTCCCACCATGCGCCAAGATATGATAGCTGTATGGTGGCTTTCTCTCTCCTACTGCCATCTACACGTACACACAAGGCAGGGGCTGGCAAGCCACACTCTGAGCTGTTGGGTGAAAGTGGTAGGTTTGTATGTAAAAGAAGAAACTCAGCAGGCCCTCTGACTTCCAGATCCACATACAAGTGTACCACTTTCACCCAGCAGCTCACAGTGAGATCTGCCTGCCCCACCTTATGTGTACATGCAGGGCTGAGCAGGAGTGGAAGGGGGATACTGTACCTGGCTGGGGGGCTGATCTGAGAGTGTGCCACTGCAGATATCGCACCTTTTAAAAAAAAAAAAAAAAAACACCTTTCTTTTATATGTTATTAACCTCCCTGGCGGTATGATTATTTCAGATTTTTGGTGCTGAAAGCGGTACCATTTTTTTGCATGGAAATATGTATTTTTTTTATTGTAGGCTGTAATTTTTAGGAAAAACTCACTGAAATCTGTCCGAACAAGAGTCTAGACAACATCCCGGGTATGATAAAATTTGAAACACAAAATCATAAATTATAATTTAATAAATAATCATAAAAATAATATAAAAATAATAAAAAATTTAATTCAATAATATAATCAAACCAAAAACACTGAAATGTGAAATAGAGCGCCAAGTTCGCACATTGCTGAGCTCAGTCGCAAAATCGTTTTCAGTTTCTGATGACGAATTTCCCCCACAAATCATTATCACTCAATTCTGTAAGTGGTTCTGATTTACTATCGCTGTTCTCTAGCTGGTCTAAAACCGCTTTTGACCTAAAGGGACACTTTTTGGACGCCATGGACATTTCTGTTTCCAGGCAGAAAGAACAGACAAAATGCAGGCAGGGCGCAGGACAAAGCACTAGGGACAATATGTATGTGAAATAGGTTGAAACAGCAATGTTTTACTGTGTAAAATGAAAAAAAAAAAAAAATGACATTTTTTAAAATTTTTAAATTTCCCGCCGCCGCCGGCGGCGGCGCCCGTACGTCCCGACGTCACAGGGACAGGACACAGAAGCCGGATGCCGGCATCGGCCGGAGGAGATGGCCGGGGACGCTGCAGGGGACACATCGTGGGAGCGCAGGGTAAGGTAAGTGAAGAACACATGCCGGAGCAGCGCCGCATGGTATTCCCGAGTGTAGCTCGGGGTTACCGCTTTTGGTACTGAAATGTTACCCCGAGCTACACTCGGGAATACCGCCAAGGAGGTTAAACAGCACCCAGTTACCTCTCTCATGGCTAGACTGCAGTGATATGGAGGTGCAGGATATTAGGGGAAAAGTAACACCCCTCTTCCTGGTAATGACATGTGCTCTCCTGCCTCCTCATCTGTATTGACAGATGACCCCTCCTTCAAGAGCCCCCCACTTCAGCTAATCATAGATGACCCCCTCCTCCAGTAAAGACAGATGACTTCATCTCCTGGTAATGACACATGTCCCCCCACCAGGTAATGACAGATCACTCTTCCCCCCACCAGGTAATGACAAATGACCCTCCCCCCCCCCCCACCCCCCACCAGGTAATGACAGAAGCCCGCGGGATGAAGACTTGATTGTAGTGATGGACAGTGCACGCTGTGTACCCATTGGCTGGAGAGGCAGTGGGAGGCAGTGCTGCCTGCCCCCTGCTGCCTCTTCAACCAATTTGGTAGCTGAATTCCTCTCAAGCCCCTCCCCCTTGACGTCACTCAAGATTTCTCGAGTCCCAGCCAATTCTAATACAGTAGACAGTGGCAACTCTATGTACTGCCTCCCTGCCGCCTCACCACTCCTCCTCTCCCCTGCAGACTTTATGGGACCCAGTCCGACTATCCCCTTATCAGCAGCCCTGAAGGTTGGAGTGGGAGAGCTGAAGGCTTGCGGGGGTGCAACTGAAATCTGGGGGGGGGCGCATCCCACCCCAGCACACCCCCTAGATCCGGCCATGATCTGACCAATATCTTTTTACCTTCCCAATGACAGCAGCACCAGCTCCTGGACAGTGCTCTCCTCCCTTGCTCAGCGTGGTGACAGCTTGGTGTCCATCCCTGCCTAGTTGTCAGCAGTAACACTTTTCTGTCCAGCAGGGCTGGCCCTCACCCCGTCACCTCTCCACTACTCTCCACCTCAGGACTTGATAATGGAGCCAAAATCTGAGGGCTCAGAGCTTGCGCTTTGCTCCGAATTCCGCTTTGCCCGTGATAGTGACAAGGAGACAGCATGGGCCCCCCTGGAGCATGAGCTGTGACTCCTGAGACCCCTGTTGCTACGCCCATGTTGATGCAGCTGGCCAGCTTAAACATGTATTGCAATGCATGTGAACCAAAAATCCCTGTTTTAATGCAAAGTTTGCAAGAAATGTATACAGAGGGTTGATGTACATGATTGGTTTTGTGTACAGTATGTGTAAAGATATTTGGATTTGAGCGCAGATGCATTTCTATTTCTGTTCTTCAGTTCAAAGTTAGTTTGATAGAAACCACCAAACTTATACCTGGGGGGCATCCTGATTATTTCCCTTGTCAAACACACATGATCAGCTCTCCTCCAATCACAGAGCAACTTTGTGAACTGCCAAACCACTATTTGCATGCAGTCACACACCGAGCATTTACTTGTGGATGTCCAAGCTGGACACAGCCTACTGCATCAAGGCTCTGACACCCCCAGATAAATGCACGGTCTGCGGCTATATGTGAATCACTGCAGCCACTGTCAGCTTGTCATTAGTTTGAGGCATACCGGCCACTGCTATTTGCTTGACCCAGCAGTGGTTCCACTGGCAAGAATCTGCCGCTGGAATCCGCAGAATGCAGATACGCTGCTGTGTAAAGGAGACCTTACATTTGACAAATCTGGCATTACTCCAAGTACAGGTTCTTTTTAACTGATCACATTAGAGGTATTGTATATAACAAAACTGCACTGCTATTGTAGGCGGGGCCCCCTGCACTTGTAGGTGGTGCCCAGGGTATCCAATCCAGGAGACAGCACACACACAATTCTTGATGTTGTAATTTATCTTTGTATACAGATTAACGGTAATGACTATACAGTAGATCGAGAGAATAGACATTTTTTCAACGGCCCTGATATAGGGAAATATAGTTGTTACAGTTGCAAGAAAAAGTATGTGAACCCCTTGGGATTACGTGGAGTTTTGCATGAATTGGGCATAAAATGTGCTCTGAACGTCATCTAAGTCACAACAATAGAAGAACACAGTCTGCTGAACATAATACTACACAAACATTAGATGTTGCCATGGTGTAATTGCACATAACATGTAAACATTCACAGTGCAGGGAGGAAAAAGTATGTGAGGCCCTAGCTTAATGACTTCTCCCAGAGCTAATTGGAGCCAGGAGTGAGCCAACCTTGACTCCAATCAGTGTGATGATATTGGATGTGTTGCTGACAGCTGTCCTGCCCTTAAAAAACACACACCTGTTTTGGGTTTACTGGTTTCAAGAAGCACTGTCTCATCAGGCTTGGCCCTGTATTACCAGAGGGCAGCTTCCACTGGACGGATGGTGGTTTGTGGTGTACCAGAATGGCACTATAATACAGCAGGGAAGCACCTCATATTACTGGTCCGAAAAGCGAGATGTTTCCTCAAGGCAGGCATTGTCCCTGAGCTGACCTTACACACCAGGAATGTTTCCCTGCACTATGCACTTTCTATCACCAGTGGGATCTCTGTCCCTGACCTACCACTTCCTCCAGGCACACCTGAATGGAGTGGGTACCCTGTTATATAAGGCCCCACACCTAGATGGCTGGGTGGATCTGGAGAGGTTGCAGCATCCAATCAGACAGCTGGCTACTCTGTGAAACTGATAGAGTCCCTAGGGCAGAGTTTCTCAACCAGGGTTCCATGGATCCCTGTGGTTCCTCCAGAGGTTGCTAGGGGTTCCTAGAGCAATGAGCAATTTCTACCTCCCAGAGAAGTTCCCACTGACACCAGTGGTCTTTTTAGCTATCTGCAAGGGGGCAATTCTTCTCAATGACCACAAGTGTAAGGCGCATTCTCCCAACTGACCACTGATCACGCTAATCTATCATAAGCTTTAGAATAAGTCATTTTTAGCAGGTGTTCCCTAAGATCAGAAAGTTATTCCCCTAACAGACTCAACTCCATCTGTAATAATGGCACAGGGACACCTATAGAAGAGAGGGGGACATGCACCTGTCTACACATGATTGTAAGCTCGAAAGAGCAGGGCCCTTGATCCCCTCATGTTTTGCATTGTATTGGTATTGTTCTGTCACATGTTCTGTCTCCCTTTGTAATGTACAGCGCTGAGCGAACTATTGGCGCTTTATAAATACTGTATAATAATAATAATAATAATACACAACTAATTACAGCCTCAGTTTAATCACTGAGGGTAATACCAACTCAGAAGTATCTTCCAATCCCAGTTCTAATAACAACAGGGATCAGAACCAAGGAGGTAGTTATCTACTGAGCCCACAGCACGGTAGTGTTCTGCTTTAGAGCATAAAGATGACTGGGGGCAATTTTCATTATTGTTTTAGACGGAACTTCTGTGTTTTGGTAACTAATTCTCTCCAGAATGTAAAGTGGAGCCAGTTTGCTTCAATGTAAAATTTTAGATGGATGTTCAGCATTGTGTACAGAAATGTAAATTTTTCAACAAGAGACACCCAAATCTGACCCTGGGACATACCTTGTGTATGTGACTGGGGCGGATTATTTAGCCCCTTGTACCACTCGCTCTTCTGTGTGTGAAAGGTATTTTCAGTAGTAATTATAACATTAATTAAAAACTAATAATGGCCAAATAAAATGGAGACAGTCAAGATTCTGTTTCTCTGAATATTTTACATGTAATCATGTTGGTAAAAATAAAATAAAATGCAATATATGCTAACGTAAGCATTGCATAATGCTCTTTGGCAAAACATGGGGATAATAAAGATGTCTAAATAAAATATAAGGTTTTAATTGCAGACTGGAGGTGTCAAGGGAGTGCTAAAGAAAATAAAATTTGAAGGTTTAAAAGAGGTGTATTTTTAAGGTATCTCCATCAACCTATGAAAACAATGATATGGGAATCTGACTTACATCCTTATAGCAAGGTGAAAATAAACCATAAAATGAATGACCTCCGAAAAAAGAATATATCACACCAGCTGTCATTGTTCACTTACAGGTGAAACTCGAAAAATTAGAATATCGTGCAAAAGTTAATTTATTTCAGTAATGCAACTTAAAAGGTGAAACTAATATATGAGATAGACTCATTACATGCAAAGCAAGATAGTTCAAGCCGTGATTTGTCATAATTGTGATGATTATGGCTTACGGCTCATGAAAACCCTAAATCCACAATCTCAGAAAATTAGAATATTGTGAAAATGTGCAATATTCTAGGCTCAAAGTGTCCCACTCTAATCAGCTAATTAAGCCATAACACCTGCAAAGGGTTCCTGAGCCTTTAAATGGTCTCTCAGTCTGGTTCAGTAGGAATCACACTCATCGGAAAGACTGATGACCTGACAGTTGTGCAGAAAACAATCATTGACACCCTCCATAAGGTGAACTCTAGGCAAAAATTAAATGCAAATAGCCCACTGAACATCAGTTACCTCACTCATCAGCCTTGATTCTGAACACCTCTTTCTAAGCTATCCTGCAGTGTATCAGATCAAAGTCACAGCCTCCTCTATGAGCCAAGCTCAATTCCCACTCTGTGGTCCAGACATATTTCCCCGCTCATTACCTTCTTTGGCAGTGGTCTCCTCACCACCCCCGTGAGTCCTCTGAAGAGAAGATTCAGCCAATGGCAGTGTCGCCACCACCAATAGGAGGTGTGCACACCATGCAGGCAGTAATGTGGACATCCAAAGAAGGACATCATAAAATAAACAACAAAGAGAAGGATGGTCATGTGACTGTGGTTTCAGATAGATAAAGATAAATAAAATGGGCATTTGGGTAGTTTTTCTTGGTTTCTTGGTTTTTTAGAAGGGGGTGGGAGGGGAGTTGCTAGTATCAGTATTTAACCACTTGCCTATTGGACACTTTTAGCCTCTTCCTGCCCAGGCCAATTTTGCTATTGCACTTTGAATGACAATTGCGCGGTCATGCAACAATGTTGAATATTAAATTTGTATAATTGTTTTCACACAAACAGAGCTTTCTTTTGATGGTATTTAATCGCTACTGGGTTTTTTTTCTTTGCACTGAAAAATTTGAAAAAAAAGTTTTTTTTCATTTCTATTATAAAATTTTGGTAAATTTTCTCCTTCACTGATGTGAGCTGATGAGGCTGCACTGATAGGCAGGACCGATGGGCACTGATGAGGTGGCACTGGTGGGCATTGATGAGGAGGCACTGATGATGCTGCAATGATGAACACTGATGGGCAGCACTGCTGGGCGCAACTGCTGGGTGGCACTAGTGGGCACTGGGTGGCACTGCTGGGCACTACTGATCAGGGCACTGATCATCAGTGCCCTGATCATCAGTGCAGATCTGCTCTGTGACATTTGCCAGTTATCGGCAGTACTTTCCTCACTCTGTGACAGTGTGAGGAAAGTGCTGCTGATAACCGGCAACTGTGTTTACTTTGTGATCTGATGTGTCATTGGACACAGCTGATCACATGGTAAAAGGCCGCTGTGAGTGGCCTTTTACCTAGTCATGTGATCAGCTGTGTCTTTAGGACATAGCGATCACTGACAGCGCCATGTGCGTGCCGCTTGGGGTGCAGGGGGTACATTCTGGGAGAACATCATACGACGCCCTCCCAGAACTGAAAGACCACACTGTAGCCATCTTTCAGCTATAGTGCGGTTGTAAAGTGGTTAAAATCAGTGTGTATATTGGCAAGAAGGTACCTCCTTTCCTTTTGAGCCTTCAATAAAAACACATCCATGTAACATACAGCCATATCCTTTTTTCAAAGTCATGGTTTCCTTGCATTGTCATTTCTATTTCCTGGTGTGGGGACCAGACACATTTGCCTGGTCCTTATCTGCACAGGGCCCAGTCCCTTCACCGCCCCCTCAGTGTTTGATGCAAATATGTCTGTGAACATTATTCTGAGACCCAAACAACCAGTGGACCTTGCTCTGCTCTCCAGCCGGGGTCACTTACTTCCAGACTAGAACTGAAGGACTGCTACTGTGGACAGCCCAGAGCTCTCATACTGACAGGTAATAATCAGCAAGTATGAAATTGATAGTTTTTACATATATCATGTGCTTCAAATAGTATTAAACCCAAATGCAAACATTTTATTATATTGTAGCTTACCAATTCTTAGATGACTGCCATTAGTATTCTCTTTTAGATTTTCTTTTGTCTATTTTCATCTGGTGATCCAGCCAGTAAGTCTGCTGTTTTCTAAAGAACAAGTTCTTTTCCAGATGAATCAATTTACAGGGATGGGACTACAGTAACCATTTAACACTGACAGGGGTGCTTACAATGATTAGGTTTTATTTTATAAAACCTTTTTATTTATTGGGTGCCTCTGCTAACCACACATTGCTTCCATTGTGGGGCCTCGTCACTTCTACTATTTCATAGCAATTCTGCTAAATGTAGTCTGAACATCTAAACTTCAAAAGTCTCTGGTCATAACTGGGTCGCTACAATTTAACCCACCAATGAGCTTCCCTTATTTCCTCCCTTTTGGTCTGTTAATTATACTGTATCATTTAAAGCGTTTTGCTAAATCTGTTTGATAAGTGCAAAAATTATAGATTGATCCTGCCAATAATGCAGTGTTGCAGGCCTTTGCATGCTGCAGTGTGCAGTGTTATCAACCATTGAAGTTTTAGACTGGGTAAGGCTCACTTAAAAAAAAGACAGCATTGTTTTACTATGTGCCATGTACAGTGCTGTTAAAAAATGTTTGCCCCTTAATTATTTATGTACCACCCTTGCTGTAATGTCAGCTGTTAAAACCAACACAAGATGGCAGAGTCCTACAAATTCAGTGGCACTTACATTCTGCAGAGCAGCCCCATGGACCTTGTATGCTGAACTGCAGGACTTTGCTGGGGAGCAGTGTACCAGAGGACTACTTTTCCCAGAAGAGCTGGCATGTGGGGGCGGGGGCAGATGTATACAGAAGCCCAGGAGACTAGACAAGAAGTGAGAGGTAAGAGAGCTGGAGAGAAGAATCCGAGAGAGTTGTGCTGACTGCCAGAGAACCGAACTAGGCCTCAGAATCCGAGAGAGGAAAAGTAAGGAGGAGCCGCAGACCGCTGGCCTTGCCACCTTGTTCAGCTAGACAGTCTGCCAGTAGGTGACCAGATGGAACACTGCAACTGAGGCTGGAGAACCTGTGGGAGCCCCACTTGAGAAAGTGCAGAGAAGGGCAACCAAACTGATAAGAGGCATGGAGGAGCTCAGCTATGAGGAAAGATTAGAGGAACTGAATTTATTCTCTCTTGAGAAGAGGAGATTAAGGGGGGATATGATCAACATGTATAAATACATCAGTGGTTCATATAGTGAACTCGGTGTAGAGTTATTGACTCTGAGGTCATCACAGAGGACAAGGGGACACTCTTTACATCTGGAGGAAAAGAGATTTAATTTCCAAATATGGAAAGGTTTCTTCACAGTAAAAGCTGTGAAAAATGTGGAATAGACTCCCTCAAGAGTTGGTTCTGGCCAGCTCAGTGAATTGCTTTAAGAAAAACCTGGATTATTTCCTCTATACACATAATATAACTGGATACTAACATTTATAGGTAAAGTTGATCAAGGGAATATCTGATTGCCTCAGGAAGTAATGTTTTTCCCTGCAGGAGAAAATTGGATCATGCTTTGCTGGGTTTTTTGCCTTCCTCTGGATCAACTGTGGATATAGGATTATAACTTTTTTATTTTTATGGTTGAACTGGATGGACTTTTGTCTTTTTTCAGGCATACTAACTATGTAACTATGTAGCTTCCATCCGCCAAGAGAGAGACAGCCAGGACCTGCTGGAAGCCACCGGTCGGGTGAGAGAGTCCCATACACCAGTTAAGCAAGATAACATTGACATTCTCCTCATATCTGCTACTTTACTTCCACACAGTCGTGGGCATTGCATTCAGTTAACACGTGTTGCGGCCTAGTTCCCACAGCCACTACTGTTGAACACATTTGCAGCACAGTCCAGTCAGCAGGTCAGATCACATCAGTGCTCCACTAACCATATTGGCCTACCCTCCTAAAGGAACTTCTACCACCATTGCCATTGGTTACCGCAGAGGGGAGTTGCCCTTTTACCAACAAGCTCATTTGCCAGTTTGACACTTTATTTGCCTAAAGCTGCCCTTTCCCCAGCACATTAACTAGTTGCCGACCGCAGATAGCCGCATGACGGCTGCACTGCGGCCGGCCAGTTCTGAGTGGACGTCATATGACGTCCCCCCAGAACGCGCTCTCCTGTGCGCCCCAGGGGGCGCACACCCGGCGATCTCTGTGATCGCTATGTCCTACGGACACAGCTGATCACGTGATGTTGTAAAAGGCCAATCACAGCGGCCTTTTACCACGTGATCAGCGGTGTCCAATGACACGCTGATCAGAGGGAAATGCAAGTGCCGGTTCTCGGCTGCACTTTCCTCATGCTGTCAGATCGTGAGGAAAGTACTGCCGAGAACCGGCAGTTGTCAGAGCGGGGATCGGCACCGATCATCAGGGCACTGATGATCAGTGCCCTGATGATCATGCCCAGCAGTGCCACCCGCAAGTTCCGCCCACCTGTGCCCAGCAGTGCGCCCACTACCTCCACCCACCTGTGCCCAGCAGATCACCCACCTGTGCCCAGCAGTGCACCCACCTGTGCCCAGAAGTGCCACCTACCTGTGCCCAGCAGTGCCACCCACCTGTGCCCACCAGTGCCACCCACCTGTGCCCACCCACCAGTGCTGCCCACCAGTGCCACCCACCAGTGCAGCCCAGCAGTGATGCCAGTCAGTGCCGTCTATCAGTACCCATCATCAGTGTCACCTATCAGTGCCGCATATTAGTGCCGCCTATCCGTGACACCTCATTAGTGCTGTCTATCAGTGCCGTCTATCCATGCCACCTCATTAGTACTGCCTATCAGTGCCCTTTAGTGCAGCCTATCAGTGCCCATCAGTGCTGCCTCATCAACGCACATCAGTGAAGGAGAAAAATTACCTGTTTGAAAAATGTTATAATAGAAACAAAGAAACTTTTTTTTTTCAAATTTTTTGCACTTTTTTTATTTATAGCGCAAAAAGTAAAGTGCCCAGTGGCGATTAAATACCACCAAAAGAAAGCTCTATTTGTGAGAAAAAAATGATCAAAATTTCATATGGGTACAATGTTGCATGACCGCGCAATTGTCAATCAAAGTGCGGCAGCGCTGAAAGCTGAAAATTGGCCTGGTAAATAAGGGGGTATAAGTGCCTGGTAGGCAAGTGGTTAAAGGAGACAACACCCAAGTCAAGTGTCACTTAAAGGGAAAGTCCTTGTCCTTTGTTCTACCTCCCCTTTTGTATTAATCCTGCCAGGAACTATCACCTACATCACTGTCTACGTGTACACCAACTGGGCCCCAGTGAGTGCACAGAAGAATCCTCACTGCATTTAAAGGGACACTGACTACCCTGGTCAAAGGGCCTTTTTCTTATTTCAGATTTAAGCTTTGCCATCAGATTCTGAGGACCCAAAGTGAGCTAGTCCCATTGATGTTAGTTATTTTGGCTTACTGGGGTTGACAACACCTCAGGCTGAAGGTATTGGGTTATCTTCTGAAAAGCAGGCCTGCTAACACTGATTGAGATTCTGCTGTATGTGTTGTTTCTTTGTTAGGGTTGCTAAGAGTAATCATTGCCATTCCAATTATCAATACCAGTTTGTACTGTTCAACCAAGCTTACACTGAAGTTTAATATAAACCTTATATTAGTTTACTCTGTGTGCGTAAGTCTACTTTCTGGTGATAATTTACTCAGGTCAAAGGAATCCTTTGGTGCCAGCAGGGGTTGGGCTTTCAGAGAGAGGTCCAGAACAACAGGGAGTCCGAAAATAACTCAGCGACTCCTAGGGGGGTAGTGCTACAATTATTATTGTATTATTTATTTATGTTTTTACATATTTGTCACACTTGAAAATGATTCAAATCATCAAACAAATTTTAATATTGCACAAAGAACCCAAGTAAATACAAAATTATTTAATTTATGTAGCACTACTCCCTTAAGAGTTGCTGAAGATTTTGGGTCCCCCTATAGTCCTGCACAACCAGGCAAAACGCATTTTCTCATTTCTCAGAGACCGTGAACAGTCCTTGAGCAACTTCCTGGCAACTATGTACAAGTCTTAACACAGCAAACTCTTATAGGAGAGCTTTCCAGCCTCTCCTGGTGTACCACCCCAGACCCCAGATAAATACTCTTCTTTACCCAGCTGTCTGGAGGAAATCCCTAGGCAAGGAGATCCAGTGCCTGCCACTTTAAGAGCTGGTCAGGTTTCCCACCAGAATCCCCCTTTCCGCTTAAAGTGATACTAAAGGCATAATTTAACAAAAAAAGAAAAACCCAAACATGTCATACTTACCTGCTCTGTGCAGTGGTTTTGCACAAAGCAGCCCCGATCCTCCCCTTCCTGGGTCCCCTGCCAGCGCTCCTGGCTCCTCCCTCCTTGCCCCCGAGCCGCACGGAGCCATGGCTCGGCCCCAACCTCTCTCTCACTGGCTGTGATTGACTGCAATTGGAGCCAATAGTTCCCACTGCTGTCTCATTGAGGAGAGTCCTGGGATAGCCAACACATTGCTGGATCGAGTGGGGGCTTAGGTCGCCCAGGGGGTGTAGGATTACTCACTCTTCCTCTCTCAGGTGGACCTCTCTCAGGGGACTCCTGAAGTTGAGTGGTTCTCCTGTCTAGCAACCCTGCCTGGAGGTAGGCCCCTTTCCACTGAGCCCCCACCCAGGCCTCTGTATCTCAGCCTCTTCTACATCTCCTGCTGCTGAGCAGGTTCGGTCATACTTAAGGGCTGTCCTGACCCCATGTCAAGCCTCATGCCTGGGGATTGGTCAGGATCCTGTAAGTATGCAGATCATCCCCTCTTCACCCCTGCCTACTGCTTCTAGAACCTTCTCCAAAATGCTACAGCAGGGGGAGGTATCAAGGAACTGATCTGCAGAGCCTCTCAGCCCTGACCCAAGTTTGACCCTGCTGATTATTCCCTGGCTGCTGCTATCTAGAGGGTGGTACATTTATTAAGGAAAAAAGCTGTCCAAACCTGCTTGGCTATGTGAAAAAGTAATTGCTTCCTAAACCCCTTGCAGAATAACCCAAGTGCGCTTGAGTTTGAGGTCATGAACTGATAGCAGGACATTCTCCTTCAGGAGAGTGCAGAATTCATGGTTCCATCAATTATGACAAGTCGTCCAGGTCCTGAAGCTGTAAAGCTGCCCCGGACCATCACACTACCAACACCAAGTTAGACTGTTGGTGTGATGTTCTTTTTATGAAATGCTGTGTTAGTTTTACACCAGATGTAACAGGATGCACACCTTCAAAAAAGATCAACTTTCGTCTCATCAGTCCGCAGAATATTTGCCCCAAAGTCTTGGGGATAATCAAGATGTTTTTGGCAAATATGAGATCAGCCTTTATTTTTGGTCAGCAGTAGCTTTTGCCCTGGAACTCTCTCCTGGATGCCATTTTTGCCATTTAGGGGCCATTTTTGCCATTTAGGGGCCCCCTAGAGGATGTCTTTTGATGATGAAACGTGTCGGGCGGAGCCTCCCTCTGATGTCATCATGCTGTCGGACATCTTGGAAACGGTCCATTTAAATGCTTTTAACTGTTCTACATCTAGCTTGTAAGTAGGATTTCATTTGCGCAAATAAAGACGTTTTTATATGAGAGGCATGTTTTTTCTTTCATGATCTCATTTGACACTGCATTTTGAGTCCACAGTCGAGTTGGAGGTTTAGAAGATCCATGTTCTGGGCATGACACTGAGACCCTGC
Organism: Staurois parvus; assembly: GCF_062004578.1. NCBI lineage: Eukaryota > Metazoa > Chordata > Amphibia > Anura > Ranidae > Staurois > Staurois parvus. The sequence continues at coordinate 1,065,320 of NW_028319936.1, forward strand.
TAGTGCTCTATATAACAATGGTGGTTGGGACCCCCTATAATTATGGGGTCTCCATTTCTGGTAAGCCTCCATTCGATTATTTGGTGGTGGTACACATTCTGGTGACCATTTGAAGGTTATTCACATTGCACCTACAGCATTGTTTTACAGTTTTATCACTGATTGTGGAATCTTTATCTTTATATGGACTTTAATATATGTCTATATAGACCATAAGTTATTGTTTTGTTGTTTTGACCCTATTTCACAGTTCTTTATCTATACCTGTGGTTATTATATTTTTGCACAGTATTTCATTTACTTTCCATTTTTGATTGCCTTTCACTTGTGATTAATGTATTTACACAGTTTCAATTGATTTTTATTTTTTATTCTCGATCGCCTTTCAGAGGTATGAGGGTCTTCATGGTTCAGTATCCATTCCAATTAAGTTTTATAAAGAGAGGATATCCTCTTTAATATTTGCGGTTCTGTGACACAAGGTGATTAGAGATTTGCACGGTTTGACCCTATATAAATTGCTTTGGAATTGATGTTCTTGAATTTCTTTAAATCATGGCATGATGTTGCTTTTTGAGATCTTAGAGTGTGCTTCACTTTGTCAGCCAGCTTCTATTTAAGTGATTTCTTGATTCAGCAATACTAGCAGTACTCAGGCCTGGGTGTGGCAAGTGAAATTTAATGCAGCTTTTAAAAAAATGTGGTTAATCACAGTTCATTCATAATTTAGAAGGGGGGGAAATATGCTTTTTCACATAGGGTCAGGCAGGTTTGGACAGCTTTTTTTCCCTTAATAAATAAAGTAATTATTTAAAAACTGCAGTTTGTATTTGCTTGGGTTATCTTTAATATTAGAATTTGTTTTATCTGCATCATTTAAGTGTGACAAATATGCAACAAAATAAAAAAATCAGGAAGGAGACAAATACTTTTTCACAGCACTGTATGTTACCATGTAACCATGAATGTTCTTAGCTTAAAGTGTATATATTGTACAGCCAAGACCAGTTTTGGATAGAATAGGGAAGGGTAGAACCACTGTCAGTTTACTGTTTGCCGTGTCTTGTTTGGGAGATTGTCCTTCGCTTCCTGTCGCAGAGACACAACAAGTAGCGAGGGATCTCTACAAAGAGAGAAAAGTCCACTCTTAGATAATTGTCAGGTATCCCTCAGTGGAAGATTTTCTCTCTATGGCTATTCTGGTGACACCTGTGTAGTGGATTGTGATAGACAGTCCACGTTTTATTAGATGATCAGTAAAATGACAATTTTATAGTCTTTCTGCTTCTTGCTCTTTAAAATTCCTTACGCTCTTAAGTAAACAATCAGATATAGGTTGACAGAACAATGATGATAATTAAGATGGCGCCTTCATCCAGAGTCTCACCCTAGGTGATTCATTAGGAGAAAAGTATCTTTTAATGTAAACAACCCCCATAAAAGGGAATGAGTCTTTTTGGGGAAAATGATTGGAAGATATCAACACGGATGGAAGAACACGCAGAAACCCAGTGGACTTTTCACCCAATCAATGTATATGCTTTGCCTGCATCATAAGCCCTATAAATGATACTGTTAGTTCCTCAATAAAACAGAATTTTAGGAAGTTGACAAACTGCAACAGTGTCAGTGTCTTTCTTCCACGTGCACGTAATTCTATATTAATTTTGCTCATTGGTAGATCACGGTAAATGGTCTGTAAGTGACCGAGTCCAAAACACCTGTAGTGTTTTGGATCTTCCCCTACATTTTTTTCTGGTCACTAAGACAAATAAAGGGGTAAATCACCCCATCTGACACAAACAGCAATGTAAACCTGGGGTACATGGTTAAGAAGCCTAAAACCTCAAAATGTGAAATTATGAATGTCCATTGCTAGCATCTGTCTTGTCCTTCAAGCTAAATCACCTTGGTGAAGTGCTCCAGGGCACCTGATTCATAAGTTAGTCTTCTGAAAGATGATGGAAAGCAGAGTGATGATCAGAACAAACACATTTTGGGGGTTCACACACTCTCCCTTCATCAAGGCTTGACTAATAGCTTCAACAAATCTTGGACTCAAAGGGATTTAGAAGTGTATATAAAACTCTCATCCACTATTAATGTCTGTGAGTATTGCAGCATCAGGGCTTGACATAAGTCAATTCTCGATGAAGGGGGAGTGTGTGAACCCCCAAAACACGTTGACGCTTTTATTCTATTGATAATTCAATAAAATATCAGTCTGGACTTGATCGCCTTTATTGTGGACCCCCAACTGTTTCCTATATTCTAGTAATGTAAACCTGACAGGAGGTCTTAGGCTTCCCTGCTTTATCCAGGACAAAAAATATTTTCAGGTAACCTCCAAAATATTGAAAAAACTCATACTTATCAGAAGTACATAGTTTAACATTTCAGACTGTACATAATACATCTTTTTTTAACTCTATTTTGGCTTGATAGAAAACAGCAGTGGTAAAAAGCCTATTTATTACAAGTCTGAAGAGAGGGCACAAAAAAAACTATATACAAAATAAAAAAAAACACATACATAAATATTTATAAAATAACAAAGGAGGGAGACTGGTGTGCAGATGCAGGGGGCTTCTCTGGTCTGTTGAAATAGTGCGATGTCTACAGAACAGACTTTCCACAGTGGAGAAGGATATCATAAGCCACAGAATCTCTCCCCACTTCACAAACCGTCTACTAGAGATCTTGCTTCTGCCAGGGCCTTTAAGCGAGAGAGCCATAGCGACAGCATACCGGGTTTTAGGGATAGGGTGCCACAAACCCCTTTTCTTTGTTAGAACTAAATTCATAAATAGTGTCATTTTTTGCCATTTTCTTTAAATAGGTATATAACTATATATAATTTATTCAGTTAACATGCTTTTGTGTTTTCTTCCAAAATAATAATTCAAGTTTTTATCTTTTTCCTTTTTTCAAGAGTTTTAACTTTGTCTCTCCTCCTATTTTAAGGTGCCCTCTTCTGAAACTGGCAGCAGTTTATCCGCACTCAACTGCCAAGTGCCAAGGGAGCTTTAACAGTAGTGGTAGAGACCCTAGTAGCTTTTGGCATCTGTGCACAATGTTAAAGGCCCATAGGGAAGTTTAAAGCATTGTTGTTTGGATCTGTAAGGCCTGAGAAAAAAAACAAATGTTAATATTAGAAGGATAAAATTTGTAGGTATAAAATCACCATGAAAATAAATAATACTGAGTACCTGGGTAGGCCAGGAAAGTTTCCAAGGTCCCTCATACTTTCATGCAAGGCTCCAAAAATCCTTTATACCATAAAGAAAATATTTGACTGGTTTGTTGTGGAGGAACTCAAGTGTCCTGACCTCAACCGTACTAAAACACTTTGGGATGAACTAAAAAGCCAATTGCTAGCTAGGTTTTAACCAAAAATAAGGACCTGACCTCACAAATGCTCCACTGCCCAAATATTCAAACATTCCCATGGACTCACTCCAAAATCTTGTGAAAAGCCTTCCCAGAAGAGGGGAAGCTACATAGTAATGCCCATGGTTTTGGAATGGAACATCCAAGGTGAGATGGTCATGTGTTCAGAACCTTTTGGCCATACACTGTATATATGACAGCAAGCATGTAAAATTGTGAAATTTACAAAAAAAATTGTCCACTTCACAGTAGCACTGTGAGAGAATAATATGATCAAAATGTATGAAAAAAGTCCTTAGAATAATAGTCCACAATAAATGTGTGAAAAGAGGTTTCTCATTTCCTGCCAAAAACTACTTCTTTTCCGCCAAAACGCCATTTGTGCTCATGCAGACTCCTCTCCCTTATGGACGAACACTCACCAAATCGCTATGCCTTCCACTTTCATGGTTGGCATAGCTAGCTCTCTGATAGCTGTTCTCCACCACACACCTCAATCAAATCCACCATGTATCATCAACATGAAAAAGAAACAGATGCCTCCAGTGGTACAGTAACCCAAGTAAAATACTTTAATAAAATTAAAAGCCACTCACAAAATTAAAATCATTAATGCGCTCATCTTTGTTAACACATGGATAGGTGTCAGAAGTACTGTTACTAATGATGCCATGTTGTCTCACCACCTCCAGTATACCTGGATCACATTGATGTGTCCCTTCCGGCTCTGGTCCTGATGTTACTTCCAGTCGTGCCGCCGCGCAGCCGCATCCCGATGCGTTTCCTCACTTCCAACTTCATCACAGGGGGTGGCTGCAAGCTAACTCTTGATTCACCACTAGATGAGGAGGAGGGTATATATTTGAGGTTGTCGCACCATGCAGCCACCCCCTGTGACGAAGTTGGAAGTGACGAAATGCGTTAGGACATGCCTGCACGGCGACTGGAGGTGCTGTCAGGACCAGAACCAGAAGTATTCTTCAAATATATTAATAGTAAAAAGGTCAGATCTGAACATGTAGGCCCTTTTGCAAAATAATCTAGACTGGATGACAGGGGACAAAGAGGAGGTAAATTTCTTAAATACCTTCTTTAGCTCTGTGCATACAATGGAGCATGGGGAAACATTGACACAGCCCCAAAATGAATCACAATGGCCCAAAAATGATATGGTCGAGAAATATTTAGACAGAAAAAAGGTGAATAAAGCACATGGGCCAGATGGCATACACCCACGTGTTCACAGCCATTGTTTCTAATTTTTAGGGACTCTTTAATGACTAGCATAGTACCACTGGATTGGCATAAGGCCAATATGGTGTCTATAATTAAAAAGGGATCAAAGTCTTTACCAAATAACTACAGACCTGGTAGCAGAAGCGGCTCTCTAATTAGGCAAATTAGGTAGTTACCTAAGGCCTCATGCTCACAGGAGTCTCGTGGCCACCTAATTTGCCTGACGCAGCTGCTGGAAAGTGAAAGTGATGCTACAGCTCTATAACTGCCGATCACTTTCACGGAGTCGACAGCGAGGTGCCCCTCCTCCTGCCAGCGCCCCCTTCCCTCCTCCCATACTTCCCAGGATCTCTGCTGTTACCGAAGCCCAGGAACACTACCACCGGCTAGAGGAGAAAAAGCGATGTGAGACCGAGGCAAATTCATGCCTCGATCTCACATACACGCAGTGAAACTGGAAGTGATGCCACTTTTAGTTTCAGATGTACCCAGGGGCGGATTGACAACTCATGGGGCCCCCGGGCAATAGGGGATCATGGGGCCCCTGTGTCCTTGCCCAAACTCAAAAAAGCCTATGAAAAAGGTACCAGGAACATCTCATGGGGCCCCCTACTGACCTTGGGCTCTCAGGCAGTGCCTGAGTTTCCAAATGGTCAGTCCGCCCCTGGATGCACATTTTCCTGGCCAGTACAGTCGATGTGCTTAATTAGATGGTGTAAAGGGAGACATTGGGGTCTGTTAGCCATTAGATCTATTTATTCTACAGGGACTCTACATATATAAATACATATATAAATGTTCTGGAGTTTTGAGTAATTTTATTGCCAAAAATCGAGATTTTTACATGTCTGTAAAAAATAGAAGAAAATTGTTCTGGAGGTAAACTGGTTAATGCTGCTTGCTCAGGTGGTGTTAAGAGCCCTGTTTCACTTAAGCGAGCCTCGCGGCAGCTGAACATCTGTTTTTCAGCGTGACTTTAGAGGTGACAGGACACCTTAACGCTGCTGTGTGCAGGTAGTGTTGAAGTGGTAGTAAACACTTCTTTAACATGTTTACCTACAGGTAAGCTTATACTAAAGCTTACTTGTATGTAAAATCAATATCTCTTAAACATGCACTGTTTAGGAGATATTCGCTCTTTTTCATAGCCAGCGCATGTGCTCTGCAGGAATGGCATGCCCGTACCCCGCATTATCCCGCATATCCCATTTTATCCTCATTGGCTCACTGTCTGTGAGGGGCGAGCTGCACCCAGAAGGTGTTTTACCTTAATGCATAGAATGCATTAAGGTAAAAAACCTTCAGTCTTTTAGAACCAAAATGATAATATATACAGTTGCAAGAAAAAGTATGTGAACCCCTTGGGATTACGTGGAGTTTTGCATGAATTGTGCATAAAATGTGCTCTGAACGTCATCTAAGTCACAACAATAGAAGAACACAGTCTGCTGAACATAATACTACACAAACATTAGATGTTGCCATGGTTTAATTGCACATAACATGTAAACATTCACAGTGCAGGGAGGAAAAAGTATGTGAGGCCCTAGCTTAATGACTTCTCCCAGAGCTAATTGGTGCCAGGAGTGAGCCAACCTTGACTCCAATCAGTGTGATGATATTGGATGTGTTGCTGACAGCTGTCCTGCCCTTAAAAAACACACATCTGTTTTGGGTTTACTGGTTTCAAGAAGCACTGTCTGATGTGAACCATGCCTCGCAGAAAAGAGCTCTCAAAAGACCTACAATCAAGAATTGTTGACTTGCATGAAGCTGGAAAGGGTTACAAAAGTATCTCCAAAAGCCTTGATGTTCATGTGTCCACGGTAAGACAGACTGTCTACAAATGGAGAAAGTTTAGCACGGTTGCTTCTCTCCCTAGGCGTGGTCGTCCTGTAAAAATGACGCAAGAGCACAGCGCAGAATGCTGCATGAGGTAAAGAAGAATCCCAGAGTGTCAGCTAAAGACCTACAGAAATCTCTGGCACATGCTAACATTTTTGTTGACACATCTACAATAAGGAAAACATTAAACAAGAATGGAGTACATGGGAGGACACCACGGAGGAAGCCATTGCTGTCCAAAAAGAATATTGCAGCACATTTGAAGTTTGCAAAAGAGCACCTGGATGTTCCACAGCACTACTGGCAAAATATACTGTGGACAGATGAAACCAAGATTGAGTTGTTTGGGAAGAACACACAACACTGTGTGTGGAGAAAAAAAGGCACAGAACACCAACATCAAAACCTCATCCCCACTGTAAAACATGGCGGAGGAAGCATCATGGTTTGGGGCTGCTTTGCTGCCTCAGGCCCTGGACGGATTGTTGTCATTGATGGGAAAATGAATTCCAGAGTTTATCAAGACATTTTTCAGGAAAACGTACGACCATCTGTCTGCCAACTGAAGCTCCGCAGAGGATGGGTGATGCAACAGGACAATGACCCAAAGCATACAAGTAATTCAACAAAACAATGGCTGCAACAGCACAGAATACGCCTTCTGGAGTGGCCCAGTCAGAGTCCTGACCTCAACCCGATTGAAATGCTGTGGCATGACCTTAAGAGAGCGATTCACACCAGACATCCCAAGAATATTGCTACACTGAAACAGTTTTGTGAAGAGGAGTGGTCCAAAATGACTCCAGATCGTTGTGCAGGTCTGATCTGCAACTACAGGAAATGTTTGGTTGAGGTTATTGCTGCTAAAGGAGGGTCAACCAGATATTAAGTCCAAAGGTTCACATACTTTTTCCTCCCTGCACTGTGAATGTTTACATGTTATGTGCAATTAAACCATGGCAACATCTAATGTTTGTGTAGTATTATGTTCAGCAGACTGTGTTCTTCTATTGTTGTGACTTAGATGACGTTCAGTGCACATTTTATGCCCAATTCATGCAAAACTCCACGTAATCCCAAGGGGTTCACATACTTTTTCTTGCAACTGTACATATATACACACACATACCTGTATGCACAATTTTATGTTTATATACTTTTCAAAAAAGGGAAATAAAAAATATACATTTCACCTGGATGTCAATAAGTCAATTAATACCAATCCACTGAAAGTTACTGTGTCTATGCACTGGTGACAGTCTTCTATTGGTCGGGGGGCTCTGTTATTTTTAAGGGTACAATTAATGTTCCATAACAAGCAGTAGCAATCTTAATAAAAATAGCACAGAAACAGAGGGACCTGAAAACAAATATTATTGCGTGGGTGAGCTCCTTTAAGTTGCCTAAAACCCAGGTCTCACCCCTCTGCTGTGTGTGGAGTGGGTTTTCCTTCCTCTCGCCCCTCACTTCCATGTCACATGAGCAGAGTGGGCTGTGTTTCTCTTACCCTTTGCTTCCCTGCCATGTGGGCACAGCAGGCTATGTTCCTCTCACCCCTCGCTTCCCTGCCATGTGGGCACAGCAGGCTATGTTCCTCTCACCCCTCGCTTCCCTGCCGTGTGGGCACAGCAGGCTGTGTTCTTCTCACCCCTTGCTTCTCTTCTGTGTCAGCAGAGCAGACTGTGTTCCTCTCACCCTTGCATCCATTCCATATGATCAGAACCAGCTGTGTTCTTCTCATCCCCCACTTCCCTGCCTGCTGTCTGGCTCTGGACTCCCACAGGGAGAAATGACTTGTGGAAGCTGAGCCAAAGTTAGAAGACCTGGCTGAGACAGAGATGTACAGACTTTGATGCCATATGTGCCTACAACAGAGCTGAGAGATTGAGTCACAGAGCATCACTGTGTCCTGGGACCAGAGCTGAGAGACCTGTTGCCATGTGTATCTACAGCCTGTGAGGACCTGATTGTGACAACTGAGCCTTCTGGGGCAACCGACTGTCAAGCGTATGGGGCTGGAAGCGTCGCATACCAAGAGTGGTGAGCAGAAAAACCTAGCTGGATCCCTTACTGCTCATAGTTACCGCCCATGAAGACTGCCCTTTACTTAACAGCTGTCAGGGCTCCCAGGTATGACCAGAGATGTGTGACTGATGCAGGGAAACGCAGACTTCAGAAATGTGATAAACAATATAATTTATTAACACTAACCATACAAACATAAACGCAGGGCAATACTAAACATAATACAGTGCAAACAAACCAAACCAACCACCCACAGATAACAGTACATACAAGCAAGCGTCGTCAGGCAGGCCGGGTCAATATCAATTGGGCAGGTAGGTACGGGGGGAGCAAGCAGAGAATGGTCGGGGTCACAGGCCAGGTTCAGCAGGTAGCAAGCAGCGAGGTACAGAGGGTCAGACAGAGGGGTGGTCAGGGTCACAAGCCAGGATCAGAGCAGGAGAAGTCAGCAGCAGTTCAGATCAGGGTCAGCGAAGGAACAGAAACAGGATGCAGGACAGATACAGGGCCCAGGACAAACACAACACCAAGGCAGAGTCTGCAAGTCTGGCCATCCCTTAAATACCCCAGTATCATCAGTTCCAGGTGTTAGCTGGCTGAAAGGTTGAGTCTCTGATTGCTGGGAGCACCCGCTGGCCAGCCCTGGTACTGCAGATCAAAAAGGCAGGTGAGTCCCACCATTGCTGGCCAGTCCATTCCTAACAGTACCCCCCCCCTCAAGGAGCGGCCTCAGGACGCTCCAAACAGTCCTAGCTGGGCAAAATGTTCCACCGCCCGGGTCTGGCAACTGGCGGGATAGCAAAGACTGGCACACCGGGCAGGACTCCGGGCAGCGGCACACCGGGCTGGACTCCGGGCAGCGGCACATCGAGCAGAGGCACTCCGGGCAGAGGCACACCGGGCAGAGGCACATCGGGCAGAGGCACATCGGGCAGGACTCCGGGCAGAGGCACATCGGGCAGAGGCACATCGGGCAGGACTCCGGGCAGAGGCACATCGGGCAGGATTCCGGGCAGAGGCACATCGGGCAGGACTCCGGGCAGAGGCACATCGGGCAGGACTCCGGGCAGAGGCACATCGGGCAGAGGCACATCGGGCAGAGGCACATCGGGCAGAGGCACATCGGGCAGAGGCACATCGGGCAGAGGCACATCGGGCAGAGGCACATCGGGCAGGACTCCGGGCAGAGGCACATCGGGCAGGATTCCGGGCAGAGGCACATCGGGCAGGACTCCGGGCAGAGGCACATCGGGCAGAGGCACATCGGGCAGGATTCCGGGCAGAGGCACATCGGGCAGGACTCCGGGCAGAGGCACATCGGGCAGGACTCCGGGCAGAGGCACATCGGGCAGGACTCCGGGCAGAGGCACATCGGGCAGAGGCACATCGGGCAGAGGCACATCGGGCAGAGGCACATCGGGCAGAGGCACATCGGGCAGAGGCACATCGGGCAGAGGCACATCGGGCAGAGGCACATCGGGCAGAGGCACATCGGGCAGGACTCCGGGCAGAGGCACATCGGGCAGAGGCACATCGGGCAGAGGCACATCGGGCAGGATTCCGGGCAGAGGCACATCGGGCAGGACTCCGGGCAGAGGCACATCGGGCAGGACTCCGGGCAGAGGCACATCGGGCAGAGGCACATCGGGCAGAGGCACATCGGGCAGAGGCACATCGGGCAGAGGCACATCGGGCAGAGGCACATCGGGCAGAGGCACATCGGGCAGAGGCACATCGGGCAGAGGCACATCGGGCAGAGGCACATCGGGCAGGATTCCGGGCAGAGGCACATCGGGCAGAGGCACATCGGGCAGAGGCACATCGGGCAGAGGCACATCGGGCAGAGGCACATCGGGCAGAGGCACATCGGGCAGAGGCACATCGGGCAGAGGCACATCGGGCAGAGGCACATCGGGCAGAGGCACATCGGGCAGAGGCACATCGGGCAGGACTCCGGGCAGAGGCACATCGGGCAGGACTCCGGGCAGAGGCACATCGGGCAGAGGCACATCGGGCAGAGGCACATCGGGCAGAGGCACATCGGGCAGAGGCACATCGGGCAGAGGCACATCGGGCAGAGGCACATCGGGCAGAGGCACATCGGGCAGAGGCACATCGGGCAGGACTCCGGGCAGAGGCACATCGGGCAGGATTCCGGGCAGAGGCACATCGGGCAGGACTCCGGGCAGAGGCACATCGGGCAGAGGCACATCGGGCAGAGGCACATCGGGCAGAGGCACATCGGGCAGAGGCACATCGGGCAGAGGCACATCGGGCAGGATTCCGGGCAGAGGCACATCGGGCAGGACTCCGGGCAGAGGCACATCGGGCAGGACTCCGGGCAGAGGCACATCGGATTACCAGGCGAAGCAGCAGGCAGCGGGCCACCAGGCGTAGCAGCAGGCACCGGGCCCCCGGGCGGGGCGACAGGCACCGGGCCCCCGGGCGGAGCGGCAGGCACCGGGCCCCCGGGCGGAGCGGCAGGCACCGGGCCCCCGGGCGGAGCGGCAGGCACCGGGCCCCCGGGCGGAGCGGCAGGCACCGGGCCCCCGGGCGGAGCGGCAGGCACCGGGCCCCCGGGCGGGGCGACAGGCACCGTGCCCCCAGGCGGGGCGACAGGCACCGTGCCCCCAGGCGGGGCGACAGGCACCGTGCCCCCAGGCGGGGCGACAGGCATCGTGCCCCCAGGCGGAGCGGCGGGCGCCGGACCCCCAGGCGGAGCGACAGGTCTCGGGCCCTCAGGCGGAGCGGCGGGCGCCGGACCCCCAGGCGGAGCGACAGGTCTCGGGCCCTCAGGCGGAGCGGCGGGCGCCGGACCCCCAGGAGGAGCGACAGGTCTCGGGCCCTCAGGCGGAGCGGCGGGCGCCGGACCCCCAGGTGGAGCGACAGGTCTCGGGCCCTCAGGCGGAGCGGCGGGCGCCGGACCCCCAGGTGGAGCGACAGGTCTCGGGCCCTCAGGCGGAGCGGCGGGCGCCGGACCCCCAGGTGGAGCGACAGGTCTCGGGCCCTCAGGCGGAGCGGCGGGCGCCGGACCCCCAGGAGGAGCGACAGGTCTCGGGCCCTCAGGCGGAGCGGCGGGCGCCGGACCCCCAGGTGGAGCGACAGGTCTCGGGCCCTCAGGCGGAGCGGCGGGCGCCGGACCCCTAGGCGGAGCAACAGGTCTCGGGCCCATAGGCGGAGCGGCGGGCGCCGGACCCCCAGGAGGAGCGACAGGTCTCGGGCCCTCAGGCGGAGCGGCGGGCGCCGGACCCCCAGATGGAGCGACAGGTCTCGGGCCCTCAGGCGGAGCGGCGGGCGCCGGACCCCCAGATGGAGCGACAGGTCTCGGGCCCTCAGGCGGAGCGGCGGGCGCCGGACCCCCAGGTGGAGCGACAGGTCTCGGGCCCTCAGGCGGAGCGGCGGGCGCCGGACCCCCAGGTGGAGCGACAGGTCTCGGGCCCTCAGGCGGAGCGGCGGGCGCCGGACCCCCAGGTGGAGCGACAGGTCTCGGGCCCTCAGGCGGAGCGGCGGGCGCCGGACCCCCAGATGGAGCGACAGGTCTCGGGCCCTCAGGCGGGGCGGCGGGCGCCGGACCCCCAGGTGGAGCGACAGGTCTCGGACCCTCAGGCGGAGCGACAGGTCTCAGGCCCCCAGGCGGGGCGGCGGGCGCCGGATCCCCAGGCGGAGCGGCGGGCGCTAGACCCCCAAGCGGAGCAACAGGTCTCGGGCCCCCAGGCGGAGCGGCGGGCACCGAGTCACCAGGCACGACAGTGGGCTCCGAGTCAACTGGTATGACCGCAGGCACTGGGTCAGACATTGTATGGTCTGGCTGGACAGCGGGCATCGGGTCACCAGGCATCAGGTCATTTGGCTCGACAGCGGGCACCGCGTCATCTGGCAAGGCAGTGGGCTCCGAGTCAACTGGTATGACCGCGGGCACTGGGTCAGACATTGGATCGTCTGACCGGACAGCGGGCATCGGGTCACCAGGCATCAGGTCATTTGGCTCGACCGCGGGCACCGCATCATCTGGCAAGGCAGTGGGCTCCGAGTCAACTGGTATGACCGCAGGCACTGGGTCAGACATTGTATGGTCTGGCTGGACAGTGGGCATCGGGTCACCAGGCATCAGGTCATTTGGCTCGACAGCGGGCACCGCGTCATCTGGCAAGGCAGTGGGCTCCAAGTCAACTGGTATGACCGCGGGCACTGGGTCAGACATTGGATCGTCTGACTGGACAGCGGGCACTGGGTCACCAGGCATCAGGTCATTTGGCTCGACAGCGGGCACCGCGTCATCCGGCAAGGCAGTGGGCTCCGAGTCAACTGGTATGACCGCGGGCACTGGGTCAGACATTGGATCGTCTGACTGGACAGCGGGCACTGGGTCACCAGGCATCAGGTCATTTGGCTCGACAGCGGGCACCGCGTCATCTGGCAAGGCAGTGGGCTCCAAGTCAACTGGTATGACCGCGGGCACTGGGTCAGACATTGGATCGTCTGACTGGACAGCGGGCACTGGGTCACCAGGCATCAGGTCATTTGGCTCGACAGCGGGCACCGCGTCATCTGGCAAGGCAGTGGGCACCGGGTCACCAGGCATTGGATCGTCTGGCTCGACAGCGGGCATCGGGTCACCAGGTATGACAGCGGGCACTGGGTCACCAGGCATCAGGTCATTTGGCTTGCCAGCGGGCACCGCGTCATCTGGCAAGGCAGTGGGCACCGGGTCACCAGGTATGACAGCGGGCTCTGAGTCAATTGGCACGACAGCGGGCACTGGATCAGGTACCGGATCATCTGGATCAACAGCGGGCATCGAGTCAACTGGCCTAATAGGATCGTCGGGCTGGATCAGTTCATCATGCTGAGTAGCGGCATCAGGCTGAATGCAGGCTTCAGGCTGAGGAGAGGCTTCAGGCTGAGGAGAGGCATCCGGCTGAGGAGAGGCATCCGGCTGAGGAGAGGCATCCGGCTGAGGAGAGGCATCCGGCTGAGGAGAGGCATCCGGCTGAGGAGAGGCATCCGGCTGAGGAGAGGCATCCGGCTGAGGAGAGGCATCCGGCTGAGGAGAGGCATCCGGCTGAGGAGAGGCATCCGGCTGAGGAGAGGCATCCGGCTGAGGAGAGGCATCCGGCTGAGGAGAGGCATCCGGCTGAGGAGAGGCATCCGGCTGAGGAGAGGCATCCGGCTGAGGAGAGGCATCCGGCTGAGGAGAGGCATCCGGCTGAAGAGAGGCATCCGGCTGAAGAGAGGCATCCGGCTGAAGAGAGGCATCCGGCTGAAGAGAGGCATCCGGCTGAAGAGAGGCATCCGGCTGAAGAGAGGCTTCAGGCCGAGTAGAGGCTTCAGGCTGAGTAGAGGCTTTAGGCTGAGTAGAGGCTTCAGGCCGAGTCACGGAAGGCAGGCTCACCGGTTTGGATACTGGCAGGATGGTATTGGTTGGAAAGAATTTTCGCTTTTTTCTGGTTTTAACTACTGGAGCACTGCAAGTAAACGCAGGTCTGCAAACGAATGGAGCAGCTGGAGACAGAGAAGAACTGGAGGATGGAACAGGAGAGGGAGCAGTTGCTACAGAGGGCTCTTTTACAGGGTTAAAGGCAGGATAGGTGCAGCGAGTGGGAACAGGGGACTGACATGCGGTAGATAGCAGGGCAGGAGGAGCTGGTGGGAATACAGGAGTAGAGTTAGAAGCAGGACTGGGTCTTTGTAAGCTGACTGAGGCTGGGTGCAACAAGTCTGTCCATGTCTGCAGTATGGGTTGAACAAAGCTGAGCTTACACAAAGCCTGTCTGGTCAATGACTGCACTGCGTTGATACAATCTCTTAGTGTCTGTGGTGAACATGTGGAGTAACGCTCCAAAAGGTAACCCACATCATCCTCTAATAACCACACCAGGGACTCTACCTGGTCTGCACTAAATGGTGGCAAAAATTCATCCCTGCATTCGGGGGAACCAGATGAAACCAACTCTGCACAAACCTCAATCAATGGCTGCACCTCAGAGAACACTGTGCCCTGATCTACTAGAACATGAGCGAGCCGTATACATTCTAGCAATTCATCCCGGGTATACTCCTTCAGAGTTTGATAAGCATACTCCCTGTCATCAAACACTAGCAGATATAAATACTCAACCTCATCAAGATCCATCCTTCCCATCAACAAGCCAAGATGGCTTCCCTGTGCAGCCACTTCTGGTCAGGATTGGCCTTGGTGTAATGTCAGGGCTCCCAGGTATGACCAGAGATGTGTGACTGATGCAGGGAAATGCAGACTTCAGAAATGTGATAAACAATATAATTTATTAACACTAACCATACAAACATAAACGCAGGGCAATACTAAACATAATACAGTGCAAACAAACCAAACCAACCACCCACAGATAACAGTACATACAAGCAAGCGTCGTCAGGCAGGCCGGGTCAATATCAATTGGGCAGGTAGGTACGGGGGGAGCAAGCAGAGAATGGTCGGGGTCACAGGCCAGGTTCAGCAGGTAGCAAGCAGCGAGGTACAGAGGGTCAGACAGAGGGGTGGTCAGGGTCACAAGCCAGGATCAGAGCAGGAGAAGTCAGCAGCAGTTCAGATCAGGGTCAGCGAAGGCACAGAAACAGGATGCAGGACAGATACAGGGCCCAGGACAAACACAACACCAAGGCAGAGTCTGCAAGTCTGGCCATCCCTTAAATACCCCAGTATCATCAGTTCCAGGTGTTAGCTGGCTGAAAGGTTGAGTCTCTGATTGCTGGGAGCACCCGCTGGCCAGCCCTGGTACTGCAGATCAAAAAGGCAGGTGAGTCCCACCATTGCTGGCCAGTCCATTCCTAACAACAGCCTAGCATCCCTTGTGCACAGTCTTAAAAGGACAACGTCACATGTACCTTCTTAGAAATTGGCCCCAACATTAGCTGGCCTAAATCTACTAGTTAAGGTGCCAAGTACTTTACAGCCATTCCCAGGGGTACCCCTCTCTGGAACATGTACACCCACCCACTCCTAGGGGTGTATGTATTGAGTACACTTTTTATTTAAATAGCTATTGCAAAGAGTTACACTGAGGCTTTATTTTGTGTTATTCATGCTTTCACCATTGATGTTGTTCTTACCAACGCTGTGTATACTAGTTTAGTGGGGTTTAAATCAAGGGCCATAGATGAGGCTAACATGCCTATCATTAATCTAACTTATTCATTGCTTTTTCATTGTTCTATGCATTGCATTTTGCTTTCCTTGCAATATTTCATTTACTTTATTCACCATCAAGCAGCGTATGGTCTGTCTCCTGTGTGCTAATACAGTTGTGGTATTATACTAATGCCTAGGTGCCTGTAGCATGCTAAGATATATCCAGGTGTGCCAGTGGGGATGAAGCTGTTCAAAAGAAATGGCTTGTGAAGATTCTAATCTCCGATTTCCAATCTTTTACTAAATTCTCCATTCCTCAGAGCAGAAGGCAGTTGATTTTGGTTGATCTTTTTTCACACTGTATTTTTAGGTGTAATATATAAAATACAGAAAACACTATCCGCAATAGGGGTCATCTAAAGACTGATATAGTAATAGAGCCAACATTATAACTGATTATTTGCTGTTGTCTTGTGGCCATTTTAGATCATTACACTCTGTGCTATTTCACACCTTATTTTGTTTTTGTGTATTGATAATGTACTCCCCTGATACTATAGGACCCAATACGTAGTGCCACACAATGCTGTGGGATGGAGGTGTTCTTATGTACACATTACATCATATACATCCTTTCATGTTCTAGGTTCTCATGCTCCTTCTCCTGGACAATGTTTGTTCTGGGATTATAGAGTGATAGCACTGTGAATACTATTTTTGAGATGTTCAGTGTCCCAGGACCCTAATGTTGGTGAGTACGCATCAGGTATTTCTGAGATCTCTTCTTGGGTTCCCGTGCTGGCGCTCCTGGCCCCTTTCACCTGCCGAGTGCCCCCTGAGCAAGCAGTTTGCTATAGGGGGAGCCTGCATGGCCCCCTGCCCCCGCTCTCTCCTTATTGGTTCACTACCTGTGATTGAGATAGCCGGAGCCAATGGCTACCGCTGCTGTCTCAGCCAGTGAGGAGGAAGAGTCACAGGAGACTTGCTGCTCTTGTACACATCGCTGGATCCTGAGGAGGCTCAGGTAAGTAATAGGGGGAGCTGCTGCACACAGAAGGTTTTCTTACCTTCATGCATAGGATGCATGAAGGTAAAAGTCCTTGAGCTTTTACAACCACTTTAAACAAGCAAGTCAGCCTGGCGTCCCCTGTACTTCCTGATTAAAGTAATAAATGCTCAGCTTTTTCATTGTCTGCATTAAGATAACAAAAATTGATTTTTTTTTTTTTTTTACTGTAAATTGCTTTCTTTGAGTTGATTGACATGCACAGCCTTTTCGAAATCTTGACCATCTTTAGGGGGCAGTATAGTCCTATGGTCACGGTTATGAAGAGGCCATCTGTCAATGAACATAAAAGACCCCCATGGCAAAGGCCATATTGTGCTTTGGTGCAAATTATCCAGGCTAAGGGCTCGTTCACACTTGATTAGGTTCTATCTCTTACTCGTTGACAAGCATTAGACAGGTGTTTGGGAAGCGGTTTTAAAGTTTTTAAAGCTCTTTAAATGCTCCCCAAACGCCCTATGCGTGTTTTGGATGTGTTTAATAGATGTTTGGCAAGCGTTAAAACTGCACCACAAACACCTATAATGAAGTTTAATGGTATTAACGCTCCACAAACTCCTCGTAAACACCCCACAAATGCCTGCCAGGCGTTTGAGGAGCGTCACCATAGCCTTGAATGGGAGGCTTCAACTCCTCCTGACTCAGCGTCGCGCCACAGCAAAATTGACATGATGTTAATGCTTCAGTGTGAACAGCACTGTGTGCTGCCATACTGGTATGTAGAATTTCATAGGCGTTTGAGGAGTGTTAAAAACGCTTCCCAAATGCCTGTCTAACGCCTGCTAACAAAGTTTGCCTAATGCTCCCTGCTGGACTGCTCATGAAAGCCTCACTCTCCTCACACATCCTTCACTTATTAAAATGTTACTAAACCCCTAACCGTAAAATTGGTCTATATATGCAGTAGAGCATGCTTGTTATACTCACTGTGGAACCTAAGGGGTTAATCCTCCACAGTATGTAAAAAGGCGGTTTGATCCTGTCTTCTCTGATTATTCTCATCTTTTACTGTCCCCCAATCCATCTGCTGATAGTACAAAGTCCTAGGAGACACTCTGCACATGCTCAGTTTAGTGTGTATTGCTAGAGAGGGTTTTTTTTTTTGGAAGGGTGCATGTGATCGGCACAGGGCAAATCAGCACTGTCCAGACAGAAGGTCAAGGATGATGCAGCCTCATAGGACAGTCAGAGAGGAATGAAAACTCCTACAAGATTAATCACTGATAGAAGTCACAAGACTGTTATATACTGCCGATGAGAAAAGGTATTTAGTAGTTTATATTCACTAAAATAATTGTATTTCCATCTTCTATGTTCTACAGAAGACCAGATATAGTGTTTGCAGGGTCATGGGTTTAGTAGCACTTTAAATCCAGCAATCGTCAAAAGCTCTGGTGATGCAAGATAAATCAATCACCCAAACAAAATAAAACTAGCATAGTGATCACTGTAATATCTTAATTGAAGACAGAAATAAATTGCACTAACATGGATATAGGGGGAAAAAACACATCACTTTAAAATATAGCGGCGCTGCTGTTCATCCAAAAGAGTCATGTCTATGTCAATATCCAAACCAGCCCAGCCAGCTTGCATACAGCTCTCTGGATGTGGCACTTTAATACAGTTTAGGTATAGATTAGCAAATATCAATATATTGAAATAACCACATGATTTAGCTGAATTATTTTTCAAGATATCTTTATTATGTTTTGTAGACAGTTTAACAAGAGAAAACGTACACAGCAGCTCAATTGAACCCTAGCGGAAAAAAAATCCAAAAACTAAAACAATAGTCTTTCATGCTTGAACAAATCCTTATAGATGCAATACAAGAGCAGTTCCATAACGGCATGTATATTTCGGTGAAATTTATTTTTTTCACATTTATTGAGATTTGTACACATTTATGTCTGTTTGGAGTATGACAAACATATATACAACTGTGCTTTAAAGTTTGCATACCCTAGCAGATTTCTGTTTCTTTAATTCACCTGTTGCAAAGAAGTTGTGATAATATGTACACTTTTACTAGCACATGTTGAGAGCTATGTGAATATCTTTGATTTTCATAAGTTCTTTAATGGTGACAGAAATTAATTAAAGCTCGTATGCAGATATATCAGGGAAAAACAATTTACAGTTGTCTCCAGAACAAAGCTAGAGAGGTCATATTCAAAAGGGGAAATTAGTTGGGGTCTCCCTTCATTTTAATTAGATTTCCACCTACTTTACGTTATATCTTGGGACAAGGTGTGAGGGGATACATAGTTACATAGTTAGTCTGGCTGAAAAAAGACAAAAGTCCACCCAGTTCAACCATAGAAAAAAAAAAAGGTATATTCCTATACCCACAGTTGATCCAGAGGAAGGCAAAAAAAACCCCAGCAAAGCACAATCCAATTTGCTCCTGCTGGGAAAAAAATTCCTTCCTGATCCCGCGAGAGGCAATCAGATATTCCCTGGATCAACTTTACCTATAAATGTTAGTCCAGTTATATTCTGTGTATCCAAGAAAGAATCCAGGCCTTTTTTTAAAGCAATCCACTGAGCTGGCCATAACCAACTCTTGAGGGAGTCTATTGACTGTGAAAAAACCTTTCCGTGTTTGGAGATTAAATTTCTTTTCCCCCAGACATAAAGCGTACCCCCTTGTCCTCTGTGATGACCTCAGGGTGAATAGCTCTACACCAAGTTCATTATATGAACCACTGATGTATTTTTACATGGACATCATATCCCCCCTTAATCTCTTCTCAAGAGAGATTAACTTCAGTCGCTCTAATCTTTCCTCATAGCTGATCTCCTCCATGCCTCGTAGCAGTTTAGTTGCCCTTCTCTGTACTTTCTCAAGTTCCCCAATGTTTGTTTTGTGAATTGGTACCCAAAACTGGATACAGACAGCCTTAAAACCTTTTAACCCTTCCCCAGTCTGTCCAAAACTGAACAAGGTGGGGGGGGGGGGGGTAGAAAGATTTGAGTGTCATCAGCATAAGCATCATGAAAGCCATGAAAGACTAACCCAGACAGGGAGGTGAGTGCAGAACCTGCAAAGTGCTTTGTGGGGATAGAAGGGTTCCAACTGCACCTCTTTCCCTCCAGTGGGTCTTGGAGAGTTCAGAGGAGGCCAGCACGAGAGAGGGCAGCAGGACAGGCAGAGTCTTCTATCCAGGTTTTATGAGAAATAGAAACTATATTGTGTACTTTGGTACTGCTTCCAGAGGGTGGGGAATGCTGGGCGTGTTGGTCAAAGTTAAATGGTGGAAGCCCAGTGTTTGGGGAAATATCTCCAGAAGTTAGTAGAAGCAGAAGGGTGAGAGAGGTAATATGGGAGTATGATTTATATGGAAGGACATGCTCTCTACTCCAGTTGCATTGATATTCTTAATGTCAGTTTTGAATATCTCTACTGAGACCAAAATCTTTCATTGTTCTGTCCTCCTCTCTTCCCCTTTTTTCCTCTTTTTCACTATTCTACTGCTCTCTTATTCTACCTCTTCTTGACTACTGCATAACCCAGTTGAATTCTACATGATATTGCAATCTCTGTCCCTCTGCTGGAGGGGCAGAGCAGAGAGCCAGTGACTGACAGTCACCACTCTCTGCTCACTGTAGACCAAGAACTGAGCAATCACATGACCACTGATGGCTCATTTCTTGGTCTACAGAGGCGTCAGGGTCCAGTTGAAGCATCAAACTAATGCTGCATCCACCTAGGTGAGCATGATTGTTTTGTTTCAAAACCCACACTTCTCTTTTAGGTCAGCAGCAGAGAGCTGCGAGAGTGCTTTACTGCTTCAACAGCTGTCTGCTGCTGGCTTCCTTGTTTTTGTTTTAAATAAACTTTATTTGAAGTGTACAAAATGTACACTTCATTCATGTGTTGCGGCGCTGTACATTGCCATGCGATTTGGCATGCTGTGATAAAATGCAGCATGTTTGCATTTTATTGCAGCACACTGCAACCTAGCCATGAGCTGCGTTGCAGTATGAATGGGGCACATAAGAAATAACTGTTTCCTGTGTGTCCTTGCAGTGACAGACATTTTACAATGCAGTAAAATGTCTATCACCACACACGGGCTTTTTTTACTAAACCTGGAGAGTGCAAACTCTGGTGTCTGGTGCAGCTCTGCATAGAAACCAATCTGCTTCCAGGTTTTATTGGCAAAGCTTAAATTGTTACTAAACCCAGGACACTGTGTTCACTATATCTGGTCTCCACAGTACACAGAACATAGAAGTGCAATTATTTTAGTAAATATAAACTGCTAAATATCTTTTCTCATCAGCAGCTACAGTAGTCTTGTGGCTTCTATCAGTGTTCAATAGCGCACTGGTTAAAGCTTGTAGGAGGAGTTTTCTTTCTGCTCTAGGAGGATGCAAAACCCCTGACCTCTGTCTGGAGAGTGCTGATTGGCCCTGTGCTGATCACATGCACTCTGACAAGAAAAAAAAAACCTCTCTAGCAATACACACCAAACTGAGCATGTGAAAAATGCCTATTGTTCAGTCTGTCTTATCAGGAGATAAGAGGTGGTCACTTAAACAAGGAGAGGAACATAGCAGTGCAGACGATTAACCCCTTAGGTTCCACAGTGAGTATAACAAGCTTGCTTTACTGCGTATACAGACTGATTTTACTGTTTTGGTTTCAGTAACACTTTAATTGATTGAGCTGAAGCTAGAAGCTGACTGGATACCATGCAAAGCTGCACCAGATTCTGAGTGCACCAGTTTTACTAAATTGCCCCCACAGTGTAAATTAGCACTTAAGGCTCAGTTAAAGTGTTACTAAACCCAGGACGCTGCATTCACTATATCAGGTCTCCCACAGTACACAGAATATGGAAATGCAATTATTTTAGTAAATATAAACTGATAAATACATTTTGTTAGAGCAGTCTTGTGACTTCAGCAGAGCACTGGTTAAAGCTTGTAGGAGGAGTTTTCTTTCTGCTCTAGATGGATGTGAAACCTCTGACCTTCAGTCTGGACAGTGCTGATTGACCCTCTGCTGATCACATGCACCCTCTCAAGAAAAAAAAAAAAAAACCTCTCTAGCAATACACACCAAACTGAGCATGTGCATGTGGCCATGGGTTCTGTCTGTATCTGGCAGTCATTTCAACAAGAGGAGGGGCAGAGAAGTCAGGATCAAATAGCCTTTTACACAATGCAGAGGAATAACCCCTTAGGTTCCACAGTGACTATAACAAGCATGCTTTACTACATATACAGACTGATTTTACTTTTGTGGGTTAGTAACACTTTAAGTATCCCGGAATAGGAAATTTATCCCTCAAACCTTTGTTTTTTTTACACATAGTTTGAGAGTTACCCTTCATAAGAAATGTTCTATTAAAAATACAAATTCATTAAAAATCAATGAAAAATAGTAACATATGCTTGCTGATCTTAGAAAAATGTAATAAATAGTTTGCTACTGGAGCAATGAAGGGCAACATGGTGACTATCAGAACGCCACAGATCAAGGTTTCTTCAAGGGAACCACAGATAACGTGAAGGATGTGGAATCCAACAGTATTACAGCACACTCTGGTGTACAAACATCAATTAGCATCTACCAGATCCAATAATACCATACAAAAGCAACAGCACAATAGACTGCAAGAGACAGGTAAGTAGGCATACTGGCGTTAGCTTACTTTTTCTAAATGTTTTCTAGAAATATTAATCAAATTTCTGGCTGGCTGCTATATGCTATGCCATATCGTCATTTCTTCACTCCATTTATTGACAGCAAACCTGCCCAACTCTTTAACGGTTAAGTTGCTATGCATTATTTATGTATTTATTTCTTTCAGGTACTTACAGTCAGGTCCATAAATATTGGGACATCAACACAATTCTAACATTTTTTGCTCTATACACCACCACAATGGATTTGAAATGAAACAAACAAGATGTGCTTTAACTACAGACTGTCAGCTTTAATTTGAGGGTATTTACATCCAAATCAGGTGAACGGTGTAGGAATTACAACAGTTTGCATATGTGCCTCCCACTTGATAAGGGACCAAAAGTAATGGGACAATTGGCTTCTCAGCTGTTCCATGGCCAGGTGGGTGTTATTCCCTCATTATCCCAATTACAATGAGCAGATAAAAGGTCCAGAGTTCATTTAAAGTGTGCTATTTGCATTTGGAATCTGTTGCTGTCAACTCTCAAGATGAGATCCAAAGAGCTGTCACTATCAGTGAAGCAAGCCATCATTAGGCTGAAAAAACAAAACAAACCCATCAGAGAAATAGCATAAACATTAGGCGTGGCCAAAACAACTATTTGGAACATTCTTAAAAAGAAGGAACGCACCGGTGAGCTCAGCAACACCAAAAGACCCGGAAGACCACGGAAAACAACTGTGGTGGATGACCGAAGAATTCTTTCCCTGGTGAAGAAAACACCCTTCACAACAGTTGAGCAGATCAAGAACACTCTCCAGGAGGTAGGTGTATGTGTGTCAAAGTCAACAATCAAGAGAAGACTTCACCAAAGTGAATACAGAGGGTTCACCACAAGATGTAAACCATTGGTGAGCCTCAAAAACAGGAAGGCCAGATTAGAGTTTGCCAAACAACATCTAAAAAAGCCTTCACAGTTCTGGAACAACATCCTATGGACAGATGAGACCAATATCAACTTGTACCAGAGTGATGGGAAAAGAAGAGTATAGAGAAGGAAAGGAACTGCTCATGATCCTGAGCATACCACCTCATCAGTGAAGCATGGTGGTGGTAGTGTCATGGCGCGGGCATGTATGACTGCCAAAGGAACTGGTTCTCTTGTATTTATTGATGATGTGACTGCTGATAAAAGCAGCAGGATGAATTCTGAAGTGTTTTGGGCAATATTATCTGCTCATATTCAGCCAAATGCTTCAGAACTCATTGGACGCCGCTTCACAGTGCAGATGGACAATGACCCAAAGCATTCTGCAAAAGCAACCAAGAGTTTTATAAGGGAAAGAAGTGGAATGTTATGCAATGGCCAAGTCAGTCACCTGACCTGAATCCGATTGAGCATGCATTTCACTTGCTGAAGACAAAACTGAAGGGAAAATGCCCCAAGAACAAGCAGGAACTGAAGGCAGTTGCACTAGAGGCCTGGCAGAGCATCACCAGGGATGAAACCCAGCATCTGGTGATGTCTATGCGTTCCAGACTTCAGGCTGTAATTGACGGCAAAGGATTTGCAACCAAGTATTAAAAAGTGAAAGTTTGATTTATGATTATTATTCTGTCCCATTACTTTTGGTCCCTTAAGAAGTGGGAGGCACATATGCAAACTGTTGTAATTCCTACACCGTTCACCTGATTTGGATGTAGATACCCTCAAATTAAAGCTGAGTGTCTGCAGTTAAAGCACATCTTGTTTGTTTCATTTCAAATCCATTGTGGTGGTGTATAGAGACAAAAATGTTAGAATTGTGTTGATGTCCCAATATTTATGGACCTGACTGTATATAGTAGCATTACAAAGTATGTTGAAAACATCTTCATTTATTTAATAAATAAAAAAAAACCCTTGTAGTGGAGTCCCTCTGCCACTGCAACAGTTACAAACATGTACAGTTTAGGGGGAGAGGAATAAGATATACAGTGATACTTACCATAGATCTGTCTGTCAGTTTTTCAGGTGGATCCAGACTGAACCACAATAAATGTCTAAGGGTGGGCAGATGTAAACGGATGATCATCCATTTACATCCAACTACATCTGTCATTTCAGGTCTGTTTTTTTTTTTATATGGAACAGCCAACGTCCAGATCCGTTGAAACAGAATGGAACAGATGTAGACTGATGCAGGGGCGGACTGACCATTTGGAAACTCGGGCACTGCCCGAGGGCCCGGGGTCAGTAGGGGACCCCATGAGATGCCCCTGGTACCTTTTTCATAGGCTTTTTTGCGTTTAGGCAAGGACACAGAGGCCCCATGATCCCCTATTGCCGGGGGCCTCATGAGTTGTCAGTCCGCCCCTGGACTGATGTAAGCTGAATAGAACTACACTGATATAAACCAATGTAAATTGGACTGAATTGAACTAATATAAACTGCCGGGAAAGAAAGAGGACCATTGAGTGGACTTTATGTTCTACAACAATATTAATTAAAATGATTGCTTTATTGAACATACATAGACATACAACAATTATTACAATCCTCTCTGGAGAGTGTACTCCCCCAATGGAATTGTACTCTCAGTGCAGTTACAAATCGTGTAGGTACGTATATATTGATACATCCCACAGTAAAAGTATACCGTAACCCAGTAAGGGTTTGAAAACAGATATTCTGATAGCAGTAGCTGTAGTGACCCGACATGTTTTGCGATGATATCGCTTCTTCAGGAGTTAGATTTCTTGATCCACAGGCATCAGAGTGGGGGTTAAGGAGGAGGATCTAAGGCCCTCCCAACCAGGGCCAGTCAATGGGGGGATCCCAGTAAGTCAAACGGACAAGTGACAGCTTCAAAAGGCTTCCTTCCTACAAGTGAAGGTACGTTAGTATTACCAATTCCGGATCAATTGTGGCACATATGAAAAATCAGCGGTGTATTGGTATAATGTAGAAATATAGTCACATTGCCAGTTCTGGTCCAAACAAGATAAGTACGAAACCACTGATAGTCAGCAAGTATGGCGTATAAGAGGATCCCTATATGTATGGAAAGTGAGCCATAAAGGGCAAGGATTCTTCAATGTAGTGGCACAATAATTGCGTTAGAATGATCAGATATGGTCAATCAGAGTTCCATCTGTACGATTGAACAGAATACATCGACCATATTGGTCCCAGAGCCATCAGTTGCTGAAGCCTCCAAAGACACCTCACCCACCAGGGCCTATCCTCAAACGTTCGCACTGTCCTACCATTGTAGCCAATATAAACTGAACTGAATATGGATGTGCAAACTGAATCCATTTTATCTTGTCAAAAAAATTTGACTGAAAGACCCCTTTCACCGTGTCTGCTTGGTCTCTCCGCTGATCCCCGCTGAGCAAGCGGATGACAGGTCCATATCCACTCCGTTGCTGCAGAGCGGACACAGACACAGCCCACTGTCCTCTATGGGTGGTCAGATGGAAACAGACCGCCTGTCCGTTTCCATCCTACTGCCATCCCATCCGATCCAACAGACGGAAGGGGAATGGGATCCCCATCCATCTCTTTTTGGTGGATCGATTGGATCGGCTTGGATGTTAGCAGGTGGAAATGGACACGTCCAGAATAGAGGTCGCAATCGGGTGCACCTGAAGAACGGGCAGGCGGACCTGATCCAAACGTCCATGTGAAAGAGGCCTAACAGATTTAAAAACAATAATGCCAACAAGTTTAGGCTACCAAATGTTAACAACTTCAAGAAATGATGTATGGCAATCTTAAAAACACACGAGTTATCCAACAAAATATATCATGTAAAAGACACAAATAATTTAGTTATATATCAGAAAATGATGAAATATGTTTTTGAATATGTTTATTATAAATATTTCAAATCTGCAGAACTCAGATTGTGGAGATGGTGGAAAGAAAGGGTCAGCAGTGTCAGCCACTGAGACTCTCTTTCACAGTGGTGTCAGTCTTGGTAAATTTAAAGGAGGGTAAAACAGTGTTGACCTCAGAAACAAATTTCATTTATCACTATCCATTCAGAAGGTTGGGAGAAATATTTGACAAATTAAATTCCTTAAAATAAGATCAAACACAATTCTTTTTTTCATTTTGGATTGGTTAAGGTAGGGTGATAGCCCCTGTCAGGTTTTTTTGCCATCTGATCTGCACATGCCTGATGAAGGGGTTCTGCGAGACTCCAAAACGTTGCCTTGCTGTAACTACGTGATCATTCATTAAAACTTTTGGACCCATATTTTTCATCCTTGGTGTGCTGGTGACATTCTCCCTTGCTTATTCCCATTCCACTCTATTCAAAACTAAAAGAAAAAAAAATTTATGCTTTTAGTTTATCTAAATTATCAAAAAAAAGACCGAAAATTTTGACAAAAACCAAGTTTTTCTTTGTTTCTGTTATAAAAGTTTGCAAATAAATAATTGTTCTTCTTACATTTAGGCCAAGATGTATTCTGCTACATTTCTTTGGTGAAATAATCCAAATCAGTATTTATTATTTAGTCTGTAGGAAAGTTATAGAGTTCACAAACTATGGGATATATCTGAAAATTGATCAATCCTGAAGTACTGACGGCCAATCTAATTTCTTGAGGCTCAAAAATGTCAGAACAGTACAGATATCCCCCCAAATTACCCCTTTTTGCAAAACAGACAGTCCAACGTATTTCATAAGAGGCATGGCAAGTTTTTTGAAGTTGTAATTTTTTTGTCATTTTTTTGAAAATGAAGAAATTAAAAAAATTATTTTCTACATTTTTATTTAACATACTGTCACCAGTGCAGTATAGCGTCAGCATATAACTGGTGTGGCAGTGATCAGGGACACTGACTGGTGTTTTATAAATTTATAAAAAAAAAAAATTTTATTTTTTAATTACATTTTTTCTCTTTTACGATTTTTTGTCATATTGCACTATGACCAAAGTAGTATAATGTTAACATAGTAACATTGTACTACTTTGGAGAAGTGATCAGTATTTTTTTTTTTTACACAATTTAATTGATTATAGCAAAGAATTTCTTTGCTATAAGCAAGCATTTAACTGAATGAAATTGATTAATTCAGGTTTTTTTGTTGTAATTAGCTGTGATTGGCCATGGCTAATCACATGACACAGATGGGCTGTGATTGGCCCAGCCTGTGCATTTGATTGCTGTGACCATTCACAGCTAGACACACTTGTATACAAGGGATGGCATGAAAGGAAGCCATCCATTGTATCCAGCTGTCATGTGACCTGCTGTGATTGGTCACACTGCCCGAGGGCCCGGGGTCAGTAGGGGGCCCCATGAGATGCCCCTGGTACCTTTTTCATAGGCTTTTTTGAGTTTGGGCAAGGACACAGGGGTCCCATGATCCCCTATTGCCCGGGGGCCCCATGAGTTGTCAATCCACCCCTGGTCACATGGTACTGGCAACGGGGCCGGTACACAGATCTGTCATCGACCGTGTCCCAGGTACATGGCTGGTGACAGATCTCGCTACATCGCAGCCCTGTGGTCACGCACAAACTGCGATCTGGGAAGGACGCCATATGGCGTCCTCCCAGAGGGACGAAATGTTCGCCCGGCTGCCATTTGACCATAGGCCAGGTGGCAAATGGTTAACCAGTGAATTGAATGAAAGAAAAAAAAAACCTCACAGATCCTCACATTCACACAACAATGTGGATGCAGGGATTTCTCCCCAACCCCATCAGAATACACAGATCAGCACTACAGCCATTGGCTGCAGCAACTGATCAAATTCTGATTTTCTAGCAGGATTGTTTGACAGAAGCCTGTCTAACGACTGGCTTCTGTTGAATAGACACAGATACACACGAACTGAAATTCAGCCAGTTCCTGCTGAACCAGCCACATTTCAATACATATATACTCGGCTTTAACTATGGCAGAGAAAAAAAGTCAGATCTTTTGCCTTCCAGACAGTGTAAATCTCAGAAATGGTTGCAAAATCCTTTGCAAGGTAGAACATCTCCCTTACGTGTATTGAAGTTGTGTGTTTAGCTGTTTGCCTTAAAGCTCAGCTCTAACTCATATAGAAAGTGATGCCAATCCTGACATAATGGAAGACAGGTGTGTAAGTCACAAAGATGACTTAACAGAATAACAACTTTTTTTTCCATATGAACATTATAAATGCTATATAAGGCAGTCATTGTATACAATATTTTTTGTAATTGGAAAATGATCCAATGTACCGAATTGTGAATGCATTTACCATAAAAAGCCTTCTGTTCTATTGCCAGGAATGTTCTACCATGAATGCAGCTATGGATAAAAGTCGGTGATCGTGTTACTTTTGTAGAATAAATATTTTTTATTATTTAAATAGTTCATTTATATAACATTATGCATACGCACTCAGTGTTATGTACTTGATCTTTTTAGAGATGGTACTCCTAGTCATTAAATTTACCCATGAAGATTATAAAATGTCAAGGGCCTCATATATTATTTGAGCTGAACCTGTTTTTTCATTAAAGAATGTTACTCCAACAATTCATATTCCTGATATGTGCCTGCTTTACCATGTACTTGTGTTAAAAAGTATCCTGCTCTATTAGTATTGATTCCTTTGTGTGAAATCCCTGATGTACCTGCCACTTCCCCCTGCTTTCTTATTTCAAACTGACCACTCCAGGGCATGAGAGCACATCCATCCCAGAGTGGTCAGAGAGAGGTTCTGGTATGGCCTGGTATTATTACTGTAATAATACCAGCCCATACCAGAACCCCACGTCTACCTTGCTGGCTTCTGTGACGAAGTGAAACTCTGTGCCCATTGCTGATCCAGCCACAGGCCCATCCATCTGGTCTGTCAAGAGTCATTCTCATCTCATCAGTCCATAAAACCTTTGAGAAACCTGTCTTCATATATTTCTTGGCCCAGTCTTGAAGATCCAACCTGTGTGTCTTGTTCAATGGTGGTCAGGTTTCAGCCTTCCGTACCTTGGCCATGTCTCTGAGCACTGAACTCATTGTACTTCTGGGCACTCCAGGTAGGTTGCAGTTCTTGAATATGACAGCACTGGAGGATAATCTGTTCCTGATAGCTTTAGGTTTGATTCCTCTCAAATCTTTGGCAGTTTGCGTCTTTTTTTTTTTTTTCCTCGACATGTTTTTTGTGACCCTGTTGACTATTTGCAACAAAACGTTGCAAATGTGGCACCAGCATTTTGGTAGAAAAAAAACCTGACGCTTGTCAAAGTGTCTAATGCTTTTACAAGCGTTTAGGTGTGTTTACAGGTGTGAAGCACTTGGGTGTTAATTCATTTTATTGGCCAAAATAATATTTTATTATAATGTTATATTATAATTTTATTTTAATATTTTAACACTTAAGCACTAAATGCGCCTAGCATTAACACACATCAAGTGTTTTTTTCTGCCAAAACACTGCTTTTCCTGGACTCGTTCGCCCTGGGATTTCTTCATGCTGGTAAATGCTACTGCTACTAAAAGCTTCTAAATGTCTATGTGTGCATGGGCACATTGCATAACTTGGAGGGTCGTTTGGAAGCAGTAAAAAAAAACCCCACCTGACTCCCATAAAAGTGGCTACAAAAACGCCCTGTGTGCATGAGGCCTCAGAATAAATTAATTTTTATTTGTTTTCAATCTGAATTTGTTAAACATTTTCATATAAACAAAATAAAACATGGAAATGAAATACTGAGGAAATTGATAACAAATCCAACTTTTAACAATTTTTAACTTTTAACAACTATTATAGCAAGTAAAGGAAAATCACATCACTTACTCTGTAGACAAAGATCACTGCATGTAAAAGTGAGAGAACAGAGTTGACCCCACATAGGAGCACAGACAGAAAAATTGCAAAGCCAATTAGTGTGAGACAGTTAAAAAAAAAGGAAAGAAAAAAAATCAGAAGGAGAAGATGGGGGGGGGAATGACAAAAATAGATAAAAGACAATAAACAACAACAAAAAACAAAACAATAACAACAAAAAAACAGAACACTGCGCCAAGATGAAAATATGATACTAAGGAAGGCGATTGATTCCACTTTATCTTGATATGAGGAGATCTTTCAGTTCTTGAGAAAGTCTAAAGACCTTCCAGGAGAGCCAAGTTTGGTGGTGACAATAATAATAATAATAGGTGCCAGTTCATGTGCATTAAGATCATCCATATGCTCTATATGGTCCATCTCAAAAGCACATTCCAAAAGAGTTGGAGCCTGTGTCGATTTCCAAAGGTGCAGGATAACTGCCTGGGCTGCTGTTAAAAATGCCATAATATGTCTTTCTTAATATGTTTGAGAGTACCAGGAATAACAGAGAGCAGTGCTATCTGGGGAGAGTTTTGTATAGTCACATCAGTACATGTACACATCCAAGATCGAGGTCCAGAACCTATGAACAGGAGGGCAGGCCCACCAAATGTGTGTCAGGGTACCCTGACTCTGCTGACAATGCCAGCAGAGATCAGTCACAGATGGATAGAGATGATTAAGAAAGGTTGGGCTCCTGTTTCACCTAGATAGTAATTTGATGCTAGTCTCATGGGCCCTACTGGCTAAGGATAAATGGTGAGTAAGTATAAAGGATTTAATCCAGTCTTCCGATGAGAATAAAACATCAAGTTTTGATTCCCAGCAGTCTGTGGAATCAGGAAGATCAAGATGTTTGCAACACACAAGCATGTTATATATCACTGGGAGAGTACGATCAAGCATGGAGTCTCGAAGAAGCAGATCCTCTAAGGGGGTTGGGTCCTTAACCAATAGATCTCTATTAGGTAAGAAAAAGAGAAGTAACTGACTATATTCCAACCAATGAAAAATGGACATAGATCCAATAGGGATGATTGAAGTAAGAGGGAGTACCATTCATTCCCATCACATAAAATATGAACCAGCCAGTGGGACTCAGACTTATGCCAAGTCAGAAGTGTTGTCCGGGACAAACTGATTAGAAACTTTAGGGTCCCAAAAAGGGGGGGTCATAGGTCCCACAGGATATGATAGGGAGAACCTATCCATGTATCTATCCCAAAGGTGCCAAACTTGAAATGAAAGAAGGGGAAGCAAGGGAGAACCCCCTCTTAAGGCAGGTTCAATCCAGAGAAGTGCTTGTAGGTATCATTGGGAGATAGCCTGCTCTACAGAGACCCACTGCTTAACAGAGCCACTGTGAAACCAGTTGACCACTCTGGTCAAAACTGCTGCACCATGATACAAAGAAAGGTCTGGGACTCCAGCTCCAATGTTATATTTTAGAAGGGATAACATTGTTTTGTGCAGTCGTGGTTTTCCGATTCCCTCTGATAAAATTAGTAAATGCCCTCTGCAGAGATTTGGAGAATAAACATGACACTACAATAGGGATTGTCTGGAAAACATATAAGAAACGTGGATCGATATCCATTTTTAAAATGTTAATTCTTCCAAACCAAGAATAAATACGATCTAAGATAAGTACGATCATGTGACCTAAAGTCAGTTAGGATCTGCTGTAAAAGGGGAGTGAAATTTAATGCATACAGTTGAGTAAGATCAGTGGGGATATACAACAGTCAGAATAAATTAATATCCTGGCCAATGAAATGAATGTACGCCCAAACACTTGTTGCACCTAAACGAGTTTGAAAAACACTGCTTTAATCACGTATTTAATACTGATTTTCTTCTGTCAGGAGAAAGGAATTTAGCAGTGCCTAATGTGCATGAGCCTTTATTGAAACACACATTTATTGGGGAACGCAGGAGAAGAAGCCTCCAGGACGCTGCTCCCGGCCCACCTCCGCTTCACAGACCCTCCGGTCCCTCCAGTGACATCACCAGCACCGACAGCAATGGTCCAGGAAGCCGCCAAACACCAGCCCCAGGCGAAGGCGATCAAAGAGGCTTCATCCAAGGTGGCCACCGGCACTAATATACAGCCTCAGCCACAGTCACATTCCTATGCAGCACTGCAGGCAGCACATTCCCGCTGTACATCAGATGGTGAGTCAGATTCTGATATGGGGACACCTCTCTTTGCTCCAATCTCCGTCCCTAGACATCCTGACCTTCTCAAACAATTTGAGACAATGTTGCACAAAGACCTGAAACAGACCATATTACGGGAAAATTGTCTAAAGAAAGCCATGACCTGGAAAATAGGGTTGACAACTTAGACACTGCTATTCACACTCACTCTGATGAACTTGATGTCTTACGGGATGAAAACTTGACGTTACAGTCCGGACTAGAAGGCTTTGAAAACAGAGCCCGCCGCTCAAATATCCGTATTCGTGGCCTTCCGGAGACCATAACGGATGTCCTCTCCATGGTCATGGCCCTTTTCCAAGAACTGGCCCTTGCTATACT
Organism: Staurois parvus; assembly: GCF_062004578.1. Taxonomy (NCBI): domain Eukaryota; kingdom Metazoa; phylum Chordata; class Amphibia; order Anura; family Ranidae; genus Staurois; species Staurois parvus. The sequence continues at coordinate 1,097,988 of NW_028319936.1, forward strand.
GATCGAATACCTCAAACTGGACAGAGTGCATCGGGCTTTGGCACCCCGCCGTCCGGACGGCGATATTGTCGCCAAGCTCCATTATTTCAGGACTAAAGAGTAACTACTGCAGGCGGTTCACAAAACAGGGACCCTAACCTTCCAAGGTAACAACTACCAGCTATTTCAAGACCTGTGCCCTAAGTAGATCCATAAAACCACATCTACAGGTCCTCCAACAACAGAGTATAGCCTATCGATGGAACTTCCCTTTTTTTTGTTCGCTTTTCCTACCAGTCTCGCGACTACACTTGCAGGTCTCCAGAGGAGCTGCTCGGTACGTTGTACCACCTTCAGCTCCAGCCCTCTACAGCCTCCCCAGATGGATCGTGCAGACGTCGCTCCTCAATTTCTGCTCCAGGTCAGCTCAGCGCCCACAAACGTGGATGATACTCATCTCCAGCTCCAGTCCCCCAGGACTCTATTGACTGAAGCTCTCATGTGCAAGCTGCACCACCTCACAGCCCTATACCGGGCCATGCCTGCTACTGGGACCATACCTTCTGGCCTCCTCACCATAACACAACACCGCTGATCTACCCCCTTTGATGATACACACTGAGAACATCTCCATTAGCCTCAGCACCCCAGCCGGCCACCAACCAGAAGCTACTTCTTAAAGTTTGGCCCTGGCAGAGGTCCACCTGGGATCCCCGGCTCTTCCCCATCTTCACATGAAGCCGCATTCCCTTATCCTCAAGCGGTTATCCTGCCGGGTGTTGGGCCCTGGACTCCCCTGATATCCCGGGAGCTCCAGGCACTGGTTTAAACTGGCGTTTGTTCACTTGTGTTTACATTCGGACAGTCTTCTCCCCTATGTCCACCACTGCACACCCACCACTAGTCCATGCTGTACAGGCCTCTTGTGCCGCCCGGGCTACCTCTGACCCCCTGGACTGTTTGTGAAACTTTTGTCCAGAGGGCCAGACTACTGACCTCTGTTGCTCTCCTCCTTCCTTATCTGCCTCTGTCTTCATCGTTTCCCATCATCCTCTCACTCCCATGTGACTCCCCTTCTGTTCTCACCTTTCCCTCTCCCTCCCACCCCTCTCGGGACCGTTCCACGCATGCCCAATCGTGGACTCACCACCTATTTGCTGATCACATGATTCCACCATGGGACCCCTGAATGTCCTCACCCTGAACATGCAGGGCCTCAACGTCCCCCAAAAGTGCAACAAGGCCTTCCGCTCTTTTGCATCCCAAAAGGCACACGTTGTCTGCCTACAAGAAACACACTTTACCCCCACCTCTACACCTACATTTTTTGACCCTCACTACCCCCAAGTCTTTACTGCTTCTGCTAAATCCACACATAGAGGCGTCCTTATCGCCTTCCATCGCACAGTCTCTTTTACGCTACATACAGAGATTGGAGACCCAGAGGGCTGTTACCTCATCCTGTCGGGACTTCTCCTTGATTCTGAAATCACCATAGCCTCTTACTATGCTCCCAACCTGGGTCTTCTTCCTTTCCTCTTCCACCTACTGACTCTCGTCGACCACCATAAACGTGGCGCACTGATTTTATGCGGGGACTCTAACTGCACCCTATACCCCTTCCTTGATAAGTCCCCCCTGTAGTAATCGTACCCACAGAGATGGACGCGGTTCAACCATTTTGCTTCAACCTCCATCTTGGCAAAGGATCGTCCATCTTGTACAAATATATCTTTCCTCATCCCCCTCCTTCTCTGCTCATCCACAGTGACATGTGGCCTGAGTGATGAAAAGTGTCACAGGCGAGCTATAAAACCTCACGAGCTGGGTGCCGCTCTGTCTAAGAAACTGTGCAATCTGGCACATCAAAACTGAGGGAGAGACCAGAAATCCTTTTTGGCTCATGAGATTTGAAGCTGCTTAACCCAAGGCTTTTTGGCAAGTACTTATCTACCTAAACTTCTTTCTGTTACCTTCTTGCTGTGTTATTGCTCTCTGAATATTTATATATATATATTGGTTACATCTTTTTTCTGTAAATATTTTTATTGCACCCTTTTGACCTTTTAGTAATAAATCTTTTCTTTCTGGAAGTGTTGAACTGTTTCTATAGCTCTTTAATGCAACTTACAAATTCCTGCCACAGGTTTTAGATTGGCTAGTCCTTCGGTCACGAGTTTGGTGAGGTCTGGGGTCTGACGTCGCGATCGTCACATATTGGTGGCAGCAGTGGGATAGTTGCATTAGAGCTTCAGTACATTGTTAGGAATTAGCTCTGCACTGAAGGATTGTAACCTTTGTGGAAACAGTCCTTAGAAACAAGCGGTGCATATTTTCTTTTTTTTATATATAGAGAGAGAGAAAGCAGAGTCTCCCTGTAACATCGAAACTGAGGGAGAGACCAGAAATCCTTTTTGAGCTCATAAGACTTGAAACTGCTTAACCCAAGGCTTTTTGGCAAGTACTTTTCTACCTAAACTTCTTTCTGTTATCTTTTTGCTGTGCTAGTGTTCTCTGTATATTTATATATATATTGGCTACATCTTTTTTTCTGTAAATATTTTTATTGCACCCTTTTGACCTTTTAGTAATAAATCTTACTTTCTGAAAGTGTTAAAGTGTTTCTAAAGCTTTTTAATGCAACTTACGAATTCCTGCCGCTGAAGAGTGCTACTATGTGTGTTTAACCCTCTGTATAACCTGTCTGTGACAGTGGTATACAGATGATTATTTCAACCATCCTAGTGTTATTGCTGATATTGCCGAGTTTCCTCTTTCTCTACAAAAAGGAGGTGGTGGCAGTGTGAAGGGTTAATTGCGTAATTAACCTGACCCAGTAACAATCACGCTCAGGCTGCCGGTACATCGATTTGTGGTCCAGTGAGCTGGAAAATCGTTGTGCAGGGTGCAGCTGGGCGTGGCATTGTTACGCACATGACATCGAGGTTTTAGATTGGCTAGTCCTTCAGTCACGAGTTTGGTGAGAAAGTCTGGGGTCTGACGTCACGATCGTCACACCCCCAACCACCCCTCCCTTCTGCCTCTAAAATCTGTTTTCACCAACTCCTGAGTGCCACTTCTTAGTTGACCTCTTTTTAACGGACCAAGCAGAACTAGCTCTCCGCAGGTTCCGACACAAATATTACACCAAAGTGAACAAACCCGACACATTCCTGGCCCTTTCACTTCACAGACTAGACCGAGTCGCTAAACCAATTCGCCTGAAACTATCTCAAGGCAGTTATACCAGCAACCCTACACGAATATTGCAAATTTTTTGTAAGCACTTAGCTTCGTTATATTCTCAGATGGAGCCCTTCAATCAGTCTCATGCAGAAAATCTCCTTGCTCACCTTTCTTTCTTGACTTTGTCCGCTCATCAACTGGAAGTCCTCGAGAAACAGATCACATCGATTGAAACCCTGCACGCAATTAAAGACCTTAAGCTATGCAAGCGCCCTGGCCCGGACGGTTTCTCTGCCTCCTATTACAAGAAATTTACCCACCTTATTTCTCCTGTGCTAGCCAATGCCTTTAACGTCATCCTAGCTGGCCAGTCTTTAACCCTGGAACTGTAACAGCTACTATAACCATGCTCCTGAAACCCAACTCTGACGACTCTGCCTGGTCCAATTACAGGCCTATCTCTTTTCTTAATATCGATATTAAGCTTGCAAAAATCCTCTCTACTCGCTTGAACCCAATAATAGGCTCTCTAATCCATAACAATCAAGTGGGCTTTTTCTCCACATGGAAAGCCAGCTACAATGTGCAACGCACGGTCCTCCTTTCGCACATAGCTCGTGCCCGCAATATCCCCACTTGCTACCTGTCCTTAAACATTAAGAAAGCCTTTGACACGGTCTCATGGTCCTATCTCAATTTCATTCTGCATTGCTGGGGTTTTGGAATCCACTTCCTATCCTGGATCTCAGCTCTATACTGCAACCCCTCAGCTAATATTCGATATCTGGGTCACAACTCGGCCTCTTTCCCAATATCACGAGGTACCCGCCAGGGATGTCCATATTCGCCATTGCTTTTCGCCCTAGCTATTGAACCCTTAGCCCTTTTGATCAGACCTGATTCTGATATACGTGGACTCGAGATAGGTAGATCCTACCACAAACTTTGTCTTTTTGCGGACAACGTACTTCTCTTCTTAACCTCTCCGCTGACTTCTGCCCCTACCTTACTATGGCTTCTACAGGATTTTGGTCGCATCTCCGGTCTCCATGTTAACCCTCAAAAGTTGACAGTACTGAATATCTCCCTTACCTATCAGGAGATATCACATTTGCAACAGGTCCTCCCATTTTCTTGGTCTCACCAGTCTATTCCCTATCTAGGCGTCAAACTGACGACTGACCTATCTGATTTATATCCCGCCAACTGCTTGCCAATGCTAACCCACCTAACTAGCCTTATGCACAACTGGTCTTCACTGCCGCTGGCATGGATGGGGAGAATCACAGTGGTTAAAATGTCCACCTTGCCTAAGATACTATACTTGTTTAGAGTCCTCCCCATCTCTGTTCCGGCACATTTTCTTCACATCCTACAATGGCGAACCTACACATACATTTGGGGCTCTATTCGCCCTCATGTACCTTGTTTCACCATCCACAAGACTAAACTGAAGGGTGGTCTAGGCCTCCCAGGCTTTGCTAAATACTACCAAGCTGCACATCTTGCGCAACTCCTGAAATACCATGTGATGCACAGATCCCTCAATGGGTCGTTCTTGAATCAGTTGACTTTCAGTGGCCAATCTTCTATGGCTCCAGCCCTCTGACCGTTGGACTCTCCAGAATCCAGTCACATCCCATTATATATCCCTATGGGACAGAATCAAATTCCGCTAGCCCCTCCAATGACCGCACAATTCTCTTCTCTCACACCTTTGCAACCCGGCCTTCCCTCCATCCTGGTCCTCTCCACGTTCTTTCGCACATTGGTCCTCAGAAAACCTAATCTGAGCCCACCACTTTTTGACTATCACTGGGTTCAAGTCTTTCCCCTCCTTTCATGAATCGCATTCTTTACCTGCGTCGGAAATCTTCAGATACCTCCAACTGAAGCACTTCTATGCTCCTTTATCCTCTAAGTCACACTCCATCTGCTCCATGACCTTTTTTGAACGCTCCTGCAACAAGGACTCGCATAGGCAGGGCCTTTTCTCCACTCTCTACGCTCTCTTGATGACTCCCGAGTCTTCCCCCATCCCTACCTATGTCGCTAAGTGGAAGAAGGATCTTGGATCCCAGCTGAGCCCTAATGATTGGGACCGCATCTGGTCAGCAACCAAATCCTCTTGACAGAACGTGGTGGCAGTTGAGATTAACTACAAGGTCTTGGCTCGATGGTACCTAGTCCTGACCAGGATTGCAAAATATAACCCGGGTTACTTTCCAGACTGTTTTTGGGGCTGTGCGATGGCGGGAACATATTTCCATATTTGGTGGTCTTGCCCAACTGCTCAAGTTTTCTGGCATGAAATCTTTTACATGCTGTCCACTCTCCTTGAGCAACCGATATTGCCTACCCGGCCATCCCCCTGCTTAATCTTCAACCCCCCTCATTATCCAAATCCCAATTTAAACTTCTTTTTCAAGTCACTACAGCAGCAAAGCAAATTTTGGCCAAATCCTGGAAGTCCCCATCCCTGTGCGTTCTGGCAGTCCGGAAGAAGGTAACGCAGACAATGATACACGACAAAGTGGACCATACTGGACACTGTTCCTAAATTTTTGTCAGTTTGGACCCCTTGGTTGGAACACTTCCTTCCTCCGAACTTTGATGAATCATTGCTCCTTCCCTAATACTCCCCTACCTCACCTATTGGTAGTCCTGAGCCTTAGTCCAGTCTCGAGCCCCACTCTTTATTCTGGAAGTCACACGTCCTTTCTGCCCCCCTTCTATTCCCTTTTCTTGCTCTCCTTCCTTTATTCTTACCGTTAACACTGTTCCACTTCTTTTCTTTTGCCTTTAAGGAATCCGCACATTAGTTCTAGGAGCTACACTCCCTTGTTTACATATAATATTGCCTCACTCCCTTTTACATCACATGCGCCGCTCCCGTTCATTTCGGTTCCATACTGTTCGTATAAGTTTGTCACTTTTTATTGGCCATCTGGCCTATTACTTTTTTTTCTGTGAATGTAATTTGATTGTCTCACATATGTCACAGCACTTGAAAAACCAATAAAATGAACATTTGAACAAGAGATACACATTTATCACCAGTCACGCCATTTAGGAGCCCCTTCTTCCCCCCTCCCCTTGTCCTCCGCCGCTGTTATAACAGCAGAGTGGACAGCAGGAGACAGAACATTTCTGGAGCGAGTGTGGGATAACAGCATAGTACTGAACAGAGCACGGGAGCAGGAGCTGTCATAAAATTTCTGGTCAGATGCGGGAAGGACAGCACAGCATTGAATAGAGCGCTGGAGCTGCCTGGGTTAACTTTTTAAGTTAACCAGCAGCTGATTGGAAGCAGGGCAGTCCTAGCAGCCAATCACCTGCTGGTTAATACAAAAAGTTAACCCCCCCCCCGCAGCTCCCATGCTTTATTCAATGCTGTGCTGTGTTTTCTGCATCCAATCCAGAAATGTTATGACCTGCTCCCGTGCTCTGTTCAGTACTGTGCTGTTATTCCACACTCGCTCCAGACATGTTCCATCTCCTGCTGTCCGCTCTACTGTTATAACAGCGGCAGAGGATGGGAGGAAAGAAGGGGTTCTGATCAATGATGTACTGTGCTTCCCACACCCGATCCAGAAATGCTCTGCCTCTCGCTCTACGCTCTAAGGTAGGAGAGTGAAGAGGGGGCCGGGGACACTACTCTGGCTGTGTGTGATGTAAAGGGGGGGGGGAACGTGAAAAGGATCAGTGCTGTGTGCATGTGGTGGTGGGGGGGTGATGTAAAGGGGGCAGTGCTGTAAAGGGGTGATGTAAAGGGGGCAGTGCGGTGGGGGGGGGGTTAATGTGAGGAGGGCAGAGAAAACTACATTTGGGGGAGGGAGTTATGATGCGGGGGGGCAATATTGTGGAAGGGGAGATGTAAAGGGGGGCAGTGTTGTAGTGGGGGTGATGTGTGAAGTGGGGGGTGGGGTTGATGTGAGGAAGGCAGAGAAGACTACTGTTGGGGGGGGTATTTGTGAGCTGAGGGGGTGGGGCAGTGCTGCTGGGAAAGATGTAGAGGGGCAATGCTGTGGGGAGGGAGATGTAAAGGGGGGGCAGTGTTGTGGGGAGATGTGAAGGGGGCACAGTTCTGCTGGGGTTATGTGAAGGGGCAGAGGACAGCACTGTGGGAGAGAGATGTAAAGGGGACAGAGGACAGTAGTGTGGGGCTGGGGGTGATGATTTGAAGGGGGGTTGAGGACTGCTGAAAATAATGGGGGTGTACTGTAAAGGGGTGGGTGGGGGTGATGTGCAGGGGGCCTGAGAACACTACTGTAAAGGTGAAACTGATGTGAAGTTGGGGACTGTGACATGTAGGCGGGGGGACTGAGGACATTGAAGTATAGGGATTATGATATAGAGTAGGAGAGCGCTGGGAAAAAAAAATGTGGTTCGGACTGCTGTTGGAAGAAAATTTTAATGTTTGGACCTCCATGAAGTTTAACCACTTGCCCTCCTGAGGATTTACCCACCTTCCTGACCAGGCCATTTTTTGCATTACAGTGCTGCATTACTTTAACATACAATTGCACGATCATGCAACGCTGCACCCAAATGAAATTTACATCCTTTTTTCCCATGAATTGAGCTTTTTTTCTTTGGTACTTGTTCACCTGTGTGTTTTTTTATTTTTTGCAACCGACAATTTTGAGGAAAAAAAACAATATTTTTGACTGTTTGCTATTAAACATATCCAGTAAAAAATTTTTTAAAAATCTAATTTGTCATAAATTTAGGCCAAAATGTGTTCTTCTGCATGTCTTTGCTAAAAAAAAAAATGCTTATACGTGTAAATTAATTGGTTTCCGTGAAAGTTGTAGTGTTTACAACTGGTGGTATAGATACTGGAATTTTTTTTTCATTTTTACTAGTAATGGCGGTGATCAGCGACCTATAGCGGGACTGTGGAGGGCATTCTGACACTGGGGGGAACTGACTTGGTGTCACTGACATCCCCAGTAACACCAATTCAGTGATCAGTGCTAAAAAAGAAAAAAAAGCACTGACACTGTACTAATGGCACTGGGCAGGAAGGGGTTAACATGAGGGGCGATCAAAGGGTTAACTGTGTGCTGGGAGCAGGGGCGGACTGACGATTTGGAAACTCTGGCTCTGCCCGAGGGCCTGGGGTCAGTAGGGGGCCCCATGAGATGCCCCTGGTACCTTTTTCATAGGCTTTTTTGAGTTTGGGCAAGGACACAGGGGCCCCATGATCCCCTATTGCCCGGGGGCCCCATGAATTGTCAGTCCGCCCCTGGCTGGGAGTGTTATACATAGGGAGCTGTGTCAGTGTGCTTCACTGTTTGCACAGTACAGCCATCCACCCACAGCAGTGTGCCCGAGCTGTCAGGGAAAACTGTTAGTAAACAAAACAGTTCTCCTCATCGGAGATCGTTGGAAATCACCAGGCGCCGGAGAGTAATCACTGGCTGGGACCTGGCGATTGACAGCTGCAGCTGCGAATGGCAGCTTGGGTAGGGCGCGTGCGCCCCATATCTGGGAATGAAAAATCACGAGTATATATTTGTGATTTTGCGCACCTGTGCAACCCTGTACCAGTGTTTCTACTATAGGGTGGACGGGAAGCGGTTAATTCAGTACCCCTGCTCTAAATCCTTTGTAGCTAAGGAATTAGTTTAGATTAGTTTTTGAACCTGGAGATCAGCTTTAGGCCTAGTTCACACTGGCATTGAAAGCATGTGTTTAAGGGGTGTTTTAACGCTGCCCAAATAATACTATGGACAGCACACAGTGCTGTTCATATGATCAAAATATGAAGCATAAAAATATGTCGTGTCGCTTCAAAATGGAAGCCTTATGTCAAGTCTGGAGGAGTTTGAAATTTTTCAATGCCTCCCATTCAAGTCTCTGGAGACACTCTGCAAACGCACTGGCAGGCATTGGCGGGGGGTTCATAGCGTGCTGCAAGCACGTTAATAATATTATATAGTTTATTATAGGCATTTGTGGTGCAGTTTTAACGCTTGTAAAATGCATCAAAAGCACGCATAGGGTGTTTGGGGAGCGTTTTAACGCTTGGAAACACAAGTCTAACACCCATACTAACGCTATAGGAGATGCACAGGATGCTTATGCACAGGAATTGACAAAAGAATTGCCATGCAGCATTTTTTTCTGAAGCAACACACCACAACATATGGGAGTGCGTTACTGCGTGTTGTGGTGTGCTACAATTGATGTGCATTGGAGCTGCATTACCCTAGTGTGCTATGTGCCATTCAAAATGAACAGCAACATGCAGACTCATGTAACATGTTGCTAGCGTGTGTTTTGGTCATAAAAGAAAAAAATGGCTGGAGTTAGGAAGTATGGAGGCTGTCATTGCTGTCCTTCTCTTCAGGAAACCTAGCTCCCTGGCTAACAAGATGATCCAATGACTTCAATGCTTTCTCAGAAGTCACTTTTATTTCATCTTATTTGAAATCAGATTTAGCTATGCGGATGAATGACACCAAAAGCTGCCACATTTCTTGGTTTGGTTTAACCTTCATTCTCTGTATTCCCCTGCAACAGAAATCTAGCGTGCATCCCACATGGTCACTGAGAGTGTACTTCCTTACGTCTGCGCTGTGTAACCTCCTTACTGCCTCCCGCATCACTAGGCAGATTTTAACTTTCAAAAGCCAATTTTGAATCTGATTGGTGGCTGTAAGAGACATTTCATTGTTTTTTTTTTTTGTTTTTTTACATTGGGCTTTCTGTAAGTAAAATTAACCATGAAGCCTGCAGGTTTTTTGAATTCCTCTCCTTCTAAATGAGTTCTGCCACCCTGCGATATTACAGTGAGATATAATTTATACAAATTGTTTGCCTAGTTGGTCAACACTGTGTATTGTTGGTTAGGTCAATTTCAGGTGTGGTGAGCATGAGGGTTTTCTTGTTAAAGCAGAACTTCATTCTCTCAATCAACACTATTTTAATCATTATGCTGCTAGCACTAGTAAATAGGTAGGAAAATACACTATAGTGCCAAAAGTATTGGACCACCTGCCTTTACACGAACATGATCTTTAATGGCATCCCAGTCTTAGTCCGTAGGGTTCAATATTGAGTTGGCCCACCCTTTGCAGTCATAACAGCTTCAACTCTTCAGGGAAGGCTGTCCACAAGGTTTAGGAGTCTGTCTATGGGAATATTTGACCATTCTTCCAGAAGCACATTTGTGAGGTCAGGCACAGATGTTGGATGAGATGGCCTGGCTCGCATTCTACGCTCTAATTCATCCCAAAGGTGTTCTATCAGGTTGAGGTCAGGACTCTGTGTAGGCCAGTCAAGTTCCTCCACCCCAAACTCGCTCATTCATGTCTTTATGGAGCTTGCTTTGTGCATTGGTGCACAGTCATGATGGAACAAGAAAGGGCCATCCCCAAACTGTTCCCACAAAGTTGGGAACATGAAATTGTCCAAAATGTCTTGGCATGCTGACGCCTTAAGAGTTCCCTTGACTGGAACTAAGGGGCCAAGCCCAACCCCTGAAAAACAACCCCACACCATAATCCCCCCTCCACCAAACTTTACACTTGGCAGAATGCAGACAGACAAGTACCATTCTCCTGGCAACCGCCAAACCCAGACACATCCATCGTATTGCCAGAGAAGAGTGATTCATCACTCGAGAACACGTCTCCACTGCTCTAGAGTCCAGTGGCGGTGTGCTTTACACCATTGCATCCGACACTTTGCATTGCACTTGGTGATGTAAGGCTTGGATGCAGCTGCTTGGCCATGAAAACCCATTCCATGAAGCTCTCTATGTACTGTTGTTGTGCTAATCTGAAAGTCACATGAAGTTTGGAGGTTTTTTAGCTATTGACTCTGCAGACAGTTGGCGACTTCTATGCACTGTGCACTTCAGCATGCACTGACCCCGCTCTGTCATTTTACCTGGTCTACCACTTCATGGCTGAGTTGCTGTTGTTCCCAGTTGCTTCCACTTTGTTATAATTATTATACAGGATTTATATAGCGCCAACAGTTTGCGCAGCGCTTTACAATATAAGGGAGACAGTACAATAACAATACATTTCAGTACAGAAGGAATATGAGGGCCCTGCTCGTGGAGCTTACAATCTAAAGGAAGGGGGAGGTGATACAAAAGGTGATAGCTGCGGGGGATGATCTGGTGGAGGTGATTCAAGTACAGTTCTTAGGTGGGGTAGGCTTCCCTGAAGAAGTGAGTTTTCAAAGATTGCCTAAAGGCAGACAGGGTGGGGGCTGCCCAGAAATACTGTGGTAGGGAGTTCCAGAGGATGGGAGGCTCTAGAGAAGTCCTGGAGGCGAGCGGGGAGGAGGTGATGAGGGAGCTAGAGAGGAAAATATCTTGGGAGGAGTGGAATGGGCGATTTTGGGTGGTATCTGCGGATGAGGTTGGCGATGTAGCTAGGGGCAGTGTTGTGGATGGCTTTGTAAGCTGTGGTTAGTATTTTGAATTTTATACATTGGGTTAGTGGAAGCCAGGGAAGGGATTGGCAGAGAGGGGCAGCAGTCGCTGATCAGTTGGTAAGGTGTATGAGTCTAGCAGCAGCATTCATAACAGACTGAAGGGGGAATAGCCTGTCTAACGGTAGACCAGTGAGGAGGATACCACTAACAGTTGACTGTGGAATATTTAGTAACAAGGAAATGTCATGGATGGACTTAATGCACAGGTGTCAACCTATCATGGTACCACGCTTGAATTCACTGAGCTCCTGAGAGTGTCCCATTCTTTCACAAATGTTTGTAGAAGCAGTCTGCATTCCTAGGTGCTTGATTTTATACACCTGAATCCAATGATCTGGAGGGGTGTCCCAATACTTTTGGCAATATAATGTATATCATAGTTACTTGTTTTAAACTTTTTTTTCCCATTTCTTCAGTTACGTCCTGGTTTCCAGACCTAGGCAAATAATGTCATACATCCCAAGAGACTTCATAATGGGAGGAAGGGTTTTCTCAGCAAAGCACACACTCTTGTCTGCATGTCTGATCTAAGGGTAGATGGATTCCAGGAAGTAAATCCTACAAAAATCATATGCTCTTACTTAAATAGCATTTTTGGTTTGTGGTGCTCAGATGCAGTGTAGTTACACTTTAAAGGTTTAGTTCACCTTTTACAAAAAAAAAGGTAATAAATGCACATCTTTTTGCAGGCAAAAAAGTGTATTTATTATTTTCTTGCATTGCAGATCCCATACAAGTAGGCCGTTACGGAATGGCAGGAAAAAAAAAATCAATGAACTACTAGATCGCTCACCAGTGTCCTCACAGTTCATTAAGAATTCCAAGCTGTTGGTTGTGGAGGCCAATGGTACTTGTAGTTCATTCATTCACAGAACTCTGTGAATGAATGATGTAGCTGTGGGAGCAGAGCCACACACACCTGCACTGTATTTAAATTGTGACCACGGGTCTGGGAAGAAGAGCCCCTACTCTTTGTCACAAGGACTTGTAGTTCATTCATTCACAGAACTCTGGATGAATGATGTAGCTGTTGGGTCAGAGCCCCACACAGCTGCACTGTATTTGAATTGTGACCACGGGTCTGGGAAGAAGAGCCCCCGCCCTTTGACACAAGGACTGGCCGATGGTACTTGTAGTTCATTTATTCACAGAACTCTGGATGAATGATGTAGCTGTTGGGTCAGAGCGCCACACAGCTGCACTGTATTTGAATTGTGACCACGGATCTGGGAAGAGCCCCTGCCATTTGACACAAGGACTGGCCGATGGTACTTGTAGTTCATTCATTCACAGAACTCTGGATGAATGATGTAGCTGTTGGGTCAGAGCGCCACACAGCTGCACTGTATTTGAATTGTGACCACGGTTCTGGGAAGAAGAACCCCCGCCCTTTGCACAAGGACAGAGAAGGATAAAGGGGAGAGACGGCAGGAGCTGGAACATGTTACAAGTCAACCCTAAATATGGGTGGAACATGGTACAAAGGTGAACTTATCCTTTAAGTTCTGAGGTTATGGACAAAAAGGTACTGGGGTGAATTAGTGCAGTACAGCAATACGTGACTGAAAAACAAAGTGTTGATTACGTAGAATAAGAAGCTTGTATGCATCTCAATGTTTAATTCTGAGTTTTGACTGGTGTGTACCTTTAAAATGTATTGTAAAAATGTGAAGGCAACAGAGTAGATACATGCATATATAACAAAACAACAAAAAGCATCATATCTGCAAGAAAATGTTTATTAATTGTAAACCCCACAGAAAAAAAAATGAATTGCAGCCAAGACTGGGTGATTAACAAAATTTGCCTCTCAGGCAGCAAGAGAAAAAAAATGTTGGGGAACTTTTAAACACAAAAGTCAATGATTTTCCATGTTTTTTTTACAAAGCTGGGAAAAACTATGAGACATCTGTGTAACACTTTAATGGTGACAGCAATACAAGATGGTATAAAATGCAAAAATGATGGCAAATACACATCTTGCTAAAAACTAGAGGTTTAATCCAAACAGAAAGAAAATAATAATACTTCTATTGCACGGATTTGCTTTTTCTACTTTATGTTTTATTGAGGACCCCCATGACAGTACAGAAGTCTTTGCTTCATTTCAAAACACTGATCCTAAAAAAATGTAATTTGTATATTAGATTTTGAGACCATTATTGTACTTTTTCTAGGATTAGAGTAAGAGTGAGAAATAATGTAATGTGTTCCAGTGAAGTTTCTTCTTTCAAGTCCGATAAATCCTTGGCACAACTGTTGGTCTAAAATCTTTAAACTCTGGATCTTTTCTATATATTTGGTAACTGAGCCTGTTGTAGTGATATTTAGCCAAACCAAATAATTATTTCCAAAAAATAAAAGACATAACGATGATTCATTGTAAGAAACCAACTTTCATGACCAGGTTTGGAGACCAACAGAAACGAAAAATACTACGTAGAGCTAAATTTACATTTTCCACAATTCAATATAATTGCTTCAAAAGGAGACCAGCTGTAAAATCTGTCTGTGGTGGTGAAAGGGTGAAGTCAGACAAGCACTTTTTTTTGCATAGTGCTTTAGGTCCCTCTTGAGTTAAAAAAAAAAAAAAAAAAAGTCAAAATGATAAAACATTATTTCGCCTAAAACTAGGGCAAACACCACTAGATCTTGCATGTGCAAGAAGCAATTGCTCCAACCTTGAAAAGGTGGAAGTGAAATAGGAGCATGCCTCATGATCATGAAGCCAGCTACATGTTAGGTGGTGGTTGAACATTCTGACTACAGTTACTGCTGCTACACTTTGAAGATTAACATGCAAGTTTTGATAACACTGGCATGTATGTTAAAGAGTAACTCCACTTTTGAGGGGAAAAGAAAAAAGAAGCACATTCCCCTTTGAGTGATCCATGTACACTGACTGCAAGAATTTTAACAAATTTGTTGCAGAATCCTACCTTTTGTTATTCTGAAGAAATAGATGTTTGTCTGTGTCCACGTGCAGAGTGAACCTGTATGGAAGTGATTTAATAATCAACAATCAATCAGCTACCGCACCTACAGGGCTGTAATGAGACAATTGACAAGGTCTGCATCCCTTTACGCCTGTGTTTGCACAAGCATGGCAGCTCATTCATTTGAAAAAGCTGCTGTGCCCGCATTTATCACACCTTTCTAAATAAGCAGCCACAAGGAAACCGCATGGTCTTTTTCACCATGCAATTTCCCTTTGGTTCCCACACCCACAGGCTGAGATCCATGGGGTTCCATTCAGAATGAATGGCAACCCTGTGCATCTCTAGAGCAGCACAATGTGGTTACGGGTGTAGGAACAGAAGAGATTTCAGCACCCACCACCAGCCCACATCGTGTGAACCAAGCCTTAGACGTGTTTTGCCTTTGTGAGTATCTCATCAGCAAGGATATATTTCTTGCAGGGGATTCCCAAATTCTGACTTCTATCTTAGTGCAGACCTCTGGGAAAATCAGTAAGCCAATCACACAAGCAGGACATGACATTTCTGGGCAGTGTTCTGTACATCTTCTGTGTACAAAATGCCTCCAGACTGCCATATTGTATTACATTTTATAGAATATTACAGCTCTGCATTGAAAGGGAATGGTCATTTATTTTTAACCACATTCAATTACAATTTGATCTGTGTTGCAATTGTATACACTATTCTTTTTTTATTTGCTTTTTTTTCTTCCCATGAAAGTGGAGTGACCCTCTAAAAAGAAAAAAAAGATAAGGGGACCAATAGGTGACACTCCAAGCACTAAAACTAATGCCTTGGAAAGATGTCACAATTTCAAGTCTTACCCAAAACCAGCAGCAAAAATTATTATTGGCAGAGGAAAAAAAAAATTAGCCAAAATCTACTGGATTGGGCAATCATTGTACTAGGTTTATTGGCACTGCATCACAAATCTGAAAAGGTATAAATGTAAGAAAGGGAATATTTTTTCAGCCTAGTTTTACTGCTAGCACAATTCCAAAAAGAGTTTGTCTGACATCAACTTTCCGGTAGGACCTTTTTTCACTGTAGCTTTCAGTGAGTACAAAGTAGAATATTTTTGTAAAAGGTCCTCAAAATGAAGGAAGAAAAGTAAATCCCAAGAGCTAACCATTGCACCATTAACAGTCTATTCTCAAGGCACTGAACGAGACCCATTCCACTAGAAACACCAATAGTAAGAAATACTTCACAGTTCAACTAACAATCAAAACCACCACAATCTCGTTCCTTTACACAAAGACTATACCCACAGTAATAAGAGATTTGGTCCATTGTAGGCATTCTTAGAATTCCAAAACCATTTTCTAAACTTTCATCAGTCTATTACTGTAACAAAAAAGTTTGTAATAGAGTGCTTAAAGCATAAATGAACAATTTAAACATTTAAATTCAGTACCTGATCATTCAATGGATTCTCAGGCTTATTTAAAACCCTGTTATGGAGAGGAAACAGGGCGGCAGCATGGCAAACAAATGTGACCTTTCAGCTTTATGAACCTATTCCCAACATGGTACTTTGAGTTACTGCATACTACTCATTTCTCTTCATCTTAATAAAAGGCATGTATCCAGCTGGTGTCTCTGGGGTACAACATATTCGTATGGAAAGGGACTAGAGCCAACAAAACATGTTTTTATTGAAATTTATCACAAAGAAAAAATAACTGCATTTACCAATTAGCACCCATTCTTCACCACACTTACCAGCATATTGGGGGAAAATGTCCATGCTTGCTTTTTATCAAAAAGCTGTGACAGTGTCAAAAAAAAAAAAAAAAAAAATTGGTTGTAAAATGGAGAAACTTGGCAAAGATAATTCAGACACTCAAGATATTCCAGAGACCAAAGCTCATGTAATCTTTTTAAGAATACAATACACAAATTAGGTTTTCTAATATGGTAACCTGAACCTTTGTCACGCCGTTTAAAATGACTTTTTTGGTATCTCTGTATGCTGGACTTTTCTAGACATAAAAGACCCATTCACACCAGCATTTAAAGTCCAGGTACTTTGAGCTTTGTATATCTATGGCAGGGGTAGGCAACCTTCGAGGTGGAGATCTATTTGAACAACATAGGAGTCAAAGATCACCAGACAGTGTTGCCCGTCACCTCCTCGGTGCCCGATTTAATCCGAATTGCTGTTCTCTCACACAGCGATTGTGTGTATTGCATGGCAATGACACATTTTACCACCTGTCAAACACAAATAGCTTTTCAGATAGGAGTAGCTGTGCCTGTTGCACTTGTGAATGAGTCCTTAGTTGCACTGCATGATGGCACCCTTAGGGTGCGGTGGGGGGGGTTCAAGCCATGCATTTGAATTGTGGATTTACCCAACACCCCCAATCCCTACCCCCTTTAGCTGCAGAGACAGCAGGATTTATACCCCGTTGCTTTTGAGAGGAGCTACCACTCACCAATCATGACACATTCAAGTGAATGGGGCTACTCTGCAAGCACTGAACAACCATTGTCAATGTATGCAGTTACAGCATGTTCAAGCAGGTGGTGAGGAGGCAATGCAACACCTCCTCACCACCTGCTGTAACACATTGGTTGCTGTACTGCACAGGGTTGCAGGGCATTTACAGAGTGGTCCTGTTCACTTGAATGTGTCTTGCTTGGCAAGCACTACACCCGCCAAACATCACAGGGCATACATTTCCCACTGCAGCCACGGCATGTGTACACCAATGGCCACTGCAGCTAAAGGAGGTGTGGGGGGGGGGGGGGGGGGGGACGACGACAAACACAGCTCACCTGTTGGGGGGTCTTTATTGTCCTGAGCCCCCTAAAATAGTGGCTTGCTCTGTTTGTGGGCTTCACATGGACCTGAACAAGATAATACAGGAAAGGAGTCCACTGTCCATCAGAACAAAGTCTCTTGCAGGAGTTGCTGCTGTTCTGGTCCTACTAAGCAGGGAGAGAGGCCGAGTGCAATTGATATCACTACAGAAGCGGTATCGGCTGATGTGGTCAATGGCTCTCTACATGGCCAACCTCCAAGTAAAAGAAGAGAAGGAAAGAAAAAAAAAAAAAAAAAAAGCTTCTCATAAGGGCTCCACTGTGTTTGAGGTTCTACAGAGGGCAGGTTGACAAGCCAAGGGCACAATCTACCAGTCACCAGGTCAAAATCTACTGGTAGATCACAATGAATGGGTTACTGACCCCCGATTTACGATCTATTTCGGAAACAAATATTTTTGTCCTATATCAGTTATAAGAATTGTAGTTGTCATCTAGTAAAAGCCCTCCAAACATACTGCTTACCTCCTATGATGCATTGACATGAGCAAACATTTAGAGCACTTTTGCACCACAGACTCATTTTATTTCTAATACGCCGGGCACTTCAAGCCCTGTCCAGTGAATTCGCCACAGGATTGAATGAGTATGATGCTTGACTATCAGATAAAGTCAAAAACTAAAATAGGAACAGGCAGTGCTGAAATAGCACTTGGTTGATCTCTGTGTAGAGTCCCAGGGGAAAGGAAAAAAAAAAAGTTTTTACTGAATAATGAAATGTCCACACATTGGGTGGACTTGCCCTTTAGTTTTGCATTTTCTAACATTACTTGTATGCCGTGTAATTTATTTTTTTTTCTTTTTACTCCCAGAAAAAAAAAAAAAAAAAAGGGGATGCAATGAGCTAACTGGCATAACAAATGTACTCTCCTTTAGCAAAGACTTTTTTTTTTTTTTCCCCATAACCTTACATGGAAAATCTTCCTTATTTCCTCCCCCCCCCCCCCCATATACATTGACCTGGGAATGTTACTGATCATTGCATAGTATTAACTGAGAGTGTAGTTAGTAAACAATCATTTGTTTTTGGTTGTACAGGAAGAGCTCTACAAAAAAAGGACACCAACAGAAGTCATTTTCCTCATAAGAATAAAATGATAAAAAAGGTGGGCACATTATGAGGATGATTTTAAAATTTACATTCGATGAAAGAATATTTCTAATAAACCTTTCATTGTTTGGAGAGGGGGAAAAAAAAAATGAATGAAAGGGATGATTCACTGTAGTATACATTAAATAAAAGGCAGAGATTGGAGGAGGTAAAATGAAGATGTTTCCATTGGCAACCAATAAAAGAAAGGCATGCAGTTTGCCCTCTGTTTTGATTACAGCTTTTAGGAATAAAAACCACAAAATTATGAATGTGACGAGGACATAAGAGGAAGGATTATATTTCTTAGACTGAAATCAGGCACATGCATATAGCATTCCCATCTTGTGGCAGCAGGTTTACAATTCACATACTTTCCTCTTATGTCGAGACAGCTTTTGTGCCTGATATGACAGTTCTGGAAAGGAGTGTGGTTTTGGAGGAATGAGTTGAATTAGTGATCAGCAAATTTACCAACCATTTTTAAGCTGCTTTGTTGCAGAGATATGAAGCACCAAAAGAGATTTTGTTCATATTTCTGCACTGCAGGTAAAACATGCCAGACCTTCCAAAGGGGGCTAAATGCACACAAACTACCTTTTGAAGAAGCAGTAGATCTTCAATAGTATGTTTAGCATGAACACCACTACACCAATGACATTTTTGGCAAGCTCTGGCCTATTGATTACACTGGGCCAGAAATCTGAGGCTCAGATATGACACCTTGTTTTCCTCAGTGCTTCAGCTTTGGCTACAGAAAATCAGTTTCCCATAGTGCAGCTGTACATTTTCTGAATGCACTAAACCGCAACACTAAGGGGTGTGTCCATGGTACCACAATGCATAGAATGTGTTAGATTGGATGTTCTCCCGTATGTGGAAATGCAGAAAAAAAAGAAACACTTAAATGTGATCAGGGTGGCTTTGCTGCTGTCAGCCAAAGGACCAGGAATAGAAATAGTTAAGCCATGTTTGTGCAGCAGCACCCTCTCTCTCTCTTACTCCTGGTGGAAGCAGAACTCAGATACTGATATTTTTAGAGGGTGGAGAGGGAAACAAAAAAATACCTTAAATAACAAAGGAAAAAATTAAGCATCATGTGTTTAACTAGTTTTCATTAAAGCGCTTCATATTCTCCAAAAACGAGAAAATATTCCCTCAGGTATGTTTGATGTGGTTTATCAATTCCTTAGGTAACCAAAATGACTGCAAACACAGATGTATAATAAAAATATGATAATGAATAAAACTCATGTGAATCACGTGTAGCCACTATATGATGAACTGCAAAATTCTGTGAGGTTTATTAAAAAAACAAAAATGAAAAAAAAAAAAAAAAAAGAAAAAAACACTGCTCTCATCCTATCACAACATGATGTTATCAGCTTTGTTTTTTTTTTTTTTTTTTCAGTTTAAGGTACAACAAATGCAGTTCTTGTAATACAATTCCATCTTTAATTGCAACAGATGCTTTTGCATGTTGACTCCAATCAGACAAAACTCATGGGGGATTGAGTGGATTGATGGCAGCTGGCATTCATTTCTTGAGAGGCTGGTAAACTGATGCATTAGGGTCCAGCCCAGATGAGCTAGTTTCCACAAACTTGGAAGAATAGTGTGGGGAAACGGGGCTTAGGGTACTTGTCCCTGCAGTGTAAGCAATGCTGGGCATTACAGCCATTACTTCTGCAATCTTCTGTTTGAGGTCTTTGATTTCTTGATCTTTCTGAAGTATCTGACCTGTGGAGGCAAAGAAAATAAAAAAATATTAGAAAAACGCTTTTAGAAATACTTTTTGCTTTCGTATCTTTCACATAACAGAAGTCACAGACCCGCTCAAACTGAGGATTTTCTAGGAGGTGCAACAATTTATAAAGCGGTCTTTAACCACTTCCAGACCAAGCCGGTTACATGTAACACTCAGTTTTTTGCTACAAAATTATTTCGAACGCCATACATTTTAAAGCAGAGTCCCTAGAGAATAAATTGGTGTGTTTTGCAATTTATGTCACACGATATTTGTGCAGTGTTTTTCTTAGATGCAGTATTTTTTTTTGGGGGGGGTTAATAGGGGGAGGAGAAAAAAAAAAAACACACGCGATACAGAACCCTTTTTTGTAAAATATAAATGTTATGCTGAGTAAATCGACACCCAAACATGTCCTGCTTTAAAAATTGCTCGCGCCCATGCAACGGTGACCAATGCTGTAAATTTTACTATCCATAGGTGACGCTTTAAAAGCCTTTACAAGCTACCACTTTAGATTTACAGAGGGGGTCTGCTGTTAGAATTACTGCCCATTATCTGACGTTTGCAGAGATACCTCAAGTGTATGAAGAAGCAGTTACCATGTGTGCGGGTCCAACGAGTGTCTGGGGACTAGGGCACTTTAAACTTTTTTTTGAGATTTAATTATTTTGACACATTTTTCGTTTTTTTTCTAGTTAGCCGTTCCGATTGCCATTACAAGCAAGCCAAGCATCTGCACAAATACCAGTACCAGGATGATGGGTGCGTCGCTGGAGCTGAAGTAGTTAATGTATAAAAAAATGATTCACATTATTTGGGTATAGTTATGATTTTTTTACCAGGCAATTCACAGGAGTGAGATTTAACAGGATTTACCCTGAAGCCACATTCACCATTTACAAAAGCATAAATGTGTGCCGGACCTCCAAAAACACTGATGCTTAAAAGGAGAAGTTCACTTATTGATAAAAAAATAATAAATGCACATTTTTTTGCAGGTTAAAAAAATGTGCATTTATTTTTTGCAGCAGCAGAAGCCTGGAAAGCATTGCACCAGCGATCAGCAGATCGTTGGTTTCATTCAGGTCTCCTGCAGATCTGTCCATATATCTGCTTGTCCATACAAGATGTACAGCAAGCAGATATACTGACAGGAAGATTCAATGAACTAGCATGGCACTCCACAGCTATATATCTAACACTTACCCGTCCCACCACAGCCCCCTGTACTTTTCGTCAAGGACCAACCTTCCACCATCACAGTGGGCCTTGTCCTAAATATCTTCAAGGATCAAACTGCACAGGGTTTGAAAACGCAGGGTCCAGTGCCATAAAGCTGCGTTACAGGCAAAACCCCAAGGATTCTTCTCCTTAACCAAAATGAATGGTACCCGAGCCTCATTGGACAACAGCTTTTCGAATGGATCCGATTGAGGCCCTTGACTCTCAGTAGAATTGTTCCAGACCTCCCAGTATGCTTCAAAGAGCATATGCAGCACATGTTCAGTGAACATCCACCTTATAGACACTGGCGAAAAAAAACTGAGCCCTTCCTGTGTAGGAGGGGTTATATGGGGGGGAAGACTTCCTGCTTGATTGGTCAGCCAGTACCCATACACCTATAGGTTGGCATATAACCCACACAGTCAATATTATGGCCTGCTCTGTGTCCCGTAATGTACGATAAAGAAACCACTTTTGGGTGTTTGACTTTTTTTTTCCAGCCTCTAAATTGCCCCTCTGTAAGCCTATTAGGCAATGCATACATAAGCATTTACAGGCATACCGGAAGTAGAGTGTTTAGAGGCTGAAAAAACCCATCGCTTGCACATTCAGTAGAGGAGCGTTTGAGAATAAAAATGCTTGATGCACAAACGCTAGGAGTGTTTAGCACTTGAGCGATCATTAGTTTCAATTGCCAGAATAAACTGATTTGGCTAAAAGAATGAGGCCTAAGAATGCCACAGGCTACACACCGTAAGCATTATGCTATCTCAGAGTAAAGGGATATATAGCGTTTTTTCATCTTGTCACAGAGAAAGCAGCTAGTTAGTCACATGAAGCAACAGAGTAAACTTGTAGTAAGGGACCGTACCTTGGGCAATCTCCAGCTGTCTCTTTGCATCACCTAGTGCAGAGAACAAATCCAACTTGATTCTTGTTTCTGCACTGAGGCTATTTTCTAAGTGCTGTGTTTTATCCTGCATGGCCGAAAGTGCAGACATTAACACCTCTGTATCCTTTTCATTTTCTTTGTACTTTCGTAGCTCCTGAAAAACAAAATCAACAAATTGACCAGATACATTTATGGACATAAAGAAAAAAAACCCAAAACATTTAAATGTCTGGGGAACACAATCTTTAATGCTGCTCCAGTTATACTGGAAAGGAATGTCTTCCTATCAGATCCCAGAATAAAATCTAATAAATTGAAAGTAGTGAAAATGTAAAAGTAAGGACAGAATGTAAACAATGGGGGAGATTTGCTCAGAATCTGGTGCAGCTTTGCACAGTAGTCAATCCACTTAACTTCAACTAGCTCAATTAAGCTTTGGCAATACAACCTGGAAGCTGATTGGAGTATGCAAAATCTGGAGCAACATTTCATGGAAACCAGTTTTAGTAAATAACTCCTACTGTGTCAGTCAGCAATCTGCAAGAGGTGGTTAGCTGTGCTCCCAAACATCTAGGCTGTCACAGAATAAACCTCACATATAAAACATTTTGTGACAGAATTCTGTTCTCTTCAGCAAGCAAATAAAATCCTGCCTTTAATTTTCTAATACACAATAGAAGCTTGAAAGGATGTACTAAACTTCTATGGCCTGATGCTTCCTAAACTTTGGTCAGTTTTTTTTTTACATCACATTTCTGTACTTTCTAGGTATGGCTTGTAATTGTGCCACAAATCATAACTGAATAAGTTTAACATTTACTTAGAATATGTGTGCTCTAAAAATATTTTGTCTGTCCTAAAAAAAAAAAAAAAACATTAGGACCCCACTCCAAAATAAATTCAACTGCTTGCTGCCGACAGCCAGGCTTGGTAACAAACTTGTATGTTACCACCTGCTGACACGTGCTGTGAATGGACACAGCCTGAGTTTATCAGCAGGTTTCAGCCAATGATTTGGTCTACAAACACACAGAACTCTGTAGACAGAAGAGCAATCTGGCTCCCCCCCCCCCCCCAAAGACATGCAGCAGAATACATTTTGGCCTACATTTATGAAGAAATCAGATTTTTTTTTTTTTTGCAATGTTTTATAACAAAAGTAGAAAATATTGTTTTTTCCCTCCTTTTTTCTTTATACAGGGTAGCCCTAAAGTTTGGACACAGGCAAAATACATATGGAGGGGAAAAAAACAAACAAAACAAAAACCACATACTTAGTGATATTTCCTATGTACTTTATTGACACCCTGTATAATAAATCAAAAACCCAGTGGTGACCAAATACCATCAAAAGAAAGCCCTATATGTGAGAAAAGATACAGATTTCATTAGGGTACAATGTTGCATGACTGAACAATTGCCAGTTAAAGTAGTACAGCCCTGATTATCAAAAAAAGGCCTGGTCATGAAGGGGGTAAAACATTCCGGAGGTCAAATGGTTAAAGAGTGTATGTTTAGTGATTTTGTTTAGCAGGATTTAATAAAACTTTTAAAAAAGGTTTTAGTGTGGCAAACATGAAAATGTTTAATATTAAGATTTTGTATTGTATTTTCCAGTTGCTTATTTTCTCCTCTGATGCAAAAAGCCCGTTTAGAAAGCTCAGCAGCTCAAACTGAAATTTACATACAAGTGATTAAAGTACTGGACTGGTGACAATACGTATTAAAAAAAAAAAATAAAAAAAAAAAAAAAAAAATTAGTTTGCAAATTTTATAACAGAAACAGAGAAAAAAAAAAACAAAAAAAAAAAACCAACATGTTTTTCCCAAAAGTTTCAGGGTTTTTTTTTTATTTAGCAAAAATAGTTTCAGTGGTGATTAAGTATCACTAAAAAGAAAGCTCTACATGAAAAAAAAAAAATATTTATGTGTACGATGTTGCATGACTGAACTATTGTCATTGAAAGTGCAACACTGAAAGCTGAAACTTGGCCTGGGCAGGAAGGGGGTAAAATTGCCTAGTTTTGAAGCAGGTAAAGTACAAAGTTGTACTATTGATCATTTAAAAAAAATTGGAAATGTGTCAACACAATGTCAAAGATGGGTTGCATGTGTAATATCATTGGTTTTTAACTGGCATATTAGGTTTGTTTCACTTTGCCCCATTTACGCATCTCCAATCTCCCATTTCTACAGTGATCTGCCATGACTGAACTGGTGAGGACAGGCCAACCACATATGCATCATTGAAAAGGTGCAATACCTGAACTTTCAGTTCCAAATCCCTTATCTGGTCTTCTTTAACTTTCATGTCTATTGACAACTTTTTACATTCACTCTCCAGATCTCTGATTCGACTTCTTAATGTTTCTGTGCATTCACCTCTGGTGGGAAAAAGTAACAAACAGCATTTAGTAACAGGAATTTGAGAAAACCTAGCTTACAAAAACAAACATCCTAAAAAAAACAAACAAAAAAAAAACAACCACCCCCCCCCCCCCAAAAAAACAAAAAAAAAACAAAAACAAAAAAAACTTAGCACATGTAACCTTTACACTCATTTTTACACATGGTAATATAAAACTACCTGTTTGCTGCAGCAAAGGCTACTGCTCTGGCTGCTGTGGCTTCTTCTAATTTCTTTCTCTTCTTCTCCTCCATAAGCTGCTTCTCTACAAATGCTCGAGCTTCCTGCTCTGCCTTTAGCTTCTTCTCCAGCTGACTGATCGTCTGCTTGTCTTTCTGTTTCATCTGAACTGCATTATGCAATCTGGTGAGAAGACAAATATTGAATCATCTGGTGATATGAAACTGTTACAATGTTTCTTACTGAAAGAAGACTTACTTGTTTTGTAGCAACTCATTCTCCTGTCTGAGCTGCCCTATTTCATTTCGAATTCCCCGCTCTGTGCTTGTGAGTACACTGATCTGACTGCGCAGATCCTGTTCAATCTGCCTGCTGCCCTGCAAATCTGCTTTTAACTTCTTTACATCTTGTTCCAGCCTAAAAAGAAAAAAAAAATACACACATTCAAGTGATCAGTAATCGCTTAAAAAATGAATGTCAAAAGCTGAATTGGCGGATGACAGGAACAATGCAAGTGTATGTATGTGAATACAGTGGGAGGAACAGATCAATATCTCTTAGATGAATGACCAGAGTCTTGTATATACTACAAAATTATGCTTATCGCAACTACAATTATATCACATTCATGTAGAATGCCAAAGAACATTTCTTACAGGATAAACCTAGCAAATCATCTCAAGCCACATACCCAAAAAGTGTAAACCCCTGCACCTAAAAAGTGCAGTTATGTATAGACCAAAAAGCGGTTTTACCTTTTTTTCGGCAGGGTCCCACTTAAAAAAAAAAAAAAAAAAAAAAAAAAAATCATACCAGACCTGGAGGGCCCGGTATTAAAAGGGGTATCCCATGCCATTTTCTCCTGTGCGGGAGTCCCCCAACATCCACCTTTAGGGTCTGGTATAGATGAATGGTATGCCCTGGCTGCTTTGTTTACATTTTGCCAGCAATTTAACTGCTTGCCGTCCAGCCACTGTAGAAAAACCAAAATCACGTTTTAAAATGTCATTTTGCAAAAACAGGTAGGGGGCGCACGCTCGCCCTACCGATCGTGGCTGCGGGTGTTAATCACCAGGCCCAGGCTGGTCATTGCCCGCCGTGTCCCGGCGATTGCCGGCAAACAGTGACACAGAGCACAGCTGCATTGTTTACAATGCAGCGCTGCTCCATGTCAGCTCCTAACACACTGATCCTGAGAGAGGAGTTTATCTCTTGGGATCAGCTTGTTCTGTGAAGCACACCCCTGCCCCTAGTAAACCACTCCCCTCACAGTTAACCCTCTCATTGCCTTAAAAAAAAGTTAACCTCTTCCTCCCCAGTGCTATTAGTACAGTGTGTTTTTTTTATTTTTTTGCACTGATCACTGTATTGGTGTCACTAGGGATGTCAGTGACCCCAAGTCAGTTCCCCCCCAGTTTCAAAACGTCCGCCACAGTCTCGCCATAAGTCGCTGATCACGGTCATAAATCGCTGATCGTCGCCATTAGTGTAAAAAAAAAAAAAAATCCCAGCATCTTTCCCGCCATTTGTAGACGCTATAACTTTCACGTAAACCAATTAATTTACACGTATTGGAACTTTTTTTTTTTTTTTAGCAAAGACACGTCGCAGAATGCATTTTGCCCGAAATTTATGATGAAATTTGATTACATTTTTTTACTGGACATGTTTTATAACAAAAAGCTCAATGTTTTTTTTTTTCTCAAAATTGTCAGCCTTTTTTTTATAGCACAAACAAAAAAAACAAAAAAAAAAAAAAAATGCACAGGCAATCAAATACCACCGAAAGAAAGCTCAATTTGTGGGAAAAAAAGGATGTAAATTTAACTTGGGTGCAGTGTTGTATTACCGCACATTTGTCAGTTAAAGTAACACAGCGACGTAACACAAACCTCTTCTGTAACCGCATCCTGACCGCCCTATAGCGGAAATACTGCTACAGGGCGGAATGGGTGCGCAAAATTACACATACATACATATACACACGCGATTTCCGCTCCCGTGGTTTTCACACCCCTCCCAGATAGCGTCAGATTGCCGGTCAGTACACCAGTCATCACATATAACCCCTTGATTGCCAGGAGCACGCTCATGCACAATAAACCTCCATTGCTAGTATAAAGTCTGAACGGATCAATATCTTTGATCAGATCAGCACTATACCAGTGTTCACATTAATATAGCATCCCCAAAAGTGCAGCATTAGTGGGATCAGCCCCGGCACCTGCGTTTAGCCCCTACACTTACCCCCCCTTCTCCCCCAGCAAGTGCAGTGTCAGTAGGTCACTGTCACTTGATATATTACACACAAAACCACAGTGTTCGCAGAATCAGGCCTGATCTCTGTTAGCACTTGCTGAATACAAAAAAAAAACAAAAAAAAAACAAAAACCATAGCATGTACACCCAACAAGGACCAGCAATGTACTGGTAAATCACTGGACTTTGAATGTTTATACCAGGATGATGCCTACAGCTGCAGGCATCATCCTGGTATCGTTTTTTTTCAGCCAGCAATCGGCATTCATGTAAAAGCAATCCTAGTGGCTAATTAGCTGCAAGATTGCTTTCACAAGCAAGGGGATATGATCCCTCCCCCGCTGCCTTCCACAGCCTTCTCGGGCTGTCCTGTGCCATCAGGGGAACCTGAGAATGCAGCCAGTGTTTCTGCCAGCTGACCATAGAGCTGATTGGAGACCAGAATGGTGCCAACCATCTCTATAGTCTAAGAATTTGGAAGCTATGCGCATTTCTTCACTTCAGTTTCGCAGGATATAAACAGCACCATTTGTAAACTGGGAAAGCATCTGATCACACCGATCTTGGTTTCATTAGATAATGTAAGGGCAGAGGAGATATCTACAGTAGAGCCTGATAGACCCCAGATTTCTCCAAAAAAAAAAAAATAAAAATATGACAATGCCCATTGAAGTTATAGGGGATATTTGTATTCTCTGTGATAGCATTAAAAGTGATCAAATAGAAGAAGAAAAAAAAAAAGAAAAAAAAAGGTACAGTGTAAAAATAAAATAATTTGAAAAAAAATCTAAATGACTTAAAAAACCTCGCCCCTCCCATTCACGCACACCTGTGTGCACAAGCATTGACCCTGTGCCGGTATGTAAACAGCGGTTGCACCATACATGTGAGGTATCGCTGTGAATCACATCCAGGGCAGTAATTCTAGACCTCCTCTGTAAATCTAAAATGGTAGCTTTTAAAGGCTTTTAACGTGTTGCCTATGGATATTAAAAATGTATGCAGTTTGCCGCCATTGCACGGGGCATGTGCAGTTTTACAGCAGATCATGTTTGGTATCTATTTACTTGGCATACCATCATATTTTATATCGTAACAAATAATTGGCAAATATATTGTGTTTTTGTGCATTAAAAGTAAAAAAAAAGTTTTTTTTTTTTTTAAATTGCTTTTGAAAAATCGCTGCGCGAGTACTATGCGCCATAAAAAATTGTAGTACCCACCATTTTATTCACTAGGGTGTCTGCTTTAAAAAAAAATATATATGTTTGGGGGGTTTAAATTAATTTTCTAGCAAAAAATACAGATTTTTTTCATGTGAACAAAAAGTGTCGGAAAAGGCTTGATCTTCAGGTGGTAAGAAGAGTGAGTGATGTGTGGCATAAACTTCTAATGCTGGGCATAAAAACGCCCCCACCCCCCAAAACGACCCCTTTTTGGAAAGTAGACACCCCAAACTATTTGCTGAGAGGCATGTTGAATCAATAGAAGAATTTACTTTATTACCACAAGTTTTTGGAAAATTACAAAATTTATTTTTTTTTTCACAAAATTGTCACTTAAATTATTTACTGCTCACACATGCCATGGGTATATGTGGAATTACTCCCCAAAACACATTCTGCTACTTCTCCCGAGTGTGGGGGTACCACATGTGAGACGTTTTGGCACTCTAGCCAAGCACAGGACCTCAAAATCCGCTAAGCACCTTCAGGCTTTTAAAGGACGTTATTGCCTCATTACACTTCCAGACTACCTATCACAGTTTCGGAGGCCCTGAAATGCCAGGATAGCACCTAACCCCCCCCCCCCCCAAATGACCCCTTTTTGGAAAGCAGACACCCCAAGGAATTTGATAAGAAGCATGGTAAGTATTTTGAAGATCTCATTTGTTGCCACAAGTTTTTGGAAAATAAAGAAAAAGAAAAAAAAAACAAAAAAAACATTTTTTCAATTCATTTTTATATTTCAAAACCTTGTGAGAAAAAAAAAAAAAAATGAGATCTGCAAAATACTCACCATGCCTCTTTTTAAATTCCTTGGGGTGTCTACTTTCCAGAAAGGGGTCATTTGAAGGGGTTTGGTGCTATCCTGGCATGTCAGGGCCTTTGAAACTGTGATAGGTATTGAGGAAGTGAAATGAGGAAGTTAAGCACCTTCAGGCTTTCAAAGACGTCATTGGATTTCAGGCTCCTGTATGTGGCTAGGCTCCCAAAAAGTCTCACACATGTGATATCCCCATACTCGGTAGAAGTAGCAGAATGTAATTTGGGGTGTAATTCCACATATACCCATGGCTTGTGCGAGAAATAAAATCATTTAAATTACAACTTTGTGTAAAAAAAAAAAAAAAAATGTTTTGTCATTTTCCAGAAACTTGTGGAAAAAATAAATCTTACATGGACTCAATATGCCTCTAAGCAGATAGCTTAGGGTGTCTAGTTTCCAAAAAGGGGTAATTTGAGGATGTTTGTACTATCCTGGTATTTTAGCACCTCAAGAAATTGATGAGCAGTCAGAAAGCTAAAGCTGTGTAAATTCCATTTTCTATACCATAGTTCGTAGACGCTATAACTTTCAGACAAAGCAATCAATATACACTTACTGGGATTTTTTTTAACCAAAAACATGTAGCAGAATACATTTTGGCCTAAATTTATGCCGACATTTTAGTTTTTTGTGATATTTATGAGTGAAATGAGAAAATGTTTTTTTAAAAAAAATTTGTTCAAAAATGTTTTTGTTTATAGCGCCAAAAATAAAAAGTGCACAGGTGATCAAATACCACCAAAAGAAAGCTCTATTTGTGTGAAAAAGGACATAAAATGTATGTACCGTATTGCATGACTGCGCAATTGTCCATTAAACTAGCGCAGCGCTGTATAGCAAAAAAATGATGTAAATTGCAGTATCTATACCATAGTTTGTAGACGCTATAACCTTCACACAAAGCAATCAATATACACTTGAGATTTTTTTTTTTTTTTTAACAAAAACATGTAGCAGAATACATTTTGGCCTAAATTTATAACCAACTTTGAGTTTACTATATATTTTTTTATAGCTGAAAGTAAAAAAATATAGTTTTTCGTCAAAATTGTCAGCCTTTTTTTGTTTATAGCGTGAAAAATAAAAAGTGCACAGGTGATCAAATACCATTGAAAGAAAGCTCTATTTGTGTGAAAAAAGGATGTAAATTTTGTTTGGGTGCAGCATTGCATGACCGCGCAATTATCAGTTGAATTAGTGCAGTGCCGAGTAGCAAAAATTGGCCTTGTCATTAAGGGGGGTAAATCCTCAGGAGTGCAAGTGGTTAAAACACACCTTGTGTCTGTTTTGCTGTAGTAGGTATAATTTGCACAGGTGCAAGGTTTCAAAAGCATGATCAGGGTCATTTCAAGCATGCTATTTAATGGAGTTTTCAATTTGTAATGTTTAAAAAAAAAAAAATTGGCTGGGGACAGTGATTTTAGTATTGCTTACATTTTAACTGTTTGCTTTGGTGCATGTTCCCAATGGCAGTGCCCAGCCTCTTCACCCTTTAATGTGAAGGTGGTTTATGAGCAGGTAGGCATAGAGCAGGTCCAGTAGTCTTAGAGCTGGAGGGTCTGATCTACTGCAGGTCCATCACCTTGTGGGACTCTGAGGGGGCAAACAGATCTTATCTGTGTGGCAGGGCCTATTTAATAGGGAAGTGCAATTGGGGTTAGTGGGGTAGATAGACCCTTCCCTCAGTAACGGCTTCAATGATTTACTAAAGGCAAATATACTTTGCAAATTAGAGCAGTCAGAATCTTCTTCTGTCAAGCAAGACTAGGACAACATTGTTCTCCAAAACTCCAGCAACTAGTCTCCTCAGTTCTCGGTGTAGCATCCCTTCTTTTAACACTCTGGAAATGTCCATTGTAAGCACAGCCCTGTCCCTATTTTTTTCAAGACGTGTTACTTCCATTCATTTCAAAAATTTTTTTTTTTTTTTTTTTACTTAAAATGGTACATTTTTTCAGTTTGAACATTTGATATGTTTTCCATTTTCAATTATGCATGAACTCATTGCATTCAGTTTTTATGTAGATTTTACAGTGTGTCCCAGCTTTTGGAATTGGGGTTGTATTTCTACAAGGACATTCAGAACTCACTGTTGATTTCTCCAGTCCAGTTTGCCATGGTCTGGGTAACAGAGCCGGTCACAGGGCAGAACCTGCCAAATAAAAAGGACTTGGGGCCTGCAAACATCTATACAGTACAAGATATCCAAATTATTAGGAGGAAGAAACCTAGCATATTATATAAAGGCCCAAATAGCAAGATCCATGCTCAGAGAAAAGAAAAAAAAAACACAACACGTGGGATATGAGCACTAGGTGTACCTAGAGACTAGAACGTGTTGCTTAACCCCTTCACGCCTAAGGGAAAAACAAATCTAAATGCCTAAGCACAATTTTGCAACGTTGACATGTGTTAGTAAAATCGTGCATATAAATCACAACTACTTTGTACATCCAGGTGAATTATACCTTGTTATTTTCAGGACAAATTGGGCTTTCATTTGGTGGTAAATGGTAATGGATATCTTCTAATTTTTTTTTATCAAAAAGGAAAAAACTGGCCCAAAATAGCTAAATGAAGAAAACAATTTTTTTTTTTTTTACTGTGTGTTTCTTGTTGCTACCATAACCTACCAAAGAACAACCCTAAATAAATTCTCCAGCTCTTGAAGATAGCAGCGATAATATATATGTGTATATATATTATTTGTTGTTTGTACCCATAGTACAGCCCAGAAACATTAGTGCACATTTTGTTTATGTCTTTTTTTTAACCTAAAAAACACACTGAAATTGACACTAATTTTTTTTTTTTTTTTAAATCCTGACTTTTGACCCTGAACTAGATCAAACCTTGATCTAAGTACTTTTATTTTTTAATATTTATCTTTTTTTCTCTACAAACTTTTTTTCTCCTCTATGCCATGAGTTAGAGAGATACAATGCATCTCTCTCCTCCATTAATAGAGGCAGAAAAAAAAAAAAACATCATCAGAAAAAAAGATCATTTTGGGTGCTGGAATGGTGTCTGTGTAAGGCCTTGCTCCGGAACAAGAAAATGGCTATTAACTTGAAAGAACGGCAGCAGAATCCCCACTGTATGTCCCATGTGCTCCCCAATGCCTAAAATCCATGAATGTCAAGTGAGGATCAGGATGTGGACTAAGGAGTTTCAGCATGCCCAGTTTGAAGGAAAAGCAATAACCCAAGCGCTAACAGAGCTCCTGTAGCAATGCCTAAGGTTTAAATCAACAGGTGAAATGGCAAGTGATCAGCTTTCATTGTCCTCAGAAATGGGGACTGGAAGCGCAGTCAGGTGTCTTATAAATACTGTTACCAGCCAGAGAGGAAGTTCCTGTAGTGAGATAAAACAAAAGACCAATAATTTTGAATAGGTAAATGCTATAATAAGGTTACCTACAAAGCTGAGTAAATGAGACAATAGTTATGGGAACACTCAAAAGTGTGGATTACCCCCATAACCTGTGTCTTCAAAGCTGCTTGTTTGCTTAGCACTGTGGTATGTCTTGGGAAAAAAAGGATGTAATATCTACTACATATCCAGGTAATAAACCAACAAGAATATGTTGAGTCGGGAAGTGGTATGTAAATGTTTAGGGGAACCCTGCCTTGCCTTATCCTCATAGCTGCTCCTATCCCAGGTTTACGCTTTGCCAATCCCAGTGGGCTTACCACAAAGAGGTTCAGGATTTGGGTGCCATAGGAATGGACCATTGCCCTGGACATGTACAGCACCCTGCGTCTACCTCACTTGTTGCACCACATAACTATGGTTATCCCTGAAAGTAATAATGTATTCAGGACCTGAAGCAATCATGACAGACCAACCTGCTGTCAGATCCCTATCTAAAAAAACATTTTTAATTATGGTTAGTGTAAGTAATGATTGGAACTTAGATTAGAACTGCTGTCTGGGGCTTCATTAGAAAAAAAATTCTCTTCAATTCTTGTCCCGGGGGCAACCATTTCACCAGACAAAAAGTTACAGTGGTTGTAAAAGCAGCTTCCCCCGCAGTGCCCCCCTCTCCTTCCTCAGCGAGGATGAGCAGGGAACTGGGGGTTTTGGGGTCGAGCCATGTTCTGTGTGCTTTATAGAGACACAGAGCAGGGCTCGAGAGTGAGCACGCATGAGTGCTCCCAGAGCAAACTACTTGCTCTGGGGGCACTCGGCGGGGGGATACAGCAGCCCAGAGCGCCAGTGAGGGAACATAGAAGAGAATTGTGGCTGCTCTGTTGCAGGCAAGTATAAACATGTTTGTTATTTTTAAAAAATAAAAAGTGAGCCTTTAGAAATCACTTCAAAGAAACTCCCAACAGCAACACAGGCAATACACAGTGGATCATAGAAACTGGTCTAAAGTTCAACAGTGGGTGGCCTGCTGGCTCAACAAAAGTCAATTACTGGGCCATATATTGTCATCCAAAACGCCTGGAAGACTACATTCACACCTGTTATTTAGGCCAGTGCGATCTGTAGCAGCAGGAATCCGAGATTCCTGATGCAGCTCTGAGCAGCTAGGTGCAGCCGCCAGCCCCATTCACTATAAAAGGTCGCCAGCGGCTGCAGCTATTTGGGGCTGTCTACACAATCACCAATTACCTGCGGTGATCTCTGCTGAGCGCACACAAGGAGCGATCAGAAGTGATTACTGGCTGTGCAGAGAGCCCAAATAGCTGCGGTCTCCAGCAATCTGTCAAAGTGAACGTGGCCGCACCAGGAATCCAATTCCTGCTGCTACAGTTCGCACTGGCCCAATTCACTGGTGTGCATGTAGCCCAACCAATCAGCTGCAGGGACTGTACGGATATTCTGACAGCTGGCCCTAGCCTCGATGATGCATGGCAGGCCCACCCTATTTCAGAAGTTGTGAATGGAAATGAAGCATATGTGGCTCCAGGGTGGTGGAACCGTTGTTCGCAGACAAGCAAAAAAAAAACAAAAAAACAAACAAAAAAAAAAACAACAAAAAAAAACACATCCATCAGCTTTTATTGTCGTGTTACCATACAATGCCCCCCAAGATAGGAAGTGAGGGAAAATCTCTCCAATGTATCTGCAAACAGAAGTAAAACCAGACAGGTGTTCCCCTTCCCTGCTTTCTCCAAAACTAAATGGTTTTGCTATAGACACTTTAATCCTCCAAGATAGCTGTACAATGGTCTGCTCATGGGGAGCCCCAGTAGCTGCTATGATGCAGGTCATACTAGCTGCAGTCTTAAAATCCTGTAATTGGGTCAAGTTATCAGGGCAAGTTATGTTGTAGCCCTGCACTGATTAGCAAATGTCTAAAGGCTGGAGAGGCAACCTTGCCATGGCCATTCAAAAGGGTAATTTTTCATACTAGTAAACAAACCTAAACACAAAAGTATGAAAATGAACCACAAACCATTCATAGGAAAAGGAACTATAAGTTGAACTAAATTTCTAACTGGATGATCAACCATTCTCTGCAGATTTGTGTGCCTGCCAGATTCCTTAAAGCGGAGCTCCACCCAAAAGGAGAAGTTCCGCTTTAAAGACTGGTCCCACACTCCCCATTACGGATTGGCACCTTTGGGGATGTGGGCACCCAAAATTGAGAATGGGGGGGGGGGGGGATTTGCTAGATCAAGGTCTGATCTAGGTGTCAATGTCATGATTAAACTTAGGGTCAAGGTCAAGAGTCCAGGTCATGGTCAACAATCAGGATCAAAAGGTCGGAGTCCAATTATTTTAGGTAGGATTATTTAAAAAAAAAAAAAAAAAAAAAAAAGAATTATTCTGATAATGTTTACAGTACAAAGCAATTTGAAAAACCTTAAAGGCTTTAAATCCTAACTCCACAATAAAAGGGATTTCTTAGTCACTTGCAGACCACCTACCACAGTTTTACGGCAGCAGAGCAGCACCACTGCGCCAGATCACATGCATGTAAGTGATCTGTCATTTCCAGGTCACATAACCGCCATCCCTTCTGTGATGTCATTTGCTACAGCACAAGCCGATCAGCAGGTCCCAGCCAATGACTTAAGGCCGCAACCTGATCAGTTCAGCGAATAACAGGCCAGAGCCCTGCGTTGATAAACACACAGGGCTCTGAATGGAGAGCAGCGATATGGCAGTTTTTTTTTTTTGTTTTTTTTTGTAAACAAATCACATCTAGTAGTAAAAGTAGCACACGTTACACATGGTTAGACGCAGAGTTAACCCTGATTGCCCCTAGATGTTAAACCCTTCCAAGCCATTGTCATTCGTACAGTGAAAGTGTATAGTATCACTACTGATCACTATTCATGGCACTGGAGACTTCAGTGTCGTTTAGTCAGTTCCCTCCCCGTGTCAAATTGCCTGCCACACTATCACAGTCCCACTATAGGTTGCTGATTACCGCCATTATTAGTATTATAAATAAATAAAATTGCAGTATATATAGATTGTGGACACAAACATTCGCACAAATCATTTAATGTATAGATATGTTTTAGAACAGAAATTTTTTTTCTTCAAAAGTTTTCTTCATTTATATAATAAAAAGTAAAAACCCAGTGGCGATAAAATGCCATCAAAAGAAAGCCATCTGTGTGAAAAATATAAAAATTTAATGTGGGTACAATGTTGCATGCCAGTGTAAATGCCAGGTAAAGTACTGCAGTGCTGAATAGCAAATAAAACACCCCGGTCATGAAGGGGGTAAAATCATCCAGAGCTGAAGTTGTTAAAAAGGTAGATAGGACCAGCGTGCTTACCTCCAATGATTGTTATGCAACATCTGAAGGCTTGCTGGGTATGCTCAAATGGTCAAAGATAGTCTATTCCATATACAGTCTGAGCTGTTCTCTTCCACGTGTTGCGGTGATTCTGGTCTTTCAGTGAGTATAGTGGATCGCTCGGAACTTCCTCCACTCAAACACATCTAATTACATGTATAGAGCATGACATTCATCCTCCTGTTCTCCTCTACACCTTGTCTAATCTTGTATTAATTAAAAATACAGTTTTGGTTGAATGGAGGTGGTGTCGAGCGAGTGACCTGCTATACTCACCATAAGATGGGAAGCTGGGGCTGCGCTGCAAGGAAGATCACAGCTCAGACTATTTTGAATAGGCAACAAATGACAATTTGAGAAGCGGAGGGCTTTACAAATGAACTATGGAATCCTAGAGAAAAAACGTTTACTTAATGTCAGCTTGTGATATGGATTCGATTGTGCCAGTGAAGAGGTTTTGGGGGAATGGTCCCACAAATGGAGGGTATCCGTCAGAGTGAGCCAATCACACAGGTAAGCATATGCCATACTTGGCCAATCCTTGTGGAAGCTGTAAATCACTGCAGTAGGCAATGCTATCACAGTGATCGCCGCTAGCTTCTGGGCCCTGTGCAGAACAGCTGCCCTGCTGCTTAGTGAACACAGGAGGTCATTCTCTGAGCACGAGCACATTTCTGTTTTTTCTCAATTAATGCAATCACTTTAAGGGTCCACTTCCACTTTCCAAATACATCCAATCAATCCAAAAATCCCAAGAATACTCAGCTTTTCCTCAGGGACAGTAGGAAGAAAACAGATTCTTTTATATACCCTATGGTGTGTGTGTGTTGTCACTAAAAACACAATCTATGGTCTTCTAACACCTCAAGGCGCAATTACATCACAGGCTGCTGACCCCACCCATTAAGCATTTCATCTACAAGTGGCCATCTTCAGGGGTGTTCTCTGAAGACATTCACTTGTAGTTGAAACACGCATTGTACGGGGTCAGCGAACCTGTGATGTAATTACACCTGCCCATGTACAACGGCGAGAATATTCTTTATATACCTTGGGATTTATGTGAGTATATAGGATATATAATGGCAAGATTTTAGTGATACTAATCTACAGTTTCCTATTGATCTCTTCCCATACCCATTGATCTCTTCCTATTACCCTTGAGGAAAAGGGGAGTATCTTACCAATTTTGGATTGATCGGATGTATTTTGGAAAGTGGCAGTGGACCCTTGGAGTGATCTTACATATGTAATTGAGTACTGTGTTGTGTATTAAAATTCATTAAAGTGGAAAAACTGCTGCGCAAATATGTGACATAAAAATATGCAACACCCACCATTTTATTCTCCGGAGCCTCTGCTTAAAAAATGTATAAATGTTTGGGGGTTCCAAGTATTCTTCTAGAAATATAGGATTTTTTTTTACATGTAGGAGAGGAATGTCAGACTTGGCCCAAGTGGTTAAAAGGGTCCAACGTATTGCCTTTTTTTTTTTTTTAATACAGACTTGAGAAATATATGAACATCTGAATTATAGGCAGATATCCCCACATTGGCAACTGTCAGGGATAAAAGACAATACTTGCCATAACAGTTATATTCTGCTGCACAATAACATACATACATTTTCCAAAATAAACCCAACGAATGTGAATTTTTCAAGACTAGTGCACTTATGTGAGATTTATATCACAATACTTTGTAAAAGCACAAATCCACTACTGACACATTTTTGCATATTATCTTGTTTCAAAAGTCCACAAACTATGGTATATGTGAAAAAACTATCAATCCTGATGGAGTGACCAATCTCATTTCTTGAGGCCCAAGAAACCAGGACAGTACAAATATTCCTCAAAATTACCCCTTTTTTTGGAAAGCAGACAAGTCCAAGGTATTTAGTAAGAGGTATGGCGAGTTTTTTGGTCACAGTGGGTGACAGATCCCGCTGCAGCGTGGCCCAAAGGGCACGTTCTGGGGAGGACATCATATGACGTCCTCCCAGAGCGACAAGTGTTCCGCCCAGTTAAAATAAAATGGCAATGTTGAAGAGGAACCCAAAAGATGAATTATTATACATTCTAGGTACTGATATTTTTACATTTGGCTAATTCCCCCGGAAGCTCGAAATCGCTGTAATAAGCACCAACAATACAGTAATCCCCAATAGTTTTCCGGGTGCTGTGCCGAGCGACTGCCCTGCTGCTTTGTGAACACAGAAGTTTACCTGCTCGACACGGGTGCCATTCAAAAGAATGCTTTACATTTTTTCAATAAATGCAAAGTGTTCTGACTGAATGAGATGAAGAGGTGCAGTGGTGACATTACAATCTCTACCTCATCCAATCAGAGAACGCTTTGAATTCATAAAGGAAATGCAAAGTGTTCTCATGCTGAACGAGCAACCTCCTGTGTTCTGCAAGCAGTAGGGCAGCCACTTTGAGCGAAACCCAGAAGTTAGTGGATAACACTGCAGTAGCTGTACCATTATGCAATGTTACACAGGTCCGAACTTGACCAGCAGATTTTGGAAAGTTGGTTATCCTGGCAAAAGGTTAGAAGGCACTGAACTGTCTTTTGAACATTGTTGTGACTGAGGAGTTCAGTAGAGAGTCATCCAGGTAACCTGTGACACGAATGCGAAGTGGGGGCAAGCATCTTCATGCCTTCACCATACAGTGCATAGATCAGCTGCCCACACTGCAAACGTTAGCCAATACCTTTAATCTTAATCGTACAGTACAAGACTCAGCATGATCATTCATAGATCCTAAGACATCTAGCAATGCAGAAGAAAGGTGGGCAACATTTTAGACAAACTGTGCCAACAGGCCCAACTTCAGAGTGCCTGTGTGTTTTATTGGAGAGGTCTGGAATGAAATTGGGCAAATGGAAAAGCCTTAAAAAAGGAGGCGACCAGGAGGTCCAGGACTCCCATAGAGAATCTGAAAGGGGGTTCTCAGGACCCTAGCATAATATCTGAAGTAGAGCAGTTTATTCTCTAGAACAGGGGTGGGCAACTGTGGCCCTCCAGCTGTTGGTGAACTAGAAGTCCCATCATGCCTCTGCCTTTGGGAGTCATGCTTGTAAATGTCAGTTTTGCAATGCCTCATGGGACTTGTAGTTCTACAACAGCTGGAGGGCCACAGTTGCCCACCCCTGCTCTAGAACAAAGTCTTTTTTTCAGGTTTCACCCTGCGGGTAACTATACGCATTGCACGAAGTGCCAAGGTGAGCACCCATTCAGGATCCAGTGGCCAAAGCAACATTACAGGCCTGTCCCCAAGGTGTGGGGTCTGGGTATGGTTTCAAAGGTCACACTGAGGTTACACCAGTTTGGATGCAATGCTTATATTGTTGTAGTAGAAGACATGAAGAACTGAATGTAGTAAAATTACTGCCAGTGTCCTGTACGATTAAGATAAAAGGGAATTTTGATTTACCTGTAAATTCCATATTTTGGAGCACCATACAGGACAAAGGCCACTGTCCCTTCTAATCCTGCGCTACTCTGCACTGCTTGCTACAAAACTGAAGACTCCGGGAGCAGGGTAGGGTTATGGGGCACTGTTCTCAAAAGCTTTGCCAATGCACAACCACCTGGAACAGCCTATACCCAAGGTCTACATATATTCAGTCTGTGCCCTCTACAGTAACAATTAAGATTTTTTTTTGTTTTAACCCTATCGCTGTCAGGTCCATATGTCAGTCACAGTGAAAATCTGATAAGCTGACTCCTGCCCATCAGGTGGAAGAATACGGGCAGCTGAGCTGCAACCCAACTGCTTCCACACACCCCTGGTAACGGCACCCACATCATGGATCCAGGGCTCCACTTGCCCAACTGTGGGCACAGGACCAACATAGTGGGTGCTGGCAGGTGGAGGGCAGGGCACCCCCTATGTTAACTTGGAAAGCGACGTGTTTTATCCCCATGTCTCAGAGAGAACCTATCACAAAAAAAAAAATATATATAATCACACCATAGGGGACTATCTTTCCCCTATGGATTTAAAAAAAAAAAAAAAAAAGAAAAAATTGTAAAATAAGAAAAAAAAAAAAAAGTTACACCCAAACACAAAATCCCCCCCACCTTAAGCACTTACAAGCTGTAAATGTACACGTCAGGGGCACCTACGTTAAAAACAAAAAAACACGATTGCAATACACATTCCAGATCTCTGTGCATGCCGGAGTGAGCAATACTTCTGGCACCAGATCTCCTCTGTAACTCTAAACTGATTACCTATAGGGGGGCCTTCTGAAATATTGGGTACTGAAATTTGTCACCATTTCACAGGCGCAAACAGATTTATAGGTTTGACATGTTGGGCATCTGTTTATTCGGTGCAACCTCATCTTTTATAGTCTACAAAAAAAAAACAATTGGGTAATTTATTGCACATGTGTATCCCAAAACAGGGCTCGAAAAATCCCAAGCACCAGGTTGTCACGGCAAGCAGAAACAGTGTCCTGATACCTGGGCCAGCCCACACTATCCCACGCTCCCCCACTCCGCATCCTTGGCCAGACCCTCTCTCCTGTCCCACAGAGTGGAGCCCAACCCAATGCCTCTGGACCCCAGGCAGAGCCCCCTGGTGCACACTTCTACCAGGCAAACAGTCTTCCCCCCTTTGAACTCCACGAGGCCAATACGGGCCCACCACCCCACACACATCCACCTGCCTACCCAAACTCTACGCCACCCCACAGATGACACCCCTGCCCCCCAGAAATTCCCATGGAGCAGACTACATTATAGCAGCGCCGTATGCCAGAGCCCATCAACGCCACCAACATGTGCGTCTCCCTCCCGTAGGAGCACCGCGTGCAGACTGTCACCTGAGCTACCAAGTTCCAGTCTCCCCCTCCCCCACAACAACCAGGCAGACAGCCCTCAGCTACCCCCCTTCTGGCACCAGATCCTGTCCACTGACACAATCTGGAGAAGCTGCTGCTGGACAGGTGAGAGTTGGTGCCCCCCACCTGATCCACTGCTCTTCCCCTCTAACCTTTTTTTCACTTTGTAAATTGGCTCCTAGATTAAAAACAAATCTGGTCAACCGCTGCACTAAAATTACTTTAGTGTTTTCTACTGAAATTTTGCATTTCCTAAAACTTGCGGCAAGATCGGGTTTCATGAAAAATTGGAGCTACCACTATTCTTTTACTCTAGGGTGTCTGCTTTCGGGAAGGGGGGGGGGGGGTTCTAGGTGTAAAATTAAAAAATCGTCCAAATATCATCCAGGCAAAAAAGTAAGCCAAGTTTGTCTCGGGCAACCCTGGCCCTGTTTATACAATAGTTTATCAGCATATTGGGGTAAAACTTCATGCTTGAATGCTCCCTTCCCCTTTTTGTCAGCTCCTGGACCATGACTTGTCTGCAGTGTGACAGACAAGTGCAGCTGCCACAATACCGGTTATAAAAAGTGTGCAGCACCGGCAATCTAGCCAAGGGAGACACAGACTAATGCATATACTTCAAGGGAATTGGCAGTCCACAGCTGGAGACCTTGGTGCTCATGTGCAGTATTGTAGTCCAAGTATGCGATCCAAGAACAGACTCCAGAAGCACGAATCTCTCCATTTTAGCACAAAAGCAATGGCAAAGCCATTGGCCAAAGTCTTGTCAAGGTTTTTAGTCTCCCAGTGTTACAAGGAAGAGAGAATAATGAAGAGTGCTTCTGGTGCCTGTCCTTGGACTGCAGCTACCACAATGCAGGCAAACCATGGGAACATTTGGCACGGTTATTTATGGTTTAAAAGTTGCTCTACTGGTAAAGTAATAAGTCTGTTCTGTATTTTCATTGTGAAAATAAACTCAGTCCATAGTCACTTGCTATTAACTGCAGATTTAAGTCTTACACAGGCCTGCAAGTCTTCTAAACTGATCTTGACAGTGTTTCAAGCTATGGGACATAGCAATATCCAAACTAGGCATTCCGGGGGTTGAGAAGTCACACCACCTTGGCACAATCGATCTTGGCTTAAGGTACTGTATGTGTCGGAGCTCAGATATAGGCATGATATCACACGTTTAACACAGATCTTAACCTGTGGACAACTCAAACCCTCACCTGGTCAAAAAGAGGAAACGTAAAGCATAAGGAATTCTATGCTTTTCCAATACCTTCAGCCTAGACATGCTTTTACCAGACAATTTGGGCCCATATTTCCTATGCTTGCAGATAATTCTTTGGCTGTTGCTATGGTTAGAGCTTCTCCCAAATAAATGATTCTGAAACTCTACACAGCCTTTCAGCAACCCACGGCCCAGGCCTAAAATAGGATTTTATGGGGAGGAGAGTTTGGGTGCTATTGATTATGAAACCTAGGAAGAGGCTCTAACCAGCCACCAGTCTCCCTGCAACTTACTTATACGCTCACCTATTTATACTTCATTGTACCCATTTGATGTCAATTAGGGCATAATGAGTTAAAAGACTTTTTATATATTGCTATCCTAAGTGTTAAGGGGCTTTTTTTTGTCCACCTGCTTTGATCCTTCTCACAGATACAGGTTTACTGTAAGCAAATAACCTCTGTAATCCCTGAGGTTCCTGGGTCCTCCCAAGTCTTTGGAAATAAACCTTTATCAGCGTACCTTTTTGCGTAGGGTATTACTGCTAAGAAACAAGCCATCGATGATTACATTTTGTGTTTTGTCGGCAGGGAGCCTTCCCAGCCGGCAGAACACAATTACTACTAGCGGCTACAGCCACCAGCAATAATCGCATGTACAAAATCCAACAGGCTGGTTGTACCAAAGTAGACTGATCAACTTTGGTACAGGCAGCCTGCCCATAGATGGATCGAATCTTGGTCGATCCCTGCTGAACCGGCTGAGATTGAACTACTCTATGGCTGGCTTACGCTAAGGGTTCCAGCTGGGGTGTCGAACTTTCAACTGTAGAAAGCAGAGATTAATAAAACACTCCCATAGAAGAAACTGACCTATGACCACAAAGTCTGCTTGAAAAAAAAAAAATGTCAAAAGATTTGGGTTATGTAGCAGGCAAATCTACTTGCTGTCCATTAGAAGCAGCTTCTATGCGATTTTGAACAGTGGCTCAGTTTAGGTCAAATATACTCTTTTTACTACTTTTTTTATCCACAGACTGACATCACATCTTGTGACATCACTTCTACTTCCCACTTGTGGAGAAAGAAGAGGACAGTTTTGACAGTTTATTGCAGAGCCTCCCTTTACATCATAGTTCCTGTCACAGTCCTCTGTCCATTATAGTCACCATCATTGCCCCTCCTTTGAAATCACAGTGCCCATTAGAGCACCCTTTATACTACAGTCTTCACCATCAGCACCCCTCTTTACATCCTAGTCCCCATGAGAGTCCTTCCATTAACATCCCCCTCATCAGGATAGGTTCATGCAAGTGAGTGTGGGTGGTAAATTTGTGTATAACATTCTGCTTTTTAACATTACCTAATGGCACCCCCATGCATTGGAAAATGCAGCACATTTTCATGTGCACAAAACTAGATGGTGCCACAGCACTGTGCAGTTCTGTGTGGCCGTATTTTTAAAAAAAGTCAGGGACATTTTCCCTGCGTTTCCTACAACTACAGCAGCCTATTTGAATGAATAGCAGGCATGCAAGACCTGCACAAGTGTGAACCTAGCAATGTCCCCTTTCATCAGCGTCCCCTTCAGTTTTCTGCTCACCAGTGTCCCCCTCAGAGTCCCCAAAAACTGCTCCCTAATCAGAGCAGCCCACTATCAGTGTGCACCCTCACCACTGCTCCCTACCATCTGTTTCCA
Organism: Staurois parvus; assembly: GCF_062004578.1. Taxonomy (NCBI): domain Eukaryota; kingdom Metazoa; phylum Chordata; class Amphibia; order Anura; family Ranidae; genus Staurois; species Staurois parvus. The sequence continues at coordinate 1,141,821 of NW_028319936.1, forward strand.
CTCAAAGCATTATGCCAACAGTGTCCCCCACATTGCAGCTCCCCCCCATCCATGTCAAAGAAACAAAAGTTACACGGGGAAAAAAAAAACAAAAAAAAACAAAAAAAAAAACACCACACCATAACGTGCAGACTTGGTGGACCACTTTTTTTTTTTTTTTTACATGTGTGTTTGTTGAACTTCCGTCCAGCTAGTTTGAGGTCATGTCCCCATGTTCTTGATCATGGCTTCATACTGAAAAAGAAATCCTGCCCTCCTAACCCTTATTTCACCCCCCTTGATGTATTTAAATGTTTAAATAAATGTCTCCCCTTTCCGTGCATTCCTCCAGGCTGTACATATTAGGTTCCTTAAGTCTCTCTTGATCTGTTTCACCCTCAGAACTTTTACCTTTTCTTTTTTTCACTTTTACCTGTCTCTGAACTCATTTTAGTAATATCTTATAGTGAGGTCTCCAGAACTGGAAATAATTTTAAATAAAGTCTCACTAAAGAGCTATGTAGGGGGAACCAGGAACTCCTTCCTCCTGCTGGTGACCCCCACAGTGCAGCTCCCGCACATCAGAGTCCACCCATATCAAGGGCTGGGTGAGAGCCAGGACGCCAGTGGATTGCATAATATTTTTTTTTTCCAATGTAATGTGTTTCTGCCAGTTTCCTTCAAAAAGAAATATGGGTTTCTATAGCCCCCCCCCACCCCATTTATACTTACCTAGGGGGTTGCAGCATCAGTCCAGTGCTGCATCTGTCCCCCTGCCGGCTAAGTGTGAGAACTCGGCACTTACATGACCACTGATTGCCAAGTTCTCACAGCTGTTCTGAGCAGAGAGTGGTCAGTCACCGCTGTCTGCTCTGCCCCCCTTCCCACGCTTACTGGAGAGGGAGGGAATGGCTGGCTCAGGATCTCATTGGCTCACTAAGAAGCTGAGCTAGGTGCCGCTCCAAACTCTGGGGTGGATCCCAACTTTAAAGTCGGGATCTTTCCCCAGCCTTGACCAGCTGAGTGATGTCAACCTACAGCAGGCTTCAGCCCACTGTCAACTAAATATGGATCACAGGAGTGCAGAATGAACTGCAATCCTGTGATCCACAAGAGAAGTACAGCCAAAAGACCTTTGGCTGTACTTTTCCTTTCAGTTTAGTTGCAGAACTGTAGAAAATTGCAGCCATGCTGCATAATTCCACACAGCTCTGCACATCACACCTGTATTTTGGTGTGAACGAGATGAACAGAAAACAGTTCTTTTCTTTACATCTGTTTTTCTGCACTAGGTCTCTATTTGAGATGGCACATGACTTTTTTGTTTTTGGGTTTCAAAGTTTCTCAACTGATTATACTCCAATTTTATGTGCTTTGCCAAATTATTTGCACTTATTCTTGCAAACAGTCTAATTAGGATTTCCATTTGTTAGTTTCGATCTCTATTTTTGTCCCTTGCTCCTTCTCTTAACACGCACAAAGGAAAAGGATGGTATGTCAGAGGAAATAACCTGCAAAATTCATAGCAATTTAACCTGCATAAAAATAGGTATCAAAAGCATGTTATAATGTGTGTCAATGTACATTTCAGCTACCTATATTATAACATGCGGGCTGTATAGTGCTGGCTCCTAGATTTTTAAATCTGGCTCCTAGTACTGGGTGAAATTTGTTCAGGGTGGGGTTAAACAATACGTGCAGTTATCCTGTAAATGTCATTTTCCTTAGTTGAAACTACTTACCTTACTAATGTATCTGGTTTGCTAAGCTGGTTGTTTGGGATACAATTTTCCATAGGATCCTTGTGCGTAGTTGGACTTTTACTAGTGCATTTCTTTTTGTCATTCTTATTGGACGATGATGAAGGGATACTCCCGTTGGATGCACTGTGGCTCCGAGGAGATGAGTTTGCTGTCCCTGTGGTGTTCTTGTAGTTTTTAGATGAGGTGGTGCACGTGTCCTCTTTCAAGAGGTTTTCTGTGCTCCCCAAATCATTGTTCAATCTTTTACTGTTGATATGATTCTCCATATATTCAATCTCCTGAACTTTGGAGTCTGTGGGCTGCAAGATATTGTTGTTAATCCCCAAATTATGTCTTTTCACATCCTTATCTTTGCCCTTCTCTTTATACTCCAGCTCCGGTAAGGTGCTAGAATTTTTTTTACTTGTTGAGAGTCCGTTGTGCTGTAACAGTATTGAAGAATCCATTTCGGATAAACCCTTGGCGGCTGGAGAAAAAAAAAAAAAAAATTACTGCTATGACATGTAACTCTTTGAATTACATAACTGCACAGAATTAAAAAAAAAAAAAAAAGTTAAATATATTAAAACATTTATTTTCCCAAAGACATGAGAGCCAGGTTTTAAATAATATGGCTATTCCTATTCTTGCTTTTCTTTATCTTCAGTTACAAAATAAACAGTTGTAAGTAGATACCGTGCACAAAAAACAACTACATTTATAGCAGAACTAAACCATCCTATCCTTTTCATCCACGGAAGCTGCCATCTTAGCCTGTTTGATCTACTACAGTCATGGTGCTTCACATATGATCAGTTATGACACCAGCCATTTGATGGTTTTACAGTTTAGTTAAGAGCACAAGCAAATGTGAGTTACATTCCTGACGTATAGGGAATACAACTTTTTTTAAATTGTTAAAATTGATGTATTTAGTTCCACTTTAACCACTTGCCGCCCTGCCACTGCATATATACGTGTGCAGGGCGGCACTGGGGCGCAAAAGCACGATTTAAAAAAACGGGCTCCGCGCTCCCGACGTTTTCGCCAGCAGGGGGCGCGCGCTCCCGCGGGTGACACCATTTGATCCCGGAGGGATCAATCATTCGATTTCAGCCAGTGATGTCTGGCTGAAATCAGATGATCGGTCCCTGTCCTATCCTGTTGACAGTTACACAGGACAGGATATGATGTCATTCTTCTCTGCCTGGACACATTCCGTTCCAGACAGACAGAGAAGACGACATACAAACAGTGAGTAGAACAGCACATACCCACAGTTAGAACACTCTAGGACACATTTAACCCCCTGATCGCCCCCCCCCCCCAGTTAACCCCTTCACTGCCCTGTCACCGATCAGTGAACCGATTTTTACTGATCACTGTATCAGTGTCGCTGGCGACTTCCGATAGTGTTAGCGCCCCTCCCAGATAGCGCCAGATTGCCTGCTAATACACCAGTAATCCCGTCTAACCCCTTGATCGCCCCCCCCCCCCCCCCCCGTTAACCCCTTCACTGCCCTGTCCCCAGTGTCATTGATCAGTGAACAGATTTTTACTGATCACTGTATCAGTGTCGCTGGCGTCTTCCAATAGTGTTAGCGCCCCTCCCAGATAGCGCCAGTTTGCCCGCCAGTACGCCAGTAATCCCATTTAACCCCTTGATCGGTTTCCCCCCCCCAGTTAAACCCTTCACTGCCCTGTCACCAGTGTCATTGATGTGAACAGATTTTTACTGATCACTGTATTCGTGTCACTGGTGACTTCAGATAGTGTTAGCGCCCCTCCCAGATAGCGCCAGTTTGCCCGCTAATGCACAGGATTTTTTTTTACCAAAAACATGTAGCAGAATACATTTTGGCTTAAATTTATGACTAACTTTGAGTTTACGATATATTTTTTTATAGCTGAAAGTAGAAAATATTGTAATTTTTCAAAATTTGTGGGTTTTTTTTGTTTATAGTGCAAAAAATAAAAAGCGCACAGGTGATCAAATACCACCAAAAGAAAACTCTATTTGTGTGAAACAAAGGACATAAATTTCGTTTGGGTGCAGCATTGCATGACCGCATAATTATCATTTGAATTAGTGCAGGGCCAAACAGCAAAAAAAGGCCTGGTCATTAAGGGGGGTAAATCCTCAGGAGCTCAAGTGGTTAAAATTTGAAAAACTGATTGTGTGTTCCATGAGACATTTAATGATCACGAATGTGATCAAATCAAACCTAACAAACGTATTTTACAAATTTGTGCACTAAATATAGAGGAATATACTAAGCACAATTTTCAAAAAATGAATTACTAGGGGTGTTCTTTTCTCAGCCTCTACATATACCCACCTTCTTCTGCTTCCCTTTCTTGTCTCTGTAACATCTGCTGTTCTGGGGGTAGTGCCTGCTGCAGAAGCTGCATGTAAAACTCATTTTCTTTTTGTACCTCTTTCTGTTTTCTTAACCGCATCTTATAGCTTACATAACTTTTGAAGCCGAAGCCTAAAGTGACAACAGGATACCCAATACTGGGAAATGAGAGCAAAAGAAAAATAAATTAGAAACGGTTGACAAATAAAATTATTCTGTTAGTATATTTCATTTCTTAGGCAGCAGATGTCTTACTAAGGATGAGAAGACATCTGTCCGTCTGATAAAGCATCACAGCAACAATAGGACCCACCATTTACCACAAACTTAGCTGATGGCTGTTGAATTCTGAAGAGCAACAGTCATGTTACCTTTCCACCACAGAAATCTGAGAATGAACACCAGTCCTGTCCTTTTCCATCAAGCTTAAATTAACATTAAGCCCTCCTTGTAAAATAAGAACTGTATACATTTGTACACCATTGCCTCCATCCCCTGTTTAGTGCAGTCTTTCCAGCCTATGAAAGTTGCTGTGTACCGTTTATGCCTGTCGGATGCTCCCATGGCCTCCAGTATCTCTAGATTCACGCACTACTGCGGTCTCATGTTTTCTGGGATGCATGTGCGCTCTCCTGCCATCACGTGCTCAGTGGAGGGCAACTTTCCTGTCCATGCTTCTGCACTGTGCTTGAGCATTATGGGGCCACTGGAGCTGATGGAGCCCAATGCATGTGCAGAGCAGCCACCATGTCTGGCGCATGCAAAGTAGTGTTTTTAAATTCAATAGGGTTACTGCACATACCTTACAGTTATGCAACATCAGAGCACAAGACAACCAGCGGCTGCACTGAACATGTGCCAAGCAATTCAGCACAAGTGGCCTCATAATGCAATCACACCTGCCAAACAGCACGAGGGCACACAGAGCTGTACCCACTGCGAATGCTCCAGAAAGACTGTGCCGGCGGCCCACAAGGCACGCTCCTGACCGTCCGTTCAGGAAGGAAGGAACACCGGTAGGAAAACAAAACATATCAAAAATGTAAGTATTTGAGTCACAAAAAAAAAATGCATTTAATACTATTAGGTTGGGCCTCAATGCATAGACAAGTTGATTTTAGTCAGTATGTGTGACTACACAGCATGTGATACCATGGTACTAAACCCTAGTAGTAAAAGTTATTGTCACTCCCTAAACTAGCACTGATGATAGCCAAATTTCATTTGTTCCACTCACATGGATGGATGGCTGGATGAATCTTCACTGCCAGCTATTGTAATCAGGTTGCCTGAATACCCAGTGACCTCATCTGACCTGATAGGATGTACAATGAACAGTTGTGTTCAAAATAATAGCAGTGTGTTGAAAAAAAGTGAATAAAGCTCACAATCCTAATAGCTTTTATTTCCATACACACAAATGCATTGGGAACACTACACATTCTATTCCAAATCAAAACATGATGACAAACATATCAAATTTGTGTTGTTCCTCTAAAAAAAAAAAAAAAAAAAAAATGAAGAAAAGTGAATATTAGACTGTTCAAAAAAATAGCAGTGTTTGTATTCTTCTTTACAAATTCAAACATTCACTATATAAACTGAAAAATGTTTGAAGATTTTGCTTTCCTTTGAATCACTTAATATTTAGGTGTATAAGCACTGTTTCTGAGAACTGCTGTACATCTGTGTTGCATGGAGTCAACCAACTTCTGGCACCTGTGAACAGTTATTCCAGCCCAGGATGATTGGACTACATTCCACAGTTCTCTATTTCTTGGTTTTGCCCCAGAAACTGCATTTTTGATGTCACCCCACAAGTTTTCTATTGGATTACGATCCGGGGATTGGGCTGGCCACTCCATAACGTCAATCTTGTTGGTCTGGAACCAAGATGTTGCACGTTTACTGGTGTGTTTGGGGTCGCTGTCTTGTTGGAACACCCATTTCAAGGGCATTTCCTCTTCAGCATAACCTCTTCAAGTATTCTGATGTATTCAAACTGATCCATGATCCCTGGTATGCGATAAATAGGCCCAACACCATAGTATGAGAAACATCCCCATATCATGATGCTTGCGCAACCATGCTTCACTGTCTTCACAGTGTACTGTGGCTTGAATTCAGTGTTTGGGGGTCGTCTGACAAACTGTCTCTGGCCACTAGACCCAAAAAGAACAATCTTACTTTTATCAGTCCGCAAAACGTTGCGCCATTTCTCTTTAGGCCAGTCAATGTGCTCTTTGGCAAATTGTAACCACTTCAGGACATGTTTTTTTTTTTTTCCAACAGTGGGACTTTGCGGGGGCTTCTTGCAGATAGCTTGGCTTCACATAGGCGTCTAATTGTAACAGTACTCACAGGTAACTTTAGACCTTCTTTGATCTTCCTGGAGCTGATTGTTGGCTGAGTCCTTGCCATTTTGGCTATTCTTCTATCCATTCGAATGGTAGTTTTTCGCTTTCTTCCACGTCTTTCAGGTTTTGGTTGCCATTTTAAAGCATTTGCAATCATTTTAGCTGACCAGCCTATCATTTTCTGCACTTCTCTATAGGTTTTCCCCTCTCCAATCAACTTTTTAATCAAGGTACGCTGTTCTTCTAAACAATGTCTGGAACGACCCATTTTCCTCAGAATTTCAGAGAGAAATGCACTGTAACCAGCATGTGCAACATTTGCTGCCTTCCTTCCTTAAATAAGGGCAATAATTGCCACCTGTTTTTCAAAGAATGAATGACCTCACTAATAGAACTCCACACTGCTATTATTTTGAACATGCCCCTTTCAATTAGTAATTCAATTACACAGAATCAGCAGCATGCATGTCATGACTGTTGGGTCTGTTGGATTTCTATTACTCTACTACACCTGCTAGTAAATTATTTGCCATGTAGAAATATCATTTCTACCAAAAACAGTGACTGATCAGGTTAGTGATGTCTGACTGCTATTATTTTGAACACAACTGTATATACTTACAAAATTATGGCAAATGCTAACCTCACCACCCAAGCTTATGACTGCAGGCTAAAAGGTATGTGTTAGCAATATTTTAATACACAAACGGTTGACAAAAATAGAATAGCAGCAGATACAAATATCAACTACAGTACAAAGTTATTTTATGGCGCAGTTAAAATAATACAAGGAAATACAAATTTACCAGTGTGCAGCAAAAGGACGACATAGATCTACATGAAAATTCTTCAGGTCTTTAAATCTAATTGCTGCTTCAATATATACAAACAGTATCCACAGCGAAACTGTAGGTAAACACACTCCTCTTTCTAAAAAAGAAAAAAAGTTTTGTTAGATATCCTATTACTTTCTGCTGTCCCTGACAGATATTCTAATCACTACAAAACTATAAAGCAGCTTTACTTTAGATATTTCAGATATCAATATAGTGCCAACAAAATACAAAGCACTTTACACTCTGTGCATTCATATCAGTCCCTGCCCTTCACGTGGTTGTAAACCTGCAGTGAATGCAACATAAAAATAAGGCACCCTATTAATGTGTACACATTGCAAAAGCAAATCGTACGTTTATCTTAAAATTGTTATCCCCTGCGCCAGTCTGAGCCCTCAAAATATTGCTGATTAGTGGGCAAGTCTGCATACCGGAGCTCGGGAGGTGGAGTCGTGACCTTACTGGACTCTCCTCCCATCTCTACACTCCCTTTAGCCTGACAGAGTGAACCCCTGGCAGTTGGCCACACCCCCTTCATGAGCATCCATTGGAACTCGTGGAAGGTACCACCTGACTTCAGCATAGCCAATAATGCTGAAGTGCGGAGCAGCCAATCATGGGTGAGCCAGAGGAGGTAGGGAGAGCAATCTGTTGCCGAAATGCTGGACATATGGCCCCTTCTCTCATGCATGAGAATTATGTAGTCTGTCAATCAAAGGAGAGGGGGTGTGGCGACATTTTTTGCCATGTGTCACTTTTTAACCCTGCAATAAAGTAGAGAGGATTTAACAATGTTGATTCACTTTTCTTTGCAAGACTGGGGACAGATGGTTTCTTATTCTTAACTGTACCAGGTAAAGTGTTTAGTTTATTTTTATTTTTCAGGTTTACAACCATTTTAAGGATCTTACAAAGGACCCGACCTCATACATGCACACACATACTAGGGACAATTTAGACAGTAGCCAATTAACCTACCAGTATGTCTCTCAAGGGTCAAGAGTTCCTGGAGGAGACCCACTCAAGTACAGGGAGAACATGCAAATAGTGTCCTAATTGGAATTTGAACCCGGGACTCCAATGTTGCAAGGCGCAACTGCTAACACTTCCCTGCCCATAAAGACTAACAAATTAAAAGGAGAACAGAAAAACTAAAGGCGTATACAGTATATTGTACTAAGGCGGGTGTCGGCAACCCGCAGCTCCGGAGCCGCATGCGGCTCTTTTTCACCTTTCCTGCGGCTCCGGAGCACACTGCCCACCAGGTGACAGGCAATAGGGTCGGCAAGCCGCGGCTCTTTTAATGCAGATCTTCTGTGTGCCGGGCGCCCGCTGGCAAACATTGGCTGTCAGGATGTAGGCGGGGCAGCCCGGATGTAGGCGGGGCAGCGTGACGAACTCCTCTCCTCTCACAGTCCGCCCTGAAGACCAGAACGGCGCGGGAACCCAGCGAGAGGAATGCGCGGAGCAAAGGTAAGTGAATTCACACAATATGGGGAATGAATTACTATAGGGGGGATGAATTACTATAGGGGGGATGAATTACTATAGGGGGGATGAATTACTATAGGGGGGATGAATTACTATAGGGGGGATGAATTACTATATGGGGGATGTATTTTCAGTTTTAAAAATGTTTCTCTCAAAATAAATTTCAATCGTGGTTTTGGCGAGATTTGGCTCAGTCGAAAAAAAAGGTTGCCCACCACTGACCTAAGGCTATGATTGTGATTATGACGATACACTGTGGCCCTGATTAACCCTTTGCTTACTGGACCCTTAAACCCCCTTCATGACCAGAGCGTTTTTTGCAATATATGCAGTGTCGGATTTGTTTTAAATGTTGCAATGGTTTTGCGGCTCCCAGTCTTTTTTTCCCTCTCGGAAACGGGTCCAAGTGGCTCTTTATGTCTTAAAGGTTGCAGACCCCTGTACTAAGGGAATAAATACATTCTACATAGTAAAATAAAATTAAAATCCAACACTTAAAACCTACTGGATTCAACAAGATGTTCAAATTATGTACACAAGCCTCTCCACTGTAGTCAATGCTCATTTACCCCACAATATCAATCCTAAATTGAACTTAAGGCTAAGAATGGAGCCAAGCTTTAATGGATAAGTTCAAATTTGTAACATGTTACATGTCCCACCCGCTGTCAGAAATTTATACAGCCACGTCATTCATGCAGTTTCCTGTGAATGAATGACTACAAGTGCAGCGGATGGCTTGTGTACAAAAGGCACGGATTAGCACTCTTGTAGTCCATTAATCTTACTGCTCTCAGGTAACTGCCTACCCATATGAGGTACGGGCAGACAGCTATCTCAAGTGCCAGCGGGGGACCCAAGAAGAGGAAGCTCAGTGCAAAACCATTGCACACAGCAGGTAAGTATGACAAGCTTGTTAAAATAAAAAAAAAATTATGTGTCTACACACAATTTTTTTTATTATTCTTATAACAAGCTGGTCATACTTACACACACACACACACACACACACACACACACACCTCGGTTTATGAACGCATCAGTTAACGTAATTTTCGGTTTACGAATGAAAATCCACTGAAAATGCCTCAGTTTACAAATTTTTTTCGAAATACGAAGTGCATGTCAGTGCTGATTTTTAAATGCAATTGCCTGCTTTTTTTCTTTCTTCACTATAGCTCTCAGAATTAGCTCTCACTTTCCTTAAGCTAAAGAACACTTTGTTTCTTTTATCTCAGGAAACTAAAAGGAAACATTGTTTCTTTTAACTGGGGGAAAAACTAAAAAGGAAACTTTTAGCTGGGGGGAAGTGACAGCTGATTCTCTGAGCTATAGTGGAAAAAAAAAAAAAAAAAAAAAAAAAAAAAAAGGCCGGTAATTACAATTAAAAACCAGTACTGACCTATAGTGACAGCGACTTTTTTTTTTTTTTTGACCTCCGGAACAGATTAATTGGTTTTCAATGCATTCCTATGGGAAACCGCATTTCAGTTTATTAATTTTTTGCAATACGAAACGTCCCGGAGAACGCAGTAAATTCGTAAACCAAGCAACACACACAAGAAATACCAAGACATTTGCAGACCTCCTCAATCAGCACTCAATCAGCACTGAAATAGTATTCGACTTTTGGCAACAGAGGGACCTTCTTCTACAGGCAAGTCATCCAAGTCAGAGGAGGAATATGACCTGTGCATTTTCTAAATCTGAACATTGTGAAGATTTTGAATTGGAGGGATGAGAGAAAACCAAAAGGGACTACAGGCCCTAGCCCTTTAAGCTCATATTTTGGAAAAAAAATATTCTAATTTTCTTATATAAGGAGGACATTTGGGAGGAAAATTCTTCTTTACTTAAGCAAGTAGTATCAGACGTCTGACAACACCGCTCACAAGGTAGAAGTTGGGGAGAACCCTGATTGCGGGATAGAAGGAGAAGCACCTGTACCTGGGTATCCAGAGAAAAAGTACGTCTCAGAATGTAGGAAGGGACTGGAGGTCCTTCAGACTACTCTACCTTCCCCTCTGTGCCCAAGATCCTCCATGCTAACCCTATGGGGTAAAATGCCCTCCTGGATAGGCAGTGTGTTTGAATGAGCTCTGTTCCCCAGTAAACTAAACAACTAAGCACTAATCCAGAGAACTAAACACTGACACAGTGACTTGGTGCAGTTAGTATTAATAATAGAAGAAATCACTAAATCTATCATCTCTCCTACAGGGATTCATTCATGACCTGAGGACAAAAGCAAAACAACTGGTGAACATATGATGGGAGGAGTTCTATGTCAGAGTGTCTAAAGCTTTGAGTGGCAGTGTCCAGTCACCTGAAGGTGCAGCATATAACCCATACATTTTGATTGAAGACTTGTATTCTGTACCGAATGATAAAGAAATTGTCTTCAGAGGCAGATTGTTGTGACTCAGAGTCAAATATTAACTAAGGTCACAGGCTCGGCCTTTTCTAAGGACTCTGCAAGGTCAGATACAAGCTTCTGTAGGGGAAAGAATCAGTGCACACTCAGAGCACATGTGAATGGTGTGGCCCAACAAGTGAGAACATACAAAAGAAAAAAAAAAAAAAAAAAGTGCCGAGTAGACAGAGGTCAGGACTCTGCATCCACAAGCCATGAGACTCCGATGACTATGACCTTATATTATATATACCTTAACAAACTCATGCAGACTCCACCTCCGCAACATCGCCAAAATCCGCACGTACCTAACCCCAGAAACCACTAATCAGCTCATCCACTCCCTCATCATATCACGACTCGACTACTGCAACTCCCTCCTCACTGGCCTGCCTCGCCGCTGGCTATCCCCGCTTCAGTCGATTCTGAATACGGCTGCCAGACTCATTCACCTTTCCAACCGCTCTGTCTCTGCCACCCCCCTCTGCCAATCCCTCCACTGGCTTCCGATTGCGCAACGGATCAAATTCAAAATCCTAACGCTGACGTACAAAGCTGTCCACCATACTGCCCCGAACTACATCACTGACCTAATATCCAAGTACCGCCCAGCACGCACACTCCGCTCCTCACAAGACCTTCTCTCTAGTTCCCTGGTCTCCTCCTCCCATGCCCGCCTCCAGGACTTCTCCAGGGTGTCACCCATCCTCTGGAACTCCCTGCCCCAACCCATCAGATTATCACCTACTCTCCTCTCCTTTAGGCGCACCCTGAAAACCCATCTCTTCAGGGAACGCCTACCCCACCCCCTGCTAACTTGCCGACCTCCTCCACTCTTCCTACCACTCCATCCCCCACAGCTATCTCCTCCTGTGCCACCACCCCCTCCCTCCTAGATTGTAAACTCGAAAGAGCAGGGCCCTCGATCCCCTCATGTTTTGCATTGTATTGGTATTGTTCTGTCACATGTTCTGTCCCCCTTTGTAATGTAGAGCGCTGAGCGAACTATTGGCGCTTTATAAATACTGTATAATAATAATAATAATAATAATAATATTAAAAAGTCTTAGATTGGACATACAGGCATAGGTTGCTTGTGAGGATATCATGGAAGTGCTCACAGAACCACTACTAGGGGCATATGAGCTGAGGTCTCCCAAGGCACCCGGACTGTTCTGACATGTTGCTTCCATGTAGGGGTAATGGCCAATGTAAATAAACGGTGGTAAAGGCCCAATGTAAAGGAAGGTGTCTAGAACTTGTAAAGCCACACAAGCAGGTGCTGATGGGTGTTAATAGCAGCTGGAGGTGACCAGTGGAAACAGAATAGAGATCTATGTCGTGCTTCAGGAGCAGTAATGGGATGGTGCTTCCTCTAGGCCGAATGGTTGCGGGGGGGTTGAAGTGATAACGCATGATTGTTGTTCCAGGAAGCAAGTGTCAGTAATCAATCCTTCCATCCTAAACCTTATTGCAGTAAATATAACGGTCTCAGACGTAGCCTCTCTTGCTTCAGCCCAACTAATGTTACCAAGTGAGCCCTCAAAGACAGTTTCTCGCCTGGAACAGCTCCAGACCTAAAACAATGCTCTGCAGGCAACCAACACTAGGGTCTGAAAACTGCCACAATGCACAGCACACTTCAGGCTAGCCCCACACGGTCAACCCAAAAATAGTGCTGAGGAAGCACCAAACCAAAATAGCTGCTATATATAGAGACTAGCTCAAGCAGCAATGAATCTAGACTGAAGTTCCAAAGGAAAAAAGCCATTGGAGGGGGAAAACAAAACAAAAAAAAAAACAAAACAAAAACTAGCAAGACATTTGACTTTACTAATGAAAAAGGCATTCAACCACCCCAGACACTAGTAAAATGCTAGGGTGGAGGAGGGAGTTATACATATGCTAGCCTACTATGATTTTTCTGCTTGCTAGTGTTCAAACCTTCTGAAGGCAGCAGTATAACCCGACTGTATTCAAATTCCTGCATCTCTATATATATATCCTAGTTATCTTCTGTAGACTATAGATTATCATCCCGTGATATGGAGAGCAGCAGGTGTTCATAGTTCAAATAAGGAGGGAAGGCTAGGGTGACAATGCTGCTCCTCACATGCAGTACAGCATGCAGTACAGCAAGTGAGCATTATCCCCTAGGAAAGAAGTGTATTACTAACTGGATTGCCCAGTGAAAAAAAAGAGTTAAAAAAAAAGCCTGAAAAAAAAAGTAAACTAGCGCAGTCACATCTGGTAAGCTGCAAAGTATTATCTTTTTGGGTTTTAGATACACTTTAAGCTAGCATTTATAAACCCCGACTAACAAAGCCCTGTATGGAAAAATCAAATCTAGTTTAATTTTCATATGAAAATTTCATAAGCACATGATTTGCATTGGCACAAAATTAAACTCATTTTAGAAATGGTAACAGGGAAACTTTCAGTGGAGATTGTAGGAAGAATTCAAATGAGAAAACACCAAGTTTACCAGGAAAAACTAAAAGTGTAAATGGTGCCAGCTTATCTAATCTGGAAATCTGATAAAGATAGCAAATTTTAAACAAACTTGTTTAAAGAAGAAATATTAAGAATCAGAAAACCCTTACCTGTATGCCATACATACTGTACCCATACATAGGTACTGGCTGCAAAAAACAGCCATTGTACTGGTATAAATAAGAGACATATTATATCGGACGTGAATGCTACACACACAAAAAATACTGAGAAGGCCTGAAACACAAAAGGGAAAAAAAAAAACAGTTAGCCAAGACAAAGTGGAATGTAGAGAAATATTTAAGAAAAATACCATAGCAAACTAAATTCAAGCAACTGAGGCAATGAATCTTCCAAACCAAATGGGATTTTACTAGGTAGACTGTGGCTGGTTCAATAATTCAGATTAAGACTCTGGGATCCGATTATGCCCATTTAATGCCAAAATATATAGTCAGTTTATGCAGTTCTCTCTATACACTAATCAACCATAACCTCATGGATAAGCGGATTATCGCATTACAATGGCATCTGAAAGTCAGTAGGATATATTAGGCAGGAAGTAAACATGTTATCCCTGAAGTTGATGTGTCGAAAGCAGAATAAAATTGGCATCACAGTTTGTTGTGTATGGGGCCGTGTAGACGCACATCGGTCAGGGTGCCCATTCTGACCTGTGTCCGCAGTCAAACGTGCCTACAAAGGACATGTGAGAATCGGAACTGGACCATGACATAATGGAAGAAAGTGGCCTGATCTGATGGGATTCATCACATTTTTACCTCATGTGGATGAGAGATGGCACCAGTATGCAGTATGGGAAGAAGGCAAGCTGGCGGAGGCAGCGTGATGCTTAAGATATGTTTTGCTTGGAAACCTTGGAACCTGCCATTCATGTGGATATTAGTCGAGATGTAGCACCTACCTAAACATTGTTGGCAACCAAGTACACCTCTTCATGAAAACTGTATTCCCTGATGGCAGTGGGCTCTAAGCAGGATAATGCACCTTACCACACTGCAAAAATGGGTCAAGGATGATTTGAGGAACACAAGTTCAAGTTAGATTGAGATCTTAAAAATGTGGAGACCAAGTCAACAAATGAGCATTTGTGGGATTTGCTGAAAAAACAAGTCAACCTTGCAACTTTCTTGAAAGGATCTGCTACTGATGGCTTGATGCTGGAAACCACAGCACATCTTCAGAGCTCTAATTATGTCCGTACCTTGATGTGTCAGGGCTGTTTTGGTGGCAAAAGAAGGGAACTACACAATCTTAGGTAGGTGGTGATCAAGTTATGGCTGAATGGTGTATGTTGCTGCTAATTCATCAAGGTGCAAGTGACCATGTTATACAGCATAAAGAAAAACAACATTACTTGGTACCGGCAGCATGATGGATAAAGGATCTGTAATATTTAGTATTGACTGGAACATCCTATTAATCTAAAAAACATTATAAAATGCCCATTAGGCTCTGTATCCCCTGTAGATTCCAACAGAAAATATAGTAAACTTAAGAGTCTGTAAACCCTAACAATTTCCCCTATTTACTTCTTTTTGGTCTATTTAATATAAATCGCCAAAAGCATTTTGTTATATCCACTTGTTAAGTGCAAAAAACCCTATCAGTCTTGTCAGACATTCACAGCAATCTTCTGCAAACTTATTTCAAAGAACCCTCTTAGTTATTTTGGCCTACAGAATAATTAAGACCATACATCACTATACAGTCTGATTGTACAATCAGACCAAAACTGCAGGCACACTGTGCTGTACCCACGCTGCGACCAAAGCACAGCAGCCCTTAAGCATATATCAAGTAAACGAAGAAGAAAATGTATTACTTCTTTGCATTGGATCTTGCACCAAAATTGTAATTACAATGAGTGCGATTGCAGGTGCAGTGCACATGCTTCTTCCAGACTATTACTCTAGTCCTAGGTCCGTACAGAGCTAAGTTTGGTTAAACCTGGAAGAAGTAAAGGACTAAGAGTGGCAACGCCACCACACTTGTGTCCATAGAGAACGACGCTTCCCTATGCAGTGGTGGCAGCTGGGACTTTCATTTTTCCAGTCACAGAACCTGTGCTTGGAACTGTGAATGGATGACAAACTGTTTGGGTTTTGTGCACACCAGATGCAATATACAAATTGCAAAATCAAAAAAAACAAAAAAAAAACAAAAAAAAACAAAAAAACCTGTGATTCAGGTGTGTGGGGCGGGCACCCATCCTAAATGGGTGAAAAATAAAAATCTAGTATGAAAGGTGGAATTGGCCATTAAAAGACAAAGCTCTTTTGGCTGCACTTCTCCAGTGGATCACAAGAGTGCAGTTAGTTCTGCACTCCAGTGACCCATTTTTGGCTGTGCCTGCATTGCATGGGTTAAATGTTCATTCTTGTCTGGGGATTCGGAAAGAAAAGATAATCCGCTGATCCTCTGAACACAAGACCGGTCCTTACCGCTCTCCCCCACCCCCGCACGCTAGCGGTCTTGTGAATGGGCTGTTCCTGACATCACTTCCATAGACAGGCTATGAACGCAAGGACAGCAGAACAGTCCACCGCTGGACTTGGGGGAACATGGTTTTCTGGAGGAATAGGCAAGTACAGCTTTTCCTTGAGCCCCGGGGGGTGGGAGTGGGGTGAAAGCACTTAACACATGCAGTGCAGGCATAGCCCCACTGCATGGGAAAATAAGTTTTGACCAGAGTTCTGCTTTAACAAGAACCTAATAATTCATTCCTTTACCATTATAGGTTATCTTCATTTTTCTGTTCAAATGTTTGCTCAACTGCATTCAATTTGAGTGCCTGTATAGCCAAAACTGTATTTTTTATTTTTAGTTCCGGTTAGAGTAGAGATGGGTTAAAACCCATGCCAGGATATTTTTTCCGTCTCTTGTACCAAGGGGGAAATTTTTCTATACTTCTTGCCCAGAGATGCAACAGAAAGTTGGTGGAAATCTCCCAAAGTGATGAGAACTCTACTCGTCGCCACTCACAGTTGTCCCCATTAAAAGAATTCTACTTTACCTCTTGTTCTGGGGACAACTGTATAATTTGGGATTTCCTTACGGTTTCAGTAACCGTGGATACCAATACATATAGAGGGGTAAATCTCCTCAATGAGGACACAGACAGCAAAAAATCTTGACAGCGAGTATAACCGTAACCAAAGGGTGAATGCCTGAGGCAGATTGACTGCTCACATTAGGGTGCTTTGCATGAACAAGTGCATAGCATAGTAGCACTTTCATTTTCAATAGGTCCCAACACAAGAGAAATCACTTCTAAGTCCCCTTATACATGTTGCGGTACACTGTAGTGCAGGTGCATTTTGTTTTGTGTTGGAGTACTATTTAAAATAAATGGCACTGCAACATAAAGCGTGCTCTTTACTGTGTGTAGCAATGGTGTAGGCAGGTTTTAGGTAAGTATGCACCGATAACGGTTAGAGCGTGGCCTATAGGAAACGGATTCTTTAATTTTTAAAAAATTTTAATAAATCCAGACACCTGCTAGGGTCATTTTTCTTTTATAAAGGTTTCTACATTTGGCCCAGTGCCACATTAGCAAGATCAGACACAGTACAATCTAACAAAACTAAAATTATGAGAAAATGAGATTAATCTACTAGGTTATAAATTTTCAATATAAAAGTGTAAGACAAAACGTTGAGAAAACTAAACGATCAGGACTTTTAGAGTATCTGGATTATAAAACATCTGAGCAGAACTAAAAATTGAGGGAAAGTAAGAATATGTATTTCAATTTCATGTTTAGCTATTTGCCAACACCCACACTTTACATCATTAGCTAGAAAACATTGCTGGACATCAGGAACTATCCTGATGCACCCATTTTTATACTAAACATATTGCATTAATAGTTTGGCAAAATGGCATCAAGCAAAAGCAGCAACTGTAAGCTTAATATATACATACCAAGCCCTGGTATCTGAATGAATCGTATACACTTCTGATGAACAGCCAAAATGGCCACAGGTACTCGAACCTGAACTCTAGCACAAAGTCCGCTAGTAATACTAGAGCCCAGACCACCAAGAACTTCAGATACAGGAAGGTGCTGGAAAGAAAAAGAAATACATACATAGGATTATAGAGTATCTATCTTCAGCATGGACATATGCATAAGTACACAACATTTTCAAGGCACATATACACAAGATTAACAGGCAGAGTATGCAGGGTAGCCTAGAATTTAAAGAAGAACTTTAGTCAGAAACAAAAAGTCCTGCTGGATCACTTAATAGCCCTTTTTGCAGGTATAGCCAAGTAAAACATTACAAATAAGTACCGTATTTTTTGCTCCCCCAAAAAAGGGGGGGAAATGTCAGTGCGTCTTATGGAGCGAATATGGAGCGGCCGGTCCGGTATTTCCACCGCCGCCATGTCAGAATACCGGGCCGACCGCTCAGCTCTGCAGCGGGACCTTATGGAGATGACTGCTGACCTTTGAGGAGGTGGGGAGCGGGTACCTGAATTTGACAGGTACCCGCTCTTACTTCTTTGTTCTTTGATCTTACCTGTTCCTCTATCCAGCGGCGCGCTGTCTTCCCGGCTTCTGTAGTGTGGGCGCTGGGCTTGACGGCCGGGTGCCAAGTGCGCATGCGCAAGAAGCTGTGCTTTTTGTGAATGGTAAGGCGGTACCTGGGACACGACAGATCCCAGAAGCTGCCGGACCAATCACAAAGCGCAAGTGCTTCTTGCTCATGCACACTGGGCACCCGGCTGTCATGCTGAGCGCCAACACTACAGAAGTCGGGAAGACAGCGCGCGGCTGGACAGAGGAACAGGTAAGGTCAAAGAACAACTCCGCGGAAGTAAGAGCGGGTACCTGTCAAATTCAGGTACTGGCTCCCCCTCCCCAAAGGTCAGCAGTCATCCCCTGTGCTGTCCGCAGTCTCTGGTCATCCCCTGTGCTGTCCGCAGTCTCTGGTCATCCCCTGTGCTGTCCGCAGTCTCTGGTCATCCCCTGTGCTGTCCGCAGTCTCTGGTCATCCCCTGTGCTGTCCGCAGTCTCTGGTCATCCCCTGTGCTGTCCGCAGTCTCTGGTCATCCCCTGTGCTGTCCGCAGTCTCTGGTCATCCCCTGTGCTGTCCGCAGTCTCTGGTCATCCCCTGTGCTGTCCGCAGTCTCTGGTCATCCCCTGTGCTGTCCGCAGTCTCTGGTCATCCCCTGTGCTGTCCGCAGTCTCTGGTCATCCCCTGTGCTGTCCGCAGTCTCTGGTCATCCCCTGTGCTGTCCGCAGTCTCTGGTCATCCCCTGTGCTGTCCGCAGTCTCTGGTCATCCCCTGTGCTGTCCGCAGTCTCTGGTCATCTCCTGTGCTGTCCGCAGTCTCTGGTCATCCCCTGTACTGTGTCCGCAGTCTCTGGTCATCTCCTGTACTATGTCTGCAGTCCATTAGTTCAGAATTTTTTTTTTTCCTGTTTTCTGCCTCTAAAACCTAGGTACGTCTTATGGAGCGAAAAATACGGTACCTACATGCCTTGAAAAAGTATTCGTACTCCTTGAAATTTTCCACATTTTGTCATGTTACATCCAAAATTGTAAATGTATTTCATTGGGATTTAATGTGACAGACCAACACAAAGTGACACATAATTGTGAAGTGGAAGGAGAATGATAAATGGTTTTAAAAAATTTTTTACAAATAAATATCTGAAAAGTGTGGTGTGCATTTGAATTCAGCCCCCTTGAGTAAATTTGCAGAACCACCTTTCACTGCAATTACAGCTGCAAGTCTTTTTGGGGATGTCTCTAGCAGCTTTGCACATCTAGAGAGTGAAGATTTTGCATAAAAATCCCAGTAGCTAATCCAGTGACAAATATCCAAATAAGATTGTTCTTGCATGTAATTTGCACATAAAATACTGATCAGTAACGCAGGATTTTTTTTTTTCTACTAGCTTAAATGTAGTGCTATTTTACTGATATGTACGTGCATATTCATACAGGCCTCTTGAAAGCAATGGGATGCATTCAGACCAGTAAAAACAAAAGCCTGAATACCTAAAAAGTGGCATTTGTTGGAACCCTTGTGCAATAGCCCTATATAAGTAACTAAAGTATACAAAAGGTGAGCAAAAGTTAAAAGGAAAAAACATTCACTCAAAAAGAAACATGGTCAAAATTAACAAAAATAGAGAATTGACAAATACCTTACACACAAACACACAGGCTTTGCCTGCATTGTGGTGGCTGTGCATCTCACAGTAAAGACAAGTGCTGGTGCTAAAATTGTCAGCTTCAGAAAGGAAAGGGAACATAGTAGCATGACAAATGGGGATTGACCAACCTGGATATAGGAGTTAAGAACCTTTACCTAACAGCTACACAGTTTGAACACACAGCGACTCAAAGCACTAAAGACGGGATTAGCATGACAGCCAACTAAACTAGCATTTTAAATTATATGACAGCAACTGTAACCAACATATTTCTCCAATGACAGGTTCCTTTTAAAGCCGTGTTCCTTAACCACCTGGCGACCGCAGATAGACGAATGACGGCTACACTGCGGCCGGCCAGTTCTGGGAGGGCGTCATATGGCACCCGGCGCTCGGACACAGCTGATCACGTGATGTGGTAAAAAGCCAATCACAGCGGCCTTTTACCACGTGATCAGCCGTGTCCAATGACACGCTGATTGCCGGGAAATGTAATTGCCGGTTCTCGGCTGCACTTTCCTCACGCTGTCAGATCGTGAGGAAAGTACTGCCGAGAACCGGCAGTTGTCAGAGCGGGGATCGGCAACGATCATCAGGGCACTGATGATCAGTGCCCTGATGATCGGTGCCCAGCATTGCAGCCCAGCAGTGCCCCCCACCAGTGCAGCCCAGCAGTGCCCCCCACCAGTGCAGCCCAGCAGTGCTGCCAGTCAGTGCCACCAGTCAGTGCCCAGTGGGTGTGCCAGTCAATGCCTAGCAGTGCCACCCATCAGTGCCACCTCATTAGTGCTGCCTATCAGTGCCGCCTATACGTGCCACCTCATTAGTGCTGCCTATCAGTGCCCATCAGTGCCGCCTCATCAACGCACATCAGTGAAAGGAGAAAAATTACCCGTTTGAAAAATTTTATAATAGAAACAAAAGAAACCTTTTTTTCAAATTTTTTGCACTTTTTTTTGTCTATAGCGCAAAAAGTGAAGTGCGCAGCGGTGATTAAATACCACCAAAAGAAAGCTATATTTCTGACAAAAAAAATGATAAAAATTTCACATGGGTACAATCTTGCATGACCGCGCAATTAAAGTGCGACAGCGCTGAAAGCTGAAAATTGGCGTGGTAAAGAAGGGAGTATAAGTGCCCGGTAGGCAAGTGGTTAAACTACTCATTTTAAAGTACAAGGCACAGAACTTTAGCTGGCAGTGACAGAAGGAGTAATCTCCTGTCCGACAGTGCCTGCACACTGTCGACCATAAGGTCATCCTGCTAGCAGAGGTGATGCGTTGGACATGGTGCATACACAAAGGAAAGTGACCACTAAACATCAATGCTAAAGAGTGAGTGGACTGACAGCTTTCCTAATGCCACTGACCTCAGTAACTGGGCACTCTTTTCATCCCACTTACCAACACAGGGACAGTTTCTACTCCCAATTAAACCAACGATGGTCCATTATTCCTCTTACTGACCACTGAAGTGGTCAGTAAGAGGAATAATTTAATTCAACTGATAGTTTGCTCTGGGGCTTTTTTGTTTTGCACTTTCAGTGACAGAAGGCTTTTCTTACTTCTACTTGTCACAGTACAGTGTACCTGCACATTTTATATGCTTTGTCATAGCCTTCTATTGCATTGGGAAGTTTTGGTATGTTTTCTGAAAGCACAACAAAAGCCCTGCTTTCCGATAACTCACCAAAACCGCCTGATGCAAGAGAAGTATATGGCAAAGTGCAGGTAACCCACACAAACCCCACTGTGCTACACCTGTGGTGGGGGAAAACTGCACTACATCAGTATAGAGAAAATGTTAACTATCTCATTGTTTAAAAAATAAATTAAAAAAGTCTGAGAACTTCTGTTTTACA
The DNA here is from genome assembly GCF_062004578.1 of Staurois parvus. NCBI lineage: Eukaryota > Metazoa > Chordata > Amphibia > Anura > Ranidae > Staurois > Staurois parvus. The sequence goes on from NW_028319936.1 coordinate 1,163,548, forward strand.
TAGGTAGAGGGGGTAAAAAAAAAAAAAAAAAAAAAAAAAAAAAAAAAAAAAAAAAAACTACCTGGACCTAGGACTTCTGAAAGGAAACTGTTTCCATTTCACAACCAACCAATATCAACCTGTCATTCTATCACTGTTCGTGAGAAAAGTGGTCTTTAAAGTGGATCTAAACCCGCAGATGCTTTACAGCCAAGAAAGCTTCCATTTTAGCCTATGATCTGTATTTGGTATTGTGCAATACATGTGATCTGTTAAGACACCAGCCATTTGGTGATTTGACTGTTTAGTCGAGAGCACAAACTACAGTTCTCAATCACAGCAAGCCATTTAATGTAATGGTTTTGGAAAATGTATTTAATGGGTTTAGTTCCATTTTAATTTTGAGCTAGGTTTCCAACCTGCTGTGGCCTCAAACAACAAGGCATCAAGTCTGAAGGCTTCCATGCCTGTGCATACCCAGCTGTAGTGCTGGTTCCCCAAGAAGTCCTCCTTGGCTTAAACTGCAAACAAGGTAGAGAAAGGCAAGCCACATTCCAAGATAAAAGCTGATAAAAGGCATTAATCCTTCTGGCGAAAATGGCAAAAAATTACCTGAACCCCGTCCCCCGATCCTTTTTTTCTCAGAAATGACCCCAAGCATGGCAATTTTTCAGGTCCAGTCCTTTCACACATTAGGTTTTGTTTATTCTCCCTCTGACCTATGTACACAATTATTACAAAGATCATGCTGCTAAGGACTCTGATCACTGTAATAGCTACCTACAAACAATAGAGACCCGGATAAGATATACAAGGAGCCATACCCCATCCTCCAGCCAATCATCTTTCCCACCTTTCCAGACAGACAATACACTTCACATAGAACAGACCCAGGGTGGGGAAAAGCTGGCCTGTGAATGGTTCACATGGCAGATTTCAGTGCCCCTCCACAGCTATAAACACATACATAGACCAGACTACACTCACCAAGCAACTTCCCCTACTCCAACAAAAAACACGGGTCAAAGACATCCTTCCATTAAAGCGTCACAAGCACCACAGCAGCACCCTCCTCCCCATCAGCAACAGGTCTTAATGACCCGTTTTCCAAGTCTTTCATTCACCTTGGCAACTGGGAATTGTCCATCCCATCCCCAATTTAAAATGCATTTTTTTTCCCCAGCAAAACTGGGAAACACCTACTTTATATTTAATGTTCCCATTCACATTGCATAAATGTTTAAAAAAATATTTCAAAACAGCATTAAAAGATTTTTTTTGGGGGGTTCTGAAAAACGGTTACACTAATACAGAACACAAGTGAAAATATATTGAGAACCTAACTGATAAATTTGATATGCCAACCTCCATCCCCTCCTCCAAAATAAAAAAAAAAAAAATTGAAAGTTCAATGTGCAGAAATAAACTACGGGAAATCAATTTACTTGACAGCAACGGCAGAGGAAACTTGCTGACAGTATGTGAAGCACTTTAACGTCCCTGTGCCCAGGTCATATCTCTTCATGCCAAATGGACACTGCTAGAGGTGAAGCGACTGCCAAGAACAGTCCACACAGGGGTCAGAAGAATGGCTTTGAACACAGCTTGAGGTCCAGATGCACTGATGGTTACACACTGTGGCTCAGCTAATCTCCTACAACACATGTCAGAGTATAGAATCTATAAAAGAACCAAGCATCTTTCCTTTTACTGTCTTTTTATGTTTCTTAATCATCTTTCTGCGGTGTTCGTACACCTGCTCATATACCGCTGGCACAACGAAATGCAATAAAAATTGAATCCTACCAGATAGGCTACAGGACTACGCTAGAATGACTAACTACTAAGTAGTGTCTGTGGGTGGAAAAACTTTGCAAGAAGGAAAATCTGTTGGGTCACAGGGACATCATTCCTAAACTATGCAAAGATTTAGTGATGGGGAGAAAAAAAAACCCATACATCAACAATCTGGAATTTTAGCCAAAAACCTATTGAGGAAGGAAAATAACAAGGTTTTAAATGCTATCCAGGGCATGGTTAGATTTCCCCCCACTTTGAGTGACAACGAAGAGAGAAAAATAGAAGTCTGATAGGATCTAGATTTCCCAATGGTTACAAAAAATTATGTCTGTGTTGCTATTGTACTGTAGAGTTCCCCTCACTTTAACTGGTGAAAGATGTCCATTGGGACAGAACAGTGGGAGAAAAAATATTTGTAATGGTGCCCTGGACAGCAGTAAAAACTCAACAGGGGTTTCAATACTTCCTCACTCTATCCAATACGAACATATGCTATAATACACGGTTGTACCCACAGAGAAAGGATGAGAAGCCATTTACCTTCAGATGATCTGCCTACATTCCTTATTTAGTAATGCGCTCGCCTGTAAATGTAAACTAATGAGATCTATTAAAATGATTTCTCAGACCAGTGAAGAACTGACATGAAAGCATGTGAAAAGAAGCCTTGAGCTACACCTTCTGGCTGCAAAAGAAAACACGAAAACACATACGCATGCAAAGTAACACGTGACCAAAAAGGAGTGCTCTTAAAGTTTAGGGGAAAAAAAAATAAAAAATACAACCCACACACAAATACCACAGGGTACACGGTCTTAAGTAATCTATTAATACTCAAAAATAGACCAACGCATACTAGCCTTGTAAATCCCATAAGAGTATTCTTAACCACTTGCCATCCTGAGGATTTACACCCCCCCCCCCCTCCTTCCTGACCAGGCCTCTTTTTGCTATACGACGCTGCACTAGTTCAACTGATAATCGCACGGTCATGCAATGCTGTACCCAAACGATAATTATGTCCTTTTTTCACACAAATAGAGCTTTCTTTCAGTGGTATTTGATCACCTGTGCGCTTTTTATTTTTCGCACTATAAACAAAAAAAAAAAAAAAAAAAAACTTTGAAAAAAAACAATATTTTTTACTTTCAGCTATAAAAAAAAAAAAAAAAAAAAATATATAGTAAACTCAAAGTTAGTCTTAAATTTAGACCATAATGTATTCTGCTACGTTTTTGGTAAAAAAAAAAAAAAAATCCCAATAAGTGTATATTGATTACTTTGTGTGAATGTTATAGCGTCTACAAACTATGGTATAGATATTGCAATTCACGCCATTTTTCTGCTACACAGCGCTGCACTAGTTTAACTGACATCGCGCGGTCATGCAATACAATACATAAATAAAATTTATGTCCTGTTTTCACACAAAGAGCTTTCTTTCGGTGGTATTTGATCACCTGTGAGCATTTTATTTTTGGCGCTAAACAAAAAAAGTTTGAGAAAAAAAAAAAAAAAAAAATTCTAATCATCGCAGTAAGTGTATATTGATTGTAGATGCTATAACTTTCACACAAAGCAAACTATAGTATAGATAATGGAATTTACGAAGCTTTTACTTTCTGACTGCCTATCACATTTCTTGAGGTGCTAGAATACCAGGACAGTACAAACACCCACAAATGACCCCTTTTCAAAGTAGACACCCTAAGCTATCTGCTGAGAGGCATATTGACTCCATGGAAGATTTATTTATTCTCCACAAGTTTTTGGAAAATGACAATTTTTTTTTTTTTTTTACACACAAAGTTGTCATTTAAATGGTATATTTCTCACACAAGCCATGGGTATATGTGGAATTACACCAGGGATGTTGAATTCCTATCGCCCGACACACCAGGACATGTAGTTCCGAGCGTTGGGCAGGTAGTTTTTTTTGCCTCCTTTAGCCCTGCTGTGGGCAAGCAGCGGGCTCGCCTGTCAGGTGAAGCAATTGGCGGCAGCCTCTCCGCGCTGCCCCGCCGTGAGGTTTCCCAGGCTCCACTTGCCAATCGGTGGGCCTGGCTCGCCGTTGGCTAGAGAGCAGGGAGAAGAGCAGGCAAGTCCACTCCTCCCCCCTTCTTGTGCTGACCCGGAAGTGACGTTACGATGTCACTTCTGGGTCCCCGATGAGAAATTGCAATACAATCCCTGGGAAAGAATGTAATATGATGCAATGTATACCACATTACACTCAGTGGAGCAGATAGGAGACATGCAGGGTCTTTTAGACCTTGGATGTCTGGGACCAAAAAACTTTTTTTTCTTCATCACATAGGGGACAGAGTCTCCTATGTGAAAAAGAAAAAAAAAAAGTTTTTTTTTTTTGTAAAAAATGAAAGTTACACCCAAGCACATCCGCATTCAAAAAAATAGTTACACCCATCACATAGGGGACAAAAAGTCCCCTATGTGCTGAGTTTTTGGCGACAGGTTCTCTTTGAGACTTCCAGGGTCTACAAGACGATGCATGCCTCCCCTGTACTACACTGGATGTAATGTAGTGTACAGCGCACTGCATTACATTCCATAATTATCACTTCAGTGCACCACTAAATGACAATTTAGATCTTGCATTGTTTACACCCACAATTTGCACAATAGTCACTTTTTTTTAATGGATTCTTAAGTGAAAAATAGAGGAGTATTAGGTAAACGCAATGTTAAACAGACACCTAAATTTACTCTCCATCCAAGCCCAACACCAACCTCAACTAAGCCCTAACTGGGTTCCACCAAGGGTTTATAGGGCTATGCATGGGGTCCATACAATGGCTTGGGCGTTAAGAGGGGTCCGTAAATTCCTGGGTGTCAATAGGTGGTCAGTAAATGATGGAAAGGTAATTGGGTCAGCTAATCTTATAGGTCACTTTAGAGCTCCATGCCAACTCCTTGTCCTGAAGGTGAAGTGGCTAGAAGTGAAATAGTATTACCCAGGGATGGATGGTCAGCTACCAGCAAGGGCTGCCTTGAGTGGTTTCTATCAGATGTGTATTATAACTGGCATAGTTTACCAGTGTGCTGTGCATTGTGTGTCTAAACTTCCCTTTTTAGGATATAGGTCTATGTTAATTTCACACTGGGGGCTGAGGAACAAAACTAAGAAAAAAAAAAAAAAAAAGGAAAAATAGGCTACACACCTATAAGGATTCCCTTAAACCAATATTAGTATGACAGTATAGCATAAAACAGTAAAAACATATTGCATCAGAGATACAGATACCAATCCCAACCATGTAACCCTGCCCCCACAAGAAGAGACCCCCCCCCAAGATGAGAACGCCAAAAAAGGCATGCAAGGGAGGTGCCTAATCCGCCCCGATGCAAGGCCGCAGCACCCGTACCACCCCCCAACCCTCCCAAACCCCCAGCAACCAACTGGGAACACTTCGCACGCACGCACACACACACCCCAGATGAAGCACTCACCCACTTAATCCTCCCTACCCCCCCAAATGGTGATCCCAGTCTGATCTAATTGCCCGCCTAACACCAAACTACATAGACATCACAGGTATCATAGGAGCTGGTCCCATGTCCCTCTATGACTCTGACAGGGGGATAGTGAGGTAAATACAGCCAGTGAACGGCCGACATAAGCAACAGGTGGCCACTGGATAGTGGACTGGACCCTGTGGCTGAGAGATCTGATTCCAGGATAACCTGTAGAGATAGGATAGCGCCTCAAGAGTCCAAACCAGGCAATCAGATCAATAATGCAGAACTCACCGATGTATATATCAATATAGCCAATCCAAAAAGTCCTCGCAGATTGTATGCAGCAATGTAAGTCAGATGTAGAATCAAGTCTATGAATGTGCAGCATGTAGAAGGAAAATCACATAGAGCCTGCAGGTAGTTGAATTAGGCCGAATACCATGCACCATGAAAAACAAAAAGGCGATCCTCAATTGCAAGCCTCCTGTCTATAGGACAAAAACAGTGTATATGAAGTGTAGACATGGATAGATGCAGCACAAGCAGCTGAATAGGCACAAACATGTAATCTGAGCACCTGCCACAACAACCTCTGTGTACTTCCAGTCCAGCCTCTACAAGCCTGCACAGCTGATATGACCTAGATATCAACAATGGGTCACCAGTAGTCACTCTGTGATGGGACCGACTGGGTCCTGTCAACTCGTGATACCGCAGCTCGTGATACCGATGGTGCAGACCATGTCATGTGGAAATTCCGCCAGTCATCCGACTGATTGCTGGTTGCCATGCTCCATTAAGGAAAGCACCCTGACCATGAATGGGTAAAAAAAGTTCCGTTCAGGCCAGTAGTAGAGCCATGTGGTTTATGTGGCATGTGGAAAATGGAGGGAGGGGGTCCCCTCTGGGACCCCTGGTGGAATTACCTGATCAGCTAATACTGTACATGGAAGGGCATTTCATAAAGAACCATGTACAGCACTATCAATTGATTCCACATAGCAAAGTTTGCTTTGAAAACATTAAAGCAATACTAAAGGCCTAATTTTTTTTTCTAAATAGAACAAACATGTCATACTTACCTGCTGTGTGCAGTGCTTTTGCACAGGGCAGCCAGAATCCTCTTCTGGGGAAACCCACAGGCTGTCCTGGCCCCTCCCTCCTGTCAGGTGCCCCACAGCAAGCAGCTTGCTATGGGGGGCACCCGCTGCTCCATGTGTCCATTCACACATGGAGCAGCAGCTCGACCCCACACCTTCTCATTGGCTCACTGGCTGCCATTGACAGCAGCAGATGCCAATGGCTCCAGCTACTGTCTCGGCTAATGAGGAAAGGGAGTCCTGGGATAGCCGAGATTCCAGTGCATATTATTGGATCAAGAGTGGGGCTTAGGTGAGTATTGGGGGGGCTGGGGGATGCTGCACAGAGGTTTACCTTCATGCATAGAATATATAAGGGTAAAAAACATTGAGCCTTTACAACCACTTTAAGGCATAACAAGTGAGGTAATGAATAATATAGCTGGGGCTACAATACGAAGGAAGGAATAACGCATCAAGAAGTCGAGACAAATATGTTTTTAGAAAAGCACGATGTGAGTTATGAATTTCAAACAAGAGAAGTAAACATTCATTAAGTGATAAACTGCAGCTCCGGCAGTATGTTAAACACGAAAGCCTGTTTCACACACAAACATCTAACCGACTTGCCTTATACACATGCTTAGACATCAGGTCTGTCACATGCAGGTCTTTTAACAGAGGAATCATAATCATTTTGTGGCCTAGATAATTTTGGCAGATGGAATCGCCATCTATCATGTAGTGCGTAAGCATCGCTATTCATAGTTTTAAAGTGGATTCTCTTCAAGAGAATGACAGTGCATCATCTAATGTTCTTCTGCACAGCTAGAATAACCAGAAATCCACCTGTAAGCTCTTTCAGTCCAGAGTAAAAAGACGTGATCAAAACATAATCCTAAAGAGTCAGAACTATAATATACTGCTACAGTTGTCTTCCTCCATTTCTTGTGCCAATCTCATCCTTGGTGGTACTTTTTTGCGGTTTAGTCAAATAAAAGTCGTTGAATATATACAAATAGTTTTTTTTGTCACTGATCTTCACTTTATCAATTAGATAAACTGTGGCTTAGCAGATACTAGTGTCCCACTAGAATATCTGGCCATGTGCTGGGGCTAAAGATAACCATCTGTACAGCCTCTCTTCTGACCACTGGACATCTCAATTGGAAGAAAGAGGAAAAAAAAAAAAAAAAAAAAAAAAAAAAAAAAAAAAGAAGAAGGGCTGGTTCACACCATAGAAATGCAGTCCAGATGTGTTTCTGCATGCTTGTTTTGATGCATTTTTTATGCGTTCTGGTTCAATTTTACCCCATTCTTCAATTTAAATAGGGACATGTACGTTCCAGTAAAGCTCTGTGCAGGAAAAATGCAGCCGGTTCTACTTTTTTTTTTCTGCAACCGGAACACGCTGGGTAAACCTTTTGCCTTCAGAAACACTTAATAGTGTTACTAAACCAACAACAGTAAAATCCATCTTTACAAGCAGTAAAGCATGCTTGTTATACTCACTGTGGAACCGAAGGGGTTAATCCTCTGCATTGTGTAAAAAAGCCATTTGATCCTGCCTTCTCTGATCCTCCCCTTCCATTGCCCCCTCTTAACTCCTGATAAGACATATGGTGTGGAAATACTGCCCAAGCTCAGTTTGGAGTGTATTGCTAGTGTTTTTTTTTCCCTTGGAAGAGTGCATGTGATCAGCACAGGGCCAAATAGCACTGTCGAGACAGAGGTTAGGGGTTTTGCATCCTCCTAGAGCTGAATGTTCATGTTTTGTGTACTGTGGGAGACCAGATAGTGAATGCAGGGTCCTGGGTTTAGTAACACTAAAGAATAGTGACTCAAAAGTCTTGAAACCAGCAAAACACACACCGGAAAAAAAAAAAAAAAAAAAAAAAAAAAAAAGAAGGGACTAGACAGGTTTGAAAAACCAAGTTCATTGCTTATGTTCAAGTTAGGGCAGTTTCTGATGTCTATAAAGCAAAAACAGGTAAAACTATATATGCACACATTCATAACACACATAGGCAGTCTCCGGGTTACAAACAAGTTCTGTAGGTTTGTTCTTAAAGCAGTAGTAAACCACATTAAAAAGAACATTCCCTGCATACCAGCCCATTATGTAAAACTTACCTAAAAAACACCCTCCAGCTGTGCTCTGTCACTGCTGTAGAGGCTTCCATCTTCTCCCGGTCTTCCTTCCAGGTTCGTGAGGTCCAGCCATCTGGCTGGCTGAGCCGCGATGTCACTCCCGCACAAGCACACAGGAATCACGGGCCAAGGTACAGTGCTTTGAAGGAACAACACGGGCATTCTGATCCTTCAGAGCACATGCACCAGCTTAAAAAACAAAAAAATAAATAAACCAAACAACCCCCCCCCCCCCCCCCCGAATTTCTCCTAAATGGTGCACACATTTAGAAGATATGTTACCTACAGGTAAGCTTATAATAAAGTTTCTTTACTCCTACTTTAAGTTGAATTTGTATGCAAGTTGGAATATGCACATTTTTTAAGTGTAACTTTTTTTTTTTTTAAGTTTTGGATAGCAAATGGAAGGGTTAACTGGCCATGCAGTGATGTGGGATCTGACAGGTCCGCTGGGCTGTAGGTGGCAGTATGCAGTGAGCAACAAGATGGCTGCCCAGCAGTTTCCAGTACCAGCGCAACGTCACGCTGCTTCCATTCTTAAGTACGTTGGATGTTCTAACACATACACACCAAAAAAACAAACAGTTCACCTGTAAACAATATTTGTGTATTTGATACAACCAAAATTTTACACTCCTTGTCATCAGAAATATTGGCCTTGATTCAATATATTTGTTCTTATTGAGAATTAGAAAGCACTGTTCATGCAAGTTAAGAAGGCATGAGAACACAAAAAAACTGCTACAGACAGCGAAAGCAAAAGATGGGAGCCATGCCAAAAATCCAGCAAGTCATTTCAATTTTCTGTGCATTACGTATATTACTAAACAAAGATAAAACCCCACTACTAGAGAAGCATTAATCAAATACATTTATATAATAAAAAGACCACTCTTGGTCTACAATCCGTGGACTTGAACCTACCCAGGGCTGCAAAAACTATCCTTTTACATTTTTCTAAGCTATGGAAAAATATCCTTCCAGGAATGTACCTGTACGGGCAACTGATAGCAACAAAAGTCTTCTGCCGTTTGTTTAAATGGGAGCAGTAGGATGCCTTGATAAACTAATTCAAATTATTATTATTATACGGTATTTATAAAGCGCCAACAGTTCGCTCAGCGCTGTACATTACAATGGGAGACAATACACGAGACAGTACAACAATACAATGCGATACACGAGGGGTTTGAGGGCCCTGCTCCTTGGAGCTTACAATCTAGGAATGAAGTCATGCTTTGCCCATGCAGGCAAAGAACCAAAGCCAAATGAATATACTCTCCCACAGTAGAACATATTCCACTTTTCTGCTATCTCGCAGTTCTGACAGTCTGCTAAACATGAAAACCCCCCTTGTGTAGACAAATACTATTCGGGCTGTAGCTTACACAGGACTATGAACCTTCGATGTCACACTGTTGTGACCACTGATTGGCCCAGTGCTGTCTCAAGGAAAGAGGCACACTTTTTAGATCAAAATATAATATATTTTCGGCAGTCCCAGCAGCTAAATGGAGGTGACTGCAGGGGGGGGGGGGGCTACTCTTTGCCCAGCATGTTAAAAAAAAAAAGTTTTAAAATACATTAATGTAGACAGACTGCTCTTCTGCACAATAAGACACTGCTATACCCTTCCTGAGACTGCTTAGTTGTAGGACATGATGGTCAAGGGGTTAGGGAGCGGTTGGTGCACATGACAAGGCTGCATGGTGTCATCTAGAGATAAACAAGCAGTACATGACTTGACTTTATCTGATAAAGCTTAAGACCTCTTCTACAATAACTAATTCACAGGGTAACACAACTAGCAATGTGCTCACTGTGAATAAAGGAGTTCTATGGTGACAGCATACGCTTTCATTTTATAAAATCATTGTAAGGCTCCATGTACACTAGCATTTTTTAAGCTCAAAAAACCGCTGGATAAAAAATGCCAGTAATAGCGGTTTTTAGTAGCATTTAGAAGTGTTAGCGTTTTATTAGCATTTTTAACAGTACATGTAGGGAAAAAAAAAAAAAAAACGCTAGGAAAAAAAGCATTTTTTCTGCTCCTAAAAGCTGAAGCTTGAAAAACACTTAGCCTACAATAGTGTGCATGAACACATAGGATAATACCATTTGCTTTTAGGGGGAGAAAAAAAACCCACACGCTCATAACTAGCTGCTAGGAGCTTAAAAAGAAGCTAGTGTGCATGGAGCCCAATAGCAATACAAACAATATTTGAGGATCCAGCAAAGGATTACTACAAAAATCGCCTTTCATGTTGCGAGTTCTGCCAGTCTGTTGGTCATCTTTTTCACAACGTCCTGGTCCCCTGCATGCTTTGCAGCATCTCATCTGTTTATTTTCAATTTCTAAGGACTACATATTCCATGGTACCTTGCTGCTTGTAAGCACGGATTCCTGTATTTATTTCATTTCTGAAGCACATCCTCCGCAGCACCTCTGTAGTTCAGAAGGCAGGCTCTGAAATGTGTGACACAGCAATGCCTACCCACAGGGCATAGTGAACACGTCACAGAATTCCATAGGTAAAAAAAAAAGGTGGAAAACTTCACAAAGCACGTTTACAAACTTAAGGACCAATCAGATTAATAGGAGTAGGCTAGGAATAATTGAAGTGCAATGTGGAAAATATACGAGTTTACATTTTGACATGTTTTAAAAGCTCTTCCATTGGTCTTAAACTACATATTTTGGAGTATGAAATGGTTTAAACTTTTCTGTTTATATTACTTTCTACTACACTGACTGTTCATCACAAATGATTCTTTGTTCATATTTCAAGTCAAAGGTTTACAACCACGTCAAAGTAAAGACAAAGCACATTGCTCTATATCAGGGGTCTCCAAGCTTTCTAAATAAAAAGGGCCAGTTTACTGTCCTTCAGCCCTCAGGGGGGCCAGACTATGTGCCAGTGGGAGTAGAATGGGCAGACTCAAATGGACCACTCTGTCTTTTTCTGCCGTCACTTTTCTATGTAGAAAATGCTCTGGAATCAATGGAAGTAAAAAATGCCCCATCACTGCTTTTAATGAAAGGAATACTGTAGTGACCGATTCCATCAGTTGGAGGAACAGTGCCCCATCATTGATGTCAGTGGACGGAATTGTACTCCCATCATTGATGTCAGTGGATGGATAGGTGCCCCATCATTGATGTCAATGGATGAAATTGTGACCCAAGGGACTCTTTCGTCCCCACTTTCCCTACATTCTGGGGGTCACAGAATGCACCTAATACTGCACTCCTGTGACCCAGTATCAGCCAACAGCGGTCTAAAGTCTGCTCTCTGTTGACCTCACTCACCCAGTCCAAGCTCTGTGGCGATCTCGACAATGTCAGGATCCACCCAGATGCACAGCTGAGTGCCTGAGACAGCTGCTCCAGCCCCCTCCACAGCCCAGTGCTCCAGTGAGCATTGGAAGAGCAGAACAAAGCCTATGACTGACCGTCCCAGACTCTCTGCTCACTGAAGACCAGGAACTGAGTGATCAGCAGTCTATAAATAACTCAGTTCTCGATGTAGAGCCAGCGGAGGGACAGCTGCAGAATCAGATCAATGCTGCAGCCATCTAGGAATGTTTGTGCTTTTAGGATTCCCACACTTCTCTTTATAAATAGTGAGCAGCAAAGGGGTGGGGTGCTATTGTGTGTGAAATGCAACACACATACATTAAAGTTCAGTACAAGTCCTTACACCAATCACATTATCCCACACAGCTATTTTGGGAGACGCGTCTGTAGAAATGAGTAACATAAATGCAAGTGAACTGTGACAGAAACAGATATCAGTGTCAACATCGATTTACTGATTCCAAAATAAAGGTTTTTTTAAAACAAGTTTGAAAAATTGAAAGACTGAAAGGTGTGTGCTCACTGAGATTTGCCACTCTTACATTCCAGCATGTATTTGTGCTTATTGAGGCATTTACCTGATTATTTTTTTTTTGCAGTCCCTTACAAATTTATAAATGCCCACTATAGAGGCCACCTGCATATCAATCAATGTAAATAACATCCATGCTCAAGGCCCAACTCTTTGCTTAAAACCAAACTTACCCAGCCACTGCCCCATCACACTTCTTTGCCGGTTTCCTATTGCAGCATCCCTAAATGCAGTACGTTTCTGCAAGTCCAGGGCAGGGGGCAGAAGCCAGAGTAATTCAACACAGAAGAGGAGTGGTGCTGGGATCTGTGACCAGGTGAGTCTGTGGGGACAGCACCAGTGATAGGTCAAATATTGCAGCCAGAGCTGCCTTTTAATTTTTAAGATACGTTTGATAGTCATGTATTTATTTTTATGTCAAAGCTGGAGTTGGGCTTTAAAGCAGAAATACACTGCACTTCTTTCCGCAGCTATCACACGTAGGAGCAGATGATTCATGCAGCACATATATAACATACATTCCTATCGACATACTAAAGTTAAAGTGGAATTCCAGGTTTTACCTAGTCTTCCCTCCCCTCCTAACACCTATGAGGACTAACCTGTCAAAGAACGATCTGTATACTTGCCTATTTTCAGCCCACACTGGTCCTGTCACGTGATCTCCTGTCAGCCAACACAGTCTGCATGAAGATGAGAGAGCTCTTGACAATGGATAGTTATGCATGGGAACAGTGTCGTCACCCATAAACTTACTATGGTGCTCCCCACTCTCCCCTGCAGCAGCTACTGGCTGATAGAGTGGTGCCGATCATGTGATCAGAGCAGGCTGAAAATAGTCAAGTACACAGATGTTTCTTGCATAAGTCAGTTAGTATAGGTGTTAGGAGGGAGCATTTTTAAAATTAGTTGGGTAAAGCCCAGAATTCCACTTTAACCGCCTCCCGCCCGCCATATAGTAATATGACGGGCGCAAGGCGGTTCTCTCGTTCTGCGAGAACATCATATGACATCCTCCCATTCTCACCGCGCATGCGCGGCTCCGAGAGCGCGGCGAATGGCGGTGCGCTGTGCCCCTCGGACACAGCGGATCACCGATCTAAGGAAAGTGCCGAATATGTCGGCTCGGTCATGTGATCAGCTGTGTCCAATCACAGCTGATCACATGTAAACACGGAAATGCCAGTTATCGGCATTTCTCTCCTCACGAGCTGTCACGCCGACAGCTCCAGAGGAAAGCAGAGCCGGTATTCGGCATTCCTCGGAGGGGACATGTACACAGATCATCAGAGCACTGATGATCAGTGTGCCCTGATGATCTGTGTAGCCCCAGCAGCGCCACCTGTCAGTGTCCATCAGTGCCAGCTCTGTGCTTTTCCATGCCACCTGCCAGTGCCCATCAGTGCCACATTTCAGTGCCCATCAGTGCCACATATCAGTGCCCATCTGAGCTTCCTTTCAGTGCCACCCATCAGTGCCACCTATCAGTGCTGCCAATGCTGCCTAACAGTGCCATATATGAGTGCTGCCTTTCAGTGCCCATCAGTGATGCCTGTCAATGCCCATCAGTGCCACCTACCAGTGCCTCCTCAACAGTGCCCATCAGTGCAGCCTCATTAGCGCACATCAGTGAAGGAGAAAAATCACTTTTTTACAAATTTGTATAACAAAAACTAAGAAAAAAACGTTTTGTTTTTTTCAAAATTTTCAGTGGTTTTTAGTTTAAGAAAAAATAAAAAAACCCAGAGGTGATTAAATACCACCAAAATAAAGCTCTGTCACAAAAAAATGATAAAAATGTAATATGGGTACAGTGTTGCATGGCCGCACAATTGTCAAAGTGCAACAGCGCTGAAAGCTGGAAATTGGTCTGGGCAGAAAGGGGGTATAAGTGCCCTGTAGGCAAGTGGTTAACCACTAGCCTACAGGGCACTTATACCCCCTTCCTGCCCAGGCCAATTTCCAGCTTTCAGCATTGTTGCACTTTGAATGACAATTGTGCGGTCATGCAACACTGTACCCATATGACATTTTTATCATTTTTTTGTGACAGAGCTTTATTTTGGTGGTATTTAATCACCTCTGGGTTTTTTTCTTCTTAAACCAAAAACCACTGAAAATGTAAAAAAAAAAAACAAAAAAAAAAAAAACACGTTTTCTTAGTTTTTGTTATAAAATTTTGTAAAAAAGTGATTTTTCTCCTTCACTGATGTGCACTAATGAGGCTGCAGTGATGGGCACTGATAGGCGGCACGGATAGGCGGAACTGACTGGCGGCACTGCTATGTGGCATTGATGTGCACTGCTAGGCACTGAAATGTGGCATTGATGTGGCACTAATGTGGCATGGATGAGCACCGACAGGTGGCACTGCTGGGCTACACAGATCCTCAGTGCTCTGATGATGTGTACATGTCCCCTCTGAGGGATGCCGATTACCGGCTTTCCTCTCGAGCTGTCAGCGTGACAGCTCGTGAGGAGAGAAATGCCGATAACCGGCATTTCTCCATTTACATGCGATCAGCTGTGATTGAACACAGCTGATCAACAGAGCCGAAGATGTTGGCTCGGTCATGTGATCGGTGATCCGCTGTGTCCGGGGGACACAGTGTACCGCTGATCGCCGTGCTGCGTGCTCCCGGAGCCGCGCATGCGCAGTTAGAATGGGAGGACGTTCTATGACGTCCTCCCAGAATGAGAGAACTGCCTTGCACCAGTCATTGTACTATATAGCGGGCTGGAGGCGGTTAAAAGCAGCTTAAAAACAAAAATGCAGCTCTTTACCCATTAAAAGTGCAACTCTAAGCTCACCCCACCAATCATCATTCCCCTGGGGGTTCTCATACAGACCAGCTGCTTTGCCTCTTAGCAGCTCTGCAGTTTTGGAGCACTTGCCTCAGCTCTGTGCCACAGGTCTGACAGGAGGGGGGCAGAAGACAGAAACTGCAGGCATTTATGGCGTCAGGACCCAAGGTATAAACCCAACAGATGGCGCATGCACTGGGAGCCTCCTTGACCTAAACTATAAAGTTATGTACCCTTTAATAGGATACCCAAGCATGAGAAGGCTGATAAGAGGATATTAAAAAGTCAACACTAACCTATGGGCTATAAAATGCATTCCCATACTGCACCAGTTCTTAGTCACATGAACTAAGGCCAGCATGTTAGGTTGCATTTTCTGCAGCAAAACTGCATTCTGGACACCAAAGTCTTCACATGCTCTCACCAAGGACTCTGGTGGACATCAGTGCCTCAGTGCAAAGACCTAGCAGCTCCTCTATACTTCTTATTACAGAAATGGACAATAAGGCTACCAGGTCAAAAACAAAAATTAAAAAAATACACTGAATCTTTATTACAAAAATAGCTTAAAACCTAATAACGGGAAACTACTGCTCTTTGCGACAATATTCTTTTCACTATTACGTCCCGGATAATCGCATTACCATGCTTATTTAGGATCCTCACTGATTTTGCATCCTTCAACGGTCTCAAAATCAACTAATCCAAGTCCCAAGTTATGGATATCCCTCTAACCCCCTCTACTCTGACTTCATTACAATCTTCATTCTCCTATAGTTGGACTACCAAACTCCTCTATCTGGGGGTCCACCTAATATATCAGGCGAACTATCCCCCCTATTAGATTCCTGGTCCCCTTTCTCTGCTCTTGGTCACAATTTTCTATTTCCTGGGATAGGCCGTTTAAAAGCTGTCAAAAAGGTCTTTCCTACCTAAACTCCTCTACTACTTTCTACCCGTCCAAGTCCCATCCGTGGTGCTGCGAGTTTTACAAAATACAGTTCTCATTTATCTGGCAAACCACTAGGCTTCGAAATAATAGGTCTACAGTGTACAGACAAATACAAATGGAGGTTTGGGAATTGCACATCTTCTCCACTATTATAGGACAGCACAATTAGCCCCACTTACCTGACTCCATTCTACTACCGAAGCCCTGAATGGGTATTGTTGGATAAATTGGACTGTGTAACACAGCTTTTAAATCCCTGCTCTGGCCACCACCACCTCCCTAGTGCCCCCCCAACTCATTCCCTTAGAGTCAAGTACTCATGTGGTCTTATTTCTCCATATCTCCCACTATTAAACCTGACAAACTGCCCCTTGTTCATTCCTGGACTTGAGGCCACACTCAGATTCCAGTGGCGATGTCTACCCTCTACTGGACTCTAACGGTGTCAAGTCTTAACTATTTTTGTGATACACAGATGAGGCACAGTCATGGGAACTCTTTAGTTATATCCAACTTAGACACTTTGGTCACTTCCTGCTTTTGAACAAATCTGCCCCTTTCACACTGAGTAAATGCCATGCAGACCCAGACTCTCCAGGCCTCATCTCACTTTTATATACTTGCCTTAATTCTTCCACATCTACCAAGAAAACAACTTATGTGGCAAATTGGGAATAATACTTGGGAGTATCTTGGAAGACTGGAAGGATATCTGGTCGACTACAGCCACTTGCTTGTGGAATGTAATCGTGCACTTATGTTCTTATGCACTTGTATCTTACACCGGTTTGTATCTCTAAATTTGTACCCGACCATTCTTTTCTCTGTTTTCGGTTGTGCGGACAGGAGGGCACAATGGCCCATTATCTGGTGGACCTGTCAGACGCTCCGTAGGCTTTGGATTCGGGTGTACACCTTGATCGACACTCCTCCACTATGATCTACAGAAAAACCAGGTGGAGGCACTACTACTCAAACCTATACAAGAGGTGCATAAAAAAAAAAAAAAAAAAAACATGCAAAACTAATCAACTGTTTATTTCTACTAAGCAAACTGTAGCTCACTCCTGGAAGTCACCTGTTTTCTGTTTCAAGGAAGTCAAAAGCCGCCTGACCAGCTTCATGGTCAATGAGAAATGGACAGCCATATTGGAAAATAAACTTGATACATTTTTTAAAGATCTCACCCTCCTGGATAGATTATTGCCAATCTGATTTGAGAGCATTGCAACTATGGCCACTTCTGCCCTTCTCTCCCTGTTGCAAGACTGAACCATTAGGCTGAAGCAAATCTGCAGGGTGCTACTTTCTCCCTCTTTTCTACCCCATTCTGTTACTCTTCCTTCCCTCTTTTCCATCCACCTAGTTTTCACATTTCTCTTACTTCACCTCTCTCACTTTCCTCATCTTCAATCCCCCGCCCCCCACCCCTTCCCTTTATCTAGTTGGGCCATTTAGTTTTTGGCCTTCATTTTACAACACCGGTAGAGCCTGCAAGTAGAGCCTCAATATGCCCATAGGGCTCTGTTTTTTTATGGCTTTCCCTGTCCCGTGGTACAACTTGATTCACCCTCCAGAAAACCTGTGCTCACTACAACTGTTCCATATGATTCTGCTGGCTCTAGTAGCTCAGATGTTACCGACTAATTTTGGTACCTGCAACAGGGTGTCCCAGCCCCTTCTTTTGTAATCTATAATCCAGTTTTGGTTTCTCATTATGTACTTCATTTTTTGTATACATGTAAACTATCAAAAATGTACTGAACTAGAAAAATAGCTTAAACAATCAAGGTCACCAATAAATTAGGAATATAAAGGCTTATATTTATTAGGGGAACTACCCTTGGTCCCTCAAGGACTGCAAGCCCCCCCACATCCAAATGCAGCAAAAGAGACCCACATGATTATATTTTCATTAACAGACAGAATGTCAGTTTGGTGCTGGTAACCATTGCCTTGGTTTCTTGAAAATATGAAGAAAAAAAAAGATCAAAATTTTGCCTGTCCACAGAAGAGTTTCTGGGTACTGTTGTGGATCATCTACTGTAGTGTGTCCTGAACCATCCTAAGAGAGCCACAATCTTCTTTTGACAGTAGTTATTTCCTATATTATAACCAGCTATTTACCCAAGTTGTTTTGGTAGACTGATGAACACAGATGTTATCAAGTGCAAGGATGCATTGCCACCTGCTAAGGGAGTGTGTGCTGTGATTAGTAATAATAATAATAATAATAATAATAATAATAATAATAATAATAATGCTAAATTCCTTTCAGTTATTCCACTGTGGATTGGTATAGACTCTAGTATAGAGAGAGAAAGAAAAAAAAAAACGAAAAAGAAAACAAAAAACGAAAACGAAAAAAAAAAAACAAAAACAAAAAAACGAAAACCCCCCCCCCCCCCCCCAAAAAAAAAAACAAAAAAACAAAAAACTTTGTAACCCCTCTTCTAAGCTTCCTATTCTACAGAGATCGTCTGGCATCCAATTGTGAGAATTCAATATAAAGCAGGGTAGGTCAAAGCTGTTTTGATTAGAACACCAAACTCCAATTACCCTCGATCAAGAACTTTAGTTCTGGATATTCATATAAATTTTTCCATAAAGCACCCCAATTTAACCAATTTGTTCAACAAAGATACAATATAAAACATAGGCGTTTGTTAAATAAGATTATGATTGTAACATGAAATGGTCAAAACTGCTCTTCAAAATAATAGGTCAAGTCAAATGTGTTTTTTTATGTACAACTATTGAGAATTTTCTCAAGTGTCTGATAGCAGTTTCACCATGAATCAATTCACACCCAACTACAATAAAACTGGGAGAAAGAAAAAGGATTCAACAGCCAAAATCATTTAACCCAATTCTCATTCCTATCATAGCAAAAAAATATTACTTGAAATCTAGTAGCAAATGGACAACCACTAGATTATAAAAAGGTCACTTACTGTAGGTCTTAGATCAGTCAACCAGAACTCTGTGGAACCTTGAGGTTCCTCCAAAGGTTGCTAGAGGGTTTAAGCAATGAACAAATTCAGCCTACCAGATAAACCACTGACACCAATCATCTTTCTAGAAATCTAAGGGGAGCATTCTTCCCACTGATCAGCAGGCTACTGTAATGTAAACTGTAAATATACAATTTTCTGCCAGGGATTCCTCAAGACCTAAAGAATTTCAAGGATTCCTCTGTTAAAAAGGCTATCAAATGTAGCTTTTAGATCCAAAAGTCTTATTTTGTGAATATCTGGCATATATCAAAGTCTCGGATGAAGACCCTCCTCAGACTGTTGCACAGAACAGCCAATTAAGACTTTTTATTTCCCCATTTTTTGCACTCTGAGTTGGAATGGTAAAGTTGTTATTATTTCAAAAGACACTGATGTTCAAGGAAGAACAAAGTAGCTGTGTGCAGTATCTACTAAATAAGAAGCCAACTCATTCTGCAGGGTGAAGGGGAAAAAAAAAAAAAAAAAAAAAAAAAACCACAACCACCACACAACCCTCTTTCCTCATCCCTTTTACAAACATTTATATATGCCAATTTCCATTATCCCCATGCTTCAAAGCATTTCCGTTTATGTGAGATCAATAAAAGGACACACCCCCCCCCTTTTTTTTTATTCATCAATCATTTGCTGAGCTTAGAAAACAGAGTTTTAGGGTTTTTTTGCCGCAAGAGGCAGACTTAAATTCTGCTTTACCTATACGAAGCCAACTGATTATTACAGCTTAGAAAAGGCCATCTTAACAATTCAGGAGCAATGGCACAAGGAAACACAGAAACAGAACACCTACAATAATTTGCATTTAGAATAGAAACCTTTAGGCCTCTTCACTCTTAATTACCATATAAAACACTGCATTTATCAAAACATTTTAAATAATCACCTTCTGTTTTGTCCCATAGCCACCAATCACATTTATTCAAATTGTCATTGTCTAATGCAGATTCGAAGCTGGTCGCATGTATTAAACTTAAAACAGACCCATTTCTAAGATATTCTTTCAAATTAAAATATACTCAATTTAATCAGTGTCTTTATGCATTACTTGCAGGTAAATTATTAACTCTCAAAAAACAGGTCAACTGTGATCTCTCCATTTGACAATGCTTTCATCTTCACTTTACCAACAAGGTCATTACCACCATTGTTCAGGTACCCTACCAGGTCAGAATCTGCGTCCTGGAATGATAGTGGCCAAACGATGACACATTTAGGTAAATCCTGGTGCCTTTATATAGTATTTATGTTCTTTGCTTTGATCAGCTCTCTATGCCAGCTTATGAAGATAAAAGACAACAAAGTTACAAAGTACAACCTGCTTCATGGATCCTTTTGGTAGCGGAGACAAAAGCAATCATTTCTGCTGTTTGCAGCAGAACAATGACACTCTTCTAGGATACTCCCTCGCAAGACCTAGGCACAATCACTTGACAGGAGTTATTTTTTTAATCCATACTGCCAATCTTGAATGTTGTAACAGGTCAGTCATAAAGATTCTGAAAGGTCAAATAACTTCCAATAAACTATATAGCATAAGGGCCTGGTTTAAAAAGCCAATTTTTTTAAATCTAGTTAGATAGACCTTTGCTGCACATGGCAAATTTTGGTGCTCCAAGGTTAAAACTGACTAACCGACAACTGTCTGTATGGCCAACATTAGTCTTTAGTGACTGCTGTATACCGGTCACTTTGTTTATACAGTAGATATAAAAAAACCTACACACCCCTGTTAAAGTGTCAGGTTTTGTGATGTTAAACAAATGAGACAAAGATGAACCATTTCAGAACTTTTTCCACCTTTAATGTAGCCTATGAACTGTACCTGAATTGAAAAACAAACTTAAATCTTTTAGGGGGTAAACATAAAAAAATAAAATAATGTGGTTGCATAAATGTGCATACCCTCTTATAACTGGGGATGTACTGTGTTCAGAATCAATCACAATCAAAAATTATGTTAACTATGAGTCAGTACACACCTGCCATCCTTTAACCTGCTTCTGATTAACCCCAACTAAAGTTCAGCTGTTCTAGTAGGTCTTTCCTGACATTTTCTTAGTCACATCCTACAGCAAAAGCCATGGTCGGGAGAGAGCTTCCAAAGCATCAGAGGGATCTCATTGTTAAAAGGAATCAGTCAGAAGGGGGGTGCAAAAGAATTTCCAAGGCATTAGATATACCATGGAACAGTGAAGACAGTCATCAAGTGGAGAAAATATGGCACAACAGTGACATTACTAAGAACTGGACATCCCTCCAAACCTGATGAAAAAACAAGAAGAAAACTGATCTGGGAGGCTGCCAAGAGGCCTACAGCAACATTAAAGGAGCTACAGGAATATCTGGCAAGTACTGGCTGTGTGGTACATGTGACAATCTCCCGTAATCTTCATATGTCTGGGCTATGGGGTAGAGTGGCAAGACCGAAGCCTTTTCTTATGAAGAAAAACATCCAAGCCTGGCTAAATTTTGAAAAAACACATCTGAAATCTTCAAAAAGCATGTGGGAAAAGGTGTTGTGGCCAAAAAGTTCAACCTTGGTTTCATCAGACAATAATTTCAAAAGATATGTTTGGCGCAAAAACACCACTGCACATCACCAAAAGAACACCATACCCACAGTGAAGCATGGTGGTGGCAGCATCATGCTTTGGGGCTGTGTTTCTTCAGCTGGAACTGGGGCCTTAGTCAAAGTAGAGGGAATTATGAACAGTTCCAAATACCAGTCAATATTGGCACAAAACCTTCAGGCTTCTGCTAGAAAGCTGATCATGAAGAGGAACTTCAACTTTCAGCATGACGACACAAAGCATACATCCAAATCAACAAAGGAATGGCTTCACCAGAAGAACATTAAAGTTTTGGAGTGGCCCAGGTAGAGCCCAGACCTGAATCTGATCGAAAATCTGTGGGATGATCTGAAGAGGATCTGGAGATACCCTCGCAATCTGACAGATTTGGAGTGTTTTTGCAAGGAAAAGTGGGCAAATATTGCCAAGTCAAGATGTGCCATGCTGATAGACTCATACCCAAAAAGACTGAGTGCTGTAATAAAAACAAAAGGTGCTTCAACAAAGTAAATAGTTGAAGGATGTGCACACTTAAGCAACCATATTTTAGTTTTTTATTTTTACTTCCCCCCCTCTAAAATATTTCAGTTTGTTGCTCAACTGAGTTGTATGGTTTATAGGTTATATTAAAAAAGGTGGAAAGTTCTGAAATTATTTTTCTGTATTTTTTTTTACATCACAGAAACCTGACATTTTAATTGTGGTGTGTAGACTTTTTATATCCACTGTACAGGTAACTCTAGGTTACTGCCCTATCAGCTGCCTGACCTCAGACACTGCCACCTAGACCCTAGGACGCATATCACTATCAAATAGCGTCTTGTAATTAAAAGAAAAAAAGCCAGCAACTGTCAGACTTCAAGTGACAGCTGACCTGACACTCAAGTTAAAGTTTTAGGGAAGAGTAGGTAAAGCTAAAGATAAAAAAGCAAAGGAAAGCGTTTATTTAAAAAAAAAAAAAAAAAAAATTTCCCCCTCAACCAAGAAAATTCCTCTGTTCAGAACTGCTAGCAATACCATGATCTGGATAAATGAGAGCTTTTACAGACACAATTTTGACACATAGTAGCTTACGGAGACATTTGTCACTTTTCCCATTAGGGACAAAGTGATGGCATCCCCGGATAGCACCGTCTCCAATATGTGCCTAGGCAGAGTTCTTGCTCTCCTGCTCTAGCAGAACAGGGTGTCTGGGTATGGGTGATCTCACTAACATGACAGTGCTCATCACCAGAGAAAGCTCAGGACCAAAATCTTGCAAGATGCTCCTGAACTGTGAAGAACATTCTCATAGGATTTGAGATCATCAGCTCTCTTGGGATAATGCAAGAAACCCCTGCAATGTCATGCTCACCTAGGCAAGCATTCCAGACTCTGGTGCTTAAAAGAAGCACTCTTACATGTTTTCATTTTTTTTTTTAATCATTTTCACTGTGCTTTTTTACATGGGCAGAAACAGTTCATGCGCCGTCTGCTTTAAAACAGAATATGCACTTGTTCAATAGGGACTGGTTTCCCCTAAAGCTGAACTCCAGGCACATATATAGGACAAAATGAATGCAGCTTTGCAGTCAAATACATTATTCAATGTTTTTTTTTTTAATGCCAACAGTGAGAGTACCTGAATTCTACTTAGTGTCAGGCTTTTGGAGTTCCCTGCACAGAAAAGCAAAGGGAGGCAGCACAAGGAGCAAATACGTTATGCTGCAATGCAAAGAAGAGAAAAAGTGACAAAGGTAAGCTTAGTCTGCTGCTTCTCCTTTCACTGTCCAGTCACAGGCTGAGGATGGGGATAGGAGCTGTAACAGAACTGCAGCAGAGAAAACTCAGATCTCTTGTCTGGTCACACAGTACTGTGGCACAGCAGTGTAAGTCTCAGGACTGGACAGAAGAAAACCCAAATCCTTGTATAGGACAGAAAAAGTCTCATGTGTGTATTTAGTGCTTTGCCTGGAGTTCATCTTTAAAATCCAACTCTGAGAAGTGCACAAAACGTTACATTGTAGTGGAGGCCCCTGTACTGCAAGGGTTAAAGTGATAAAAGGTTCAGGTTTTTTCAACATGTTATACCTACTTGCTCTGTGCAATGGTTCGGCACAGAGCAGCCATGATCATCCTCTTCTTAGGTCCCCTGCTGGAGCTCCCGACACCTCCTCTTCATCCTGTGCCCCCACAACAAACAGCTTCCTATGGAGGCACCCATGCGTGTTCGCTCCTGAGCCGCCTGTGTTACACAACGCGGCTTGCCCGCAAGGGATGGTAGAATGGCAAGGAATTGCCCGCAACGTGGAGTGTTGGTAGGATAAGAGACCAACAATGCTTGCCAGAGTGAGGGATAAGAAATCACACATTAGTCCTCTACCCCCTAATCTTAAAAAGCATTTAAAGCTTAACTCCATCTTGAGTCAATGTAGGTATACATATCATAACTGAGAAACCGCTGTGATAGTGGGTCTGATTACTGTGATGCGTGATTTTCCAGACTGTGATCAACAAGCTTAACTTCTGTATAGTAACCGCAGGAGGTCACTTGCTCAGCACCACTACCATTATCAGGAAACCTTGTACTATTTAATGAAAACAATAAGTTCTCTGAATGGATGATGTGGAGAAGCAGGGTGAGTATGTCACAATCTTCACCTTGTTCAAAAAATGCCTTGTATTTACCGAAAAACTACAAGGCTTTCTCTGAATGGCAGAAGTGCAAAGCCATGACGCCCCATAGGGTCAGTATGCAGAAGGGTAGCTGCTCAGCACAAAACCTTGGAGACCACTTCTATCACCAAAGTAGCACTGCCTGTTCCAGTAATCTGCTGTTTCAACAGTGGTTGCTCAGGTATAAGATACACATATTTACATTGGTGTAAGCTGGACCAATGTAACTATGCAATAAAAATTATACCTATAGTTCAGCTTTAACCCTTGCAGTGCGGGGGAAAGGGAGGCTACCACCATGGTAAATTTTGTGCATTCCCAGAGTCAAGCTTCAAAATAGGTTGTAGTGTGAATACCAACACACGGTTCTGCAGACCTAGCAGACAAAAAGGAGAAAAAAAAAAAAAAGTATTTTTAGAAATATACACTTCCTGCCAAGACAGCCATACTAAATCTATGGTCACAGGGGAGAGAAAGAAAAAAAAAAAAAAACTTCTGAAGTCTGGGGTCTAAAACTACATTTACAGTAACAGAGATCCAGACCACTATATTGAAGACTTCAATGATGACTGAAAACTGACAAAAATAAATCTTATGGTTTACCACTTAGAAGGGAACACTAAATCATTTCTCATTGCATTTTTCTGCCTCCCTGTAACACCCTCAGTGAGCTCCCAGACATCTCTTTTCCCTCTTACTTCTGTTTGGAAAAAAAATGCACCACTATGCACATTACAAATCCTAGAGTCTATCTTAGGACTGAGCAAGAAAGGTTGACTACATTCCTACATAGAGAGGGTCATGGAGAACAAACAGCCATCCTCTAACAGAAGAGTGATCACAGCAGCAAAAGAAAACATTTGGAGATCTGGAGGAGGCTGAGAGCAATAGAAGGTCCTTTTTTGCTATAATGTCATCATAAAGTTAAAGTTTTTTTATCTTAATGCATTATCTGCATTGAGATAAAAAAACACAAACCACACACCAACTGTTCTAGCCCTCCCAACCCTACACATTTACACAACTCCTCTCACCAATCCAGTACTGTTCTGACTGCAGCACTGCTCTCACCTATTTCTGGTCTCACGAAGAAACTGAGGCCAGTGGGAGCCATAGGCTGTCCAACGGCTGTGAGGAGTTAGGCTATGTTCACAACTAGCTTTTTAAGCAGGCGTTAGGGAAGAGTTTTAAGGCTCCTCAAACACCTATGAAAATTCTACACATGGCAGCACACAGTGCTGTTCACACGGAAGCCTTAGCGTCATGGCACAATTGACACCTCATGTTGAGTCAGGAGTTGAAGCCTCCCATTCAAGTCTATGGTGATGCTCCGCAAACACCTGGGAGGCGTTGCAGGTCATATGCGGAGCGTTAATATCATTAACCTTCATTATAGGCATTTGTGATACAATTTTAATGCTTGGCAAACGCCTATAAGATGCTTCAAAAACGCACATAGGGAGCTTGGGAAGCATTTTCAACACCTGCCAACCACTATAGGAACGTTTGGCAAGCATTAGAAATTAGTCAAGTGTGAACAAGGGGGGGGAGGGGGGGGAGAGAGAGAGAGAGAGGGAGAGAGAGAGAGAGGGAGAGAGAGAGGGAGAGGGGGGGGGGCTCGGAACAGGAGTGTGCCTGCATGTCTGTGCCCCCGTAGCAGACAGCTGGCTAAGAAGTGTGTGCGGGCTGCTCTGTACAATATCCCTGCACAAAGCAGTTAAGTATAGGAACTTTTAGCAAATTTAGTATCACTTTAAGAACACAAAGTGTATACAATGTAGTTTCTAAACCAGAGTTTACTGCCACATTAAAGTACTGTATAACTAAAGGTAAAACTTATTTTTTATTTTTAGGATTGTATACAGTGGAGATGGATTAGCACACCCGTCAGGCTTTCATTGCTGTTTGTACTACATATGATTCGTCCTCCATATTTGTATTGTTTACCATAAAAAACAAAACAAAAAAAAAAAAAAAAACGCACATTTTGGGTGTTCACCAGAAAAAGAATAGAGAGGGAATTGTCCAATGGGGACACTAGTTCTGGTAGCACACAGCAATTCCCTTATTTTAGAGGGGTTTCTTCTCAGTTCTTGTTTTGGCTATTGGACAGGAAATAAAGGGAAATCTCCCCAATTAAACACAGATTATTATTATACAGTATTTATATAGTGCCAAAGGGTATGCTCAGCGCTGTACAGTAGCAAGGGGGACATAACATGAGACAAGACAGTAAAAATACAATACACGAGGGGTTCGAGGGCCCTGCTCTTTCGAGCTTACAATCTAGGAGGGAGGGGAAGGTGGTACAGGAGGAAATGGCTGTGGGGGATGGAGTGGTGGGAGGAGTGGAGGAGGTTAGTTGTTAGGTGAGGTCAGGTGTTAGGCGAGATCTTAAAGAATAAAAAATGGAACAAAAAAGGACACCTGTGGTTCTAAAGAAGTGTTTCTCTACCTTTTTTCAGTCAAGGCACCCTTTACAATTCTGCACCCTTTAGAAAATATAAACTAAATGTTTTACAGAATACAGCAACATCTGCACATGTAGGATACCCAATGTTAGAGGTGATTTTTTCTTCCAAATCAAATACACTTCTGCACACTGGTACTGACTAGTATTCCATTGTTTCTCTTCTCCCCCAGTTTCTCTCCTTCACTCAGCTAGTGTGACCCCAGAGCTTATGGAGAGGGGCAAACAGGGATGCGGTGCAGGTACACGATGTCCTTATCAACTGATAACATCATTGGTTTTGTCGCTGTCGGCTAGAAAGTCATAATTGTGCACAATGAAAACCTGTGGTTTTGTGTAACTGAAAACCAAGCTTGATCAACCTGTTGGCTTGTATTCAATTTTTGGGCATCCACTGAAGAAGCCTCAGGGCACCCTGGTTGAAAAAGGCTGTGCTAAAGTCAGGACATTAAATGCATTCCCTGCAACAGAGTGATTAAAAAAAAAAAAAACACAAAAAAAAAAAAAACACCACAAAAAAAACTTGTCTGCTCTGTCCACCATTTTTGCAGAGCAGCCCCAATCCCAATCTTCCTTTTGGTTCCCCCCACTGGTGGTCCTGGCTCCTCCCCCCCCATTGAAAGTCCCCAATAAACAAGCCTCTTGCTATGGGGGCTCCCAAGCTGTGCTTCTTTGAATGTACATTGTCCATTCACACACATGGTACCCATGCCCCCGCTCTCTCCTCATTGGCTCACTGGTTGTGAGTGACAGCAGCAGGAGCCAATGGCTCCTGCATGAGCCATTAAGGAAGAGACCCAGGAGAGCCGCTGCTCTCATACACATCGCTGGATCAAGATGGGGCTCAGATAAGTAGGAGTGGGGGATTGGTGTTGCAAGTATCCTTTGAATTTGTATTGCACTGAAACCACATCATTATGTTATGGTCTATTCTGCATTTTCTTGACTACAATAAAGCACACCTGTTTTGTATGAGGCGGGAGCTGAACCCCAAAGGTTTTTTACCTTAATGCATAGAATGCATTAAGTAAACAAAAAAAAAACCAACCTACCTTTAGAACCAATTTAAAGGATAAGTTCACCTTTTAACAAAAAATAAATGGTTAAAAAAAAAAAAAAAAAAAAAAAAAAAAAGTATTTACTATTCTGTTTTAGGAGTCTAGAAAGCATTGCACCAGCAATCAGCAGATTGCTGGTACCATGCAGGGCTCCTGCAGAACTGTCCACCGTATCTGTGTGCTCGTACCTCATATGAGCAAGCAGGTACATACTGACAGGAAGAATCGAACTACCACAGCGCCGTGGAAGTTCGTTGAGAACTACAAGCTGCCAGCCACAGAGAATACTGTTAATGAGTGACATGACCAGAGCCCTGCACAGCCATTTAGTTTTTTAAATTGTGACAGCTAGCAGTGCCGAGAAGATCCCCTGCTGGCTGTCAAAACAAGAGATTGGGGGCTGACCCTTTCGTAACATGATACACCCTGAATATGGGTGTAACATGTTATGAAAAGTGAACTTATCCTAGAATGTAAAAAATGTTCCATTGTTTTTAACCAACTCCACCTCATACCCAAGCCCTCACTTGATCTAGCGCTGTGCCTGTCTAACGATTCTCTCCTCTCTCCCTACATTAACGCACAGAGGCAGCAGCTGGAGCCATTGGCTCCTGCTGCTGTCAATCAAATCCTGTAAGCAGAGATTGGAACTGAGCCACACTGTAATTCTATGGACATACACAGCCCAGCTCAGGAGCAAGTCTGCACAAGAGCCCCAATGGGAAGTGGCTTGCTACGGCAAAAAAAAAAAAAAAAAAAAAAAAAAAAAAAGAGCCTCAGGCGGGGGAACCCCAGAAGGGGAGGGAGCCTCAAGTGGGGGAAGGAGCCTCAGGCGGGGGAACCCCAGAAGGGGAGGGAGCCTCAAGTGGGGGAAGGAGCCTCAGGCGGGGGAACCCCAGAAGGGGAGGGAGCCTCAAGCGGGGGAAGGAGCCTCAGGCGGGGGAACCCCAGAAGGGGAGGGAGCCTCAGGCGGGGGAACCCCAGAAGGGGAGGGAGCCTCAGGCGGGGGAAGGAGCCTCAAGCGGGGGAAGGAGCCTCAGGCGGGGGAACCCCAGAAGGGGAGGGAGCCTCAAGCGGGGGAAGGAGCCTCAGGCGGGGGAGGGAGCCCCAGAAGGGGACGGAGCCCCAGAAGGGGAGGGAGCCCCAGAAGGGGACGGAGCCCCAGAAGGGGAGGGAGCCCCAGAAGGGGAGGGAGCCCCAGAAGGGGAGGGAGCCTCAGGCGGGGGAACCCCAGAAGGGGAGGGAGCCTCAGGCGGGGGAACCCCAGAAGGGGAGGGAGCCTCAGGCGGGGGAACCCCAGAAGGGGAGGGAGCCTCAGGCGGGGGAACCCCAGAAGGGGAGGGAGCCTCAGGCGGGGGAACCCCAGAAGGGGAGGGATCAGGACTGCTCTTTGCAATACAATTACAAAGAGCAGGTGGGGCAGCACATTAGCTAAATGGTTAGCCCTTCTACCTGGCAGTACTAGGGTTATTGGTTTGCATCTCACCCATTACACCACCTGCCTGGAGTTTGCATGTTCTCCCTGTGCAGGTTTCCTCTGGGTAACCCAGTTTCCTCCCACACTCCAAAGACATGCTGGTAGGTTAATTGGATCCAGCCTACATTGGCCTTAGTATGTATGAATGTAAGTTAGGGACCTTAGATTGCACACCCCTTGAGGGTTAGGGACTGATGTGAATGTACAATATATATGTAAAGCGCTGCGTAAACTGACAGCGCTATATAAGTACTAATAATAATTATTATACGTATACCATGTTTAATATTTTAAAGTAAAGAAATCCTTTATAAGCCATGTTAAGAATATTCTGTATCGAACTGTATTGTAATTGTCCTGCCCCTTACATTGTAAAGCGCTGTGTAAACTGCTGGTGCTATATAAATCCTGCATAATAATAATACAAAGGGACAACAACAACAAAAGTGTTTAGTATCCATGACAACCTGTAGTCCTCCCACCATGGCAGCAGGAGTCTATTTTGGCCAGCTAGCCCCTGAGGATAGGAGAAGTGAAGTGATCTGATGATCCCATAGAGCTGTCAGAGGCCGGCCTCCCCGGCCATGTGGGGGTATGGGGCTCTCTAGCCAGCTGTCAGCTCCTGGTCCGGCCTACAGTGAGTCGGTGGAGCGCACAGGCAGGACAGGCGGCCCTGTACACACACGGTGCCCTGATCATGGCAGACAAAGGCTGCGGATGACATGTGCACCGAGGAGGCCTCCTCTAGACAGGAGAACACAGAACCAGGCCCGGAGCTGACCGCCTGACACACGGCACAGCTCCCAGGCGCTGACACACAGGCCGCGCTCTCAGCACACAGGAAAGGCCGAGGCTTCAGGTGCGGCCTGCTCCTTCCCGGGGATCGGCCTCTCTCACTCACCTCCCGTAGATGCCATCCGTGATTCGGTTCCGTTTTAACGGGCGCCGGAGTTTACTGCAGTCCGCATTCCGCCGCTTCATTCTCCCGGTGTCCGCCTCCTCCTCCCGCCGCCGCCACCCGAGGCCTTCCCCGTCCACCGACACAGCGCTCACACACACTCCAGGGATCACCAGGGCCGGCCCGCCCGGAACGGCACCGAGACACACATTAAATGAACGGCCGAACGGCGAGTTTAGAGGATTTGAAACAAAGAAATAAAGATGGAGGCCCCTCCTCCTCCTCCCCTCAGCAACGGTGCAGCCAGGGGAGGACCGAACGCGCTTCCGCCCCACATTGTGACTGACGGCCGGGAGGGCCAATCCGGGGCCGGCCCACGTTGTGTGACAAAGATACCGGCCAACCAAGTCCAAGGGCAAGCTGCCAATAATGACGCAGGGAGTTCTCCCTGAGCTTTGGTGGCCTTAGAAAGAAAAGCCGAAAGAAGGGGCGGGGAAGGATTGCGAGCGACAGGGCTGGTGGCCAATACAAAAGCAGCGTCAGTGCATGGGGCGGAGACGCTGGGTCGCAAGTGCGGTGCGCGGGAACCCTGGTAGTGAGAGGCGAAGGGGTGGGATGTGTCAAACCTTAGAACCAACCAGAGACAGTTCTGGGGAAAGGGTGACAGCTGGTTGACCAATGAGGATAGCGATGGGGAGGAACCGTCACTTACCCTGGAGGCAGAGCACTGGGCGGGTTTGTTTTGGGTTCCACGTCCGCAAGATGAAGGGCCGGACCGAAGATCCCGCCCACTGCGAGACCTGGGCTGTGCTGGGGGTGTGATTGACACAGGAGGGGTGACAGCGCACTGCACGGGGGATATCACTTACAATAGAAAGTCAATTGGCAGAAGTCATTGGAGGAGAGATCGGCATTTAGGAGCTATGCAGGGAAACACAGGAATAAGCCGTCTCATCAACTGGAGTGTCACCAACTGGCTCTAATGTTTATCACGTGTCAGCTTTTTATTCCTCTGTATAATAAACTATGTGTAATGCTTCTTATACAGACTACCCATGTATTCCTACATTCCTGTTATTTTGTCTGCTCTAAGCAATTGCAGAATAAAACGCCTTCAGCCTTCATGCACACTTGCTTATTTTTAAGCTTCTAGTTATGAGCGTTTTTTTCTGCCCCTAGAAGCAAATAGTATTATCTTATGTGTCCATGCACACTGATGTAGGCTGGAAGCTTTTTTCAAGTTTTTTCAAAAACGGTTTTTTTGCATTTTTGGGAGCAATTTGTCAGCAGACAAAAATGTTGAATACTCAGAAAGTCTCCTAAAACGCTCATAACAGCTGTTTTCTAGCTTTTTGTTTCCCTACATGTACTGTAAGGCTCCATGCACACTCCAGCGCTTTATGTAAGCTAAAAAAAAAAGCTGGATAAAAAACGATGGTAGTAGCGTTGTTTAGGAGGGTTAGTGTTTTATTAGCGTTTTTACCAGGCCCGGTCTGGGACAATAAATAGGCCCGGGCATTTTGGACTGAGCAGCCCCAAGCCCAGGGACCCTTTTCTCAGAGCCTGGTCGCAAGAGCGACCTTTGTGACCCTGGTAGTTCTGCCACTAGTATCAGTAGATTTTAATTTTTTAGTTTTATATTTTATTATTTTTTACTTTTTTTATAGGAGAGAAAGGAAGAGAGAGAGAGGAAGGAAGGAAAGAAGGAGTGAAAGAAGAAGTGAAAGAAGGAAGGAAGGAGTGAAAGAAGAAGTGAAAGAAGGATGAGTGAAAGAAGAAGTGAAAGAAGGAAGGAGTGAAAGACGGAAGGAAGGAGTGAAAGAAGGATGAGTGAAAGAACAAGTGAAAGAAGGAAGGAGTGAAAGACGGAAGGAAGGAGTGAAAGAAGGAAGGAAGGCGTGAAAGAAGGAATGAAGGAGTGAAAGAAGGAAAGAGGAAAAGAAGGAAGGAGGGAAGGAAAGAAAGAAAGAAAGGAAAAGAAGGAAGGAAGGAGGGGAAGAAGGGAGGAGGGAAAGAAGGAAAGAGGGAAAGAAGGAAGGAGAGGAAGGAGGGAAAGAAAGAGAGAAAGAAGGAAGGAGGGGAAGAAGGAAGGAGGGGAAGAAGGAAGGAGGGAAAGAAGTAGGGAAAGAGAGGAAAGAAGGAAGGAGCGGAAGAAGGAAGGAGGGAGAGGAAAGAAGGAAGGAAGGAGGGAAAGAAGGAAGGGGGAAAGAAAGAAAGGAGGGAACAAAAGAAGGAGGGAAAGAAATAAAGAAAGGAGAGAAACAGGAGACAGAAATAGAGAAGTATAGAAAGAAAGAGAAAAAGAAAGAAGGAAGGAAAGAGAGAAGATACAAGGTTGGCGGACAGTGTGGGCGTAGCAGACACAGGAGGAGAGGGCGGGAAGAGGAGGGGAAGAACCAGCTTTCTCTCTCCTCTCCTGTCTGTGTGGGCGGGGAACTGTCAGCACTGGGGACAGAATATGCTGACAAATGCTCCGCAGTGGCTGCAGGGAGGGCGGAACCCGGCGGCAGCGCTGCAGAAGATGAGGGGGCGGCCATGGAGGGAGCATACAGGAGCCCACGGTATGCAGCCCAGTGGGCTGGGGCAGCCTGGATAGGAGGGGCGCCCGGGCAGCACATAGAGGAACAGAGAAATGCACAGTCTGGTTCCTCTATGTGCTGCCCAGCCGCCCCTCCTATCCAAGTGGCTCCAGCCTACTGGGCAAATGCCCAGTGTGCCTTATGGCCAGTCTTGGCCTGGTTTTTACAGTACATGTGGAGGAAAGAAAAAAGCTGTTAGGAGCATTTTAGCAGCATTTAAAAGTGTTTAGTATTTTTTCCTGCTGAAAACACAATCCAAAACTCTACAAAATCATTTTTTTTCTGCTCCTAGATGCTCAAAAAATGCTAATAGCCTAAAGTGTGCATGGATACATAGAATAACACTATTTAGCTTCTAGGAGCAGAAAAAAAATATATGCTGATAATAGCTTCTAGGAACTAAAAAAAACACTGGGTAAAAACCGCTGGTAATAGCGTTGGATTTTTCTAAAAAAAATTTAGCAATAATTTTTAATGCGTATATCAGCAAGACAAGATGTCTTACAGAAAAAAAGGTGCAATATATCCAAACAAAAAGGGTGAATACTTGGACAAGAACCAGAAAATTGTAGCATGGTGCAGGGTAGATCCTGTGCAAAATAGAAGGTACCCTATACCAACGGGTCAGTACTTTAAACCCCGATTCCTGTAGTCTACTGGCTAAAGAGGAGCGGTGGGCGAAGTATAGGATACGTTCTCACTGTTTATCCATAAATATCAGGTCTAGCTCCTGTTCCCATTTGCTTATGTATGGAGGCACATAGCTTTCAGGTGGAATAGACAAAATTACATAGGTTTTAGAGAGAGCATGGTGTAGAGGGGTTGGGTCCAGGCAGTAGTCCTCAAAGGCAGTAGTTAGGTCTCTTGGGGGTCTCCCTCCTGAGGAGGACAATAAGTAATGTTGGATCTGCATAGCCCTCAATTGATCTAAGGGGAGTGATACCATATTCCTGATGTCCTCTATGAAACTCCATTGTGTTCCCCGGATAAAATTTCAGGCCCTATTTTGGTTAGTCTGAAGGAAAATTTTTAATTTAGAGTCATTCAAACCTGGTGGAAAGTCTAAAACCCCAACAAATGTTAATAAAGATATAACAACGGAGGAAGGAGCTCCTGGACAGGCATCCAGCCTTTTTTAAGGTTCAGGAGCGTAGCTCCAGTCAAAGGTGATATTTGACCCATGTCGGTAGTGGAGCCTTTTGCCACGTAAGGGTCTGTAATGGCACCGGGGATGAGTCCTGTTCCAACCCTACCCACTCCTTCTCTTGAGAATGTTTGATCCAATCAAACCAAAGGGATCCGGGAAGCCAATGCCCCCAAATTTCTTTGGTAGGGTTAAGAGACAATGAGCAATCTTTTTGGTTTTATTGCCCCAAAGAAAGTGTAGAAATTCTACCCTTATAGCCCTAAGGAAGTTACGTGGTAGCTGGACTGGGAGCACCTGAAGCAGGTAGAGCAGCCTTGGAAGAACAGTCATCTTTAAGATACAATTTCTCCCAAACCGGGTAAACGACAGTTCTTACCATTGTTGAAGGTCACCCTTGGTCTTGGTCAACCATGGAAGAAAGTTTTCTTTGAATACATTGGATAATGAAGGGGTAAGATAGATACCTAGGTATTTTAATCTATGGTTGGCCCATTTAAATGGGAAGTTTTGCTTAATATTCAAGAACCTTGCAGGGGATACATTCACATTCATCACTTCCGACTTTTGCACATTTATCTTGTAGTTGGAGAAGGCAGAATACGTCTTCAGGGAGTTTAGCACAATATGGATAGTAATTTCAGGGTTGGTTACAAAATACAATAGATCATCAGCATAGGTTGCAACTTTGTGGTGGGTAGTCCCATTTTATATGCCCCTAATGTCCGGGTTGGCCCTGATATTACAAAGAAGGGGTTCCAATACCAACACAAAGATCAGGGGTGTAAGGGGACATCCCTGCCATGTCTCATTGCCATGCTAAAGGTAGAGGAAATCATTTTGTGGGCTCTCACTGCTGCAGTCGACTGAGAGCAAATAGCGTCAATCCATTTACACATTTTGGGACCCAAACCTACATATCTAAGAGTCCATCTCATAAAGAGCCAGTTGACTTGATCTAAAGCTTTTTCCACATCTACCGAAATCAGCATTAAGGGAATGGCTTCCAACCGAGCTCTGTGGATCAGGTTTAGGGCACGGCATGTGTCGTCCTTGGCCTCTCTGTTAGGTATTTAACCCACCTGGTCACAATAAATCAATGCTGGAATAACTGATATTAGACGTGAAGCTAGAATCTTCATTAATATCTTAAGGCCAACATTCAGTAACGAAATGGGCAATAATTCACACAGTCTGATCTGTCTTTGTCCTCCTTCGGTATCAATGCATTGTGAGCATGTAGAGCAGGGGTGGGCAAACTTTTTGACTTGTGGGCCGCAATGGGTTCATATATTGGACCCGGGGGCCGGACCAAGAGTAGATGAATGATGTGTATGTGTCATCCATAGTAAGTATAGTAATATTCCCCCATAGTAAGCATAGTAATTAATCCCCCATATAGTAATTCATCCCCCATAGTAATTCATCCCCCATATAGTAATTCATCCCCCATATAGTAATTCATCCCCCATAGTAATTCATCCCCTATATAGTAATTCATCCCCCCTATAGTAATTCATCCCCCATAGTAATCCATCCCCCATATTGTAATTCATCCCCCATAGTAATTCATCCCCCATAGTAATTCATCCCCATATAGTAATTCATCCCCCATAGTAATTCATCCCCCATATAGTAATTCATCCCCCATAGTAATTCATCCCCCATATAGTAATTCATCCCCCATAGTAATTCATCCCCCATAGTAATTCATCCCCCATAGTAATTCATCCCCCATATAGTAATTCATCCCCCATATAGTAATTCATCCCCCATATAGTAATTCATCCCCCCTGTAGTAATTCATTCCCCATATTAATTCATCCCCCATATTAAGTCCCCAAGTCCCCCCTGTGTCAATTCACTTACCTTTGCTCCGTGCGTTCCTCTCGCCGTGTTCCCGCGCCGTTCCGGTGTAGCATGAAAATCTGTCTCCTATGAGGATCTGCCCCCCTCGACGTATCTGCGCATGTGCCAGTTTCAGGCATTAGCAGCCGATCGGCGATCTCCGGCACATGCGCAGATACGTCGAGGGGGACAGATCCTCATAGGAGACAGATTTTCATGCTACACCGGTCTTCAGGGCGGACTGTGAGAGGAGCCTAGCGGGAGCCTAGCTCCGCGGGCCGGATTAAAAGGTCCGCCGGGCCGTAGTTTGCCCATTGCTGATGTAGAGCGTCAACCTGAAAGCATACCCCCTCCAATAGGGCCTTACAAGAGGCAAGCAAGTATGATGTAAGCTGATTCATGAATGCTCGGTAATTGGTCAACGAGAAACCATCGGGTCCCAGGCCTTGCCCTTGTCCATAGTTTCCATTGTGGCTAAAACCTCCTCTGTTATAATTGGGTGTTCCATGGCCTCCCTCTCCTGCCTAGAAAGCTGAGGCATGCCAGAGGTACGTAGATAGTCATCTATAGAAGAACTTGCGGAGGAGCCCTGCTTGGAAAGATTATA